>NC_140992.1:138026776-138626776 GCF_052327205.1 Somniosus microcephalus | reverse complement strand
GCTCCAGGAAGGAAGTGGGGCGCAAAATCAAGTGCTCTCCTTCCCTCCTGGAGCACAGCAGGCGGGGCGGTAGGTGTGCACACTGGGCCGTGCAGCGCTGCCGCGTGGGAAGGCTCCTTCCCTCCCTTAAAGGGAAGAGCCATCGCTGCAGGCTCTGCAAGGAAAAAACTTACCTGGTCCCCGATGGCAGCCGCGATCCAGCCCGATCAGCTCGATACACTGCAGCAGAGTGCCGGGCTGATCGATGGCTGGTGAAGAAAGAAAAAAAAATGGAAATTGCGTTTCAGATTTTCTTTCACCAACCTCGGCCACCTCGCCTTTAAGTATCACCCCCGAAGCGCCCGGCCTCCTGATCAACACCTCCCGCAGCGGTTGGTGCTTTCACCCGGTGATGCTGCAGGGGTCAGAAATGAATTTCGGATCCGGGGCGCTACCGGGGCGATGCGCAGCCGGATGATGTTGCAATCTCTGGGCACAGGAGATCGTGGCGCTAGGGGTTACCGCCGCCGCAAACTGCCAGGTGAATTTCGCAGGTGACGGTAACATCGCCATGCACAGGCAGAAAGTCCTTAGCCCCCCGTTATTGCTCCCCCAGTGGCGCTAACGGGAGGTGCTAATTTCTAGCCCTCCGAAGATTTCAAGGAGCGTCTTAAAGGAGCAGAGAGAGGTGGAGAGGCGGTGAGGTTTAGGGAGGGAATTCCAGAGCTTAGGGCCTTGGCAGCTGGAGGCACGACCAATGGTGAGACGATGGAAATCGTGGATGCGCAAGAGGCCTGAATTAGAGGCGCTCAGAGATCTCAGAAGGTTGTTGGGCTGTAGGAGGCGACAGAGATAGAGAGGGGCTTGGCCATGGAGGGATTTGAAAATAAGGATGAGAATTTTAAACACCAACAACCCTTAGGACCTCTGGCATAGGAGGAGTCCACAACAGATGTCCCTGGAGTTAACAACCCTCCATGGTAGACTTTAGTGTTGCAAAATAGACTTGCAAGGCTGAGCACATGCTGAGCACATGCTGAACACATGCTAAACAATTGCTGAGCACATGCTGAGCACATGCTGAGCACATGCTGAACACATGCTGAGCATATGACTGCTCCACGGGAGGCTCCAAGTGCATTGTTTGACATGGTCCTCGACTAATGCACCAAGTTTTGATTTATTTAAATTCATTCTCAAGATGTGAGCATCGCTAACAAGGCCAGCATTTAGTGCCCATCCCTAATTGCCCTTGAGAAGGTGGTGGTGAGCCACCTTGAACCGCTGCAATCAGTGTGGTGAAGGTACTCCCACTGTGCTGTTAGGGAGGGAGTTTCAGGATTTTGACCCAGCGACGATGAAGGATTGGCGATATATTTCCAGATCAGGACGATGTGTAACTTGGAGGTGGTGGTGTTCAATAGAAACATAGAAACATAGAAGATAGGAGCAGGAGTAGGCCATTCGGCCCCTCGAGCCTGCTCTGCCATTCAATGCGATCATGGCTGATCATCCAAATTCAGTACCCGGTCCCTGCTTTCTCCCCATACCCCTTGATCCCTTTAGCCTTAAGAAATATATCCAACTCCTTCTTGAATATATTTAATGAACTGGCCTCTACTGCCTTCTGTGGTAGAGAATTCCACAGGTTCACCACTCTCTGGGTGAAGAAATTCCTCCTCATTTCTGTCCTAAATGGCTTACCCCTTATCCTTAGACTGTGACCCCTGGTTCTGGACTCCCCAACCATGGGGAACATCCTTCCTGCATCTAGTCTGTCCAGTCCTGTCAGAATTTTATAAGTTTCAATGAGATCCCCTCTTATTCTTCTAAACTCCAGCGAGTATAAGCCCAATCGACCCAATCTCCCCTCATACATCATTCCTGCCATCCCAGGTATCAGCCTGGTGAATCTTCGCTGAACTCCTTCCATGGCAAGAACATCCTCAGATAAGGCGACCAAAACTGCACACAATACTCAAGATGTGGTCTCACCAAGGCCCTGTACAACTGCAGCAAGACATCCTTGTCCCTGTACTCAAACCCTCTCGCTACAAAGGCCAACATACCATTTGCCTTCTTAAACGCCTGCTGCACCTGCATGCTTATCTTCAGCGACTGGTGCACAAGGACACCCAGGTCTCGTTGCACTTCCCCTTCTTCCAATCTATTGCCATTCAGATAATAATCTGCCTTCCTGTTTTTGCCACCAAAGTGGATAACCTCACATTTATCCACATTATATTGCATCTGCCATGCTCCTGCCCAATCAGCCAACCTGTCCAAATCATCCTGGAGTTTCTCGGCATTCTCCTCACAGCACACACGCCCACCCAGCTTTGTGTCATCTGCAAATTTGGAGTTATTACATCTAGTTCCCTTGTCTAGATCATTAATATATATTGTGAATAGCTGGGGTACAAGGACTGATCCCTGCGGTACCCCACTAGTCACTGCCTGCCACTCGGAAAAAGACCCGTTTATTCCAACTCTTTGATTTCTGTCTGCCAACCAGTTCTCTATCCAAGTCAATACCTTGCCCCCAATCCCATGTGCCTTAACTTTACATGCTAATCTCTTATGCGGGACCTTATCGAAAGCCTTCTGAAAGTCCAAATACACCACATCCACTGGTTCTCCCGTATCTATTTTACCAGTTACATCCTCAAAAATTTCCAGTAGATTAGTCAAGCACAATTTACCTTTTGTAAATCTATGTTGACTTTGTCCGATCCTGTCACTGTTTTCCAAGTGCTCTGCTATTACATCTTTTACAATGGACTCTAGCATTTTCCCCACTACCGATGTCAGGCTTACCGGTCTGTAATTCCCCGTTTTCTCTCTACCACTTTTTTTGAATAGTGGGGTAACATTAGCTACCCTCCAATCCATGGGTACTGTTCCAGATTCCATCGAATGTTGGAAGATGATCAGCAATGCATCTATTATTTCTAGGGCCACTTCCTTAAGTACACTAGGATGTAGATTATCAGGCCCTGGGGATTTAGCGGCCTTCAATCCCATCAATTTCCCTAACACCATTTCCCTACAAATACTGATTTCTTTCAGTTCCTCCCTTTCATCAGACCCTATGATCCCTGACATCTCTGGGAGGTTATTTGTGTCCTCCTTTGTGAAGACAGAACCAATATATGTATGTAATTGGTCTGCCATTTCTTTGTTCCCCATTATAAATTCCCCTGATTCTGACTGCAAGGGACCTATGCTTGACTTCACCGATCTTTTTCTCTTCATATATCTATAAAAGCTTTTACAGTCAGTTTTTATGTTCCGTGCAAGCTTACTCTCATATTCTATTTTCCCCTTCTTAATTAATCCCTTTGTCCTCCTTTGTTGAATCCTAACCTGCTCCCAATCCTCAGTTTTACTGCTTTTTCTGGCTAATTTATATGTCCTCTCCTTGGATCTTATGCTATCCCTAATTTCCCTTGTTAGCCATGGTTGAGTCACCTTTTTTGTTTTATTTTTATGCCAAATGGGATGAACAAATTCTGTAGTTCATCCATGCGGTCTTTGAATGTTTGCCATTGCCTATCCACCGTCAACCCTTTGAGTGACATTCCCCAATCAATCCTACCCAACTCGTGCCTCAGACCATCGTAGTTTCCTTTATTTCAGAGAGAGTCAACTACTTCATTCTCCATCTTAATGAAGAATTCTATCATATTATGATCGCTCCTACCCAAGGGGCCTTGTACAACAAGATTGCTAATTAATTAATCCTTTCTCGTTACATAATACCCAGTCTAAGATGGCCTGATCTCTGTTTGGTTCCTCGACATATTGGTCCAGGAAACTATCCCGTAAACACTCCAGGAATTCTTCCTCCACATTATTGTTACTAATTTGGTTAGCCCAATCTATAGGTAGATTAAAGTCACCCATGATGACTGCTGTGCCCTTATTGCACGCTTCTCTAATGTCCCTTTTAATGCCATCCCCAACCTCCGCATTACTGTTTGGAGGTCTATATACCACTCCCACTAATGTTTTCTGCCCCTTGGTATTTCTCAGTTCTACCCATACAGATTCCACATCATCAGAGCTAATATCCTTCCTTCAAATTGTGTTAATCCCTTCTTTAACCAGCAATGCTACCCCACCTCCCTTTCCTTTTTGCCTATCTTTCCTGAATATTGAATACCCCTGGATGTTGAGTTCCCAGCCTTGGCCGCCCTGGAGCCATGTGCCTGCTGCCCTTGTCATTCTAGGTGGTAGAGGTCGTGGGTTTGGGAGGTGCTGTCAAAGAATGTGCTGTTGATGCTGAAATAATGTCCTTGTTTTAAAGATAGGTTCCATGAGGTCCTGAGCCCTAAGCTCATCAGCTGCTTCATCCTCCTCGTGTACAACCAGCACCGCCTCTTGCTCATTAATTCCCTGTTTACTCCCCAGTGCTCTCCACGCTAACTCACTATCTAAATCCTGCCACTTCCATTCATCAAGGTTGGTGGTTGTGAGGGATAAAGTGATGTGGGAAGAACTGGCTTGGCCAAATATGGTGGCTTGTGGCTCAGATTCCTGTGCAAGGTACACAGATCATGGAGCTGTCCCTCAGATGTTCTATATTCTGTACCCTGCTACCTGCCTCCTTCGATAAGTGAACAGATGCTGCAATGGACACCAGGCCAGGCCAGCCATGCAGTAGCAGTTGCAGAAATGGTCAAGTTTATAGTCGATCCATTTCAATGTCCAGCTGATGGAGGTTGAGAGAGACTTCAATCACAAAGATGCACAGCAGTTGGCAGTCAGAGAAACAGGGAAAGGTTTACAATGACATCCTTGCCAGCAACCTTCACACACAGTTAGCAGTAGAGGGACAGGCATGGTAAAATGCTTCAATAAGTGTTGGGTTGCCAATGATTAAATGAAAGGACCAGATGAGTAAACCAAAAAGTCCACCACAAACTCTGAGCTGGGGCCAGTGCTCCTATTCCACCATCTCCGAACCAACTCCCGGGCCTCTCCCACAGGAGGTGAAAGGACTCCTCTTCCTTGGTGTAACATGATGAATGTTAGTGGCTCCTTCTCCTCGGCACATTTTCTCTCCCTTTTGCTGTCTTGTGCAACCAGAACTCGAGAATTGAGGGAATGTAATTGACATGACGATGTTCAGTGATACCCACAGTGAGTGTCATGGCACATCGCAGCAGTGTGCAGCTACAATACATGGGAGGATTATTTCTATTCCTCATCTACACGCTGCCCCTCAGCAAAAAGTCAGCAACCACAAAACTTGCTTCTTCCGAAGGACGGCACCTTCAACAGTGCAGCGTTCCCTCAGTACTAGTATTTATTACAAAAGGATTGGTGTATAAGAGTAAAGAAGTCTTACTATAATTATATAGGGCCCTGGTGAGACCACACCTGGAGTATTGTCTACAGTTTTGGTCTCTTTACCTAAGGAAGGTTATACTTGCCATAGAGGGAGCACAACGAAGGTTCACCGCACTGGTTCCTGGAATTGGGGGTTTGTCCTATGAGGAGAGATTGAATAGGCTAGGCCTATATTCTCTAGAGTTTAGCAGAGGTGATCTCATTGAAACATATAAAATTCTTAAGGGATTTGACAGGGTAGATGCTGGGAGGATGTTTCCCCTGGCTGGGAAGTTTAGAACTAGGGGTCACAGTCTCATGATAAGGGGTTGGCCATTTAAGACTGAGATGGGGAGAAATTTCTTCACTCAGAGGGTTGTGAATCTTTGGAATTCTCTACCGCAGAGGGCTGTGGATGCTCAGTTGTTGAGTATATTCAAGACATAGATCAATAGATTTTTGGATACTAAGGGAATGAAGGGATATGATGACAGTGCGAGAAGGTGGAGTTGAGGTAGACCAGCCATGACCTTATTGAATGGCAGCGCAGGCTCGGAGGGCTGTATGGCCTACTCCTGCTTCTATTTCTTATGTTCTTAGGTTATTACCACACTGGAGTGTCAGCCTGGATTTTGTGCTCAAGTCTCTGGTATAAGGTTTGAACCCACCACCTTCAGACTCAGAGGGGAGAGTGCTACCACTGAGCCACAGCTGACACCTTAATTAGCATTGACCCCCTGAAATATTTCTGGGGTCAGCATGCTATGGGTCGGGCAGGTGGTCTTTTCGTTTGCACCCAGCAGGAAAATCTAGACGCAGATGTCAGTTAACCATGAAGGGCATCAAAGCCTTTCTCAAAATACACACACAGGCCCTGCGGGAGTTGCCTCAGGGTCAGGCGGGATCACAGTGGCAGATGGCCAGTGAGGTGGGACCCAGGAAAGGCGAGGCTCTGACCAGGTAGGTGTGGGCAGCAGCTCCCTCCACTCCTGGAAGCCTGGCATTCTAAAAGGGACAGGGCTGGTGAGATAGCATCATCCGTTGGATCACACACAGCTCCCGCCCCCTGAGTCCTGGATGAACTCCATTCTGGCAAATTACTAGTTTGCTGGAGCAGTATTAATGGAGAGGGTGTTGCGTTTTCAAAGATAATCCAGAGACCGTCAGCAGAGTTCAGTTCATGGTGCTTTTATAATGGCTGCCACACACACACACTTCCAGGCACAAGCAATCGAATACCTATACACAATACAATGATAATAGCAGTATCAAACTCCATGTGCTCAGGCCAAGGTAATCGAGTACCTATCACCAATGTCAGACATAACAGAGGGCCCACAGGAATGGTTCAAGCCAGGGTGTAAGTGAGACCCACAGGGTCATTCCAGGCCAGGGACACACCAGAAGATAACAGCCTGCTGTGTTTAGTACTGTTTTGCCGGGCTTTCCAGGTCCCTTTAGCAAAGGTTACGGTGGACAATTGGGAGAACCCCACTTGGAACTTTACCCTCCCAATATCCAGCCTGCATTCTCTGGGTTATGCTGTCATGTAAGAAAAGTCAACTCCAGCACATAAGGGGCATGGGAACAGCTTACGGAGCTGACTGCTGCAAGTAAACCTGAGAATGTACCTGGAGAACACACAAATATATAACACCTGGTGATCTTGGCTGCCTTTAGTTACAGAGTTCTTGGGGGCTATTTTGGCTGAATAATTTAGGTGCTAAAGAGGTGGCCAAGGTGGGGTCTTAAGCTGCAACGGCAGTTTAGCCCACGTTTCGTGCAAGGTGCCATCTTGGTAACGGAGTTGAAGCCAGCGCTAGGAACGGCCGCTCGGAAGGTCGTTTAGGGGCTGATTGACAATTAACTTGCCTGTTAACGCTCATTAAAGAGGCTGCATGCCATTTTGGTGGATAACGCTTAATTTAATGATGTACACATAACTGTAGCTGTAGTAAAGACAGCTGCTTGATGGTAGCTGTAGTAAAGACAGCTGCTTGATGGCAGTCGGCTAAATAGGAAGCCATCTTGGCCATGCGGCAGTACTACACGAGCTGGCACTGACTCAAGACCTAATAAAGAGTACTCAACGATATCTACTCGTAAGCCTCTTAATACTACGATATAAGATAACGTTACATGGTACCAGGATTTATAGAACGCACGATACGGGCATGCCACAAAAATGGAAGGGATAAAACCACCGACTAGCCTGCAACTTGAAGGAAATCTGGACGAAAATTGGCGCGAATTCAAACAACGCTTTCTTCTTTACCTCACAGCGATCGACGCCATGACTAGCTCTGGAACACGTAAGGTAGCTTTGTAGCTAACAGTTGGCTCACAGGCAATCGAGCTGTATAATACATTTACGTTCGCAGCAGAAGGTGACAAAAATGATCTGGACAAGGTGATAGATTTGTTCGATAAATACTGCACACCTAAAAAGAATGAAACGTTCGAGAGATTTGTTTTTCGCTCCCGCAGGCAAAAGCAAGGAGAATCCTTTGATGTTTTTCTGATGGACTTAAAAACAAAAGCACAAACATGTAACTTTGGAGACTTGAAGGAATCGATGATACGCGATCAGGTCGTTTTTGGAATACTTGACAAGAAGGTGAGGGAGAGAATGCTTAGGGACAATGACTTAACTTTGGATGCTGCAGTAAAAATATGTCATGCTAGTGAACTCTCAGCCATGCACATGCAAAAATTCGATGGGAGAACTACAGCAACGGGCGTGAGAGCGCTGGGACTGGACAACCTACCAGTGGATGTAGTACACAGAAGGGACACAAGAGGGCGCACAGAGTTCAGGACTATGACGCCATACGATTGCAGGCGGTGCGGCAATAGACACGTGGCCGGCTTATGGGAAGAACTGCGCAAAATGTAAAGGCAGGAATCACTTTGCTAAAATGTGCTTTTGGGAAGAGAAAACCGAAGGTAAAAAGACAGTGCATGCTATTGAGACTGAAGACACGGAATCGGAGACTTTGTATGTTGGAATGGTGCAAAATGACTTAAAACAGGGTAAAGATATGGAAAAGGAAGAACATTCCGTCGGACTAAAGATTGAAGTTTGGATAGCGCCCTTGCTGGTAAATGGCACCATTGTTCCATTCAAGCTAGATACAGGTGCTAAGGCAAACCTCATAAGCTGGAGTGATGCACGGAATCTCAAAGTGAGACCAAAAATACTGAACAAGACAGTGGCTTTGAAGGCATACAATGGACAAAGTATTGAAACAAAAGGAACGTGTAGGCTGAATGTTAAGGTAAAAAATTGCATTCACCCATTGACGTTTGTTATAGTGCCTGAAGGACATGAGTCACTGTTGGGGGATAAGGCATGTGTGGATTTAGGCTTGGTCAAAAAAGACTGATAAATTGCATGTCTGCATGGATCCCAAGGACCTTAACGCTAATTATAAAAAGAGAGCACTATCAAATCCCAAAGAGAGAGGAAATAGTCAGCGAAATGACAGGAGCAAAATTCTTCTCCAAGATGGAAGCCTCGCATGGATTCTGGCAGCTGAAACTTGATGAAGAGAGTACTAAGCTGTGCACCTTTAACACCCTGTTTGGTCAATACTCTTACCAGCGCCTGCCCTTCGGCATTAGCTCCGCCCCAGAAATCTTCCACAGAGCAATGGAGCAAATCATCGAGGGCCTGGATGGTGTGCGGGTGTACGTGGATGATCTGGTAGTATGGGGCGCCACTCAGGGAGAGCACGACACCAGACTGGAAAAAACACTTCAGAGGATACGGCAGTATGGACTCAAGCTAAATAAAGACAAATGTCAGTTCAGCGTCAATGAAATCACATTCCTCAGGGACAAGATTTCTGCAGAAGGGATTCAGCCAGACAAGTCAAAGGTAAAGGCCATACATGACATGGAAAAACCGAAGGACAAGAAAAGGGTTCAGCGGGCCCTTGGCATGGTTAATTACCTAGGGAAATTCATTCCAAATCTGGCAGTGAAAACCGCTCACTTGAGAAAACTGCTGCACCAAGAGACAGAGTTCCAATGGGGACATGAACATGAGAATGAATGGAAGGGGCTGCTACACATTCTAGCAAGTGAACCCCTACTGAAGTTCTTCTGCCCTGAAAAGAGGACAAAAGTGTCCACAGGTGCCTCTTAGGATGGATTAGGGGCTGTCCTTCTACAGGAAGATGAAGGAGAATGGCGACCAGTGGCATATGCGTCACGCTCCATGATGGCTACAGAGTGCCAGTATGTGCAAATAGAGGAGTGCCTGGGCTTGGCATTTGGGTGTGAAAAATTTCATACCTACATCTATGGACTTCCCAAGGTTATCCTAGAAGCTGACCATAAGCCACTGCTAGGATCGCAAAAAAGAATCTGTGTGACATGTCATCACGGATACAGTGCCTAATGATGAGACTACAATGTTATGATTTTGAGCTCACATATGTGCCAGGGACACAAATGTTCATTGCAGATACACTATCCAGGGCTGTGCCTCGTGCCACACAAAACAGTGAAACAGAAGAGGATGTGGACCTTCATGTGGATATGGTCTATGCAGCATTGCCTGTCTCACAGGAACAACTATCAAAGATAGCCACAGAGACATCAAAAGACCCTGTTCTGAGGAAAGTGATGAGAAATCTTCAAGAGGGTTGGAAGAAAGGGTCATGTAAACAATATCATCATATTCAGTCTGAGCTTTCTGTGGTCAATGGACTACTGCTTAAGTGTGACAGGATTGTAGTGCCCATCTCTATGCAACGAGAAATGCTTAACAAGATACATGAAGGGCACCTGGGTGTGGAAAAGTCAAAAAGGAGAGCACGTGAGGCATTCTACTGGCCAAATATGAACTCTGATATTGACCAGATGATCAGTGAGTGTGCTACATGTCAGGAGTATCACTACAAGCAAACAAAAGAGCCCCTCATTACCACAGAGCTCCCATCACAACCTTGGGAAAAGGTAGGAACTTATATTTTTCACTACGAAGTAAAAGACTATTTGTTAGTTATTGATTATTAGTCTAATTATCCTGAGATTGCTCTCCTACCCAGCACCACGTCAAGAGCTGTGATAACCCACCTGACGTCAATCTTTTCCAGGCATTTCACACCTGATCACAGAGATGAGATATGGGCAGACAAGGCCCGGAAACTTCAGCGGAAACAAAAAACGCTCCATGACCGCACAGCCACTGCACTAATGCCTCTACAGGAGAAGGATGTAGTTCGCATTGAAGGGCCTGGGTCATGGAATCAAAGAGCCACCGTTCTACAACAGGTTGCCCCCAAGTCATACAGTGTCATGACAGAAAATGGCAATGTGTATCGCAGAAACAGGAGGCACCTACTGAAAACCATCGAGACCTATCAGCCGCAGGAGGACAGAGAGGATGAACTGATGATGGAAATCCGACAGAGTGACGAGGAGACAAGGGCAATGCCACAAAGTGATGAAGTACACAGGGGTGACAATGAGACAAGGGATCCGTGTGGTACAGACATGAACTTAATGGACACAACTGGGTTGGCCCAGCAAATACCCGCTCAGCTACGCAGGTCACAGCGCACCAGAAAGCCTGTCGTTAGACTCGACCTGTAGACAAGGGAAAGACTGTAAACAGCTAATGGACTTCTGGGTGTGGGTAGGGTTTATATGTACCGGCAGTTATTGCAAGGTATAGTTACACTGACAGTTTTTACATGTTGTTAATTGTAATTAATAGTAGTTACACTGACTGTTTTTATATGTTGTTAATATGTGTTCTATGTGTTATGTTATGGTGTTTACTGTTTATGTCATCGTTGAGGGGGAAAGATGTACAGATAACTATAGCTGTAGTAAAGACAGCTGCTTGACGGTAGCTGTAGTAAAGACAGCTGCTTGACGGCAGTCGGATAAATAGGAAGCCATCTTGGCCATGCGGCAGTACTACACGAGCTGGCACTGACTCAAGACCCAATAAAGAGTACTCAACGATATCTACTCATAAGCCTCTTAATACTACGATATAAGATAACATTACAAATGACCTCTGTAGGATCCCCAAAACGAAAGAAAGCCCTATTAAAAATGATTTTGGACCCTTGCTAAAAACTTCAGGAGTGATAAAAGGGCATGTTGGGCCTAACAAGGCGATTCAAGGTCAGAAACAGACTTGGCATTATAAAAGGACATGTTCAGGCATGTTTGGGAAAAGTCTGCAACAAAGAAATGGGATCTACCTCTGCAATAGCCAGTTTGAATATTCGAGATAGTCAAACTGTCTGGGGGAACTATAAACATCACTCAGCCCCTAGCAAGAAATTTACATGCTAACAATAGACCCACGGAAGAACAGCCTCATAGTACCCATCCAAATCATGCATAAAACACATCGTTTCGCCAACCTACAAAGAACCCAAGGCCCCACAGGAAACTCAAATCTTCAGGAGAATTCACTACAATTTAGATAAGAGCTCAACAGCTCAGGAAAACCACCCTGAAACCACTTCTCACATTTTAAATTACTTCAACAACTCAGGAAACCATCCAGAAACCGCTTAAACAATTTACACAACTAAATGTTAATGAGCCCACCAAAATCTAACAATAAACTTAAACAGATTTGGCGCGTAGATTAGCGGGCCTCGATTAGTATAATTGGGGGCATGTTCAACAGTTAAACAGTAACGTTCAAGTTCAGCAAGGCGGAGTCGAAAGAACACACAAGTTCAGAACAGGACAGTTCGATTGGAAAGAAGAAACAAGTTCAAGAAGAGTCATCATCGAGTAACATCAAGGAGCAAGCATCTCGAAGCAGTTCTCTCTCTCGAAGAAGAAGTAACACACCATCGGACACCACGCGGCATCAAGGGCCCCACGAAACAACTAATCGAATATTACCCACAGCCAACCGGGTAATATTGGGCCACCGCGACCAACGAGAAACCAACTCGGAAGAAACCGAAGATCCGCAAATCTTTTTCCACTCTACAAACTAGCCTGACTTATCCCTGGGTAAGATTTTATTCAAAAGACTCTGAGGCCTAGAAATTGGGTATCGCCCCGCTTGAGGCGTTAGAACTGGCGCTGTGCAAAGTTTATAGCCAGACGAAACTTATCGCCGCCTGGCGCGATATTGGGTTGCATCACCCCCAAAGGGGATTGAGGCGTGAATTCAGACATTGCACAGGCCTCCTAAGGCGCAAAACTTCCGGCGCTACCCAATATCGGTGCGGATGGGCGCAGCGCAGGTGATCTCAATTACCGATAACCACGAGACTTCCAGGCGCCGGCCGGCTCTTAAAGGGGTGGGTCAGTCAGCCTCAGCTTCCACACTCAACGCACTGTAGGCCTCAGAATCGGCGCTCTTCCTTCTCTGGCGCAAAAAACTTGGTCAGGATGGAGAAGGTGAGAGAGAGAGCAGAGCGCTTCAGCACTGAGGCTTTGGAGGAGTTGGTGTCCGCAGTGGAGCGCCGTCGAGAAGTTCTGTATCCTGACAATGGCAGGAGGCCGAATCAAAAGGATTACTGCCGAGCTTGGAGGGATGTTTCTCAGAGGGTCAACTCCAGCAGCATGGCGACCAGGAGCCCTGTTCAGTGCAGGAAGAAATTCAACGACCTCACTCGAGTCGTTAGGGTGAGTGTTGTTTATGCAAACTTCTGATTCCCTCCATCTGCACCTGACTTCGCGCACCCTGTTGCCATGATGCCCCAATGGCCATCTGTCAGCAAGCACCCATGGCCCTTTCTGGGCACACACATGGACATTTGACTCAAGGCATCATGTAAGGGCTCTTGCACCATGGGGGGCATGAGATGATTTCTCAAGGCATCATGTAAGGGCTCTTGCACCATGGGGGCATGAGATGATCGCTCAAGGCATCATGTAAGGGCTCTTGCACCATGGTGGGCATGAGATGATTTCTCAAGGCATCATGTAAGGGCTCTTGCACCATGGGGGCATGAGATGATCGCTCAAGGCATCATGTAAGGGCTCTTGCACCATGGGGGGCATGAGATGATCTCTCAAGGCATCATGTAAGGGCTCTTGCACCATGGGGGGCATGAGATGATCTCTCAAGGCATCATGTAAGGGCTCTTGCACCATGGGGGGCATGAGATGATCTCTCAAGGCATCATGTAAGGGCTCTTGCACAATGGGTGGCATGAGATGATCTCTCAAGGCATCATGTAAGGGCACTTGCACCATGGGGGGCATGAGATGATCTCTCAAGGCATCATGTAAGGGCTCTTGCACCATGGGGGGCATGAGATGATCACTCAGGGCATCATGTAACAGAACTTCCCCTTCTTTCCCCTGCAGTCCAAGCTGGCGACGATCCGAAAGGACCAGCATCGAACCGGTGGCGGACCTCCACAAGTGGTCACTCTCACGGATCTCGAGGAGAGAGCGCACCAGATTCTTGGAGGACATCTGAGTGATCCTGTTACCACTGAAGCTGCCGACCCCATTCTCGACAGCGAGGGTAAGGCTCTCACCTTTTTCAGCTGACTCCTTCCACTTGGTCCCCCCGCCAGCATGCTTTCTCAGTGTGCAGCCATGTCAGAGCCTTGCCGCAATCTGGCATGCCTTGCCGCCAACCTGACCTTTTGCTAAAGCCACTCTTCCACCTCCCTGCTTTCAGATGCTGCATCACCAACTCGGGATCTGCGCCCTGAAGCTGCCAGTGCCAGTGCCTCCGGAGGCGAGGATCAGGAGGAAGCCGGAGCATCCGTTCCAACTTAAGGGGAGCGTACACATATGCAGACTGGGGATAGTAGTTCCCTGGAGGGGAGGGGGGCGCTCTGCTGATGAGCCAGTTGCCGGAACAAGCGGCATGCAGCAACGCGAGGGGGCTAGGCAAGTTCGGCCACCGGCTCCCCGGAAGGCAAGGCAGGGAGTGATGACTGCTGCACAGAGTGCAGAGGAGGTGTGTAGCCTGGCTGAAATGAGCACCCAGGCCCAGCTCAGGCACACTGAGCCGATGGCTGCAGTGGGGAGGATGCCTCAGTCGATAGAAACACTGGCAAAGAGTGTGTTGGACTTTGGAGCAGCAATGGAGAGGACTGTCCAGGGCTTCGGGGCAGCAATGGAGAGGACTGTCCAGGGCTTCGAGGCTGCTATGGAGAGGACTGTCCAGGGCTTCGAGGCTGCTATGGAAAGGACTGTTCAGAGCTTTGGACAATCCCTGGAAAGGTCTGTCCAGGGCTTGTCCGAGGCAGTGGAACGGACTGCTCCGGCCTTGTCCGAAGCAATGGAAAGAACTATCTAGAGCTTCTCCGAAGCACTGGCACCTGCCACACAGGTCCTCACTGCTGCCACGCAGTCACTTGCTGGCCTCGTCCACACCCAGATTGAGGCAACGCGAACTCTCACTGCAGCCACCCTATCTGCATCAGCTAGGATCACGCCGGGCCCTTCCAGTACCATACAAGGCCAGGAATCAGTGGAGCAGGCGATTGTGGCGGTTGAGCCGAACCGGTCCCCTCAGAGAGCCAGTGTGTCGTCCGACCATGGTGCAGGTGTCCTCTCTCGGCAGGTGACCATTGCTCATGCCACCGTTGGCACGTCTGCAGTGCAGCTGCCACCACCTGCAGGGCACACTGCTTCCAGCCATGCCCAGATCAAGCAGCCTGCGTCCGCACCCTCCAAGATCAGAGGTCGGCCAGGCCATCCCTCAGGGGCTTCTGCGCTTCCACACAGTCAGCAGGCGTCCCCCAGCCTTGACCCCGCCACTGGGGTTCAATTACGTAGGAGCAGCAGGGAGGGAAGGGGCCGACTGTGAAAGAGAAGTTGTTCTCCATCAAAGGGCCAGCAGTAGAAGGAGGTGCAGAGAAGTTTCTTTGGCCAAATTCAAGGACTCCCTCACCTGTTGTGATTGTTGGAAATGGTTTATTTAGTTTTGCGGCTTTGCCGAAGAGTTAACTGTTATTTTGTTAGTTATGGTTTCTGTTGACATGACGTTGTTATGCTAGAAAGAAGGACTTTTGTGACAATAAAGAAAAGTTTTAATTTGCAATGGTACACGTTACTATTTACAGTCATGCTGGCCTTCAGAACCTTTCAAAGATCCGAAGTGCGCAGGACGAATGACACCCATCATTCCGCCAGAGGGGCCTGGAACCGAGTCCTGATGAGCCTCTGACGGATGGCCCTTCCACTTTCAGGAGCCCTCCCATCTTCCTCCTCCTCCTCCTCCTCCTCCTCCTCCTCGTCCGCATGCTCCTCCTCCTCCTCCTCGTCCGCATGCTCTGCTGGACCTTGAGGGACAACTGGCATTGGCTGGGTGCGTCGAATCGGCAAGTTGTGGAGCATGCAGCAGACGACGACGATGTGACCCACTTGCTCCGGCGAGTACTGCAGGACTCCCCCCGAATGGTCCAGACAGCGGAAACGCTGTTTGAGCACACCAATAGTGTGCTCTACAATGTTCCTGGTCGCCTGATGGCTGCTGTTGTACAGCTCTTGTGCTGGGGTGGTGGCCAAACGGAGTGGTGTCATGAGCCATGGGCAGAGAGGATAGCCCTTGTCCCCAAGAAGCCAGCCTCGTGGGCGAGCCGGCCCCTCAAAAAGGTCACAAACTGAGGTCTGCCGCAGGATGAAGGCATCGTGGCTGCTCCCTGGGAATTGGGCGTTGACTGCCATGATCATTTGGCGGTGGTCACAGACCAGCTGCACATTGAGGGAGTGGAACCCCTTGCGGTTGCGGAAGTCCTCAGGATTCAGTAATGGCGCCCACAAAGCCACGTGTGTGCAATCAATCGCCCCCTGCACCATGGGGAAGTCCGCAATAGCAGCAAAGCCCTGCGCGCGCTCCGCCTGCTTCTCCAGGCTCAGAGGGAAGGTGATGAATTGATGCCTTCGTCTATAAAGGGCAGCTGTAACTTGCCGGATGCAACAATGGACTGCAAACTGAGAGATATTCGCAATGTCCCCAGTGACTGACTGAAAGGATCCAGTGGCATAGAAATTGAGGGCAACAGTCACTTTAACGGACACCGACAGAGAGGTCCTGCACCGTAGACGCGGCTGCAGATCCTGAGCAAGCAGGTGGCACAGCTCAGTTACAACCTCTTCCCGAATCGGAGCCTTCGTACACACTGCTCCTCCGACATTGCAAGGTATGACACCTGCTGCCTGAATACCCTCGCAGCGTACCCTCAGATTGGCCGACCTCCATTGCCCCTCCTCCTTCTGGCCAATTCCGGCCCTCTCTCCCGCCGTCTTTCTGCCCCTTCACAGTGTCCGGCGATGAGGACGTTGCCCTCCAAAGCAGCTCCCATTCCGATATCAGTCGGTCAAAATGCTGTTAGGTGTAGCGCTCCAACTGCTCCGGACAGGTTTGAAGGTCCCAAGTATTCTAAGGCTAAATTCCAAAAAATCTGCTCCACAGTAGCTCACCAACTCTCTCCAGCAACGATCACAATGAATAGGCCAAGTGGCTGCAGCTTTTATACTAGAGCTGTCCCCTTTAAATAGCGCCCCCCGACTACGAGAAGGGCCTGGTAACGTTCCATCGAACTGTCACTAACAGCGCTAGGCGCAAAGGTTCCGGGCGCCACCGAATATCTGGTCCGGGGCACCAAAAAGGCGTTGCACACTGAAATGACGTCATGATCTGCCTGCGCCCGCGGGCACACGCAAGGATACTCAATATGGGAGGTGGCGCTATATTCACTGCGCCCGCCCGAAAATTGGGTAACGCCCCAATTCTCGGGCTCTTTAGGCGCTAATCGCTGGCGCTACCAACCGAATTTCTGGCCCATAATTGGGTACTCACCTGATAGATCCAATACACACCCTACCGCATCAGCAGACTCGCGAAGACTGACCAGATACGCAGATGAAGTCCTCTACCGCGTTCGGGTACGGCAGGCCCCAACCGACACACCTAGCGAACCCCAAAATCGCGAACCAGCTCAACTGTCAAGGAGTCATTTTGGTGAGCATTATCCCTGGTCCTTCAGAGCCTAACTTAGCTAGTAAGGTGGGATTGGGAAGGGTGAGGTATTTGTCCACTGTAATTTCCCTCGTGTATGTCAAAGTGTTTCCCCATTTTATTAGAGTGTTATTATTGTATTGTATTTTCTTTCTCAAATAAAAATCAAAGTTCTTGCACCAAAAACCATTTGTCTGCTGCACTTTTATCACAACCCCCAAATAAGTCCAAGGACTAGAACTAAGGGAGTGGGAGTGATTCGAACCACTCATAAGTCAGAGGTGAAGCTGACCCCACACACCACCCCTTACACCTCCCCTAACACTGACCAGCTGAACAGCAGTAAACAAGTCCTTGCTGAGGGTTTCGAACGCTACTTAAAGCCATGCTCAGCTTTCACTGTTCACTTGCTGCTGGAGATCGACGATTACACTGTGTTTGAAGAGGACTTTTGAGACACATCGGGAGACTTTCTGGGACACTTTGTCAAGACTTCACCAACACTCTATTAATATATTTCCTGAATATTCTCTCAGGACTTCACCTTAAAAGAGTCAGTGCTGTGCTACTCCACCTTAATGGAGACCATACAGGAGTCACCAGGAGAAAGGCACTGGCTGGTCATGGGCATCCATGAGGTCCCCCTTGGTCTGCATGAGGAATTGGAGGAAAAGATGAGGCCAGGCAGAGCAGCACCAGCTGCTGCAGGAGAGAGGGACAGGAGGGTGAGGAGGGCATGGAGGGACAGGAGAGTGAGGAGGGTGAGGAGGGCAAGGAGGGTGAGGAGGACAAGGAGGATGGTGAGGAGGGACAGGAGGGCAAGGAGGGTGAGGTGAGCGAGGTGGGACAGGAGGGTGAGGAGGAACAGGAGAGCGAGGAGGGACAGGAGGGCGAGGAGGGCAAGGGGGGACAGGAGGGCGAGGAGGGCGAAGAGGGAAAGGAGGGCAAGGAGGGCAAGAAGGAGGGTGAGGAGGGCGAGGAGGGACAAGATGGTGAGGGGGTGAGGAGGGCGAGGAGGGACAGGAGGGACAGGAGGGTGAGGAGGGTGAGGAGGGCAAGGAGGGACAGGAGGGCGCGGAGGGTGAGGAGGGTGAGGAGGGACAGGAGGGCGAGGAGGGACAGGAGAGCGAGGAGGGACAGGAGAGCGAGGAGGGTGAGGAGGGTGAGGAGGGACAGGAGAACGTGGAGGAACAGGAGGGCGAGGAGGAGGGCGAGGAGAGCGAGGAGGAGGGCGAGGATGGTGAGGAGGACTCTCAGCAGGAGGCCTTAAATGTCCAGGGTATTCAGAGAGCACCACGCCTACAGTCACATGACCCAAGAGCAGTGCATGAGGAGGCTGCGCTTTACCAAGGAGGTAATTACAGAGATCTGTGGCCTCGTGGAAAGAAGTCTCAGACATCGCAGCACAGCCAGGACTGCATTGCCTGTGGCAGTCAAGGTCACAGTAACACTTAAATGTTTATGCTACTGGGACCTTCCAGGTGATATAAGTCACATCTCACAATCCTCTGCACACTTCTGCATAAGGAAGATCTCTGCAGCTCTATACGCTCTGAGGAATGACTATATATCATTCCCTATTGCCAGAGAAGACCAGAGGCAGAGAGAACTAGGGTTCGACAGGATTGTGGGATTCCCCATGGTCCAGGGAGCCATTGACTATACACATATGGTCATGTGAACCCCTCATTTAAACTCAGAGGTGTTCGGGAATAGGAAGGGATTCCATTCCCTCATCGTGCAGATTGTCTGTGACCACTGGCAGCGCATCATGCAGGTGAATTCCTGCTATCCAGGGAGCTGCCACAATGAGACAGTCACCGTCCCACAGATCGTTGAGCCCCAGCACAATGTGCGTGGCTGGCTACGAGGTGACAAGAGATACCCTCTGATGCCATGGCTCATCATTCCCCTGAGAATTCCCCAGACACCAGCTGAGCACTCATACAATGAGTCACTCAGTCACCAGGAATATCATTGGGCAGACCATTGGGGTCCTCAAGCAGAGGTTTAGATGCCTTGACCAGTCAGGAGGAGCCCTGCAGTACTCGGCCAAGAAGGTCTCCAGATTCGAGGTGACTTGCTGCAGGCTCCACAATCTGACGATCATGAGAGACCAGCCGGTACCACCAGCAACTGTGCCAGAGGGTCAAGCCCAGGAGACACAACATGAGGAGCAGGAAGAGGAGGAGGAGGAGGAGCAGGAAGAAGAGGAGGAGGAGGAAGAGGAGGAGGAAGAGGAGAAGGAAGAGGAGGAGGAAGATGAGGAGGAGCAGGAGGAGGAGCAGGAGGAAGAGGAGGAGGAAGAGGAGGAGGAAGAGGAGGAGGAGGAGTAGGAGGAAGAGGGGGAGGAGGAGGAGTAGGAGGAGGAGGAGGAGTAGGAGGAGGAGGAGAAAGAGGAAGAGGAGCAGGAGGAAGAGGAGGAAGAAGAGAATTTGGAGGAGGAACAGGAGGAGGAGGAAGAGGAGGAAGAGGAGGAGGGGGAGGAGGAAGAGGAGGAGGAGCAAGATGAGTAGGATGAAGAGGAGTAGGGGGAAGAGGAAGACGAGGGGGACCAGGGGGAGCACCAGAGGGTTCCAGGTAGACGGGCCGTACCTGGGAGGGAGGCTCAACGCCATGTAATTAAACAGTGTTATAGAGACATCCTCTGTAATGTATGTACCTTTAAGGGAGAGAACTACTTTTTACAGCTCCTGTATACTGTAGTACCGGCAGTGACCACACCTGTATATAAACCCCAAGTAGTGATCTGTACAGTTAGTTCTAGAGTAACCCTCATTCAGTGAACACCTGTTGAATCGTTCCTGCAGTCTGTTCTCTGATTATTGCAGGACACAACATTAAGATACACGGATCTAACATTGGCGACGTGGCAGATTCGAACCTACCTGCAACTCTGCAGATTCGCTCCTGGAGAACAGTGGAAGAAGGTCGAGTCCAGAAGCACGGGCGTCGACCACGGGCAACCGCCCAGTCATCCAGCAGAGATTTCAGCATCGCAGGGGAGACTGTCGAGAGCCAGGCTTGGCTTTCCAGTCACGGTGGTCCAGCGAAACTGGCTGGCAACAGGTACTGCGCAGACCCTTCCCGGACAGCAGTGGGCTAGAGCCCGACCGATTGGCACAGAAAAAGGCCGAGCAGCGTCGACGGGGGAGAGAGAGAGGGCAGAGCGCACAGGGCACAGCCGGTGTTCAGGACCGAGCGGCGTCAACGGGGGAGAGAGGCGAGAGAGAGCAGAGCACAGCCGGTGTTGAAGGGCCGAGCAGCATCAATGGGGGAGAGAGGCGCGCAGGAAAACGCGAGGCACTTCCATTGCCACGAGGACCGCAGAGAGCGGCATTGGCAGCAGCGCAGGAGCAGCGCACAAAACCCACAGGGCGTCGCCATTTGCCACGAGGACCGCCGAGAGCGGCGTTGGCAGCAGCGCGGGAGACGCCATTTTAAGCCGCAGCGGAGAAGAAAGGAAAGCGTGGGAGACGCCATTTTAAGCCAGTCTAACCACACCCAAAAATGCCGAAGAGTGGCAGTATCACAGCGTTCGACAATGAAGTCGAAGATTGGATGACATATGACGAACGCATAGAAGTATACTGCAAGGCGAATGAATTGCCAGATGACAAGAAAGCGCTGGTATTGTTGAATTCAATGGGTGCAAAAACGTATGGCTTACTGCCAAACCTAGTAACCCCAGAGAAGCCAGTAGAAAAGGATTTTGAAAACATAGTGTCAATCCTACAGGACCACTTAAACCCCACACCGCTGCTGATAGCAGAAAGATTTAAGTTTCACAAAAGGAACCACCATAAAGATGAAAGTAATGCTGAGTATTTAATGGAACTGCGCAAGCTATTGAAACACTGCCAGTTTGGAACAGGACTAGCAGATACTTTAAGGGACAAGTTTGTGTGTGGGCTTCAAAGTGAAGGAACTCAGAAATGGCTTCTATCAGAAAAGGATCTTACGCTGGACAAGGCTTTCAGCATTGCAGTATCACACGAAGCAGCAGCACGGGGCACTGCAGAGATACAACGGAGACCGCAAGAATATGGCACAAATTAAATGTCATACGGAACAGTGACGTGCTATCGCTGCGGCAGAACAACACACGACCATAATGACTGCTGGTTCAAGGACAAAGTATGCAGACAGTGTGGAAAAGTAGGACACATAGCAAGAGTCTGCAGGTCGGGAAAGAAAACCAGCAGCAAGAAATCTCCACAGGAGAAGTACAAGAAGGTACATAAGGTGACGGAGAGTAGTTCAGATGAACAGAAGAGTGATACAGACTCCGGAAGCAAGGAGCTGGGTTGTCTGAAACTACATAATGTGATCAAAACGGAGGATCACCAAACTATCTGGGTCACGCTCAAGATAGCAGGAGTCCAAGTGAAAATGGAATTGGACACAGGATCAGCCCTAACAGTCATAAACCGAAGGGACTACAAGTGGCTATTCTCACATATACCCTTGAGAGATGCAAAGATTGTCTTGAAGACGTACACGGGGCAAAAAGTCTACCCCAAAGGAAAAATAAGGGTGAATGTTATATATAACGGCAAGGAAACACCAAAAATGGACCTATATGTATTGCCAGATGGAGGACCACCACTACTAGGACGTGAATGGATCCGGAAGATACAGGTAGATTGGCATTCCATACAGGCACTGACTGTGGCTGACAAAAAGGATGACGACGTCACACCTGGGCAGCTGTCAAAGATCCTAACTGACACGAAAGAAGTGTTCCAGCAAGGACTCGGAACACTAAAAGGCATGACAGCGATGATTAAAATTGAAGAAAACGCAAGCCCAAAATTTTTTAAGGCCAGACCTTATGCGATCCGCCCAGCCGTCGAAGCAGAGCTGGAGAGTCTGGAATGTTCAGGTGTACTGTCCAAGGTAGACTGGAGCGAGTGGGCTACACCCATCATCCCTGTGATGAAAAAGTCATTGAGCAGCACGCCTGGGGAACCAAGGAAGGCTTGCATCTGTGGGGACTTTAAGGTTACAGTGAACCCGGTCCTTCACACCGTACAATATCCACTTCCGCGGATTGAAGATATTTTTGCCTCGCTATCTGGAGGGAAACGCTTCACTAAGATTGATCTGGTCCAGGCGTATCTGCAAATGGAGGTAGAAGAAGCATCAAAAAAATACCTCACAATCAACACACATAAAGGTTTCGACCAATACAACTGGCTGGTATTCGGGGTAGCATCAGCTCCGGCTATTTGGCAGAGGGCAATGGAACAAGTCCTGCAAGGGATCCCAGGGACCCAGTGTTATTTGGACGACATCCTGGTCACGGGCGAAAATGACAGTGATCACCTTGCCAACCTGGAGCAGGTGCTCACTAGATTGCAGGAATATGGGCTCCGAGCTAACTGCCCCAAATGCGAGATTTTTTAGAAAACAGATCTCGTATTGTGGCCACGTTATCGATAAAGAGGGGTTACATAAGTCCCCAGAGAAGATTGAGGCAGTAGTCAAGGCTCCAGAACCGGAAAATGTGTCACAACTGAGGTCGTTCCTCGGGCTGGTAAACTACTACCATAAGTTCTTGCCAAATTTGTCGACAATACTACACCCATTGAACACCCTACTGCAAACTGGGGTGCCATGGAAGTGGAGTGACGAATGTAGACGAGCTTTCCAGAAGAGCAAAACACTAATCACATCGAAAGAGGTATTGGCCCATTACAACCCGGCATTACAAATTCGGTTGGCATGTGATGCGTCACCCTACGGCATTGGAGCGGTGCTGTCGCACAAATTCTCGGACGGCTCAAAGAGGCCAATAGCCTTTGCGTCTCGGTCACTAACCTCAGCCGAGCGTAACTACGCCCAGATTGACAGGGAGGCCCTCAGCCTAGTGTGGGTAGTGAAAAAGTTCAACCACTATCTGCACGGGCAGAAGTTCACCTTGCTGACTGACCACCAACCACTTGTCTCCATCTTTAATCCAAAGAAGGGCGTTCCGGTGATGACTGCGCAACGGCTACAAAGATGGTCCCTTTTTCTAGGGGCGCACCAATATGAAATCGAGTATAAGGGCATGAAACAGCATGGAAACGCTGATGGGCTATCACGCCTGCCACTGCCTACTGCGGAGGAAGCACCAGCAGTGGACCCTGTCGAAATATTTCATTCGACTATAATTGAACGCTTGCCAGTAACTAACGCTGGTATAGAGAAGGAGACCCGAAATGACCCGACACTGTCTCGGGTATATGACTTGACGGTGAAGGGATGGCCAACACATGGCGACTCACTGTTGCCAGCATTCTCATCCAGAAGAGAACAGCTGTCAGTATGCCAGGGGACCTTGATGTGTGGATCCCGAGTGGTAATTCCACCCAAGTTAAGGGAGAGAGTGCTCAATGAGCTTCACGAAGGTCATCTGGGAGGGGTGAAAATGAAAAGCCTTGCTAGGGCTTATGTGTGGTGGCCGGGGATCGATCAGCAAATCGAGGACCTGACAAAGAGCTGCTCAGGATGCCAGAAGGTCCAAAATGCACCACCACATGCCCCTCTACACCCATGGGAGTGGCCCTCATCTCCATGGCAACAGGTGCACATTGATTTTGCTGGTCCATTCATGGACTCAATGTTTTTAATAGCCGTGGATGCGCACTCGAAATGGCCTGAGGTGATCAAAATGTCCTCCACCACCACGGAGAAAACTATTGCAGTCCTACGGACCATATTTGCCAGGAACGGCTTGCCAGAGCAGATTTGCTCTGATAACGGACCACAGTTTGTGTCCGAAGAGTTTCGAAGATTTATGAAAAGGAATGGGGTAAGGCATTACTCATCCGCCCCGTATCATCCAGCCACAAATGGATTGGCTGAGAGGTTCGTACAAACCTTTAAGAAAGCAGTAAGGGCCATGTGCGATGACGACATTCCACTGCAGCATAAGGTGGACAATTTCCTGTTAGCCTACAGAAATGCGACACATGCAGTCACCAACCAGACCCCGGCCATGATGTTCTTTAACCGAAGGTTGAGATCTCGTCTGGATTTGCTCAGACCAAATGTACGAAGAGATGTTGAGAATAAGCAATTCCAGCACATCAATGAGAAGCCAACAAGGAGCTTCAATGTAGGGCAACCAGTCTTGGCCCGCGACTACCGAACAGAGAAATGGCAACCAGGAACGATATGCACACGGCAGGGGCCACTAATGTACACAGTGGATGTTGGGGAGAACATTGTGAGATGCCATGTTGACCAGATCCTAGAGTCACAGGAACGAGTCAACCCCATGTCTCGCCCATACGTACCTGGTGATGAACCCGACGTACAGGTAGCATCTACCCCAGAAACAGTAGCATCGGAAGCGGATGAACCAACCAACGACAGGGGGCCAGAATCGCCTCCGCACCAAGAGCAAGACACTCGGGAAAGGCGCTATCCAGAAAGGATCGGGAAGCCTCCCCAAAGACTGAATTTATAAATAGACTATTTTCAGTTAATGTTGCATGTTAAAAGTGTTAATTGTAATTAGTTTGATATTTGATTGTTGAATGAATGTTATGGTACTGTTAATCTAAAAGTGGAGGAATTATAGTGTATGTACCTTTAAGGGGAGAACTACTTTTTACAGCTCCTGTATACTGTAGTACCGGCAGTGACCACACCTGTATATAAACCCTGAGTAGTGATCTGTGCATTTAGTTCTAGAGTAACCCTCATTCAGTAAACACCTGTTGATCGTTCCCTGCAGTCTCTTGTCTAATTATTGAAGGACATAACCTCAAGATACACAGATCTAACAGTCGCCATGAACCTCAGTGGTGTTCACCAGCTCCCACATGCAACAACAACACATTGCATGGTCTCCCATCTCAATTAATAAATTTAGTTTAAAAATTTGGAACACGTATATCTTAAAAATCTACACCAAGGCACTTAAATTTAGATGCCCACGTTTGGAAAAAACGCGAGAAATGTAGAAATACTCACCAACCAATCACTTACTGTGGTGTATGTAACCGTTCCACCTTTAAGAGAACTATTTTAAGAGATGCACTTTCTTTATCTTGGCTGCTGTATACTGTAATACCGGTGGTGACCACACCAGTATATAAGTGCTGTGTAATGATTTATTGGGCAGTTCAGCCTGACCTTCGACTAGTAAAGACCTGTTGAATTTATTCTTGTGGTCTGTGTGCAGTGATTCTTATTAACAATAACTAGAACACACAGACTTAACAGTGGCGACGATGACGATCTTACCCTGCGGCAGAGATATATCCAAGGCAGTTTAACGGGCGTCGAGAAGAGGCATCCGCCCTCATCATCCTGCTGAGAAAAGACTCGGGTCTGAAGAGCAAGGAAGAATCCTGACACGAAGCCTTCCATCAACAACAGGCAGTGATCATCCCTTCTACCACAGGTGGTGGGTAAGCCGATCAGCGACGAGCAGCAAGTCGGCCACGTTGCCTGTGAAGTAGGGGAGGGAAAAACGGAGGATATAAGGGCGGAAAACTCGACCACGGCCGGGGAAAAGAGCTGGACAGAAGTCGGGGCCAGAGGCGCTGAGACTGGGGCAGCGTAAGGCACGGGAGCCGCGGTGAATGCAAACGCAGCAGGTGTAAAAGACCGGGCTGCAAGCGGGCTGGGAGATGCAACAGCGTCGAGAGAGAGCTCGACCGCGACCGGGGAAAAAGGCCGGGCAGCTACCGAGGCCGCGAGGCGCGGGAGAAAATAAAAATAATTTTTTTTAAAACCGCGGAGAACTCAGCCGCAGCCGGTGGAAAGGACCGGACTGCAAGAGGGGCTGGGAGGCACGATTTGAGAACCGCTGGGGAGGGCAAACGCAGCAATACGGCAATCGCCATTACAGCCAGCGGGGGAGAAAGGCAAATGCAGGAAGCCGCCATTTTCATAGGCGGGGGAAGAAGACAAGCGCGGGAAACCGCCATTTTGAAAAAAATAAATGAAAGAAAAATTTCTTTTTGTTTCTCAAGAAGATTGCGAGGATGCCTAAGCGTGGTAACATCAACGATTTCGATGCCGATGTTGAAGATTGGGCCACGTATGTAGAACGCATAGAGATTTATTGTAAGGCAAATAAAATATCAGATGAAGATAAAGCACTAACCTTGCTAAATGGGTGCGAAGACATACGGGCTATTGAAGCATCTTCTATCACCAGCTAAACCGGTGGATCAGGCTTTCGCTAATATTGTTGCTGTCCTGAGAAATCATTTGAACACCACACCGCTGATGTTAGCGGAACGATTTAAATTTTATGCGAGAAAGCAACTGAAAGAGGAAAGCAACGCGGAGTATTTAATTGAACTGCGTAAGCTAGCGAAATACTATCAGTTTGGGGAAAGACTGACAGAGGCACTGAGAGACAAATTCGTGTGTGGATTGTCGAAAGAAGGAACACAAAAGCGGCTGCTTGAAGAGAATGATCTTACACTTGATAAGGCTGTCACTATTGCAGCATCGCACGAAGCTGCAGCGAGAGGCACTGCGGAAATGCAGCTGAAGGCAGCGGTACTCAGCGTAGATCAAATGGCTTTGGGTACAGCAAAATGTTATCGTTGTGGAAAGACAACACACGATCAGAACCAATGCTGGTTTAAAAATCAGGAATGTAGAAAATGTGGCAAGCTTGGTCACATAGCTAAAGTATGCCGGTCAGGAAAGAAGACCAGCAACAAAAAGTCACTGCAGGAAAAGTGCAGAAAGGTACATAAGGTGGCTGAGAAGAGTTCGGATGAACAGAATTCAGATTCAGACTCCAACAGCAAGGAACTGGGTAGTCTGAGAATTCACAATGTGAGTAAGGAAGCTGACCTACAAACTATCTGGGTCACACTTCAGATAGCAGGAGTCCAAGTGAAGATGGAATTGGACACCGGATCGGCGTTGACGGTCATGAATAAGCAAGATTACAAAAGGTTATTCACACATATTCCCCTACGGGATACGGAGATAGTATTGCAGACATACACGGGGCAAAGGGTATACCCCATTGGAAAGATAAAAGTCAAGGTGGTACACAAGGGCAAAGAACACCAAGGAATGGACTTATATGTACCACCTGAGGGAGGTCCACCACTTCTGGGACGGGAGTGGATCAGGAAAATAAATATGGACTGGCACTCCCTAAAAGCAATAACGGTAGATTCCGGAAAAAAAGATGTCAAACCTGAACGATTGTCCAGAATATTGGATGATGCTAAAGAGGTGTTCCAACAGGGACTGGGAACACTGAGAGGAATTACGGCAAAAATCAAGATTGCAGAACATGCAAACCCAAAATTTTTCAAAGCCAGACCGGTACCTTATGCGATACAACCTGCTGTGGAAGCTGAGCTGGAAGGGCTAGAACGTTCAGGAGTACTGTCTAAGGTGGACTGGAGTGAGTGGGTCACGCCCATTGTTCCCGTCATGAAGCGTTCATCGAGTAACAAGCCAGGGGAACTGGGGAAGGTCCGCATCTGTGGAGACTTCAAGATCACGGTTAATCCGGTGCTTCACACGGTGCAATATCCGCTTCCGCAGATTGAGGATATCTTTGCTTCATTGTCTGGCGGGAAACACTTCACCAAGATAGACCTGGCGCAAGCGTACTTACAGATGGAAGTTGAGGAAGAGTCGCGCCAGTATCTCACAATCAACACGCACAGAGGCTTGTATCGATATAATAGACTGGTTTTTGGAGTGGCTTCGGCTCCAGCAATTTGGCAGAGGGCCATGGAGCAGGTATTACAGGGAATTCCAAGCACTCAATGTTACTTGGACGATATCCTGATTACAGGAGATGACGATGAGGAACACCTTGCAAATTTGAAACTGGTGCTCACCAGATTGAAGGAGTATGGACTTCGAGTTAATCGCCAGAAATGTGAGTTCTTTCAGAAACGGATCTCGTACTGTGGTCATGTCATTGACCAGGAGGGGCTGCACAAGTCACCTGACAAGATCGAAGCTGTTGTGAAGGCTCCCGCTCCGGAAAATGTATCCCAGTTGAGGTCGTTCCTAGGGTTGATTAACTATTACCATAAGTTTCTGCCAAATCTATCCACGGTGCTGCACCCGCTGAACGCTCTTTTGCAGAAGGAAGTACCATGGAAGTGGAGCGAGGACTGTAAGAAGGCCTTTCGCAAAAGCAAGGCATTGATCACCTCAGAGGAAGTGTTGGCTCACTTCAACCCAACGCTACCTATTCGTTTAGCTTGTGATGCTTCTCCTTATGGTATTGGAGCAGTACTCTCACACAAGTTGCCAAATGGCTTGGAAAGGCCAGTCACATTTGCATCCAGATCATTGACATCCGCTGAGCGCAACTATGCTCAGATAGATAGGGAGGCTCTCAGCCTTGTGTGGGGAGTAAAGAAGTTTAATCATTACCTGCAAGGCCAGAAGTTTACACTGCTGACAGACCACCAGCCGTTGGTATCCATTTTTAAACCTAAGAAGGGCGTTTCGGTGATGACAGCACAGAGGCTCCAGAGATGGTCCCTTTTCCTAGGGGCACATCAATATCAGATAGAATTCAAAGGTACAAAGCAGCATGGTAATGCTGATGGGCTGTCGCGCCTGCCACTACCTACTGAGGAGGAGGCACCGACGGTTGACCCGGTGGAGTTATTTCACTCGACCATCATCGAATGTTTACCTGTCACCAATGCAAATATTGAAAGGGAGACTAGGAATGACCCGACACTGTCCCGGGTCTACAAATTGACAGTAAAGGGATGGCCAGCCCATGGTGATCCACTGTTACCGGCATTCTCAGCAAGACGAGAACAGCTGTCCATCTGTCAGGGAACATTGATGTATGGAACAAGGGTGATTATCCCTCCTAAGTTAAAAGGGAGAGTTATAAAAGAACTACATGAAGGTCATCTGGGGGGAGTCAAGATGATAAGCCTTGCTAGGGCTTATGTGTGGTGGCCGGGTATCGACCAACAGATAGAGGATCTGACGAAAAGCTGCTCAGGGTGCCAAAAAGTCCAAAATGCACCTCCAATTGCACCGCTGCATCCATGGGAATGTCCTTCAACCCCATGGCAACGTGTACATATTGACTTTGCTGGTCCAATCATGGACTCCATGTTTTTAATTGCAGTGGACGCACATTCTAAATGGCCAGAAGTGGTTAAAATGACTACCACTACCTCGGAGAAGACGATCGCGGTGCTAAGAACGATATTTGCAAGAAATGGATTGCCAGAGCAAATATGTTCAGACAACGGACCACAGTTCGTGTCAGAGGAATTCCAGAAATTCCTGAAGAAGAATGGGGTGAAACATTATACCTCTGCCCCATATCATCCAGCTACGAATGGGCTGGCCGAGAGGTTTGTACAGACGTTCAAAAAGGCAATAAAGGCCATGAGCGAAGATCAGATTCCACTGCAACACAAGGTGGACAATTTCCTACTGTCATATCGAAACGCCACCCATGCAACAACAAACCAAAGTCCTGCCATGATGTTCTATAACAGGAGGTTGCGGTCCAGGTTGGACTTGTTAAAACCAAAAGTGCGGAGGGAAGTCGAAAACAAACAGTTCCAGCATATCAATAACAAGCCCACTCGGAGTTTTGAAATAGGACAACCGGTGTTAGCCAGGGACTATAAAAATGAGAAATGGCAATCTGGAACAATTCGGGCCAGACAAGGACCCCTGATGTACACGGTAGATGTTGGTGAAAACGTAATGCGACGTCATGCTGACCAACTGGTGGGATCGAGAACAAGGGTCGAGCCCATGGTTACGACAGAGACAACCGTGGAGGAAGTTAGTGAACCTGAAGCATCTACCTCAGAAGTGAATATACCTGATGATGATGTCCTATCCATAGGGGATCAACTAGATGAGTCACCCCAGCAACGAGAACCAGAGACCCCTGAAAGGCGTTATCCGTCTCGGATCAGGAGGCCTCCTCAGAGACTGAATCTGTGAACTGTTTTTACATAAAGTTGTGTATATATGTTATTATGTTATGTTAAATGGGGAATATATACTGTTAAGCTAAAAAGGGAGGATTGTGGTGTATGTAACCGTTCCACCTTTAAGAGAACTATTTTAAGAGATGCACTACTTTATCTTGGCTGCTGTATACTGTAATACCGGTGGTGACCACACCGGTATATAAGTGCTGTGTAATGATTTATTGGGCAGTTCAGCCTGACCTTCGACTAGTAAAGACCTGTTGAATTTATTCTTGTGGTCTGTGTGCAGTGATTCTTATTAACAATAACTAGAACACACAGACTTAACACTTACCAATCAATTGTTGCTGCTCCCTGGGATTATATATCTTATCTGTATTCTTCACTTTAAAATTGTGAATTCTAATTAGATCTTAAAATGCGGTTTTGAATTTTCAGTTCTTGTAAGATGAATGGTTCTGGTACAAATATATCATTACAATAAAATGTTACACTTGATTATAAGTGTGATAAAATCAGAGAGGAAATTTTCCCCTCAGTGAAATCATACAGATCAGGAGCTGGGATATTGAACAGATCTCCACCCGATTCATGCAGCACGAGATCCTGTCATCAGACTATAGTGCTTCAAAGATTAGAATCCCTTTGAGAAAAGAAAGAATTGCATTTCTATAGCGCCTTTCATGACCATCGGATGTCTCAAAGCGCTTTACAGCCAATTAAGTACTTTTTGAAGTGTAGTCACTGTTGTAATGTGGGAAATGCAGCAGCCAATTTGCGCACAGCAAGCTCCCACAAACAGCAATGTGATAATGACCAGATAATCTGTTTTAATGATGTTGGTTGAGCGATAAATATTGTCCAGAACACCAGGGCATGGTGGCATAGTGGTTAGCACTGTTGCCTCACAGCGCCAGGGACACAGGTTCAAATCTAGCCTCGGGCGACTGTCTGTGTAGAGTTTGCACATTCTCCCTGTGTTTGCGTGGGTTTCCTCCGGGTGCTCCGGTTTCCTCCCACAGTCCAAAGATGTGCAGGTTAGGTTGATTTGGCTATGATAAATTGACCCTTAGTGTTAAGGGATTAAATACGTGGTGTTACGGGGATAGGGTGGGATATGTGTCAGTGCAGGCTCGATGGGCCGAAATGGCCTCTATCTGCACTGTAGATTCTGTGATTCTGTGATAACACCCCTGCTTTTCTTCGAAGTTAGTGCTGTAGGATCTTTTACATCCATTTGAGAGAACAGACAGAGCCTCGGTTTAACGTCTCATCCGAAAAACAACACCTCTAACAGTGCACAGTGCAGCAGTCGCTCAGCACTGCACTGGAGTTTCAGCCCAGCTTTATGTGCTCACAGTCCCTGGAGTGGGACTTGACCCCACAACCTTCTGACTCAGAGGCAAGTTTGCTACCAACTTTTTTTTAATTTTATACTTTATTGAACATTAAGTGTGGAGATGCCGGAGTTGGACTGGGGTGGACAAATGTAAGAAGTCACACAACACCAGGTTATAGTCCAACAGCTTTATTTGAAATCACAAGCTTTCGGAGCACTGCTCCTTCTTCAGGTGAAGTGGAGAAATGCATAAAGACACAGCTTATATAGTCAGAGAATAATGCCAGATGTTTACAGGTAACCTTTCCAACTGCCATTTATCACACCTCGGCAGAGAGATAATCACAGCAGTCAAAGGTGTGAATGGTGTCCAAACAGGTCAGTCAGGGAAACATTACATCAAAGAACAATGAGGTGGGGTCACAAGGGGTCAAATATTGCAGATGCTGGGGTCTGTATGAAAAACAAAAAAACAGACAAAAAACATTTTTTGGCTGGAAATCACAGCAGGTCCGGCCGCATCTGTGTAGAGAGAACAAGTCAATGTCGACTCGAGTCTGGATGACCCTGCATCAGGTGGGGTTACATGTAGCGTGACATGAACCCAAGATCTCGGTTGAGGCCGTCCTCATGGGTGCGGAACTTGGCTATCAGTTTCTGCTCGACGATTTTGCGTTGTCGTGTGTCTCGAAGGCCACCTTGGATTCATCAGCCGCACTCACAAGACAGTCCAGAATGTCACCTGAGCACAACGCAAAGCCATCCACGCTCTCAAGACCAACTGCAACATCATCATCAAACCAGTAGACAAAGGAGGTGCCATCGTCATACAGAACAGAATGGACTATTGCAAAGAAGTATACCGACAACTGGACAACCAGGAACACTACAGACAGTTACCCGCAGATCCGACCAAAGAACACACCCGCCAACTCAACAGACTGATCAAAACCTTCGATCCAGACCTTCAAAGCATCCTACATGCTCTCATCCCACGTACTCCCCGCGTGGGAGACTTCTACTGCCTCCCAAAGATACACAAAGCCAACATACCTGGACGTCCTATTGCATCAGGCAACGGAACCCTGTGTGAGAACCTCTCTGGATATATCGAGGGCATCCTGAAACCCATCGTACAGGGAACCCCCAGCTTCTGTCGCGACACTACAGACTTCTTACAGAAGCTCAGCACCCACGGACCAGTTGAACCAGCAACACTCCTCGCCACGATGGACGTCTCGGCACTCTACACCAGTATCCCCCACGATGACGGCATCGCTGCGACAGCCTCAGTACTCAACACCAACAACAGCCAATCTCCAGACGCCATCCTACAACTCATCTGCTTCATCCTTGACCACAATGTCTTCATCTTCGACAACCAGTTCTTTACCCAAACACACGGAACAGCCATGGGGACCAAATTCGCACCCCAATACGCAAACATCTTCATGCACAAGTTCGAGCAAGACTTCTTCGCTGCACAGGATCTCCAACCAACGCTATACACCAGATACATCGACGACATTTTCTTCCTATGGACCCACGGCGAAGAATCACTGAAAAGACTACACGATAACATCAACAAGTTCCATCCCACCATCAAACTCACCATGGACTACTCCTCAGAATCAGTCTCATTCCTGGACACACGAATCTCCATCAAAGACGGGCACCTCAGCACTTCACTCTACCGCAAGCCCACGGACAACCTCATGATGCTTCACTTCTCCAGCTTCCACCCTAACCACGTTAAAGAAGCCATCCCCTATGGACAAGCCCTGCGAATACACAGGATCTGCTCAGACGAGGAGGGACGCGATGGACACCTACAGACACTGAAAGACGCCCTTGTAAGAACGGGATATGACGCTTGACTCGTCGATCGACAGTTCCGACGGGCCACAGCGAAAAATCGCATAGACCTCCTCAGAAGACAAACACGGGACACAACCAACAGAGTACCCTTCGTCGTCCAGTACTTCCCCGGAGCGGAGAAACTACGCCATGTTCTTCGCAGCCTTCAACATGTCATCGATGATGATGAACACCTCGCTAAGGCCATCCCCACGCCTCCACTCCTCGCTTTCAAACAGCCGCCTAACCTCAAACAGACCATCGTTCGCAGCAAATTACCCAGCTTTCAGGAGAACAGCGACCACAACACCACACAACCCTGCCACAGCAACCTCTGCAAGACATGCCAGATCATCAACACAGATACCATCATCACAAGTGAGGACACCACCCACCAGGTACATGGTACATACTCATGTGACTCGGCCAACGTTGTCTACCTCATACGTTGCAGGAAAGGATGCCCCGGAGCATGGTACATCGGCGAGACCATGCAGACACTGCGACAATGGATGAACGGACACCGCGCAACAATCACCAGGCAGGAGTGTTCCCTCCCAGTCGGGGAACACTTCAGCAGTCAAGGACATTCAGCCTCCGATCTTCGGGTAAGCATTCTCCAAGGTGGCCTTCGAGACACACGACAACGCAAAATCGTCGAGCAGAAACTGATAGCCAAGTTCCGCACCCATGAGGATGGGCTCAACCGAGATCTTGGTTCATGTCACGCTACATGTAACCCCACCTGATGCAGGGTCATCCAGACTCGAGTCGACATTGGCTTGTTCTCTCTACACAGATGCGGCCGGACCTGCTGTGATTTCCAGCCAAAAAATGTTTTTTGTCTGTTTTTTTGTTTTTCATACAGACCCCAGCATCTGCAATATTTGACCCCTTGTGACCCCACCTCATTGTTCTTTGATGTAATGTTTCCCTGACTGACCTGTTTGGACACCATTCACACCTTTGACTGCTGTGATTGTCTCTCTGCCGCGATGTGATAAATGGCAGTTGGAAAGGTTACCTGTAAACATCTGGCATTATTCTCTGACTATATAAGCTGTGTCTTTATGCGTTTCTCCACTTCACCTGAAGAAGGAGCAGCGCTCCGAAAGCTTGTGATTTCAAATAAAGCTGTTGGACTATAACCTGGTGTTGTGTGACTTCTTACATTTGAACATTAAGAACATTTACAACATCGTGATCATTACATTGTATGAGCACAGCCATTCCGCCACCACATTTTAACATCAAAACCTGAAGTTTAATTTGTCACCTGTAACATATATTAATCGATTGTACTTTAAAAATTGATTGTAAAATACCATCCTTAAATTCCTTTCTGTATAAAACAACCACAGAGCCTTATAATGATCGATAGCAAAATACTGCAGATGTTGGAAATCCGAAATAACAACAGAAAATGCTGGAAAAACTCAGCAGGTCAGGCAACATCCGTGGAGAGAAATTTGAGTTGACGTTTCGGGTCGAACCCTTCTTCAAAACTGGAAAGAAAAGAAAATAGATCGAAGGCAGGGCTGCAATCGGACAAAAGAAGTGAAAGAAACAAAAGAGCTAGACGAGATGGTAATAGGCTGAGATTAGGTGTAAAGTGTACTGGCAGGGCAAGAGATAGCTTATAACCTTATAATGGCCTTCAACTTATATTTAAAATACTCTTTTAGATTGATTCTCCTCCCCTTAAAAAACAGTGCATTCCTTCTTTGCACAATCACGAATCTAGCCAAACTGAACATTAAATTAATTGCCGTTCCGCTAGACTCGGGCAGACTCTCCTGCAATCCCCATCTCAAAATTGAGTCCCATGGGATTCCCATTCTCGCTCTTCGGTCCCCACCCAGCAAAAAAACTCCACACAACTGTCGAACATAGTACTTAAAATCATTTAACTGCGGACATAACACCAGTAAATGGGACAGAGTCTCATCCCGTGTCCCACACACTGGGCAAGTTGCCACCTCCACTCGTCCAAACTCGACCGTCATGGTAAAAATTTGGTTATGAGCCAATTTGAAATCCAGTTCAATCCATTCAGGACATTTAAAACTCGCCCACACTCCCTTCCAAATCCTGTTGAAGTCCAGCTGTGGGTATATACTCTGCCAAAACTCCGGAGCAGCAGGTGTCTTGAATCTCCATTCTCTAAATACCTCATAGAAATCTCGGGTATTACAGTTGTCAAATTGGACCAACTCTCCCCCTTTCTCCAGTACAAAGCTTGGAAAAGCAGGACGCATTTTACTTCCTTTGGAGATTTCCGCATTTATTTCTCCCATCCAATCCTGTGGCATTGCCCTCACAATCTTCTCATACATGATACCTATTGCTTTTTCCTCTACCTCCTGATCCTCCTCCCACACCATGTCCCTCACTATCGCATCCGGCAACCAACCTGGAATTACCTCGTATAATACATCTTTCACAGATAAAATCCCAGCTTTTATAAAAGCTTGATTAAATAAAACCTCTCCTTCGATGTTGACCCACCTGTTCAAAAATAAGGGCTGTTCTAGAAATTCCTCAGCCCCCTTGGGCATAAACTGCACACTTTTTAAAAATTGGGCCCAAGTCTCTACAACCCCCTTATAAAACCTCGGAGGAAGTTTAATCGATTTCAAAAACATATTATTGTATTCCATATACAATATCCCCTGCCCTCCTATCCCACTTCATTTTTTAAAATGCTCAAAACAACTCTTCCAAAAACTTGTATTTGACTTCTGAAGAAATCTCTTCACCCATTTGATTCTAAAGGATTTTTTCTTCAAATCAATATCTGAGAAATTGAGTCCTCCCTGATTTCTCCGTCCAATGATGGTATTGTAAGCCACCAAGGCTGGTTTCCCTTCCCATAAAAACCTCACACAAGCCTCTCGAATGGACTTTTCCGCCCACTCAGGAATATCCTCCACCGTCAATAAGTACCATAGCTTAGATAGCAGGAGAGCAGACACCACTGTCGCTCTTCCTTGCACTTTCAACCACCTTCTTTCCCATCTTCCCAAAATCTTTTTAATTTTCATAACCTTTGTTTCCCAATTTAATCGATCCACTTCATCCCTGTCTTTCTTGCACCCCATATGCACCCCCAGAACTTCCAAAACCTCCACCACCTTAAAGGGACATTCCCCCAACCCTTCCTCCCTACCCCTCCCAGCAACCAGGCATTGGGACTTACTATAATCCACTCTGGCTCCTGAAGCTCTACAATATTCCTCCACTACATCCATAGCTTTCCTCACTGACTCCCTATTTCTCAATGTTAAGGTTGTGTCATCTGCATATCGGTGTATCACCGACACCAGCCCTGAACTGGGGACCACAATCCCCACTACACCTTGTTTCTTTTGCATCATGTAACCTAATGGTTCTGCAACCAATGTGTACAACAATGGAGACAGGGGACAACTGATCTCTGTACTGAAAAATACTTGGATAAAAAACCATTACATTTAACACAGCTAAATATGTTTGAATAAAAAATCCTTATCCACTGAATGAAATTTTCCCTGAAACCAAATGCTTCCAAAACCTTCAATAAAAACTCATGAGAGATCCGATCAAAGGCTTTCTCTTGATCTATCTTTAATACATAAGCCTCCCTCCCACTCTCTTCCATGAGCTCTATCGCATCTCGAATCAAGACCACAGAGTCTGCGATGTCCCGGCCTATGACCCCATAGGACTGAGAGGGCAAAACTATCTGCGGTAACACCTCTTTCAAACGATTTGCCATAACCCTCGCCAAGATCTTATAATCCACATTTAATAATGTGATAGACCTCCAATTCTTCAGATCCTGTCTATCCCCTTTATTTTTATAAGCTAAGCTTATGATACCTCTCCTCATAGATGGGACCAGGCTTCCCTCAATTTTAATTTCCTTAAAAACTCCAAAGAGCAATGGACTTAAAATCTCAAAAAATTCTTTATAAAATTCTGCACTTAGTCCATCGGACCCTGGGCTTTTCCCCCCCTTCATTCCACTTATTGCTACTTTTATTTCCGCTAATCCTACTTCTTTGTCACACATGCTTCTCTCAGCCTCCTTTAAACCTTCTTCAATAAAAGCAGTAACCTTCTCCATCGCCAAATTGGAAATGTCTTCTTTAGTATATAACTCTTGATAAAAGCTGCTAGCCACCTCTAAAATCTCCCCACTTTCATGAATAATCTTCTCCCCGACCTTCAACTCTTCAATTAACGACAATCTCTGTCGCAGCTTCTCTTGCTCTAGAAAATATCTAGTGCATCTTTCGCCCTCCAATGCATCTCTAGCCTTTGCACGGAGAATGGCCCCCTTGCATTTTTCAGCTTGCAATAATTCCCACTCTTCCTTTAGCACCCGGAACTTAGTCTCCGCTCCCTTATCCCCTCCGTCAACTGCTTTACAGACATCCGTAAACCTTTTGTTTATATTCTTTTCCTTACGCTGGTTAGCTGCCGCCCTCTTTTTCCCATAACGTACCGAAAAAACTTTTACCTCATATTTGAAATTGTCCCACCAAACTCTTCTTTCTTTCAAGAACACAATCCCTTCTTTATAAGCAATTTCTTTCAGGTATTGATTGTTTAAAATCCACACCCCTGAAACAATCTTAACTCTGCTGTTCCTAATTCTCAGAACCAAAGCCAAGTGATCACTAAAAAATACTTTTTTATAATAAATCTCTATCACCTCAGAACTTAACCCTTCCCGCATTAACACAAAATCTATTCGGCTCTGTTTTAAAACATCACCCACCCAACCTAATCTGGAGAACTCCCTTTTTATGGGGTTCCGGTCCCTCCATAAGTCTCTCAAATTTAAAGTTGCCATCATTTTTACAATCATCCCTCTGGAGTTATCATCCTTAAAGGTCATCTGGGCTGAAATATCCATCTGAGATAAAAATACATTGAAATCCTCCACTATACAAGGATTTTCCACCTCTGCCGCTTCAGTGAATAACCCCCGAAAAAACTCGCGACGCTTGCATTGGTCGTTCGGTGCATAGATATTAAAAAGGTCACAATTAAATCCCTCCATTTTTACCCTTAGCCGTAAAAGTCTCCCCTCAGTGTCCTTGTCCACCAAGGCAACGTTCTCTTCTATGGACAGACTCACCAAAACAGCCATCCCTCTACGGTTATTGTTTGCACAACTTGCAAACACCTCTCCCTTCCAAACCTTCTGAACTCTTTCTAGGATACCCTCATCCCAAAAGGTTTCTTGCAAACACAAGTCCGTACCTTTAGAACCCTGCAACAACTGCTGCAATTTCCTCTCACCCCTCAGTCCATTCACATTAATCGAGACCAATGTAATCATGGCTCCAAAGAAGGGAAGTATGCCTGATAATCTCCCCATCATTTAATCTCTGGCCCTTCCCTCCTCACATGCTCCTTCCCAACTTTTTGGGCAGCTGTTGCCTTTTCCTGCAGCCTCCAACTCTTTTTCACCTCCTGTTATAACTTTCCCTGCTGTTTCAGCCTCTTCCTTGCATTAAGTTTGGGCTCAGGAGCTGCCCTTCCTCCCTCCTTCTGCCCCTCACTAACCTTTCCCTTTCCACATGATGCCACCCCATCCCCGACTTCCATGTCTCTGTCCCCCTCTAATTCCTCACACTCAAGCTCTTCTGCAACCCCCTGTGCCTGCTCCCCATCAGATACATAATCCTGCTCCCCGTCAGATACTTCATCTCCCATAGAGAGTCTTCCTGCTATCGCAGTTTCTCCCACTGTACCGCTCCCTTCGACCACATCTCCACCTCTGACCCTTGCACCCTGTTCCCTCTCTCCATGGGACAATGGCGTACCTAAATTGTTCCCTTCTGACGTCTCTATCTCACCGATCCCATCCTGCTGCCCCTTTAAGGCTCCTGCCTCTTGCACCCTCTCCCCGTCCTGTCCCCTCCCGCTCACCAAGATATCCGACTCCCCGCCTCTCCCCGGAGCACCCACATCCACCACACACTCCTGCCTCCTCTCCCCCCGCAGACACCAAACTTCCCAGAGGGAGCCAAACCGCCCTAAGGCTCGAGTCTGCACTCAACTCTTGCTGCCCGCTGCTGTCTTTGTTCCCCTCCACAGCACTCGTCGTGTTTTCTGCCATCTCCATCCTGTTCTCTGCTCCGCCATCCTCTGCCTCTTCCTGTGCTCCTTTCTCCTTCATTTTACCGGCTGTGTCCTCCGACTGAACCGCTCCTCCGGCCGTTCCACTCTCATCTCCTGCTCTATCTCCCATCTCCTCATCACTCATATCGCTCCCTTCTGCCACACACTCACAGCGGGTGGGGCCTTTGTGACACACCCCACAGCTCTCCACCTTGCAGCTCCGAGCGATGTGCCCCGACTCACTGCAATTGTAACAATACAGGTCTGGACAGCTTCTTACGAGATGGTCATGTCCAAGACAATAATAGCACACCTTTACTTGGTTATCATGCAGCACACGAAAGTACTGCACTCCTTCCAGTGTCTCAAACTTCATGCTGTACGGCAATGACCTCACCCCCTCTGGGAACCGCACCTTTACATACCAGGATCCGTCTGCTACCCGTGTTCACGGATAGTACCTCCTCTTTATTGCAGAACAGATTTTAATGTCCCACGACTCCAACTTTTTGCTTAGCACTTCGTCCTCAACGTAAACTGGCAAGTTTAAAAATGAAACCACCACCTCCTCTGAATATAGCAGAGTCACCTCCAAGAATTTCTCACCAACTTTCAGACTGAGTGACAGTCTTTCCACCTCCTCACGGTCACTGACCGTCACCTCGAATCTCACATTCGGCTTTAGTCGGCAGGCAAAGCAGCTTCCCTCGCCACAGCCCTCATGAACCGTCTGGATAATATCCCAGGCTCGAATCTTCTTATCCTCACACTGCACCACCACCGTGGTTTCTTTACCAAACCTCCTGGGGTCCCGGCCCAAATCTTTGGGCCTTTTTTTTTCCTTTCCCACCACAGTTTCTTCCCAATTAAATTCCTCTCGGGAACACTGTCCTCTGAGGGGCCTGGCACTCTGGACCCCTCAGCAGCCATCTCGCTGTTTTTGTGGGCCAAAAGGCCCTAAAAGCTGAAAACAAAACCCCAAAACCCACCACCAACTTTTTACAAAACTCCCTCCAACTCCCAGCTGCAATCAGGCAACCAGTAACACTTGGCTCACTCCTAGCCCCTCCCACCTAGAGAGTGCTACCCACTGAGCCACAGCTGACACTGCAGATGAAAACTTCTCCCAGAAATTCAGCCACTGAGCTCAGGCTGCTGTTCGCCCGCCTTCCTTTAGCCTAGCTCTGTATTTGGTTCAACACCATTGTGAACTGTTGAATGTGTGGACAGATTTACCAGGGGATTTTGCTCTCAGAGAGTGTAGGCTTGCCATTCCTTCATGATGAACATGTGTTATGATGCTGTGACATCTCTCTGTTTTTAAACAATCTGAGGTAGATGTTCTTCTGCAGCTCCTGGGCAGTAATCTGACAGAGCGAATCGGCTACTCGTTATAGAGCCCGCCTGATCTTCATTCCATTGAGATTAACATGGAGCAGGTTCTATAATGGGCGGGAGATTCATCCCACCAGATTATGGCCCAGGCTCTGAAGAGGAACATCTACCCTCCAAATGTTTGGTTCTCTCCCCCCACCTCACCCAAACAAAAGATACAACTTGTACACTGCAGGAAAAACCAACCTGGGATCACTTGTGCAAGTGAGTGAAGACGTATATCCGGATACTTGTTTCTGAACTAACAAGCTAGCCCCCAGTATGATCTTATTAAACTGGAGCTGACCGCTTTGAGGCCGCTCTGTGTCTCAATGTCCGCTCCATGACACTGGGTCTTTCCAGAAGTAAAATTCGTGCTGCTCAATCGGAAGCAATTCCAATGAATGTTCTTTGTCATCGATGATTCCCATTATTGTTCACATGATTCCCAGTAATCAAGGTCTAAGAGAATGCTTTGTTGTATTGCTGAGTGCAGGTCAGATTTCAACACTTGATATACAGCCACTGCTCAGATGCCTACCCCTCCCTCAGACCATACTGCAGAGGCCAATCACACAAACACTGAGCATTCTGTTCTACATTCATAAAACCACAGCTCTGGAGCAAGGCATCTGTTGACATCAACCCAGTGTAATTCCACATAGTCAGTCAACTATGAGGAGCACACATGGCCAAACCGCATTTCTGATACAAGCCTTAGTTTGGGGATTTTCACACAGGTGCCTTGAATTTTCCCTGTAAAAATCATCAACCAAAAAAACTCCACAAGATAGAAACTTACAGCTCAGAGTTTTGGTAATGAGTAAGAATCTACGCTGTCATTGCAATCAATTTCCCTTTCTTTCAAGGGAGGCATCGGGTGAATAAAATGCTTTATCAGTCTCGAAAACATTTTTTGCTTCCCATTTTAGATGCAAGTCTTCTTCATGCAGAACAGTCATCACATTCCTCACACTGGCCACAGATGCCTTGCAGTATGCAGTCACATCAAGTCTTTATACTTTACAATTTCACATAGGAGTTTCAACTTCCCAGCACTGAACACCTGGGCAAGCATTAATTCTGGCTAGTGCTCGGACAGGCCCAAGCTGGGCTAGTGGGAGAACAGCTGATTGAAGTAAGAGGATTACTTATCAAGATCATTTCTGCAGGCGGATTCAGCCCTTCCCATATGGGGAAAACTGTGGCTATTTATGTGACCTACATTTACTGCCGCACCATTGGCGGCCGTGCCTTCGGCTGCCTGGGCCCTAAGCTCTGGAATTCCCTCACTAAACCTCTCCATCTCTCTCTTTCTTCCTTTAAGACACTCTTTAAAACCTACCTTTTTGACCAAGCTTTTGGTAACTGTAATGATATCAGCAAATAGTGATGGTATTTGCCTGTTTGATTATGATGCCTTACCAGCATATTTGCAGGTATTGATTATTTATGCCTGACCAGCAGAGGGCATGTGAGAGACAAGCAGTTTAGTTTAGTTTTGGTTTCATTTTAGATGGATCACTAAGATGTTGTCTCCTGTAATGCTATTAACAGAGTTGTAATACTTTAGATAAAAAGTCATTCTCTTTCATGAATGTCTCGTCATTGAACCCACAAAGAAATCAATACATGGTGTCATACATAGATACATACATAGAGATAGGAACAGGAGTAGGCCATTCGGCCCTTCGAGCCTGCTCCGCCATTCAATGAGATCATGGCTGATCTTCGTCTGAGATCATAGCTGATCTTACCAGTTCAGTACCCCGTCCCCGCCTTTTCTCCGTAACCCTTAATCCCCTTAGCCTTCAGAAATATATCCAATTCTCTCTTGAAAATATTTGTTGAATTAGCCTTCACAGCCCTCTGTGGCAGGGAATTCCACAGGCTCACCACTCTTTGAGTGAAGAAATTCTTCCTCATCTCTGTTTTAAATGATTTGCCCGCTATTTTTAGACTGTGGCCCCTGGTTCTGTGCTCCATGGCCATTGGAAACATTCTCTCTGAATTCAGCCTGTCCAGGCCTGCCATAATTTTATATGTTTCGATGAGATCCCCTCTCAATCTTCTAAACTCCAGTGAGTACAAGCCCAAACTATTTAATCTCTCTTCGTAGGTCATTCCCGCCATTCCAGGTATCAGCCTGGTGAATCGCCGTTGCACTCTTTCCATGGCAAGAACATCCTTCCGCAGATGGGGCGACCAAAACTGTACACAATACTCCAGATGCGGTCTCACCAGCACCTTGTACAGCTGTAGTAAGGTATCCCTATTCCTATACTCGAACCCCCTTGATATGAAGGCCAACATACCATTTGCCTTCTTAATCGCCTGTTGCACCTGCATGCTCTCCTTCAGTGACTGGTGCACAAGAACACCCAGGTCCCTCTGCACTTCCCCATCTCCCAATCTATTGCCATTTAGATAATAATCTACCCTCCTGTTTTTACCCCCAAAGTGGATAACCTCGCATTTATCCACATTATAGTGCATCTGCCACGTATCCGCCCATTCCCCCAACCTGTCCAAATCGCACTGTAGCCTCCTGGCATCCTCATCAGAGCCCACCCCTCCTCCTAGTTTAGTGTCGTCAGCGAATTTGGAAATATTGCATCCAATTCCCTGATCCAGATCATTTATATATATTGTGAACAGCTGGGGTCCCAGGACAGATCCTTGCGGCACCCCGCTGGTCACTGCCTGCCACTCCGAAAACGAGCCGTTTATTCCAACTCTCTGTTTTCTATCCGCCAGCCAGTTCTCTATCCACGTTAATACTTTGCCCCCAATCCCATGAGCCTTAATTTTGCATGATAATCTTTTGTGTGGGACCTTATCGAAGGCTTTCTGGAAGTCAAGGTACACCACATCCACTGGCTCTCCCCCATCTATTTTACCAGTTACTTCCTCAAAAAATTCCAGCAGATTAGTCAAACACGATTTACCCTTTGTAAATCCATGTTGACTCTGTCCGATCCTTTCCCCATTTGTCAAGTGCTCCGCTATTTTATCCTTAATAATGGACTCTAGCATTTTGCCCACAACCGATGTAAGGCTTACTGGTCTATAATTCCCTGCTTTCTCTCTACCCCCCTTTTTAAATATTGGGGTAACATTAGCTACCCTCCAATCCACGGGTACTGTTCCCGAGTCAATGGAGTTCCGGAAGATGATCCTTAGAGCATCTGCTATCTCCAGGGCCACCTCCTTAAGTACCCTAGGATGTAGTTTATCAGGCCCCGGGGATTTGTCGGCCTTCAGTCCCCTCAACTTACCCAACACCATATCCCTAGAGATACTAATTTCTGTCAGCTCCTCCCTCTCATTAGTCCCTATGTTTGCCGATATTCCTGGGAGGTTATTTGTGTCCTCCTTTGTGAATACAGAACCAAAGTATGAGTTTAATTGGTCTGCCATTTCCTTATTCTCCATTATATATTCTCCCGAATCGGACTGCAAGGGACCGACTTGGGATTTTACCAGTCTTTTCCTCCTGATATACCGATAAAAGCTTTTGCAGTCTGTCTTTATGTTTGCTGCAAGTTTACTTTCGTATTCTATTTTCCCCTTCCTGATTAATCCCTTTGTCCTCTTTTGCTGTATCCTGTACTGCCCCCAATCTTCCGGTCTGGTGCTTTTTTTTGCCAGTTGATATGCCCTTTTTTTTGATTTTATGCTGTCCCTAATTTCCCTCGTTATCCACGGTTGAGTCACCTTTTTAGGTTTATTTTTATGCCAAACCGGTATAAACATGTTCTGGAATTCTTCCATTCTATCTTTGAATGCTTGCCATTGTCTGTCCACTGTCAATCCCCCCAGAAACACCACCCAATCAATCTTACCCAATTCCCGTCTCATACCCTCGTAATTCCCTTTATTTAAGTTCTGGACCTTAGTCTCTGATTCAATTTCCTCACTCTCCATCTCGACTGAGAGCTCGATCATATTATGATCGCTCTGACCCAAGGGGCCTCGTACAAGAAGATTGCTGATAAGTCCCTTCTCATTGCACAATACCCAGTCTAAAATGGCCTGATCTCGAGTCGGCTCCTCGACATATTGGTCCAGATAACCGTCCCGAAAACATTCCAGGAATTCCTCCTCCTCAGAATTTTTACTAATTTGGGTAGTCCAATCAATATGTAAATTAAAGTCACCCATGATGACAGCTGTGCTCTTATCGCACGCTTCTCTAATTTCCCTTTTTATGCCTTCCCTCACCTCCATTTTACTATTTGGAGGCCTATATATCACACCCACTAACGTTTTCCTCCCCTTGCTATTTCTCATTTCTACCCATACAGATTCCGTTTCATCCGAGTTAATATCCTTCCTTTCCATTGCATTAATCCCCTCCTTTACCAGCAATGCTACCCCACCTCCCCTACCTTTTTGCCGATCCTTCCTAAATATTGTATATCCCTGGATGTTAAGTTCCCAGCCTTGCCCACCCTGCAGCCACGTTTCTGTAATCCCAATCAAATCATACTTGTTTACCTCTATTTCCACAACTAATTCATCCACCTTGTTCCTAATGCTTCTAGCATTAAGATACAAAGCCTTCAGGCTTGCTTTTTTCACACTCTCATTATGAATTAGTTTGGCCCTTTGTGTTTCTCTCCTTTGCTTGTTGCTTCTCACCTTTCTACCATCTATTTCTGACTTCATATGATTTCCCTCTTTTCCACTACCTAGGTTCCCATCCCCCTGCCAAATTAGTTTAAATCCTCCCGAACCGCCCTAGAAAATATTACCCCGAGGACATCGGCTCCCTCACAGTTCAGGTGTAGACCGTCCCCTTGGTACAGGTCACTCCTCCCCAAGAACTGGTTCCAATGCCTCAGGAATTTAAATCCCTCTCCCATGCACCACTGCTCAAGCCACGTATTTAGCTTATCTATCTTACTCTCTCTAAACTTATTAGCTCGTGGCACTGGTAGCAATCCAGAGATTACTACCTTTGAGGTCCTACTTTTCAATTTAGCTCCTAACTCCCTAAATTCAGCTTGTAGGACCTCCTCCCTCTTTTTACCTACATCGTTGGTACCTACATGTACCACGACAACTGGCTGATCCCCCTCCCCCTCTTTAAGGGAACTATTGAATGTAACCGTTCACCTTTAAGGGAACTACTTTAGGTGTGGCACTATTTGTTTGGCTTCTGTATACTGTAATACCGATAGTGACCACACCAGTATATAAGTGTTGTAGCAGGATTGCTGGGGCAGATTCGCCCGGACCTTCGAATAGTAAAGACCTGTTTGTTTGTTACTTCTGAAGTCTGTGTATTTATTAACTGCACAACCCACAGACTTTACAGTGGCGACGAGTCCGATCGTACCCTGCGGCAAGACTACCAAAGCAAGAAGAGCGTCGAAGAGAGGCAACTGCCCTCGTCGTGCTGCTGGAAGAAAACACGAGGCTGCAGCAGGAGAAAGGTGGAAGACTTTAGCAACAAAAGCTTCCGTCTGCAACAAGCACTGACTACCCCTCTACCACGGTACAGAGTGAGCCGATCAGCTGGAAACAAGGCGGCCGCAGAGACTGTGAGTAGGGGAAGGTGTAGAGAATATCCGGAAGATAAGGGCTGTGCACTCGACCACGGTCGAGGGGGAACAGAGCCGGTCAGAAAGTCGGGTCCAACGGCGTCGTGAGACAGCCGGACCTCGATCGGCGGGAAAACCGGGCAGCGACCGCAGCCAGGAAGCACTGAGACTGTGAGTAGGCGCGGGAAGAGAAACCCAGCCGCAGCCGGGGAGGGAAACACCAGTCTGCGAGAGGGCTGGGAGGCGAACAGGAACCGTGCGGGTGGGAGAGAGACACAGAGCCGAGCAAGGGGAGAGAGACTGCACGAGAGCCAGTCCAGCGGCTGAGCTGTCCTCCACCAGCGGGGTACCCAGAGCCGGTAGAACCGAACGTGCGGGAGAGGGAGAGACAGAGCCGAGCAAGGGGAGAGAGACTGTGCGAGAGCCAGTCCAGCGGCTGAACTGTTCTCCACCAACGGGGTACCCAGGGCCGGTAGCACCGAACGTGCGGGTGAGAGAGCGACAGAGCCGGGTACGGAGAGAGAGACTACGTGAGAGCCAGTCCAGCGGCTGAACTGTCCTCCGTTAACGGGGTGTACCCAGCACCGGTAGAGCTGTGCGGGCGGGAGGAAAAGACATAGCCGAGTAAGGGGAGCTGTGCGGAAGCCAGCCAGCGGCTGAACCTGTCCGCTGTGGGGGAAGCGTACCCCTTCCACCGGGGAGAAACGCGGGAAGCCGCCATTAGGCGGAGAAGACGCCAGAAGCGGGAAACCGCCATTGAAGTGGGCGGGGCGAGAAAGGAAGAGCGGGAAACCGCCGATTTCGCGGGAAAACCGCCATCTTAGAAACAAACAAATAAATAAGAATACTTAAAGAAATACTGGTGCTGCTCCCAAGGGAAGAAAGATGCCTAAGCGAGGGAATATTAACGACTTTAATTCTGAAATAGAAGACTGGGCCACGTACGTGGAACGCATAGAGATCTATTGTGAAGCCAACAAAATAGAGGAAGACAACAAGGCGATAACATTGCTAAACTCGATGGGGGCAAAAACATACGGGCTCTTGAAGCATCTAATAGCACCAAATAAACCAGCGGATCAGACATTCGAAGAGATTGTGGCTGTGCTGAAGGACCACTTGAACCCCACACCGTTGATGCTGGCTGAACGATTCAAATTCTACGCAAGGACGCAGAGGAAAGACGAAAGCAATGCAGAATACTTGGTCGAACTGCGTAGGCTAGCGAAATGCTGCCAGTTCGGAGGGAATCTGACAGAAGCGCTGCGGGACAAGTTCGTATGCGGATTGTCCAAAGAAGGGACGCAGAAGCGACTACTGGAAGAGAACGACCTCACACTGGACAGGGCTGTCCTTATAGCTGCATCGCACGAAGCCGCAGCGAAAGGAACGGCGGAAATGCAACTAAAGGCGGCGGCACTCGGGGTGGACCAAATTACTTCAAGCACAACAAAATGCTACTGTTGTGGGAAGGCAACGCATGATCAGAATCAATGCTGGTTTAAGAACCAAGAGTGTAGGAAATGTGGCAAACTGGGTCACATCGCGAAGGTATGCCGGTCAGGGAAAAAGACCAACAATCAAAGGAAGCCACCACAAGAAAAGTACAACAAGGTACACAAGGTGGCTGAGAAGGGTTCAGACGAGCAGAATTCAGACTCAGACCCAAACAACCAGGAGCTGGGTAGTCTGAGAATCCACAATGTGGGTAAAGAAACGGATCTACAGACCATCTGGGTCATACTAAAAATAGCTGGAGTCCAAGTAAGAATGGAGCTGGACACTGGATCAGCTCTATCAGTCATCAACCGAAGGGACTACCACCGGCTATTCTCTCACATGCCTTTAAGAAATACCAAGTTCGTATTACAGACATACACGGGGCATAACGTATACCCCGTGGGGAAAATAAGAGTCAAGGTGAGAGATAGGGGTAAAGAACACCCAAGAATGAACTTGTACGTATTACCTGAGGGAGGACTACCACTTCTAGGACGGGAGTGGATTAAGAAAATAGACATGGAATGGCATTACCTAAAAGCCATAATGAGGGAGGACTCGGTGCAAGCTATTAGCTCAGATTCTGAAATGGATGATGATAAGACCAAGTCGAATATGGAAGACAAGGCTAAAAGGGACTTGCCGACGATGGGGAAGAAAATGAAGACATGCAGAAGGACTTATGGTACCAAGAAGAATAAAGCTGCAGAGCAGAACTCCAGGTTGACAGAGAATTCTGAGCCTGTTCAAGCAAAGGATTCATCCATGACGGAAGAACACCGAGCTCGGACGCAAACTTATGTCAAAGTACGACAACAATTAGAACAGTTGAGTGACCGTCTCCTACAAGAGATGAAAAATATGGAAAAGTTCTGGGACACCGAATGGGAGAACCTGGAAAGACAACAGAGACAGCTAGCTCAAGCAGAGAGCGACCATAGAGCCATCGTGGTCAAATACCAATCACATTCCCCTGATGCTGTTCAGGAACTAGAATATTTACAGAACGAACCAAAGGAAGAGGAATCTTCAGGGAGCCAGGATTTTATTCCAGTTCTTCTCTACGACTCCTTACAAGCAGAGTGTGAGAAGTTGAAAGAACAGTATGAACAGGCCCAGGCTACAATTCTGGAGGGGGTTAACTCGGCAGCCTCCGAAAAGCTAGTTTCAGTAGAAGCATATGAACAACTAAAGGTTGAACATGAGCAAGAAGTCCAAAGGCTGCAGGAAATTCTTGATGAGCTCAAGGCCAAGACAGACTCATCGGTAGGAGTTCCATCCATAGATGAGAAATTAGAGGTGAAAATCATGGCAGAGCATGAAAGACAGGATGTCCAAGAACTTATAAAAACATTGAAGGACACCCAAGACAAATATGAGGCGGCAATGACCGAGGTTCAACAACTTGAAGAACAGATTCAACTGGGAATCCTTTCAGTGGAAGAAAAGGAAACTGTAAGAATGGTCCCTGAACATGAACTAGAGAGCATCAGGGCGCAACTTTTCCGAGCGCTGAAAGCCAAAGTTCAAGAGGAACGTAAGGCGGAAGTATTGGAGAAAGAGGTGGATGAAATGGAGAAGACTCTGATCCACCGTGTTCCCAGGGAAGAGTTAACGGTCAGCCAACTCCTTCATATGCTGAAGGACAAGACTCTGCAAGGGGAACAATCTGGACACGAGCTTCAATCTTCAGGGGGAACGAGTTCGGAGCTCTCAAAAGTCACGGAGATAGCTGAGGTGGCAACACAAATTTTACAAGGATGCCAAAAGTACGTTGAATCACGTTAAGGTGAACAGAAGAATGTGGAAACCGTTACTTCAGTAGAAGGGTTAAATAGCCTGATAACGCAATTACCGATGGAAGGGAAGGTATTGAACTCACAAATGAGGTCCGTCGTGAAGGAATGGCAGATAACCCAGGAAGAGCGGGATGAATATGAATGCATGAAGAAGGCTTTTCAAGAAAGATGTCTAGGGAAGGAACCACCGTCAGCTAACGTCCAGACGGGTGAGGAGGAAGAAGAAGTCTCTCTCGCTGGCCTAACTCAGGACGAACCCGAATATTACCATGACCTGTTGAGTGACACTGAATATTACGAGGATGTGGTCTGCCCAGCTTGTGATGAAAACTCTCAAAGTGCTGAAATCCGGATGAAGCACTTAAGGTCTAAGGAACATAGAGAGTTGGTGGCGCTACAGCTGGCAGCCGAGAAAGGAGCTCCGAGAGTTTCAAAAAGGCAGAAAAGAAAAAGAAGAAGCAGAAGATAATAACTGTCTAAAATATTAGCACTTCTACCATTCCAGGCGGGACATTACGAAAGGAGCTAAACTAGTTGAAAAACTGGAAAATGTCAAGACAGCCAGTTGGTTGTAAAAGTCCGCACTGCCGGTTCAACAGGACGAAAGTTCAAGCTGTTACGTCAAGAAAAAGGCTATGGAGGAGTCACGCTAGCCAGGTGAACCGGCTACACCGAAGAAATGTTGTTCGGAACGAGTCAAGATCAGAGACTGAATCTATGAACTGCTCCGCAGAGACTGAACCTGTAAATTGTTTTATATGACATTGACTCCACCAAGATTATATCTGTAATTTGTTTTATAGGAAGTTGAAGACATGTATGTTTAACGGGGACTCTGTAAGTAATAAGCTAAAAAGGGAGGATTGTAGTGTATGTACCCGTCTATCTTTAAGGGAACTATTGAATGTAACCGTTCACCTTTAAGGGAACTACTTTAGGTGTGGCACTATTTGTTTGGCTTCTGTATACTGTAATACCGATAGTGACCACACCAGTATATAAGTGTTGTAGCAGGATTGCTGGGGCAGATTCGCCCGGACCTTCGAATAGTAAAGACCTGTTTGTTTGTTACTTCTGAAGTCTGTGTATTTATTAACTGCACAACCCACAGACTTTACACTTACCATTGGAGAATAGCTAACGAAGTGAAAAATGGAAGGTTTACACCCACCGGCGAAGCTTCAGTTGACAGGTAATGTGGCTCAAAATTGGAGAAGGTTCAAACAACGTTTGGAGTTGTATTTATCAGCAATCGGAGCTGACGAGAAAAGTGATAAAATGAAAGCGTCAGTGTTCTTACATGTCATGGGAGATGAAGCACTGGAGGTGTATAATAACTTCACATTCGCTGCTGATGGAGACAAAATGAAGCTAGATAAAATAATGGAACAGTTTGAGGCCTACTGCATACCTAAACGTAACATGACGTTTGAGAGGCACAGATTTTTCACATGTGTACAGAAAACGGGTGAGACTATTGATCAGTATGTGACTGAACTGAGAAACAGAAGCAAATCGTGTGAATTTGGGGGACTGACAGACTCGCTGATAAAAGACAGACTGGTGTGTGGTATTCCAGATAATGGTCTAAGGGAAAGACTGCTAAGAGAGCAAGATCTAGACCTGGGAAAAGCCATAGCACTGTGTAGGGCCACAGAGACTGTGAAGTCGCAGGCAAAGGAGCTGTTCAGTGACAGTAGCTGCAACGTGGATGCAGTGAGAAAGAACGGACACAAACCGTTTAACAAAAAGAGCGCAAATGTGAAAAAAGAGGCGTGGCCAGTGAACAAAAATGAAAGGGGCAATCGAAAGTCATGTGGTCGATGCGGTACACAGCATCCACCAAAAAAGTGTCCAGCATATGGTAAAAAATGCAATAGTTGCAACAAAAACAACATTATGCCCGTTGCTGTAAGAACCAAGCGCAACAAAGCAAGGTCCATGCAGTAGAAGAAAGCGGGATAGAGGAGTTCTATGTAGATGTTGTGTCTGAAAACAAAAAAGAAAAAAGAGACTGGATGTTGACATTAAAAGTGAATGACATACATATTCCATTTAAATTGGATACTGGAGCACAAGTTAATGTGATATCAGAGACTGATTTTAAGAAAATTAGACCCAGACCAAAGATACATGGAATAAAAGTGAAAGTGACAGGATACTCAGGTACTGATATACCAGTGAAAGGAAGATGCATTGTCAAAGTGACACACAAGGACAGAGAGCACACGCTAGCATTAATCGTGGTGCCAAAGGATGTGCAAGCCATACTAGCTTTAAAAGCCTGTGAGAGACTGAACCTGGTAAAGAGAGTCCTCGTTGTGGAAAGCGAAGGAGAGACAGTCTATCATGAACTCATGAAAGAGTACAACGACCTATTTCAGGGTCTAGGCTGCCTTCCAGGAGAACACACGATCAGAGTAGATAAAAGTATGCCAACGGTCATACATCCATGCAGAAAAGTTCCGTTTGCTTTTCAAAAGCAACTGAAGGCAGAGTTGGACAGGATGGAAAGCCTGAACATGATTCAGAAGATAGACGAGCCAACTGAGTGGGTGAGTTCCCTCGTCGTTGTGAACAAAAAGAATGGAAAGCTCAGAATTTGCCTGGATCCAAGAGATCTAAACAGAGCAATAAAGAGAGAGCACTTCAAGCTTCCTACACATGAGGAAATCATGTCACAGTTTGCAAATGCAAAGTATTTCAGCAAGTTAGATTCATCATCAGGATTTTGGCAGATGAAACTGGACGAAGCAAGTTCAAGACTGTGCACGTTCAACAGTCCATTTGGCAGATACAGATTCCTAAGGTTACCATTTGGCATTGCCTCAGCTCCTGAAATGTATCACAAAACTATCCATATGATCTATGAGCACCTGGAGGGAGTTGATACATCAATGGATGACATCATAGTATGGGGAACCACGAGAACTGAGCATGACGAGAGACTGAAAAAAGTGCTGGAAGCAACAAGGAAAAGAAACCTGAAGCTGAATAGAGAGAAATGCCAGCTCGGGGTGACAGAACTGACATTCGTGGGAGATATCCTTAGCAGTGAGGGCATCAGACCAGATCCCAGAAAGGTGTCCGCCATTGAGAATATGCCAAAGCCACAATGCAAAAAGGACGTGCAGAGGTTTAATGGAATGATCAACTACATGGGTAAATTCATATCCAACCTCTCAGAAAAGATGGCGCCACTGAGAAGACTAACTGAAAAGAACATAGAATGGGAATGGAATCATGAGCATGAGAAGTCATGGAGCGATCTAAAGAAACTGCTCACAGAGGAACCAGTTCTGAGGTTTTATGACCCAGCGAGACCCATCAAGATATCATCAGATGCATCACAGAGTGGGCTCGGTGCCGTTCTTCTGCAAAAATATGACTACTGGCAACCTATTGCATATGCATCGCGCTCAATGACAGACGCGGAGACGCGATATGCTCAAATAGAAAAGGAGCTGCTCAGCATCACATACGCCTGTGAAAGATTTCACCAGTTTGTGGCAGGACAAGCAATCAGTGTAGAGACTGACCATAAGCCCTTGATTGCATTGTTCCAAATGCCACTAAATAGCTGTCCGCTTAGAATACAAAGAATGATGATCAGGCTGCAACGCTATACACTGAATGTTGCGTACACACCAGGTAAACTGATGTATACAGCAGACATGTTGTCCAGAGCTGTTGACCCAAGTGAGCCTGCAAACACCAAAATGGATGAAAAAGTGAACGCCTACGTGGACATGATCACAAGTGCACTGCCCATAGCAGATGCAAAAATGGAGCTCATAAAGACTGAGACAAACAAAGATGAAACAATGAGACGACTGAGGAAAAGCATCTTGGATGGATGGCCCAACATGAAGCAAGACTGCTCACCTGACATGGCAGAGTACTGGAACTGCAGGGCGGAACTATCAGTGGTCGAAGACATCATCTACAAAGGAAGTAAAATAGTTATCCCAAAGAGTCTGAGAAAAGAGATGCTAAAAAGGATCCATGGAGGACATCTGGGAATCGAAAAGTGTAAGAAAAGAGCACGAGAGGTGATGTACTGGCCACGAATCAACCAAGATGTGACAAGTGAGGTGTCAAACTGCACAATATGCCTGAAATATCGAGCAAGCAATCCGGTAGAACCACTAAAGCCACACCCAGCGCCAGACAGACCTTACCAGAAGGTAGGCGCTGACCTATTCGTATGTCAAGGGAAGGACTACCTTGTAGTCACAGACTATTACTCCCTGTATCCAGAGGTTTGTAGACTGTACACCACCACTGCAGATGCTGTGATAACATGTATGAAAGCCATATTCTCCAGACATGGCGTGGCAAACGAGGTCTTCACAGACAACGGACCCCAGTTTTACAATGCAAGGTTCCGACACTTTGCCAAAGAGTGGGATTTTGTCCACACAACGTCAAGTCCTCACTTTCCACAGTCCAATGGATTAGTGGAAAAATCGGTCCAGACAGTGAAAAGACTGATGTACAAGGCAAAAGACAGTGGAACTGACTTCTACCAGAGCATGCGTGTATACCGCACAATGCCGCTCGTGTGTGGTATGTCACCAGCCCAACTCCTGATGGGACGTCGGCTAAGGTCAAACCTACCCATCCCAGAGAACCTCCTGAAAACAAAAGAGGGGGAGAAAGTGAGGAAGTTCAAAGAACAACAGAAAGAAAAGCAAAAGTACTACTATGACAGAGGAACACAAAACCTACCTGAACTCCACACTGGTGACCAAGTAAGGTTCAAAGACAAAACAAACATATGGACTCAGAAGGGAACTGTCCTGAGTGAAGTTCAACCAAGATCATACACCATTCAGACAGATGAGGGTGCTGTTCTGCGAAGAAATCGTCGGGATCTTCTCATGGGACCAGCCACAGCAAGTCAAAAGACTGATACTGTTGAACAACCTGATCACACAGCAGGTCAAGAGACTGATACTGTTGAACCACCTGATCACACAGCTGAGAAACCATCATCGGAGGCAACAACTCAGATTCAAGGACAATCAATCAGAAAATCTTCAAGACACGTGAAGCCTCCTGAGAGACTCATTGAGCAAATTTAAGGACTATTGTTATAGAAGGAAGTAATGTTATCTTATTCTTTCTTCAAGTTCTAGTGTATTTACATATTTCATGTGAACACACAAAGCAAGGTTAAAAAACCTTGATCATGATAATGATAATGTAAGTTCATTAAGTGTTACAGTTAAAATGCAGATTAATACAAAGAAAACATGTTGTTAGATAAAAGTAAAATACTTTTGTTTTAAGAAAGGGAGATGTAATGATATCAGCAAATAGTGATGGTATTTGCCTGTTTGATTATGATGCCTTACCAGCATATTTGCAGGTATTGATTATTTATGCCTGACCAGCAGAGGGCATGTGAGAGACAAGCAGTTTAGTTTAGTTTTGGTTTCGTTTTAGATGGATCACTAAGATGGTGTCTCCTGTAATGCTGTTAACAGAGTTGTAATACTTTAGATAAAAAGTCATTCTCTTTCATGAATGTCTCGTCATTGAACCCACAAAGAAATCAATACAGTAACCTGTCCTAATATCTCCTTATGTGGCTTAGTGTAAAATTTTTGTCCAATAATGCTCCTGTGAAGCACCTTGGGACGTTTTACTACATTAAAAGTTTTACATAAATGCAAGTTAAAGAAAGACTTGCATTTATACAGCACCTTTCATGACTTCAGGCTTTACAGCCATTGAAGTACTTTTGAAATGTAGTCACTGTTGTAATGTAAGAAACGCAGCAGCCAATTTCAACACAGCAAGCTCCCACAACCAGCAATGCTTTTTTAGTGATGTTGGTTGAAGGATAAATACCTGAGTGGGCAGATCTGTTTAATGTCTCACCTGAAAAGCAGCACCTCAGACAATGCAGCACTCCCTCAGTACTGCACTGGAGTGTCAGTCTTGTTTATGTGCTCAAGTCTCTGGAGTGAGACTTGAACCCACCACCCTCTGACTCAGGCTTGAGTGCTACCCACTGAGGCACGGCTGATACTTTGAGTGTTGTTGTGATGCTCTTGCTGTGTGTACTTACTCTCCCCAGTTTCTGATTCCAGTTAGCAGAAGCAAAGACTGCTGGTTATTGACATCAATACACAAAGCCCAAATTTCTGGTTGTCAATTTCAGTTTCCAGTTAGTATCATAAGGAATTTTACTGGAGATAATTTTTATTCTGCCCTAATCATGTAGAACAAAATAAGAAAAACATGAGTCTGCAGTAACTGCGCACCTGACCTCAACCTTCCCTTCCTGCTACTCATCTGCTGCCAGCTCTGTGTATTCCTCCTCACCATTCCTGCACACGTGCTCCCTCCCAACTGCCCTGTCTGCTTCCCAGGAAGCATCGCATCTGGTTGCTACTTGTGGGGTCTGGAGTACATGATGAGTGTTCATGTGCTGGGGCTGCCTCATGTACCTGCCTGGCGCCCACATCCTCGCCTTGGAAGGCCCCCTACATGAAGAGGAAGCGAGCAGGTGTTTGCACAGTATGTGGGATGGCGCAAAAGGCTAACACAGTGAGGTGCAGCAGCGGGGCAGATGTTGCTCACTGACTGAGTGTTAGCGAGAAGATAAAACACAAGTGAACCCTGACATTGTTAGGCTTGCTCACTCACCTGATTCACTTTTTGAAGGGCTTGCTCTTCCAAAGTAATTCTACCACCTGCATTACACCTTTAAGTGGCAGTAGCATCATCGCTTAGGGATGTCGAGAACCAGCTTATTTATTTTGAGGCCAAACTTCCTTAATAACCAGGACAGGATATCACTTAAAGAGATTATATGGTGGTTATCACATTGCTGTTTGTGGGATCATGCTGAGCACAAATTGGCTGCCACATTTCCTACATTACAAAAGCGACTACACTTCAGAAAGTACTTCATCGGCTGTAAAGCGATTTAGGTTGTCAGTGTCCTGAGGTTGTGAAAGGCGCGATAGAATTGCAAGTCTTTCTTATTTAAAAAGTGACTAAGTTCCCTGTTTCTCGCAGTTAACCCGCAGAAATTTGAAACTTGATGCTTTTATTTTTCTTCCGCTGGTCCCCCATTTTCTTTCTGCAGACAACAATCTAAGCTTATGTACAATTCACAAGCTAAATGCAGATAAGGAAATACAGATTTAGGTGTCCTCGTACAGAAAAAACAGAGAGTTAGCCTGCAGGTACAGCAAGCAATTAGGAAGGCTAATGGCATGTTGGTCTTTATTGCAAGGGGGTTGGAATACAAGAGTAAGGAAGTCTTACTACAATTGTACAGGGCTTTGGTGAGGCCACACCTGGAATACTGTGCACAGTTTTGGTCTCCTTATCTGAGAAAGGACATACATGCCTTAGAGGCAGTGCAACAAAGGTTCACTAGTTTGACCCCTGGGATGAGAGGGCTGTCCTATGATGAGAGATTGTGCAGAATAGGCCTATACTCTCTGGAGTTTAGAAGAATGAGATGTGATCTCATTGAAACATACAAGATTCTGAAGGGGATTTACAGGGTAGATGCTGAGAGGTTGTTTCCCCTGGCTGGAGAGTCTAAAACTAGGGGACAACATCTCAGGATAAGGGGGAGGCCATTTAAGACTGAGATGAGGAGGAATTTCTTCACGCAGAGGGTTGTAAATTGTTGGAATTCTCTACCCGAGGCTGTGGATGCGGAATCATTGAGTGTATTCAAGGCTGAGATAGATAGATTTTTGGACTCGGGGGTGGGGGGGGTGGATTTTATCACAGGTGCGGGATGGTGTTGTGTTATCCGAATTTCGTGTTTCCCACACGGATCTAAATGGATGTGGGAGATTGATGCAATTTTAACTTAATTGGCCAATTGATTTCCAACGTGTGGGAAGCCTTTGCAAATGGGTTTTTCATAACTGAAAGTCCCCTCCGATGACATCATCATTGCTGCTGCATTTAAGGTCCACAGCAAGCCTTGCTTCTTCTGCAGGCTGCCAAGCTTCTTGACTGTGCAGTGTGAGGGAGCTGCAGCAAATATGACAAGCGGGAGAGCCAGATCAGCTCCTCGCTTTGATGAGGTGGCACTGCAGGCATTAGTGGATGGGGCTAGGGCCAACAGGGAGGTGCTCTTCCCTTCATCAGGGAGAAAGAGGCCTTCCACTCAGACCAAGGCAGTGTGGATGCAGGTGGCTGAGGAGGTCAACTCCTTGGGAGTCACCCGCAGAACCTGGATACAGTGCAGGAAAAGATTTCATGACCTTCAGCGCACTGGAAAAGTGAGTATGAAATTCCCATCACCCTCAATCTGATCCCCATTGCCTTTCCTCACCAGCACTCAGCTTTAGCAATCTCTTCCTCCACATCCCACTTGACACTCACATCCATGCACCCTTACCTATTCCCTCTCTCTCTATGCTCACATTCACATAACTATTTGACCATGCCGCCCTCACACTCCCTATCACTCTGATGCTTTGAACACAACTGACAACACACAGGGAGGGCCCTTGGTCTTGCAACCTCACTCCATCTTTGTCTCCTTCTAAGTATCTATGCTATGCAATCTCTACACTCACTCCTTCATTCTCACTCAACCTCCACTTGTCTCCCTCATTGCAGGAAAAGAGAGCTCAAAAAGACCAGTCCTAGTGCGAGCAAGCACTGAGTGCGAGTCATCAAAGAGTGCTGTGAGTTTGGGTAAGTGTGAGAGTTCTTTAATTGTTATTTCTCTTTAAACCATTCTTGATAAGATTACTTAAGCAGTTTAAGTAAAGGGGAAAAGTTAAATATTTGGGATTCTGTTGGTTTAAGAAGAGTAAAACAAGGTTACACTGCAGTAGGGGTAAATTGGCACAGCAGGCAGTGGAAACCAGTTTTCTAACCAATCAGCAGGGGTGACTCATTTGGCTGTAAACAAACAAACAGTATAAAAAGACCAGTCCTAGTGAAAGCAAGCACTGAGTGCGAGTCATCAAAGAGTGCTGTGAGTTTGGGTAAGTGTGAGTTAGGGTAAGTGGGGTGTTAGGTGCTCTTTTCAAACTTTAACTCTGTGGGTTGTAGTTAATAAGGCCTTTCTGGTGCAGAGTGACTGTTGGTAAACCATTTAACTGGTGTGACTAGAGGGATTGATTTAATTTAAATCCAATTAATTAAAGGGGATACCAGCATCTAAAATCGGGCAGAGGGTGTCCATAACTAACAATGAAAAATGTAATTAATTACATAGAATGGAGCAGGTGATGTGTTACTGTTGCAAGATGTGGGAGCTGGTGAACCCCATTGAGGCTCACGGTGATTACATCTGTGACAAGTGTCTCCATGTTGATGAGCTGGAGTCTGAGCTTCAGACACTGCGACACGTCAGGGAGGGGGAGAAGTACCTGGACTCTGTGTATCAGGAGGTGGTCACACCTATGAAGTTAATTAATTCAGATGTAGCCCATGGTCAGGGACAGGACGGTGTGACTACGAGTGAGGCAGGTACGGGGATCCAGGAGGTAGAGCTGGAGGAACCGCAGCCCTTGCTCTTGTCCAACAGGTTTGAGGTTCTTACTCCCTGTGGGGACAGGAGCAGGGACTGCAGGGAGGATGAGCAACCTGGCCACAGCACCGTGGAATGGGGGGCCATTCAAGAGGGGGGAGTAAATAGAAATGTTGTAGTGGTGGGGGATAGTATTATTACAGGCAGCACGGTGGCATAGTGGTTAGCACTGTTGCCTCTCAGCACCAGGGACCCGGGTTCAAATCCGGCCTCGGGTGACTGTCTGTGTGGAGTTTACACATTCTCCCCATGTTTGTGTGGGTTTCCTCCAGGTGCTCCGGTTTCCTCCCACAGTCCAAAGATGTGCGGGTTAGGTTGATTGGCCATGATAAAAATTGGCCCTTAGTGTTAGGGGGGATTAAATACGTGGGGTTACGGGGTTATGGGGATAGGACTTGGGTGGGATGGCTGTCGGTGTAGGGACCGGGTGCTAGGGTTTGGATGATCAGCCATGATCTCGTTGAATGGCGGAGCAGGCTCGAAGGGCCGAATGGCCTACTCCTGCTCCTATCTTCTATGTTTCTATGTTTCTATTAGGGGGATAGATAGAGTTCTCTGCAGCCGAGAGCGAGAGTCCCGAAGGCTGTGTTGCCTACCCGGTGCCAGGGTTAAGGACATCTCCTCTGGGCTGGAAAGAAACTTGCAGTGGGATGGGGTGGATCCAGTTGTCATGGTCCATGTTGGTACAAACGACGTAGATAGGACTAGGAAGCCGGTTCTGTTAAAGGAGTATGAGCAGCTAGGGGTCAAATTAAAAAACAGAACCTCAAGGGTAATAATCTCTGGATTATTACCTGAGCCACGAGCGAATTTGGCTAGGACAAATAAAATTAGAGAGTTAAATGTGTGGCTCAAAGACTGCCGTGGGAGAAATGGGTTTTGCTTCCTGGGACACTGGCACCAGCACTGGGGCAGGAGGGAGCTGTTCCGTTGGGACGGGCTTCACTTGGCCAGTGCTGGGACTAGAGTCCTGGTGGATCATATAACTAGGGCTGGAGAGAGGGCTTTAAACTAACTAGTGGGGGGGAGGTTCCTAGAGAGCAAATAATAAAAATGACAACAGAGAAGGTCATAGACTTAGGTGGCAGTGGGGAAATTAAAAACCACAGCATGTCAGGAAGGGGCAGAAGGTATGGAGTGAAAGGTAAAGTAATAAAAAGGGCAAAAGCAGGAACTAAGTGTTACAAAACATATTTGAAAATTCTCTATCTGAATGCACATAGCATTCGTAACAAAATAGACGAGTTAATGGCACAAATAACTACATATGGGTATGGTCTTGTGGCCATTACAGAAATATGGCTGCAGGGTGACAATGCCTGGGAATTAAACATACCAGGTTATTTAACGATCAGGAAGGACAGGCAGGAAGGAAGGGGAGGTGGGGTGGCTAAGTTAATAAAGGAAGGAATCACTGTAATACAGAGAAATGATATTGGGTCAAAAGATCAGGATAATGAAACAGTTTGGGTGGAGGTAAGGAATAATAAGGGGAAAGAAACATTAGTGGGCGTAGTCTATAGGCCTCCGAACAGTTGCAACTCTGTTGGACGGAGTATCAATCAGGAAATAGTTGAGGCTTGTAATAAGGGAACATCTATAATTGTGGGGGATTTTAACTATCATATTAATTGGACAAATCAAATTGGGCAGGGCTGCCTTGAGGATGAGTTCATTGAGTGTATTAGGGATGGGTTTCTTGAGCAGTATGTAACTGAACCGACCAGGGGGCAAGCAACCTTAGATCTGGTCCTGTGTAACGAGACAGGATTCATTAAAAATGTCCTAGTAAAGGATCCCTTTGGAATGAGTGACCATAACATGGTTGAATTCCATATTCAATTAGAGGGTGAGGAGGTTGGATCTCAAACAAGCGTGCTAAGCTTGAATAAAGGAGACTATGAAGGTATGAGAGCGGAATTGAGTAGAGTGGATTGGGAAAATAGATTAAAGGGTAAGACGATACATGATCAGTGGTGTACATTTAAGGAGTTATTTTACAACTTCCAAAAAAAAAATATTCCACTGAGAAGAAAAGGGTGTAAAAGAAAAGACAGCCATCCGTGGCTAAGTAAAGAAATTAAGGATAGTATTCGACTAAAAACAAGGACATATATGGTAGCCAAATCTAGTGGGAGGATAGAGGATTGGGAAAACTTTAAAGGACAGCAAAAAATAACAAAAAGATTGATTAAAAAAGGGAAGATAGATTATGAAAGTAAATTAGCAAAAAATATAAAAACAGATAGTAAGAGTTTTTATCGTTATATAAAAAGAAAAAGGGTGGCTAAAGTAAATGTTGGTCCTTTAGAGGATGAGACCGGGAAATTAATGGTGGGAAATATGGAGATGGCAAAACACTGAATGAATATTTTGTATCAGTCTTTACAGTAGAGGACACTAAGAATATCCCAACACTGGACAAACAGGGGGCTATAGGGGGGGAGGAGCTAAACATGGTCAAAATCACTAAGGAAGTGGTACTCGGTAAAATAATGGGACTCAAGGCGGATAAATCACCTGGACCTGATGGCTTACATCCTAGGGTCTTGAGGGAAGTGGCGGTAGGGATTGTGGATGCATTGGTAATAATTTTCCAAAACTCCCTGGACTCAGCAAAGGTCCCGGCAGACTGGAAAACTGCTAATGTAACACCCTTATTTAAAAAGGGCAGTAGACAGAAGGCTGGAAACTATAGGCCGGTTAGCCTAACATCTGTGGTAGGTAAAATGTTGGAGTCCATTATTAAGGAGACAGTAACAGGACATTTGGATAATCATAATTTAATAGGACAAAGTCAACATGGTTTTATGAAGGGGAAGTCATGTTTGACAAATTTGCTGGAGTTCTTTGAGGAAGTAACATATAGGGTGGATAAAGGGGAACCAGTGGACGTAGTGTATTTAGACTTCCAAAAGGCATTTGACAAGGTGCCACACAAAAGATTATTGCTTAAGATAAAAAATCACGGGATTTTGGGTAATATTCTGGCATGGATAGAGGATTGGCTATCTAACAGAAGGCAGAGAGTTGGGATAAATGGTTCATTCTCAGACTGGCAATCAGTAACTAGTGGTGTTCCGCAGGGGTCAGTGCTGGGTCCCCAACTCTTTACAATCTATATTAACGATTTGGAGGAGGGGACCGGGTGTAACATATCAAAGTTTGCAGATGATACTAAGATGGGAGGGAAAGTAGTGAGTGAGAAGGACATAAAAAACCTGCAAGGGGACATAGACAGGCTAAGTAAGTGGGCAGAGATTTGGCAGATGGAATACAATGCTGGAAAGTGTGAGGTTATGCACTTTGGCAGGAAAAATCGTAGAGCAAGTTATTATCTTAATGGCAAGAAACTGGAAAGTACTGAAGTACAAAGGGATCTGGGGGTCCTGGTGCACGAAACTCAAAAGGTTAGTATGCAGGTGCAGCAAGTGATTAAGAAGGCCAATGGAATGCTGGCTTTCATTGCTAGGGGGATAGAATATAAAAATAGGGAGGTATTGTTTCAGTTGTACAAGGTATTGGTGAGACCGCACCTGGAATACTGCATACAGTTTTGGTGTCCATACTTAAGAAAAGACATACTTGCTCTCGAGTCAGTACAAAGAAGGTTCACTCGGTTAATCCCGGGGATGAGGGGATGGACATATGAGGAGAGGTTGAGTAGATTGGGACTCTACTCATTGGAGTTCAGAAGAATGAGAGGCGATCTTACTGAAACATATAAGATTGTGAAGGGGTTGGATCAGGTGGATGCAGGGAGGATGTTCCCGATTATGGGTGAAACTAGAACTAGGGGGCATAGTCTTAGAATAAGGGGCTGCTCTTTCAAAACTGAGATGAGGAGGAACTACTTCACTCAGAGGGTGGTAGGTCCATGGAATATGCTGCCCCAAAAAGCTGTAGAAGCTACATCATTATATAAATTTAAAACAGAAATAGACAGTTTCCTAGAAGTAAAGGGAATTAAGGGTTATGGGGAGCGGGCAGGAATTTGGACATGAGTCTAGGTTCGGATCGGACATGGCCCTATGGGTAGCGGAGCGGGCCCAGGGGCCGTGTAGCCTGATCCTGCTCCTATTTCGTGTGTCTAATTCTGTTAGATTCAGGAGATGGTTCTGTGATAGTAGATTGGCGGTTAGGATCAGATCAGCCTTGATCTTATTGAATGGCGGAGCAGGCTTGAGGGGCCGATTGGCCTACTCCTGCTCCTATTTCTTATGTTCTTAGAAGAGAGCGAGCCAGGACAGGAGGAGGGACAGCCTCAATAGCCCACCTGACCCCCTGGGAGGAGGCCGTCCTGGAAATTATGGGAATAGAGGGTGATTTGCGCGTGGGGGACGGACAGACGGGTGTAACACAGCAAGCTGGTGACAGAAAAGTTTCCCATCTCTCTCTTTGACATTGCATGAGTCACTGATAATGATTGTGAAGCTGTAGCAGATGGACTTACGAGCATCTGCAAAAAGCTATGTGCATGTAGCCTTTGCATCACATCTCTGACTCTTTCCTTTACTCCCCCACAGGACCATCACAAGCATCCATCCCCCTTAGCCAGGAAGAAGAGGCTGAGCAGCCAGACTCCTCAGAGGGAGCTGTAACCTCTGAGGGCGCAGCGTCAGCAGAATTCAGCGCACCCAGCACCAGCGCAGACACTCACACCTCGGTGGGACTTTCGGGACATAGATTAGTGTTGTCACCTGGTGTATCAGAGCTCACATGTGAGCATCAGCAGATTGTGGAGAAAGGGACAGCAGTGGAGTGTTCTAGTCGGAGGGCACAGGACTCTGCCAGTTTGGCTCTGCAGCATGTCGACCCACTGCCTCTGAGTCCATCCGTAAGATCAGAGGTGATGGAACTCCAGGCACAGATGCAGGAGTCTCTGGCAGGTTTTGTCTCTAGGGTCGCTGCGAGTGTGGAGCAAATGGAGGAGTCCATAGCGAACATGAGCAGAGCCTTTGTGGAGTCATTCGCGCATGAACGCATCACCACGGAAAGGATGGCTACCTCCGTGGAAAGGATTGTCACCTCCGTGGTAAGGCTGGCTACCATAGAGGAGAGGATGGCTATGGTAGAGGAAAGGATGGCTATGGCCATGGAGGAGCTTAGTCACCAGGGTATGGAAAACATGTTCATTGTTCAGAATAGAACGACATCTCTTGAGGAGCGATGGGCATCTATTAAACAGAGAAACCAGACCTTCATGGAAGTCCTTCTGAGTAGGACTGCCATTGCAGATACGGGTCCCCATGGCCCCCCTGACGTGCAGCAAGGTGCTCTCGAGCCACTTGCAGGTGCTGAGGGGGACCTGACCCATGAGAGGGAGGTTGGTGGCAGACTTCAAGGAAGTGGCGGCTCCTCTCCAAGCGCTCACACTTCCATGCCACTGCAGAGCCCTCGCTCAGAGCCCCACCGAAGTCCACACCCAAGTGAGATAGACGTCTCAACCCCTGCACAGCCGCAGGAGCAGCAGACTGTTGACGAGCCCTCAGAGGCTCGCAACCCAGAGGACGCCTGGCAAAGGTGTCGAGACAGGAGCAGCAGGAAAGTGAGCAAGGGGCCTCCACATCTGCTGAAGCCACAGGGGAGGCACCACGTAGGAGCACGCGTAACAGGAAAATTCTACACAAATAGTAACAAGGGTAGTCACTTGGGTGCAATTTTGTGGTTATTGTAAAAATGCCATCACGTCGTTATTGAACATAAAAATTCTGATGGTAAATGTTGCAGTTGTGGCGTCTGTCATTTCGTTATCGGGACTTCCACAGTGAGGCCTTAGGAATACTTGCAATTGTCAGTATGGTGGTCAAAGTGCTAGGAATCCTCTGGTTCTTGGCCATTGTCAAAGCTCTGGTAAGAAGCAGCGAGGCAAAAGTGTTTGATTGACTCGGCTAAGCAAATCTGGCCAGGATGAGTGCGTTCCTTGCATCCCGGGCAGCAATGTTCTCGCGTAATGCTGCCGCTGGTTGATGGGCCTCTGCAGGATGTTCGTTTTCACACTCCTCCTCCTCCTCCTCATCTGAGGAGGGCATGTGAGGAGCCACTTGGTCCTCAGGAATCTGCAAGCCACGACGCTGTGCCATGTTGTGAAGTGCACAGCAAACCACGACGATTCTGGAGACCCTGGCTGCTGAGTACTGTAGGGCTCCACCTGATCTATCCAGGCATTTGAAGCGCATCTTCAGCAAACTGATGGTTTGCTCGATAATGGATCTGGTGGAAATGTGGCTGGCGTTGTAGCGCTCCTCAGCTTCGTTGGCTGGCCTCCTCAACGGCGTCATTAGCCACGTCCTCAGGGGATAGCCCTTGTCTCCAAGTAGCCATCCGTTAAGTTGGTCTGGTGGACTGAATAACGGAGGCACACAAGACTGGCGCAGTATGAAGGAGTCATGGCAACTGCCAGGCTACATGGCATAAACATGCAAAATTTCCTTCTTGTGGTCACACACCAGCTGAAGGTTAAGGGAGTGGAAGCCCTTCCGGTTGACAAAAATACCTGGATTGCGATGGGGTGCCCTAAGGGCCACATGTGTGCAGTCAACGACGCCCTGCACCCTTGGAAAGCCTGCCAGATTAGCTCATCCAACCGCTCATGCTGTGACACTTGCTTGATCCTTGGTGAAATGGATGTGATTGTGCGCGAGGGCAAAGGGGGCATCGGTTACCTGCGTGATGCAAGTGTGTGCGGCCGCCTGGGAGATGCTGCTGATGTCTGCTGCTGATCCCTGTAATGAGCCTGAGGCAAAAAAGTTGATTGCGGTGATGACTTTGACGGCCACTGGTAATGCTTGTCCACCTGGTCCTCTGAGCAGCAGGTCTTGCTGTAGCTTTGCGCAGATGTCAGTCACTACCTCTCGTGAAAGTCGGAGCCACCTTTGGCACTGCTGCTCAGACATGTTGAGGTACCTGACCCTGTGTCTATAGACCCTGTTTGGGGGTTATCTCCTGCACCAACGGGCTTCCAGGCACTGGCCCCTTCTGGCCTGTGCAGCTTCAGGTGGGTGAGCAGCAGACTGGCGCTCCTGCTGCTGCTGCTGTTGCTGGTGCTGCTGTTGTTCCTGGTTCTGCTGCTGCCGCGGTTGGTGCTCGAGCTCCTCTAATGCCCAGATGGGAAGAAAATAAATGGCTCCCATGCCTCTGGTATATGCCTCCGTTGAGGAAGCGCTGAGTGAAGGTGGCGAGAGGGGTTTCCCAGGAGGTCACACTGGAGATGGGTGTGAGGCTCCACCCTTCTACAGGTGTGGTTAAGCCTTCTAAAAGTTTCCCCAGTCCTGAGACCACTAAGTCCTGTCACCTGCAAATCATGGCTGATCAATTCTCCTCTTTAATGGTTGACCTGCAGTTGATAGTCAGCAATCCAATAGTGCTCCCGCCAGGTTTCACATTCGTGTTTCCCACCAGGCGTGTTTCACGTGGGAAATGGGTTAAATTCGCAAGGGCCTTTCAAAATAGGATTATAGAGGCCATTTAGTGGTTGTTAAGGGCCTTAACAACCAGTCCCGCCTGTTGGATGCGGGACGGAGTCGGGACCATCAGACACGACTGAGGTAAAATTGCTTGTAGTCGGGAACTAGGCGGGGGGGGGCCCGCCCGCGCCAGCTTTTGCGATTTTACCCCGCCGCACGCCTCCAAGCCCGCCTCCGTGAAAATCGAGGCCTAGGTGTTGTGGAGTATTTTAAACCAACGCTCGACACGAGGTTTTAGATCAATAGTCAAGTCGTCTTTATTGCACCGGTGGGGAAACAGTCTGCTCTGTCTTAGCCAGACCTTTCCAAATTGTTACAGGAAACACTACATTTTTATACATTACAATAAGCATGGCCACCTCATGTTAAATTCATTCCTGCCACCTGATTGGATCTTGGCCCACATGCACCTTCACGGATTGGTTACGAATCTTAATATAAACATGTATAAGCTGCCTCCTCAATCAATCACTCAAACTGCTGAATGCTAATTAAAAGATACCTTGGAATGTAACTTAGGTGTAGTGTATGTACCCGTCTACCTTTAAGGAAACTATTGTATGTAACCGTTCACCTTTAAGAGAACTACTTTAGGTGTGGCACTACTTGTTTGGCTTCTGTATACTGTAATACCGACAGTGACCACACCAGTATATAAGTGTTGTGGCAGGATTGCTGGGGCAGATTCGCCCTGACCTTCGAATAGTAAAGACCTGTTTGTTTGTTATTCCTGAAGTCTGTGTCGTTATTAACTGTACAACCCACAGACTTTACAGTGGCGACGAGTCCGATCGTACCCTGCGGCAAGACTACCAAAGCAACTAAAGAGTGTCGAAGAGAGGCAACCGCCCTCGTCGTTCTGCTGGAAGAAAACACGAGGCTGCAGCAATAGAAAGGAGGAAGACTTTAGCAACAAAAGCTTCCATCAGCAACAGGCACTGACTACCCTTCTACCACGGTGCGGAGTGAGCCGATCAGCAGGAAACAAGGCGGCCGCGGAGACTGTGAGTAGGGGAAAGTGTAAAGAATATCCGGAGGATAAGGGCTGTGCACTCGACCACGGTCGAGGGGGAGCGGAGCCGGTCAGAAAGTCGGGTCCAACGGCGTCGTGAGACAGCCGGACCGCGATCAGCGGGAAAAAGCCGGGCAGCGACCGAAGCCACGAAGCGCTGAGACCGGGAGCTGGCGCGGGAAGAGAGAAACTCAGCCGCAGCCGGGGAGGGAAGCACCGGACTGCGTGAGGGCTGGGAGGCGAATGGGAACAGAGCGTGTGGGAGAGGCAGAGCTGACCAAAGGAGGCTGCGCGAGAGCCAGTCCAGCGGCTGAACTGTCCTCCACCAACGGGGTACCCAGCGCCGGTAGAGCCGAGTGTGCGGGAGAGAGAGAGACAGAGCCGAGCAAGGGGAGAGAGACTGTGCGAGAGCCAGTCCAGCGGCTGAACTGTCCTCCACCAACGGGGTACCCAGCGCCGGTAGAACCGAACGTGCGGGAGAGAGAAAGACAGAGCCGAGTAAGGGGAGCTGTGCGAGAGCCAGCCCAGCGGCTGAACCTGTCCGTTGTGGGGAAAGCGTACCCCTTCCACCAGGGAAGAAACGCGGGAAGCCGCCATTAGGCGGCGAAGACGACAGAAGCGGGAAACCGCCATTGAAGTGGGCGGGGAGAGAAGGAAAGAGCGGGAAACCGCCATTTTCGCGGGAAAAGCCGCCATCTTAGGGAAAAAATAAATAAATAAATAAATAAAAATTGTGTTGTACCCAAGGAAAGGAAGATGCCGAAGTGGGGGGACATCAACGATTTTAATTCTGAGATAGAAGACTGGGCCACGTACGTGGAACGTATTGAGATACATTGTAAGGCTAACAAAATAGCTAAGGATGAAAAAGCTTTAACCTTACTTAACATGATGGGTGCGAAAACATTCGGGTTGTTGAAGCATCTTCTCTCACCAGCTAAACCGGTGGATCAGACTTTCGATGATATTGTAGCAGTGCTGAAGGATCACTTGAACCCCACACCGTTGATACTAGCTGAACGATCCAAATTCTATGCAAGAACGCAGAAGAAAGACGAAAGCAACACGGAATACTTGGTCGAACTGCGTAGGCTAGCGGAACACTGCCAGTTCGGAGGGAATCTGACAGAGGCACTGTGAGACAAGTTCGTATGTGGATTGTCCAAAGAAGGGATGCAAAAGCGACTACTGGAAGAGAACGACCTCACACTAGACAGGGCTGTCCTTATAGCTGCATCGCACGAAGCCGCAGCGAAAGGAATGGCGGAAATGCAGCTAAAGGCGGCGGCACTCGGGGTGGACCAAATTACCTCGAGGACAACAAAATGCTATCGTTGTGGGAAGACAACACACGACCAGAATCAATGCTGGGTTAAAAACCAAGAATGCAGGAAATGTGGCAAGATCGGGCACATAGCTAAGGTATGCCGGTCAGGAACAACGTACAACAATAAGGAGTCACCACAAAAATGGTACGGAAAAGTGCAAGAGGTGACTAGGAAGAGTCTGAGGGAACAGAAGTCAGACTCACACTCCAAATGCAAAGGACTGGACAGTCTGAGAATTCACAATGTGAGTAATGAAGCTGACCGACAAACTATCTGGATAACGCTACAGATTGCAAAGGTCCAAGTAAAAATGGAAGTGGACACCGGATCGGCGTTGACGGTCATGAATAAGCATGACTATAAAAAGTTTTTCAAGCATATTCCACTACGGGATACGGAACTAGTACTACAGACATACACGGGGCACAAAGTATTCCCCATCGGAAAGATAGAAGTCAAGGTGAGATACAAGGATAAAGATCACCTGTATGTGTTGCCTGAGGGAGGTCCACCACTTCTGGGACGGGAGTGGATCCGAAAAATAAAGATGGACTGGCATTCACTAAACACCATGACGGTGGATTCGGAAAAAGAGGATGTCAAACCGGAATGGTTGTCCAGAATATTGGACGAAGCTAAAGAGGTATTCCAGCAAGGGCTGGGAACACGCGAGGAATTAAAGCAAAGCTTAAGATTGCAGAACATGCAAGCCCAAAGTTTTTTAAGGCCAGATCGGTACCTTACGCAATACGACCAGCGGTGGAGGCAGAACTGGAAGAACTTGAACGATCAGGAGTTCTGTCAAAAGTGGACTGGAGTGAGTGGGCCACGCCCATTGTTCCCGTCATGAAGTCCTCACCAAGTAATAAGCCAGGGGGACCGGGGAAGGTCCGTATCTGCGGAGATTTCAAGATCACTGTGAATCCGGTGCTTCACACGGTACAATACCCGCTTCCGCGGATTGAAGATATCTTTGCTTCGTTGGCTGGAGGGAAGCACTTCACGAAAATAGACCTGGCTCAGGCATATTTACAGATGGAGGTCGAGGAAGAGCCACGCCAGTACCTCACCATCAACACTCACAGAGGCTTGTATCGCTATAATAGACTGGTCTTTGGGGTAGCTTCGGCGCCAGCAATTTGGCAGAGGGCCATGGAACAGGTGTTACAAGGAATTCCAAGCACGCAGTGCTACTTAGATGACATTTTAATCACGGGAAAAGATGAGGAAGAACACCTCACGAATTTGAAACTGGTACTCACCAGGTTGAAGGAGTATGGCCTTCGGGTTAATCGCAAGAAGTGTGAGTTCTTCCAAAAACGGATCTCATACTGCGGTCATGTCATTGACCGAGAGGGACTGCATAAGTCACCTGAAAAGATAGAAGCGGTCGTGAAGGCCCCCGCTCCAGGAAATGTTTCACAGTTAAGATCATTCTTGGGGTTGATTAATTACTATCACAAGTTTCTGCCAAATTTATCCACGGTGCTGCATCCGCTGAATGATCTGTTGCGGAAAGAAACACCATGGAAGTGGAGTGAAGAATGCAAAAGGGCTTTTCGCAGAAGCAAGGAGTTGATTACCTCTGAAGAAGTGTTGGCTCATTTCAACCCAGCATTACCCCTTCGTCTAGCTCGTGATGCTTCCCCGTACGGAATTGGGGCAGTACTTTCGCACAGGCTACCAAATGGCTCGGAAAGGCCAGTGGCATTCGCGTCACGATCATTGACACCCGCGGAGCGAAATTACGCTCAAATAGATAGGGAGGCCCTCAGTCTTGTGTGGGGCGTGAAGAAATTCAACCATTACCTACAATGTAAAAAGTTCACATTGCTGACAGACCACCAGCCGTTGGTGTCCATATTCAACCCAAACAAGGCCGTGTCCACCATGACAGCACAAAGGTTACAAAGGTGGTCCGTGTTACTTGGGGCACACCAATATGAAATTGAGTACAAAAGGTCCAAACAGCATGGAAATGCTGATGGGTTATCACGCTTGCCATTGCCGATGGTGGAAGAAGCAAGTACAGTGGACCCAGTAGAGTTGTTCCACTCATCCATAGTGGAGTGTCTACCGATAACAAACTCAATGATTGAGAATGAGACAAGGAATGACCCGACTCTTTCACGAGTCTATGATGTAACGGTGGAGGGATGGTCAGCACAGAGCGAACCAACACTGCAAGCATTTTCACAGAGGAAAGAACAACTGTCAGTGTGTCGAGGAACCCTGATGTGTGGATCTAGAGTGGTGATTCCACCCAAACTCCAAAAGAAAGTGCTAAAGGAGCTGCACGAAGGACATCTGGGTGGAGTAAAGATGAAGAATCTAGCAAGAGCGTTTGTGTGGTGGCCAGGCATTGATGGAGACATAGAGGAGATCACGAAGAACTGCCTAGGATGTCAGAGGGTTCAGAACGCGCCACCACAGGCTCCTCTGCATCCATGGGAGTGGCCCTCATCTCCTTGGCAAAGAGTACACATCGACTTTGCTGGTCCATTTATGGACTCGATGTTCCTAATAGCGGTGGATGCCCACTCCAAGTGGCCGGAAGTAATTAAGATGACCACCACCACGACGGAAAAAACCATCACAGTGTTAAGGACTATGTTTGCTCGGAATGGCCTGCCGGAACAGATCTGTTCTGATAATGGACCGCAATTTGTGTCCGAAGAATTCAAGAAATTCTTAAAGAGCAATGGGGTTAAGCATTACACGTCAGCCCCATACCATTCCGCCTCCAATGGATTGGCTGAAAGGTTTGTCCAGACCTTCAAGAAGGCCGTAAAGGCCATGAGTAATGAAGACATAAGTCTACAACATAAGGTGGATAGCTTTTTGTTGGCATACCGGAATGCAACACATGCGGTCACAAATCAAACTCCCGCAATGATGTTTTGTAATAGACGCCTAAGATGCCGGCTGGATTTGTTCAAACCAAACGTCAGAAGGGACGTAGAGAACCGGCAATTCCAGGGCATGAATGAAAGGGCCACTAGATCTTTCCAGATCGGTCAACGAGTTTTGGCCCGGGACTACCGTACCGAGAAATGGCAGCCTGGAACTATTGGAAAAAGGCTAGGGCCGTTGATGTACACCATGGACATTGGGGACAATATAATAAGGCGCCATGTTGACCAAATCATAGGGTCCGTCACAAATGGGCAACCGACTTCACCACCTTACCCGGGTAATGTTGAGTCTGAGATACCCAGAACACCTACTTCCGATCTGGTAATACTGGAATCAGCTGAACCTGACACTGTCTTTCAAGCCGAATCGACTTTGCCAGAAGCACCTACTAGCCCGCCTGGAATGACGACACCACTGCGGCGTTATCCGGACAGAATCCAAAAACCTCCAGAAAGACTGAATCTATGAACTGTCTTACATAAGCTGTATATATGTTATAATGTATGTTCACTATGGACTCAGTATGTTGAAAGCTAAAAAGGGAGGATTGTAGTGTATGTACCCGTCTACCTTTAAGGAAACTATTGTATGTAACCGTTCACCTTTAAGAGAACTACTTTAGGTGTGGCACTACTTGTTTGGCTTCTGTATACTGTAATACCGACAGTGACCACACCAGTATATAAGTGTTGTGGCAGGATTGCTGGGGCAGATTCGCCCTGACCTTCGAATAGTAAAGGCCTATTTGTTTGTTATTCCTGAAGTCTGTGTCGTTATTAACTGTACAACCCACAGACTTTACATTAGGTAATAAAGTTCTTACGGGCAGTTGAAATGCTGGACATCCAGTCTCCATTTAATTGTTTTATATCTCTCCAAAGGTCAGCTACCTTTGACCGCATCTTTATGGATGTGGTCTTTCATGGTAGTCCCTGTCTTCCTTACACTATTCAGTGAAACTGCCAGCGATGTCAGTTTAACTCTTTCCCCACTGCACTAGGGGAATCAAGGAATATGGAGATCGGGTGGGAAAGTGGAGTTGAGGTCAAAGATCAGCCATGATCTTACTGAGTGGCGGAGCAGGCTCGAGGGGCCGTATGGCCTATTCCTGCTCCTAATACTTATGTTCGTATGTTCTTATGTCTCAACAGGCCTGAGGGGCTGAACTGCCTCCTCCTGATCCAATGTAACAGGCTTGAGGGGCTGAACCGAGTCCTCCTGTTCCTATGTAACTGGCCTGAGCAATAAATGGCATTCTTTTGGTCCGATGTAACATGCTCGAGGGGCTGAATGGCCTCCTCTTTTTCTCATGTAACAGGCCCGAGCATCTGAATGGCCTCCTCTTTGTGCTATGTAACAGGCTCGAGGGGCTGAATGGCGTACTCCTGTTCCTATGTAACAGGTACGAGGGCTAAATGTCCTCCTCCTGTTCCTATGTAACAGCCTCAAGGGGCTTCTTCCTGTTCCGATGTAACAGGCTTCAGGGGCTGAATGGCCTCCTCCTGTTCTCACTGAATATATTTAAGAAGGAGATAGTGTGGCAGAACCACTGAATGACTCTGGATAACTGTATATAATTCTCTTTAACGATGTTCTAACACCAGCCTAAACCTGTACCACTGTGTTTTGTGTATAGAGTTTGCATGTACGGGGCGTGGCCCCTTTAAGAGCGCGGGAAAACGCGGGCAAACGCGATGACGTCACGTCGCAAACCACGGGGCTGCCCAGGCAGTCCCTGTGGCATCTCCTTTGAGTAAAGACCTGTTTAATTGCTCTCCTGTGTCGATCTCAGTTATTCGTAGGAATTCGTTAATTCCTACATTGGTGACCCCGTTTTTGTGAACGTTTTCACAAAAGAAGAGCACAGCATGGAAGCAAACGCTGTTTCACTAAAGCTACCGCAGTTCTGGGAGCAGCAACCGCCTTCGTGGTTTATTCAGGTCGAGGCCCAGTTCGCCCTGAGGAACATCGATGCGGATCAGACCAAATATCTTTATGTGGTCTCCGCACTCGACAGCTCTACCGCCTCTCGGATCATCAGTCTCCTCGAAAACCCCCCAACGGAGCGCAAGTATGAAACCCTCAAAGCGCGGTTACTGCAGGTTTTCGGGCTCACAAAATCGGAGCGCGCCCATCGATTACTCGCTATGCCCGGGCTCGGGGACTCCAAGCCTTCAGAGTTGATGAGCCAAATGCTCACACTCCTGGGCTCAGGACGGGCATGTTTCCTATTCCGCGAGATTTTCCTCAGCCAACTGCCTGAACAGGTACAAGCTGCCCTGGCCAGATCTGAAATAGCAGACTGCGCAACACTCGCTGTGGAGGCTGACAAAATTTTCGCTGTAACTCGGCACAACGGCGCCGCCACGAGGCACCCATCCCCCGCAGACGCCGCCCCAGCTCATCAGCCTGCTGGGCTGTGTTTCTACCATGCGCAATTCGGCGTGAAGGCGAAGCGTTGCCGCCCTCCCTGCAGTTTTCCCCCAAAAAAACGACAACTGACACTGCGACCACCGAGGAACGGTTCTGACGGGCACCCCGCGGCCGCGATGGCGGTCGGCAACGCGGGAAAATTGCTGTTCATCACTGATACTCTCTCCGGTCGTCGTTTTCTGTGCGACACCGGAGCGCAGTGCTGCATTTTACCCGCGTCCGCCCTCGATGTGCAGACGGGGAATCACAGTCCCGCCCTTGAAGCGGCCAATGGCGGAACTATTCGGACCTTCGGCAGACGGCGAGTGGAGTTGTGCCTCGGGGGGCAACGTTTTCACTGGGAGTTTGTTACTGCCAAGGTTTCCCAGCCCCTTCTCGGCGCGGCCTTCCTGTGCGCCAACAGCCTCCTGGTCGACATTAGGAACCGGCGGCTGATCAACGCAGCAACTTTTCATTCTCTTCCGTGTTACCGCAGTAACACTACGTCACGCATTGCCTCCTGTGCGTTCCCGACTCCTGATGAGTTCACTTGCCTGCTCAGCGAATTCCCCGACCTGACAAGACCCACGTTCTCCTCCACAGCCACGAAACATGGTGTGGAACACCACATCACCACCAACGGGCCCCCGGTCCACGCGTGGGCCCGGTGCCTGGAACCTGGCAAGCTGGCGGTCGCAAAGGTGGAGTTCGCAACCATGGAACGGTTAGGGATTATTCGCCAGTCGAATAGTCCCTGGTCTTCACCCCTTCATATCGTCCCGAAGCCTGGCGGTGGATGGCGGCCCTGCGGCGACTATCGACGGCTAAACGACGCCACCACTCCTGATCGGTACCCGATCCCCCATATCCAGGATTTCTCTGCCCATTTGGCAGGGAACACCGTGTTCTCAAAAGTCGACCTCATCCGGGGCTACCACCAGGTCCCAGTTCATCCACAGGACGTCCAGAAGACCGCAGTCATCACCCCATTCGGCCTCTTCGAGGTTTTACGGATGCCGTTTGTGTTAAGGAACGCAGCCCAGGCTTTCCAACGCCTGATGGACTCTGTACTGCGGGACCTCAAGTTCCTCTTCGTCTACCTGGACGATATTCTAATTGCCAGTCCTACCAAGGAGGAACATACCTGTCACCTACGCACCTTTTTTCGACGCCTCAGCCAACACGGCCTGATTATCAACCCGGCCAAGTGTCAGTTTGGCCTGCACCAAATTGATTTCCTGGGGCATCGCATCACCTCAGATGGAGCGGTTCCTTTACCGTCGAAGGTAGAGGTGGTGACATCTTTTCCACGCCCGCAGAACATAAAGGCCCTGCAGGAATTCCTAGGCATGGTAAACTTTTACCACCGTTTAGTGCCTAAGGCATCACTGCTCATGCAGCCCCTGTACGAGGCCCTCAAGGGCAAGACTGGCAAGCACCCGGTAGACTGGATGGATGACATGGCCCGAGCATTCGCCGATACCAAAAGTGCCTTAGCCAACGCCACCATGCTGGCGCACCCGCTGCCAGGAGCCACCATCGCCCTCACCACCGACACGTCGGACTACGCAGTCAGTGCCGTGCAACAGCAGTGGGTGAACGGGATGTGGCAGCCGTTGGCATTCTTCAGCTGTCAACTACGGCAGAACGAGAGAACATACAGCACGTTCGACCGGGAGTTGCTCGCCCTTTCTCTGGCCATCCGCCATTTTCGGTTCCTTCTGGAAGGACGTCCTTTCACCGCCTTTTTGGACCATAAGCCGCTGACCTTTGCCATGTCCAAGACCGCCGAACCGTGGTCAGCCCGACAGCAGCGTCAACTGACCTACATATCCGAATTCACCACGGATAGACGGCACATGGCCGGTAAGGACAACCTGGTGGCAGACTGCCTCTCCCACGCGATCGCCAATACGGTTCATTTGGCCATCGACTACGCCCTCATGGCAGCGGACCAAGCCTCAGACCCGGAAGTCCAGGCCTACAGAATGGCCATCACTGGCCTGCAGTTGGCCAATGTCAAGTTCCATTCGGCAGGTACCACGCTGTTGTGTGACGTCTCCGTACAGGATCCTTGCCCTGTCGTGCCGGTCGTCTGGCGCCGCAAAGTGTTCGACGCCATACATGGGTTGTCACACCCTGGAATGAAGGCCTCTCGAAACTGATGTCAGCGAAATTCGTATGGCATGGCATGCACAAAGATGTCCGCGACTGGGCCAACACCTGCATGGTCTGCCAAAAGGCTAAGGTACAGCGCCACATCAAAGCCCCGTTGGCCGCCTTCACAGTTCCGGAGCGACGTTTTGACCATGTCAACGTGGACCTGGTAGGACCACTCCCACCCTCCCATGGTTTTTCACACATCCTGACCATGGTTGACCGCACCACCAGATGGCCAGAGGCGGTCCCCCTGTCATCCACTACTTCAGCGGACGTGGCCAGGGCGTTCATTTCCTCCTGGATCGCCTGTTTCGGAGTGCCCGCAGATATTTCGTCGGACAGGGGACCGCAGTTCTCCTCCGAACTCTGGAATGCAGTGGCCCAAGGACTCGGTGTCAAATTATACTGCACCACAGCCTACCACCCACAGGCGAATGGCCTCTGCAAACGCTCCCACCGTTCAATGAAAGCTGCCCCGAGGGCCAGCTTCCAGGACGCTGGATGGGCAGACAAGCTACCGTGGGTCCTGTTGGGCCTTTGCACGGCCCCCAAAAAAGGTCTTCACTCTTCATCAGCGGAGCTTGTCTATGGTCAGCCGCTGCGAGTCCCAGGGGACTTCCTACCAACATCGACAAAGCCATGGTCCGCGTCTGCCCAGCTTGCTAGTCACCAAGAGGCGGCCAGATGTTTTGCACCGGTGCCCACTTCGCACCACGGGCCGCAGAGGTCACGCGTTCCCACGGTGCTTCACAAGGTGGAATACGTTTTCATTCGCCGTGATGCACATAGGGATCCGCTCAAGGCCCCATATACCGGTCCCTTCCGTGTGTTGGAAGCAGGGGACAAAACCTTCACGGTAGATGTCGGTGGTAAACTGGACCACATTTCGGTCGACCGCTTAAAGCCAGCGCATTTAGACCTCGACCGCCCCGTCGAGACAACACAACCACCGAGACGGGGTCGGCCACCCATCGTCGTTACGGCAGATCAAGTGCGACCGCCCGCCAAACCGCCAGCCGCCCAGCAGCCGCCGCCTCGAGAGTACAGGAGTCATTCTGACAGGCTTGTCAGACCCCCTCACCGTTTGACTTTGCCCGTTAAAGCGAATTCTGGGGGGGCGCATGTGGCAGACCCACTGAATGACTCTGGATAACTGTATATAATTCTCTTTAACGATGTTCTAACACCAGCCTAAACCTGTACCATTGTGTTAGGCATTACTGTGTTTTGTATATAGAGTTTGCATGTATGGGGCGTGGCTCCTTTAAGAGCGTGGGAAAACGCGGGCAAACGCGATGATGTCACGTCGCAAACCACGGGGCTGCCCAGGCAGTCCCTGTGGCATCTCCTTTGAGTAAAGACCTGTTTAATTGCTCTCCTGTGTCGATCTCAGTTATTCGTAGGAATTCGTTAATTCCTACAATAGATAGATTTCTAGACACAAAAAGCATCAAGGGGTATGGGGAGAGAGCGGGAATATGGTATTGAGATAGAGGATCAGCCATGATCATATTGAATGGCGGAGCAGGCTCGAAGGGCCGAATGGCCTACTCCTGCTCCTATTTTTCTATGTTTCTATGTTATGTAACAGCCTCAAGGGGCTGAACGGCCTCCTCCTGTTCCCATGTAACAGAATGCAGAACCTCAAAGATAGTAATCTCTGGATTGTTAGCACAAATTACTTACATGGGAACAGGAGGCCATTCAGCCCCTCGACCTTGTTACATAAGAACAAGAGGAGACCATTCAGCCTTATGAGGCTGTTACATAGGAACAGGAGGAGGCTATCCAACTCCTAGAACCTGCTCCATCTGTACCTCAACTCCATTTACCCACATTTGCTCCATATCACTTACTAGCCTTACAACAACAACAACAAATTGTATTTATATAGCACCTTTAATGGAGTAAAACGTCCCAAGGCGCTGCACAGAAGTATTTTAAGACAAAGAATTTGACACCGAGCCACATAAGGATAAATTAGGGCAGGTGACCAAAAGCTTGGTCAAGGAGGTAGGTTTTAAGGAGCGTCTTAAAGGAGGAGAGAGAGGTGGAGAGTAGGAGAGGTTTAGGCAGGGAATTCCAGAGCTTAGGGCCTAGGCAACAGAAGGCACGGCCACCAATGGTTGAGCGATTATAATCAGGGATGCTCAAGAGGGCAGAATTGGAGGAGCGCAGATATTTCGAGGGGTTGTGGGGCTGAAGGAGATTACAGAGATAGGAAGGGGCGAGGCCATGGAGGGATTTGAAAACCAGGATGAGAATTTTGAAATCGATGCATTGCTTAACTAGGTGCCAATGTAGGTCAGCAAGCACAGGGGTGATGGGCGAACAGGACTTGGTGCGAGTTAGGACACGGGGAAACCGAGTTTTGGATTACCTCAAGCTTACGTAGGGTAGAATGTGGGAGGCCAGCCAGGAGTGCATTGGAATAGTCAAGTCTAGAGATAACAAAGGCATGGTTGAGGGTTTCAGCAGCAGATGAGCTGAGGCAAGGGTCGAGGCAGGCGATGTTATGGAGGTGGAAATAGGTGTTCTTAGTTATGGTGCGGATATGTGGTCAGAAGCTCATTTCAGGGTCAAATATGACACCAAAGTTGCAAACAGTGTGGCTCAGCCTCAGACAGATGTTACCCAACAGAAATCTATCAATCTCAGTTTGAAATTTTCAATTGACCCCCAGCCTCAACTATTTTTGGCAGTCTGAGTTCCAGATTTCTACCACCCTTTGCGTGACAACGTGCTTCCTCATTTCACTTCTGAATGGCCTAGCTCTAATTTTAAGGTTGTGCCCCCTTGTTTTGGATTCCCCCACCAGAGGAAATCGTTTCTCTTCATCTACACTGTGGTATACTTTTATCATATTTAACACCTCAATTAGATCACCCCTTAATCATCTATAGCTGAGGGAACACAAGCCTAGTCTATGCAATCTGTCCTCATAATTTAACCCTTTTAGCCCCAGTATCATTCTGGCGAATCTGGGCTGCTCCCCCTCCAAGGTCAATATATCCTTCCTGTGATACGGTGCCCGCAACTGAACGCAGTGCTCCAGATGGGGTCTGACCAGAGCTTTATATCACTCTAGCATCACTTCACCCCTTTGTATTCCAGCCCCCTTGAGATAAAGGCCAACATTCCTTTAGCCTTTTTAATTATTTTTTTGGCTTTTAGTGATTTCTATACTTGGACCCCTCAATCTCTCTGCTCCTCCACAGTTCCTAGTCTCTAACTATTAGGAAAATATTCCTATTTGTCTTTCTTATGACCTTTAATCAACAAATAAAGAGAACTGATTATGAAAATAATCCACAAACATGACAATTTACCTATGAATATACATTTACGGATTTTCTCTTCATTCTGTCCTATTACTATTTCTTATCACCACACCTAGGGGCTGCACTCTAGGGAAATCAAGGGATATGGAGATTAGGCGGGAAAATGGAGTTAAGGTCACAGATCAGCCACGATCTTATTGAATGGTGGAGCAGGCTCGAGGGGCCGTAAGGCCTACTCCCCCTATGTATGTGTGTCTGACTGTGTGTGTGTGGGTGTGTGTCTGTGTGTTTGTGTTTCTGCGTGTGTCTGTGTGTGTGTTTGTGCCTATTTGTGATTCTGTGTGTGTGTGTGTGTGAGTTTCTGTGAGTGAGTGTGGGAGTGAGTGTTTCTGAGTATGTGTGTGTGTGTGAGTGAGTGTGTGTGTGAATGAGTGAGTGTGTGAGTGTTCACCGCACGTCAATTACAAGAGAAATGCAGGGAACAGCACCAAAGGCTGTACATGGCCTTCTTTGATCTCACAAAGGCCTTCGACACTGTGAACCGTGAGGGATTATGGCGTGTCCTCCTCAAATTCGGCTGCCCTCAAAAGTTTGTCACCATCCTCCGCCTGCTTCATGACGACATGCAAGCCGTGAATCTGCCCAACGGTTCCACCACAGAGCCAATTCATGTACGGACCAGGGTCAAGCAAGGCAGTGTCATTGCACCAACGATCTTCTCGATCTTCCTTGCTGCAATGCTCCATCTCACCCTCAGTAAGCACCCCGCTGGAGTGGAGCTAATTTACAGAACAAATGGGAAACTGTTCAACCTCTGTCGCCTCCAGTCCATATCCAAGGTCGTCCCATCCTCTGTCGTCGAAATACAGTATGCAGATGACGCTTGCGTCTGCGCTCACTCGGAGGCCGAACTCAAAACCATCATCAACACCTTCACCGAAGCATACGAGAGCATTGGCCTTACACTAAACATCAGTAAGACAAAGGTCCTCTACCAACCTGCCCCCACCACACAGTACTGCCCCCCGATTATCAAAATCCACGACAAGACCTTGGACAACGTGGACCACTTTCCATACGCTGGGAGCCTACTGTCAACAAGGGCAGACGTCGATGATGAAATCCAACACCGCCTTCAGTGTGCCAGTGCAGCCTTCGGTCACCTGAGGAAGAGAGTGTTTGAAGGCCAGGACATCAAACCCGGCACTAAGCTCATGGTCTACAGAGCAGCAGTGATACCCGCCCTGCTGTATGCCTCAGAGACATGGACTATGTACAGCAGGCACCTCAAAGCACTGGAGAGGTGCCACCAACGCTGCCTCCGCAAGATCCTGCAAATCCATTGGCAGGATAGGCGCACCAACGCCAGTGTTCTTGCTCAGGCCAACATCCCCAGCATCGAAACTTTGACCACGCTCGATCAGCTCTGATGGATGGGTCACATCGTCCGCATGCCCGATACGAAACTCCCAAAACAAGTGCTCTACTCGGAGCTCCAACATGGCAAGAGAGCCCCAGGTGGGCAGAGGAAACATTTCAAGGACACCCTCAAAGCCTCCTTGAAAATGTGCAACATCCCCACTGACACCTGGGAATCCGTGGCCCAAGACCGCACAAAGTGGAGGAGAAGCATCCGGGACGGCATCGAACACCTCGAGTCTCTTCGCCGGGAGCAAGTGGAAGCCAAGCGCAAGCAGCACAAGGAGCGCACGTCAGCCCAAGCACTCCAACCACCCGCCCCTTCAACTATTGTCTATCCCACCTGTGACAGAGACTGTAGGTCCTGCATTGGACTCATCAGTCACCTGAGAACCAATTTTTAATGTGGAAGCAAGTCATCCTCGGTTCCGAGGGACTGCCTAAGAAGAAGAAGAGTGGGTGAGTGTGTGAGTGAGTGTGTGAGTGAGTGTGTGTGAGTGTGTTTCTGAGTATGTGTGAGTGTGTGAGAGTGTGTGAGTGAGTGAATGAATGAGTGAGTGAGTGTGTGTGAGTGTGTGTTTTGGAGTATGTGTGAGTGTGTGTTTCGGAGTATGTGTGAGTGTGTGTTTCGGAGTATGTGTGAGTGTGTGTTTTGGAGTATGTGTGGCTTCTCTGAGTTCCAGCAGGAGGCCTCCAGGCTGCCCGACCTTCACCTGCCGGCCAGCTGCCTCGTTACACCTATTTTGGATGGTTAGCCGGTTGACGGGATTAAATGAGTCTTGGCCATCAATATTGTCCAGAAACCCTGGGCAAGCTTCCCACTGCCTCCCCCCACCCCCCATTCCACCCCGGGACATAAAACAAGAGAATTCTCATCTTTGTATTCAAATCCCTCTGTGGCCTCGCCCCTCCCTATCTCTGTAACATCCTCCGAGATCTCTGCGCTCTTTCAATTCTGGCCTCTTTAGCATCCGCCCACCATTGGCGGCCGTGCCTTCAGCTGCCTAGGCCCTAAACTCTGGAACTCCCTCCCTAAACCTCTTTGCCTCTCTACCTCTCTCTATTCCTTTAAAATGCTCCTTAAAATCTACCTCTTTGACCAAACTATTGGTCACTGGTCCTAATATCGCTTTATGTGGCTCGGTGTCAAATTTTGTTTGGTAATGCTCTTGTGAAGCGCCTTGGGAAATTTTACTACGTTAAAGGCGCTTTATAAATGCAAGTTGTTGTTGTTGTTGTAAGATGATCCTGTCGGTGGTGGTTGCAGAGTGTGAAAGGGGCCATTGTGAGTTCACTGTATTTCTCGCTCTACCATTCTTTGTCTATCTTTCACTTGATGCCTCCCTAACTCTCTAAAGTTTTTTGATGACTTGTGAGCTGAGCCAGAATCTCCTCTCATAGAGGAAAGGACCATCAGCCAGATCCCATCCCATCCAACGCCAGTCTACCCAGCCTGAATTCCTCATCCAATGAGTCTCTCTCCACCCACTGCATTCACTGTCGACTGCCAAGAGCGTAAATCTAGACTTTTTCCACTTTTAGTTTAACTTTCGCAGTACATTTTAATTTTTCTTCCATTTAGTTTGCATCTTAATTTTAGTTTGATTGGTGCAAACCACACTGCTCTCACACCCAGATTGTGCTGTAAAATTTGCAACCTGATCAGATATCCTGTTAAAGAGACGGGTTAGGTTGTCCGGAGCCTTTAACTGAAGCCCTCACATAGCATTTCAGTTCCACCATGTCCACACTGACTTTAATTACAACCTTCTGTGATTGGGCTCTTGTCTTGATTTCTGGAGATTTTCACAATTCAATGAAATAGAGTGTTATGTTCATAAATAAATAGACGTTTTCATTATGAACAGCTAGCTTGAGCTAGTCATTTATTCAGCCGTGTGGACTAGTGTACAGGTGTGGCGACACGCCACCACTGGGCATAATCCGCTCACGGCGGCATAGACAGTCTAAGCAGAAGCCCCCAGCCGGGGGCCCTTTCCTCCAGCAACTTGTTTCCCGCAGGGACAGGCTGCCGGGAGCACTTCCTGTCTGGGAAGTATTTAAGTGGATGTGCGGGCTTTTCTAGTTCCTGTTTGCCATGTGGTCAGAATAAAGCAGTTGTGTTTTCAATAGCTCTGTCTCGACTCCCACGTTTGCCGCGGTATCTCAACACTGGTGACCCCGACGCTCAGGACGAATCCTAAGCTAGCATGGCGGATACAAACGTAGTCACGGTTAAATTACCTGACTTTTGGGAGAACCTCGCCGAAGCCTGGTTCGTTCAAGCTGAGTCCAGATTCCGGCTGAAAGGCATTACAGTCGACGCCACGAAGTACGACTACCTCGTCGCCTCACTCACCTACGCTACAGTCCCCAAGGTTTGGGCAGCGCTGCAGAATCCACCAACGGAGGGCAAGTACGAGCATCTGAAGGCTGCGCTACTTAAAAAATTTCAAACGTCCTCTTACCAGCGCCACTGCCAACTCCTGCACCTCCCCGGCCTTGGTGACGCTTCACCATCAGACCTGCTTTCCCACATGCTGTCCCTCTCCGACGACAAAAATCCCGGCACCCTTTTTCGCACGCTTTTCATTCGGCAGCTCCCCGCCAGCATCCGCCCGCTCCTTGTGGAGTCTGACTCCACGGACCTGAATGAGAGAGCCGAAAAGGCCGACCGGCTGCTCTCTGCACAGGCCGCTCGCGACGTCGCGCCCGACCTCACGGCAACGACCACGCGGTCTTCCCGGGCCGCTAGGCCCGACCGCCCTACCACTCCGGGTCACTGCTACTACCACACCCGTTTTGGCGCTAGGGCGCAACGCTGCACGCCACCGTGTTCCTTCAAAACCCCCCCCGCACCGGCCCCCGCGATGGCCGCGGGGCAGAAGGAGCCCCTACTGTACGTCACTGACGACAGAACCAACCGCCGATTTCTGTGCGACACAGGGGCCCAGCACAGCATCACCCCCGCCTCCGCCCTCGAGATCCAACGCGGCACACGGGGTATCACACTGGCTGCAGCCAACGGCTCTGAAATCCGCACATATGGCACCCGCATGGTCACGCTCGACCTCGCGGGCCGCCGCTACCGCTGGGAGTTCCTGACAGCCAAGGTCCTCTGCCCACTCATTGGCGCCGACTTCCTACGCGCCCACGGCCTCCTTGTCGACATTCCGAGGCACCGCCTCGTCGACATCAACACTATGGCCCCCATCCCCGGCGCCTTTACCCCGGCCCGTTCGGCCGGCCCGACGACCTACTGCCTCGCCAGAGCCACGGACGACTACTCGGCACTCCTAGCTGAGTTTCCCGCCCTCACTAACCCGACCTTTTCGGCCAAAGCCGCCAAGCACGGTGTGGAACACTATATCCCCACCACCGGCCCCCCAGTTTCTGCCCACGCCCGCAGACTCAACCCGGCCAAGCTGGAAATCGCGCGGGCCGAGTTTACCAACATGGAACAACTCGGCATCATCCGCCGCTCCAGCAGCCCTTGGGCCTCGCCCCTCCACATCGCCCCCAAGCCCGGCGGAGGCTGGCGCCCTTGTGGGGACTACCGCCGCCTCAACGACGCCACCACCCCCGATCGGTACCCGGTGCCACACATCCAGGACTTCTCGGCCCGACTGGCCGGACGAACCGTCTTTTCCAAAGTCGACCTGGTGCGCGGTTACCACCAAGTCCCCGTACACCCCGCGGACATCCCCAAAACGGCCGTCATCACCCCATTCGGCCTGTTCGAGTTCCTGAGGATGCCCTTCGGCCTCAAGAATGCAGCACAGGCTTTCCAGCGCCTTATGGACTCAGTCCTCCGGGACCTGAACTTCCTATTCGTCTATCTAGACGACATTCTCGTGGCCAGCTCCTCCAAACAGGAACACCTCGAACACCTTCGCATCCTGTTCGGGCGCCTAGCCCAACACGGGCTCATCCTCAGCCCGGCGAAGTGCCAATTCGGCCTAACCGAGATCGATTTTCTCGGTCACCACATTACCCCTGCTGGGGCCGTCCCCCTGCCCAACAAGGTGCAGGCCGTCCAGCAATTCCCCCGCCCCACAACCATCAAGGGCCTCCAGGAGTTCCTCGGGATGGTGAACTTCTACAACAGGTTCATCCCCAGAGCCGCAGCCCTTATGAAGCCCCTATACGACTCCCTCCGAGGAAAATCCGGCAAGATGGACGTAGCCTGGACCACTGACACGGCAGCCGCCTTCGACGCCACCAAAAACGCGCTCGCCGACGCCACTCTGCTCGCGCACCCGAGGGCCGATGCCCGGGTCGCGCTCACCACCGACGCCTCCGACCACGCGGTCGGGGCCGTGTTCGAGCAGTGGGTCAATGGCGCGTGGCAGCCACTTGCCTTCTACAGCCGCCAACTGCGCCCCCCGGAGGTCAAATACTCCACTTTCGACCGCGAGCTTCTCGCACTCCACCTGTCGGTCCGCCATTTCAGGTTCCTCCTGGAAGGCCGCCCCTTCACCGCGTATGTGGACCACAAGCCACTCACATATGCGATGGCCAAGCACACCGAACCCTGGTCCGCGAGGCAGCAACGCCAGCTCGCGGCCGTCTCCGAGTTTACTACGGACATTCAGCACGTCTCCGGTAGAGACAACGTGGTCGCCGACTGCCTTTCCCGTCCCGCCGTCTGTGCAAATCACCTCGCGGTCGACTACGCACGACTAGCAGCGGCCCAGCTCACGGACCCAGACCTCCTCTCGGCGGCTACCAGCCTGCCAGGGCTACGCCTAGCCAAGGTCGCGCACGGGCCCGAAGCCACGGCAGTCACGTGCGACGTCTCACTCGGCCAACCCAGGCCGGTCGTCCCTGAGACCTGGCGCCGCCGTGTCTTCGACGCGCTCCACGGGCTCTCTCACCCGGGTTCCCGCGCATCCGTCAAACTCCTCTCCAAGCGCTTCGTCTTGCGCGGCCTTAGCAGAGATGTTCGGACTTGGGCCACCTCCTGCCTCGCCTGCCAACGGGCTAAGGTACAGCTGCACACCAAAGCACCCCTGGGAGACTTCGAGGTACCCAGCCGCCGCTTCGACCACGTACACGTCGACATTGTCGGTCCCCTGCCGCCATCGCAAGGCCAAACTTATCTCCTCACAATGGTCGACCGCTACACACGCTGGCCTGAGGCAGTGCCGCTGACCTCCACCACCACAGCCGACATCGCCAGGGCGTTCGTTAACACCTGGGTTGCGAGGTTCGGCGTACCGGCCGACATAACCTCCGACAGAGGCGCCCAGTTCACCTCCGAACTCTGGACGGCCACAGCACGCAACCTCGGGGTGACGCTCCACCGCACCACGGCGTACCACCCGCAGGCCAACGGAGTTTGTGAACGCTTCCACAGGTCACTCAAGGCCTCACTCCGCGCCGGCCTGCAGGACAGTACCTGGACTGACCGCCTACCGTGGGTGCTACTCGGCCTACGCACCGCGGTCAAGGAAGACCTCCAGTCCTCGGCAGCGGAGTTAGTCTACGGACAACCGCTGCGCATCCCAGGCGAATTCCTTCCGGAGCCTACCAAGTCTTGGTCGGCCGAACAGCAGCGGCTCGACTCTTTCTCTTCCGCTCAGCAGTTCGCCCCACTTCCGGTCAACCGACACGGCGAACTCGCACTTCATGTCCCGCCAAATTTACAGCAGGCGCGCTTCGTCTTCGTGCGACACGACGCGCACCGCGGGCCCCTGCGACCCCCGTACGACGGTCCGTACGAGGTACTACAAACCGGGGACAAGGTATTCAAGCTGCGACTCGGCGACAGGGTCGAGACAGTCTCCATCGACCGGCTCAAACCAGCACACACAGAACCAGGGGAACAGGTCCCCGTGGCCCAGCCTCCAGCCAGAGGCCGTCCCCCCGGCAAGCCAGCACAGCCGGCGGCGAACCGCCCGACCCAACCAACCAGACCGGCGACCACTCAGAGCCGCTGCGGCAGAACCATTAGACCACCGTCACGACTCGTCCACTCCTCCTAAGCGGATTCTGGGGGGAGCTCTGTGGCGACACGCCACCACTGGACATAATCCGCTCACGGCGGCACAGACAGTCTAAGCAGAAGCCCCCAGCCGGGGGCCCTTTCCTCCAGCAACTTGTTTCCCGCAGGGACAGGCTGCCGGGAGCACTTCCTGTCTGGGAAGTATTTAAGTGGATGTGCGGGCTTTTCTAGTTCCTGTTTGCCATGTGGTCAGAATAAAGCAGTTGTGTTTTCAATAGCTCTGTCTCGACTCCCACGTTTGCCGCGGTATCTCAACACAGGCATCCATCTTGACTGCTGCCTTGTGGGTAGCCCACTACTAAACATACAGCTCCACCTAGTGTACCATTCTAGAATGACATGTTGCTGATCATTACAATAGAGGTGAAGGAGTCGGGAACGCCTCCGATTGGATCAGGTGCTCTCCCTTTTCCCACCTACTGGTTAAAAGCAGTAGGTACCCCAATAGCTGGGAGTTGGCATCATCCCTGGACAGGAGAGAAGGGTAATCAATGACTATCTGATGGTGCAAACAACTAGAGTCAGATGTGACTCATATATATAAAATCATACAAAATAAATGGTGCTTGGCTCCAAATAATGAACCACAGTACCTGTACAGCTCAGAATGCACCAAAAAAACTACCATTGCAAAAATTACACTTTTGTGCGCTTCAGTTTCTTTCTCCAATAATGCAACTGGTTATAGCTGCAGCTGACATTGTGATGAGTCCGTGTCCCACTGCACTCCCATTGTAGCTATTTCTCATCTACTGTCCCTTGGCGACATCATCCGAAAACACAGGTCAGTTTCCACATGTACACTGATGACACCCAGCTCTACCTCACCACCACCTCTCTCGACCCCTCCACTGTATCTAAATTGTCAGACTGCTTGTCCGACATACAGTTCTGGATGAGCAGAAATTTTCTCCAATTAAATATTGTGAAGATCGAAGCCATTGTTTTCAGTCCCCGCCACAAACTCCGATCCCTAGCCACTGACTCCATCCCTCTCCCTAACATCTGTCTGAGGCTGAACCACACTGTTTGAAACCTTGGTGTCATATTTGACCCTGAAATGAGCTTCTGACCACTTAGCCGCAGCATAACAAAGACTGCCTATTTCCATCTCTGTAACATCGCCCGTCTCTGCCCCACCTCAGCTCATCCGCTGCTCATGCCTTTGTTACCTCTAGACTTGACTATTCCAATGCACTCCTGGCTGGCCTCCCACATTCTACCCTACGTAAACTTGAGGTCATCCAAAACTCGGCTGCCCAAGTCCTAACTCGCACCAAGTCCCGTTTGCCCATCACCCCTGTGCTCGCTGACCTACACTGGCTCCTGGTTAAGCAGCGCCTTGATTTCAAAATTCTCATCCTTGTTTTCAAATCCCTCCATGGACTCGCCCCTCCCTATCTCTGTAATCTCCTTCAGCTCCACAACCCCCCGAGATATCTGCGCTCCTCTAATTCTGCCCTCTTGAGCATCCCTGATTATAATCGCTCGACCATTGGTGGCCGTGCCTTCTGTTGCCTAGGCCCTAAGTTCTTTAATTCCCTGCCTAAATCTCTCCACCTCGCTACCTCTCTTTCCTCCTTTAAGACGCGCCTTAAAACCTACCTCTTTGACCAAGCTTTCGGTCACCTGCCCTAATTTATCCTTATGTGGATCGGTGTCAAATTTTTTGTCTTAAAATACTCCTGGGAAGCACCTTGGGACGTTTTACTACGTTAAAGGTGCTATATAAATACAAGTTGTTGTTGTTGTTGTAGCTACTTCTCTTTATATGTCATGCGTGAGGCCATTGGATTTCAGTTTTCACAGAAAAATGAACTGATTGCAGAATGTGATTGCAGAATGCTCGCTATAAATCCTGAAATCTAATGTAACAAAAAGGAATGTAATTTATTCAGCAGTCTTGACGCATTATCCTTGGCCTTTTGCCTTTATTCAGTGTGGGTTTGAGTTGTCAACTATTTTGGAGCTGCGTCAGCTTTTGCGAAGTAGTGTTCAGCTTTTCAGAGTTTAGTATGTGTGCAAAGGCATGAATGACAAACTCCTTGCTAGCCATTCTTCCTCTCCCTCCTCAAAGTGCAGCTGCCCATATCCTAACCCATACGAAGTTCCACTTGCCCATCGCCCTGTCTGTAATGATCAGTAACCTGTCATTCTAGAATGGTACACTAGGTGGAGCTGTAGAGCTGTATGTATATAAGAGTGGACTACCCACGATGCACTAGGCTACCCACAAGGCAGTAGTCAAGATGGATGCTGTACAAGTCCACATGGCATGAATAAAGTGACTAGCTAGAAGCTAGCTGTTCATAATGAAAATGACTAGTTATTAATGAACATAACATGGTACCAGGATTGGTAAAATCTGCTGAATACTGTGAAACGCGACATGGAGACTTTGAGGCCACCGGAAGGTTTGAAACTCACGGGGAACGTCGACTGCAATTGGCGGACTTTCAAACAACAATTCAAACTCTACATTGCTGCCATCGGATTCGGTACGAAGCCAGACGCAAGGAAAAATGCGTTACTGCTCATGGTTGCAGGCCCGCAGGCGATAGAGGTATTTAATACATTTGTATTTGATCAAGAGGAGAACAGAGAAAAAATAGACGATGTGCTAAAGAAGTTTGATACACATTGTTCTCCCAAAAAGAATGAAACCTATGAGAGATACGTGTTCCATTCACGGACACAGCAGCAAAATTAGACTTTTGATAGCTTTGTGACCGATCTGAAACTGAAAGCACAGACATGTAATTTCTCTGAGCTGAAATCATCCATGATTCGTGACCAGATTGTGTTTGGTATTCATGATAAAAAGGTCAGGGAACGTCTGTTGAGAGAAACCGAACTAACATTGGAAAATGCTGTGAAAATATGCCAAGCCTGTGAGCTAGCTCAAAAGCACATGAAGACTTTCAGTGAAAATAATAATAATGCGATTGTAGTAAGTGATAGTGCTGCTGTCGGTGCTGTGTCCTACAAGGGGAAGAAACATGGGCAGAACAGAAATGCAAAGCAATCGGAGGAAGGAATTTTTAATTGTAAATGCTGTGGTTATAAACACCAGTCAGGACAATGCCCAGTATTTGGAAAAATGTGCACAAAATGTCATGGAAAGAATCACTTTGCCAAACAGTGCTTTTCAAAAGTAAAAACAAAGAAAGGGCAACAAGTCCAAGTCAATGTGATTGAGGACACTGATTTAAGTGAGACATTTTCTGTAGGAATGGTGTCATGTGACAATATCAAAAAGGATACAGAAAATGTGCAGCCCTCAGGAATGGACACTGCTGAACATAAAGTTAATGCAGTAAAAGAGGACAAATGGATAATGTCACTGCAGGTAAATGGAACATTAGTTACATTGAAACTAGACACTGGGGCAAAAGCAAACTTAATCAGTGTGAGTGACATTAAAAATATGAAAGAAAAGCCCAAAATACAGAAAAAGTCAGTACTACTGAAGGACTACAATGGACAGAAAATAGATAGCTTAGGTGTATGCAGACTTAAAGTGACAGTCAAAGACAAAGTGCATCATCTCATGTTTTCTGTTGTGGCTGAAGGACTTGATTCACTACTAGGTGACAAAGCTTGTGAGGACTTAGAACTGGTCAAGAGAGTCTACCGTATAAACAGTGCCATAAGCAGACCAGATGACTCAGTGGATTCTGTAGTGAGTAATTTCAAGGATGTGTTCAAAGGATTTGGAGTTCTACCATTCACTTACAAGATCCAGCTAAAGGAGAATGCTCAGCCAGTGGTACATGCTCCACAGAGAGTTCCAGCACCCCTGCATGACCGGCTCAAGAAAGAACTGGACAGAATGACCATGCTAGGAGTCATCAAGAAAGTCGAAGAGCCAACAGACTGGATTAACTCCATGGTATGTGTAAAGAAAAAGAACAATGATCTAAGAATATGCATGGATCCAAAGGACTTAAATGCAAACATAAAATGTGAACACTACCAGATTCCCAAGCGAGAGGAAATCACCAGTGAAATGTCAGGTGCCAGATACTTCACAAAGCTCGATGCCTCACAAGGATTTTGGCAACTAAAACTGGATGAAGAGAGCACCAAATACTGTACCTTCAACACACCATTTGGCAGGTATTGTTTCCTCAGAATGCCTTTTGGGATAATATCTGCATCTGAAATCTTTCATAGAGCGATGGAACACATAATTGAAGGTCTGGAAGGAGTTCGGGTCTATGTTGATGACATCATCATCTGGGGCTCCACACTGAAAGAACACAATGAGAGACTGACTAAAGTGCTACAGAGCATACGCTGGAATGGGCTGAAGCTCAACAAAGCCAAGTGTCAGTTTGGCATCCAGGAAGTCACTTTCCTAGGAGATAATCTATCTGGTAAAGGAATAGAGCAAGATATGGAAAAAGTAAACGCCATACTCAACATGCCCCGACCCACTGACAAAAAAGGAGTGCTACGCATCATGGGGATGATAAACTTCATTGGAAAATTCATTCCTAACTTGTCAGCCAAGACAGTTGTCTGCGAGACCTGCTACATAAAACAAATGAGTTCGCATGGACAGACAGACATGAACAAGAGTGGATGAATCTCAAAACAGTGCTGACAACCACACCTGTACTCACCTTCTTTGACCCAACAAAGAGAATCAAAGTGTCAATGGATGCATCAAAAGATGGCCTAGGTGCGGTCTTGCTACAAGCAGAGGGTGAAGATTGGAAGCCTGTTGCCTATGCCTCCAGGTCTATGACTGATTCTGAGTGTCGATACGCCCAGATTGAAAAGGAATGTCTAGGCTTGGTAGTTGGACTAGAAAAGTTCCATGGCTACATATATAGACTTCCCACCTTCACAGTTGAGACAGACCACAGCCCACTGGTTGCCATCATAAAAAAGAACCTGAATGAGATGTCTCCAAGGATTCAACAACTCATGATGAAGCTGCAAAGATATGACTTTGAACTGATCTACACACCAGGCAAATACATAGTGTTAGCAGATGCACTATCCCGAGCACCCATAATGAGTCATGTGTGCTCTACTGAGGAAGACGTGGATGTTCATGTGAGTATGGTCACTGCTGCGCTGCCCATGTCAGACATAAAATCAAAGCAAATAGCAGAAGAAACAGTAAAAGATACAGTGTTACAAACAGTAATAGAGAACATTCACAATGGTTGGCCAAAAGGTTCCTGTCCAAAATACTTTCACATAAGGTCAGAGTTGAGTGTCGCAAGTGGACTATTACTAAAACAGAACAGAATAGTCATTCCACAGGCTCTACGTCAAGATATGCTCAAAAGGATTCATGAGGGACACCTCGGAATTGAAAAATGCAAAAGGAGAGCAAGAGACACTGTTTATTGGCCTGGCATAAATAAGGACATTGAGAACATGATAGGTGAATGTGAGACATGTCAGAAACACCAAAACAAACAAGCAAAGGAACTGAGACAGAGACTTCAACTGTTAAAGCTGAAACAGAAATCATACTATGACAAGTCATCCAAAACTCTGAAACCATTGACAAGGGATGATGTTGTCAGGATTGAGGATCCAGATGCATGGAACAGGAAAGCTACAGTTCTTGAGGAAGTAAGACCAAGGTCATACACTGTTAGAACTGAGGAAGGACAGATTCTCAGGAGGAACCGCCGTTCCCTCCTGAAAACACAAGAAACTATCCAAGAGCAAATCGATGACAATGCCGAAACTGAATCTTGTCAATCACCACCAGAACAATCTAACACAAACACACATACAGGCTCTCATGAAAACACATCAGACTTACCTGTGCTGAGAAGTTCCACACGTGAAGTAAAAAAGCCGAACAGACTTAATCTTTGAGTACAAAGAAAACTATATTGAAAATGTATTGACTGTTGTGAAAATGTTTATGTTTATAGAGCACTAACAAAAGTGTTATTGATATCATCTTTATCGTTTTTCTTGAAAGTTTATTGATGTTGATTTTGTTTAACCTCAAAGAAAGGGGGATGCAATGACCAGTAACCTGTCATTCTAGAATGGTACACTAGGTGGAGCTGTAGAGCTGTATGTATATAAGAGTGGACTACCCACGATGCACTAGGCTACCCACAAGGCAGTAGTCAAGATGGATGCTGTACAAGTCCACATGGCATGAATAAAGTGACTAGCTAGAAGCTAGCTGTTCATAATGAAAATGACTAGTTATTAATGAACATAACACTGTCCTCACTCACCTACATTGGCTCCCAGTCCCACAATGTGTTAAATTTAAATACTCACCCTTGTGTTTTAATCGCTCCATAGGTTCACCCCTCTCTATCTCTGTAGCATCCTCCAATCTGACAACACAGCCTCCCCCCACAATTCTCTCTTACTCTGACTAGGCCACTTGCGAAACATGGAAACATAGAAACATAGAAGATAGGAGCAGGAGCAGGCCATTTGGCCCCTCAAGCCTGCTCCGCCATTCAATGAGATCATGGCTGATCATCCAAATTCAGTACCCTGTTCCTGCCTTCTCTCCATATCCCTTGATCCCTTTAGCCTTAAGAAATATATCCTTCTTGAATATATTTAATGAATTGGCCTCTACTGCCTTCTTTGGCAGAGAATTCCACAGGTTCACCACTCTCTGGGTGAAGAAATTCCTCCTCATCTCTGTCCTAAATGGCTTACCCTTTATCCTTAGACTGTGACCCCTGATTCTGGACTCCCCGACCATCGAGAACATCCTTCCAGCATCTAGTCTGTCTAGTCCTGTTAGAATTTTATAAGTTTCGATGAGATCCCCTCTCATTCTTCTAAATTCCAGCGAGTACAAGCCCAATCTCTCCTCATACGTCATTCCTGCCATCCCAGGTATCAGTCTGGTGAATCTTCGCTGCACTCCTTCCATGGCAAGAACATCCTTCCTCACATAAGGCAACCAAAACTGCACACAATACTCAAGATGTGGCCTCACCAAGGCCCTGTACAACTGCAGCAAGACATACTTGTTCCTGTACTCAAACCCTCTCGCTACGAACGCCAACATACCATTTGCCTTCTTAACCGCCTGCTGCACCTGCATGCTTAATTTCAGCGACTGGTCCACAAGGACGCCCAGGTCTCGTTGCACTTCCCCTTCTCCCAATCTATTGCCATTTAGATAATAATCTGCCTTCCTGTTTTTGACACCAAAGTGGATAACTGTAAGATTTGCAAAATTTCTGCATTTCCCCGAAGGCTGTTATTAATAAACGGGACCCTGCGTGGACATTTCAAATCAAAAAGGGGTACCCAAGATGGCATCCGTGCCTCGTGGCAGAAAGCCTGTAGGATTTTAAGATGGACTCTGCAAAGCAGACAGCTTGTGGATCGAAACCCAAGCTGCAGGTTTCTGTGAAGAGAGACTTTGTATTTTGGAACCAGACAGGACTCTGAATTATGCATTAGACCGAATTGGAGACAAATCTAAATTCAGTTTAAGCCTATAGTTATATATATTATCGGAAACAGATTAACAGAGCCATCGAGGCTGGACAGGCCCATCAAGGAACTTTCAGGATAATACAAGTCAATTATCGGGCCGGTAGATGCGATTACCGGCCAACTAAAAAAACAGTTAGTATGGAATGCTACCATTATTTAAAATAGCCCGCCAAAATTAAGACAAAGAACTAACCTGATTTGGCGTGCAGATAAGGGTTTTCGAGGAGGGTATCATTGAAGGCCCCCGGGTAGCAATCGGTGTTGATTGGTGTGCTGTGCTGTCCTGGTGCTGCTGCTCTTCGGCCCCTCGCCCTCGTGGCTGCCGCTCTTTCCCTGTCCTGCGCTTACCACCTGGCCTTTGCCCATGCCTTTCCCCACTCCATCTGGAATTGCCCCGGCACCGAGTCGGGCGGACACGGACAATTCAGACCAGGCGAGGCGGGACGCGACGAGGGGAGGAGGGAAGACCACCGGAGGGAAGGCCACCTGAGGAAGACCGGCTGAAGAAGACCAACTGAGGAGACGAACTGAGGGGAGGCTTCGAATTATCAGGCCTTCAGCCTCAGCCGACCTTCGAACATCTGCACGCCAACTCAATCTGTCGGCTGGCGACGAAGAATCATCCCTGCAAGGTAAAGTACCCAAACAGAGACTTTAACTTTGGGGTACTCGAACCTGGACAATGCCCTTGCAGCGCTCGGAGGCCACGTGACGACGGCAGGCTCCAGAGAGCACCAAGAGCGAACCCCGAACCCAACCGCTGTTTTGAGTCCAACAAACCCTTTTGATTGGTGAGCATGAAGTTCTGATCCCTCATAGCTTAACCTAGTTAGGTATAGGGGGTGGGATAAAGATAAGGGGATTGTTAAGATAGTTGTTTTCCCTCGATGTGCCATGTGTTCCCCATTCCCTGTATAAGTATAGTTATTCTTCTTTTGTATTTTTGCCTGTAGAAGTATACACTAGTAATTTTTCCATAAGATTGTATCAGTTTTTCCTCTTCAATAAAATCTTGGTTTTTGTTTACATCCAACCACCTGTCTATCACAGAATCACAGAAACCCCACAGTGCAGATAGAGGCCATTTCGGCCCATCAAGCCTGCACCGACACATATCCCACCCGAACCCCGTAACCCCTACACCAACACATATCCCACCCTATCCCCGTAACCCCACGTATTTTAATCCCCCTAACACTAAGGGTCAATTTATCATAGCCAATCAACCTAACCCGCACATCTTTGGACTGTGTCTACTCGAGTCTTCTCTGTACCATTGCCTTGTACCTAAGTCCGGTGTCTAGAACCCAGGGGCGTGGGAGTGATTCGAACCGCTCATAAAACAGTCAGAGGCATAACTGACTGGGCGTACGTGCCAAACACCACCACCACAAGCCACCCTCTACATAACCTCGCATTTATCCACATTATATTGCATCTGCCATGCTTCTGCCCAATCACCCAACCTGTCCAAATCATACTGGATTTTTTTGGCATCCTCCTCACAGCACACACGCCCACCCAGCTTTGTGTCGTCTGCAAACTTGGAGATATTACATCTAGTTCCCTCGTCCAGATAATTAATATATATTGTGAATAGCTGGGGTACAAGGACCGATCCCTGCGGTACCCCACTAGTCACTGCCTGCCACTCAGTAAAAGAGCCGTTTATTCCAACTCTTTGCTTTCTTCTGCCAACCAGTTCTCTATCCAAGTCAATACCTTGCCCCCAATCCCATGTGCCTTAATTTTACATGCTAATCTCTTATGCGGGACCTTATCGAAAGCGTTTTGAAAATCAAAATACACCACATCCATTGGTTCTCCTTTATCTATTTTACCAGTTACATCCTCAAAAAATTCCAGTAGATTAGTCAAGCATGATTTACCTTTTGTAAAGTCATGTTGACTTTGTCCGATCCGGTTACTTTATTCCAAGTCCCCCATCTTCACCCCATCATCGACAGTCAGGCCAACAACCACCCAGGTCCTGCTCTCTGAAATTACCTCCACAAACCCTATCCCGCCACCTTCCTCTCCTTCTTTAAGACCCGCCTTAAAATCAGTGGCTGAGTCAATGGGTCAGGGGTTAATTTTCAGACTGTAGGGAAGTGTACAGTGGTATCGCCTGGCCTCAGTGTTGGGACCATTGCACTTTTTGATATATATTAATGACCTGGACTTGGGTACCCAGAGCATTATTTCAAAGTTTGCAGATGATACGAAGCTCAGAAATTTAGCAAGCAGCGAGGATAGTAAGAGACTACAGGAGGACATAGACAGACTGGTGAAATGGGTAGACACGTGGTAGATGAAATTTAACGCAGAGAGGTGTGAAGTGATGCATTTTGGTGAGATAGAAAACCAAATATTTCATGCAATACAGCAGGAGTGATCATGTTAAACCCTTGGGAATGTTGTATCAGGGTTAGATGTAGATTGTGATGCCTTTTGGGGTCAGGAAGAAATTTTAGAACTTTTTCTTCTTCATCGGCATACCGTGGCTGCAGTGTGTACCATCTATAGGATGGACTGAAGCAACTCACCAAGGCTTCTTCAACAGCATCTCCCAAACCCGCCACCTCTACCACCTAGAAGGGCAGCAGGCGCATGGGAACACCACCACCTCCAAATTCCCCTCAATGTCACACAACACCCAACTTGGATATATATCGCCGATCCATCATCGTCGCATAGTCAAAGTCCTGGAATTCCTTACAGCACAGTGGGAGAACCTTCACCACATGGACTGCAGCGGTTCAAAAAGGCAGCTCACCACCACCTCCCCAAGGGCAATTAGGGATGGGCAATAAATACTGGCCTTGTTAGCGACGCTCACATCCTGAGAATTAATACAAAATATGTCACCTCTGGCAAAAGGAAGAATGAGGAGAGGCAATATAAACTAAATGGTACAATTTTAAAGGGAGTGCAGGAACATAGATACCTAGGGATGTAAGTACACAAATCCTTGAAGGTGGCAGGACAAGTTGAGAAGGTTGTTAAAAAGCATACGAGATCCTTGACTTTATAAATAGAGGAATAGAGTACAACAGTAAGAAAGTTATACTACTTCTTTATAAATCTCTGGTTAGGCTTCAGCTGGAGTGTTGTGGCCAATTCTGGGCACCACACTTTAGGAAGGATGTCAAGACTTTAGAGAGGGGGCAGAAGAGATTTTCTAAAATGGTACCAGGAATATAGGACTTTAGTAATGCGGAGAGACTGGAGAAGCTGGGATTGTTCTCCTTAGAGCAGAGAAGGTTAAGGGGAGATTTGATGGAGGTATTCAAAATCAAGAATGATTTTGATAGAGTAAATAAGGAGAAACTGTTTCCAGTGGCAGAAGGGTCAGTGACCAGGACACAGATTTAAGGTGATTGGCAAAAAAACAGGTGAGATGAGGAGAATGTGTTTTATGCAGTGAGTTGTTGTCAGCTAGAATTCGTTGCCTGAAAGGGTGGTGGAAGCAGATTCAATAGTAACTTTCAAAAGGGAATTGGATAAATACTTGAATGGGAAAATTTGCAGGGCTATGGGGAAAGAGCAGGGGAGTGGGACTAATTAGATAACTCTTTCAAAGACTGGCACAGGGATGATGGACCAAATGCCTCCTTCTATGCTGTATCATTCTATCATTCTATGATGACACTCCCCAATTATTTTGAGGTCGGCTAATGGGGTTTTGGATGACTGCTTCCCTTTCTCTCCCAGCAGCCTGTGTCTCCTGTCTTCAGACTCCAGGTTGGGCCTGGCTTGGGCTTCGGACTGGGTAAATCAGCATTCCCCTGTTCCCGGCTTGATTGGCAAAATATTGAGCTCGAGCCCACTCCCCACAGTTGGTCAATCCTAGCTCCGGCACTGCCGAAGACCCATCTCTTTGCCCAAACCTTAAGGTGTCTCACATACTATTCCTTGTCTGGTGCCCCACCCACTCAAATGAGTTGGTGTGTGGGGCTCAAGCCATATTGGTGGTCAGCTCCTATAGAAGAATCTGGCGATCTGCAAGCACGAAACGTGCTCCTTCTGTAATCTGGATGGACAGAGTCCAGCAGCTGATTCTGATAGACCTACAGCAGCACCTTAGAGGGGTTGGGTGGCACCGTCGGGTGTACAAGGGAGCAGTTTATAATGGCACCGAATATTTTGGCAGCACCAACCGTAGCAAGGATATCAAATATTGGGTGCCATTAACAACAACAACTGCTTGCATTTATACAGTGCCTCATCCCAAGGTGCTTTACAGCAGCAATTATCAAACAAAATTTGACACCGAGTCAAAAAAGGAGGTATTAGGACAGGTGGCCTGTCCAAAAGCTTGGTCAAAGAGGTAGGTTTTAAGAAATTTTAAAGAAAGAATGACTTGCATTTATACAGCACCTGTCACGACAATCCAAAGCAGGTTACAGCTAATAAAGTACTTTTTGAAGTGTAGTCACTGTTGTAATGTAAGAAATGCAGCAGCCAATTTGCACACAGCAAGCTCCCACTTAACAGCAATGAGATAACGACCAGATAATCTGCTTTTTTTAGTGATGTTGATTGAGGGACATATACTGGCCAGGACACCAGGGATAACTCCCCTGCTCTTCTTCGAAATAGTGCCATGGGATCTTTTATGTCCACCTGAGAGAGCAGACGGACCTCGGTTTAACGTCTCATCTGAAAGACGGCACCTCTGACAGTGCAGCACTCCCTCAATACTGCACTGGAGTGTCAGCCTAGGTTTTTGTGCTCAAGTCTCTGGAGTGGAACTTGAACCCACAACCTTCTGACTCAAAGATGAGACTGCTACCAATTGAGCCACCACTGACACTAAAGGAGGAGAGAGCGGCGGAAAGTTTTATGGAGGAAATTCCAGAGCTTAGGGTCTAGGCAGCCAATGGTGGAGCGATGAAAATCAGGGATGCTCAAGAGGCCAGAATTGGAGGAGCACAGAAATCTCAGAGGGTCAAAAGGCACAAGCAGCTGCAGTGAGATTGAGTGTGAGACGTAGATCCGGCTTTCCCTGACTGTAGCTGAGGATACCTTTAACTACTGCTGGAAATGGTTGCCTCCCGATATCTACTGCCCATGTTTGGGGGCGGGAGCAGGAACTGGAGGGAGCAATGTGGGCAGAGACAAAACTGGCATTGGGGCAGGGGGTCAGAACCATCTCACCTGACCCTGATATACAATTATTAGTGAATCGCTTGCCTGTTTCCAGGGATGGGTAGTGTGGCGGGGGGGAATCACAGGATCAAGGCCCCCTCAAAAATCCAAATGTGCAGACAACAATCAACAACCACTTGAATTATAGCCCCACTAGCGCCTTATGTTTTGGTGTAAGTGGACATAAAAATCGGCCCGTTCATGCCCTCAGCAGCTGCCAAAGCTCATCACAGTCAATGAATTACAATTGGAGTGTAGTCACTCTTTTAAACATAGAATCATAGAGTGATACAGCACAGAAGGAGGCCATTCAGCCCATTGTGCCTGTGCCGGCTCTTTGACTGAGCTAGCCAATTAGTCCCACTCGCCTGCTTGTTCCCTGTAGTCCTGCAAATTTCTCCCCTTTAAGTATTTATCCAATTCTCTTTTGAAAGTTAATATTGAATCTGCTTCCACCACCCTTTCAGGCAGTGGATTCCCAATCACAAGAACTCGCCGTGTAAATAATTTATTACTCATGTTGTCTCTGGTTCTTTTGTGAATCACCTTAAATCGGTGTTCTCTGAGTACTGAGCTTTCTGCCACTGGAAACAGTCTCTCCTTATTTACTCTATCAAAATAATTTATAATTTTGAACATCTCTATCAAACTTCCTCTTAACCTTCTCTGCTGTACGGAGAAAAACCCCAGCTTCTCTAGTCTCTCCACATAGGATCATTATAATGTCGTGGACAGGTACAAAAAATAATCAAAATGGCTCATGGCCTTTACATCTAGATGACTAGACTACAGGGGCTTAGAAGAAGTTATGCCCCAGCTGTACAAAGCCCTGGTTAGACCACACCTGGAGTACTGTTACAATAGCAGAATACTGCGGATGCTGGAGATCTGAAATAATAACAGAAAATGCTGGAAACACTCAGCAGGTCAGGCAGCATCGAGGAGAGAGAAACAGAGTCAACATTTCGAGTCGAGGCCCCTTCGTCAGAGCTGGAAAAGGTTAGAGTAGAGAGATTTTTAAGCAGGGGCAGGAAGGAGGAGAGGAAAGAACAAAGGGAAGGTGTGTGATGGGATGGAAGGCAGGAGAGATTGACTGACAAAAGGGATTGTAGGGGGTGGTGTGGGGTGGCGCGTGCGCCCAGTCAGTTATGCCTCTGACTGTTTATGAGCGGTTCGAATCGCTCCCACTTCCCTGGGTTCTAGACATCGGACGTAGGTACAAGGCGGCAATACAGAAAAGACTCAAGTAGACAGGTGGTTGGATGTAAGCAAAACCAAGATTTTATTGAAGAGGAAATTAACACAAACTTGAGAAAAAGTTACTAGTATACACATTTACAGGCGAAATACAAAATAACTATACTTATACAGGGAATGGGGAACACACGGCGCATCAAGGGAAAACAATTATCTTAACAATCCCCTTATCCTTATCCCACCCCCTATACCTAACTAGATTAAGCTATGAGGGGTCAGAACTTCATGCTCACCAATCAAAAGGGTCTGCTGAACTCAAAAGAGCAGTGGGGGTCGGGGTTCGCTCTTGGTGCTCTCTGGAGCCTGCCGTCGTCACGTGGTCTCCGGGTGCTGCAAGGGCGTTGTCCAGGTTTGAGTACCCCAGAGTTAAAGTCTCTGCTTGAGTACTTTACCTAGCAGGGAAGACGGTTCCTCTTCCTCGGCCGACAGTTTGAGTTTGCATGAAGATAGCCGCAGGTCAGCTGAGACTGAAGGCCCGATGATTCGAAGCCTGTCTTCAGTCGCCTTCCTCAGTTCGTCTCCTCAGTTGTCTTCCTCAGTTCGTCTTGCCTCCTCGCCTCATCGCGTCCCGCCTCGCCTGGCCTGAATTGTCCGTGTCCGCCCGATACAGTGCCTGGGTGATTCCAGATGGAGTGGGGAAAGGCACGGGCAAAGGCCAGGGGGTAAACGCGGGACAGGGGAAGAGCAGCAGCCATGAGGGTGAGGGGCCGGAGCCGGAGCAAGGCTGAGAGCAGAGCAGAGACGAGATTGCTACCCGGGGCCTTCAATTAGAATCCTTTGGATGGCCCTTATCTGCGTGCCAAATCAGGTTAGTTCTTTGTCTTAATCTTGGCGGGCTATTTTAAATAACGGTAGCAATCTACTCTAACTGTTTTTAGATGGCCGGTAATTGCATCTACCGGCCCGATAATTGACTTGTTTTGTCATGAATGCACCTTGATGGGCCTGTCCAGCCTCGATGGCTTCCTTAAGCTGTTTCCAATTATAGATGCAAACAACTTGATGGCCTCAACTATAGGCCTAACTGGGTTTCGATTTGTCTCCAATTTGATCTAATACATAATTCAAAGTCCTGTTTGGTTTTAAAAATGCAAAGTCTCTCTTCACAGAAACTGCAACTTTGGTTTCGATTTCTCCACGAGCTGCCTGTGCCGCAGAGTCCAAGTTTAAAAAATTTCACAGGCTCTTTGGCGCGAGGCGCGGACACAATTTTGGGTACCCTTTTTCATTAAAATGTCCATGCAGGGTCCCTTTTCTTATTAATAACCTTTGGGAAAATGTAGAAATGTTGTGAATCTTACACTCCCCCCTGTGATACTCAAACTTGCTTGAAGTATCATACTTTTACAAAGTGAGCAAAAAATTTCTGACCCTCCATAGTCAACCTTCCCCTGTAATTTCCTATCTAAATATACCCACGACACATGTACTTCCCATTCTGCGAAAATGTAGGGTACATCAGCATACAGAGGGTAAAATTACAGACTTTACACACATCCAAGCATTGAGGGGTCCAACACCCCTGCACCACTTGGTACAGATACATCTTTATTAACCGCATCGCAAAAAAACAACAGAAAAACTTTTATTAAAAATAACAAAACACAAAAAAATCTTTAATCAAAATACAACGAAAAGGACTTAAATGGGCGTATCTCCCTCCACCTTTACATAATGTTCCTTCCAGATCTTCTGGTTACAGAATTCTAACAACTGACCTTTTCCTTTTCATTGAATACAAACTAGATACAACACTATCCCTAACTGGCAAACCACGAGAATGTGGGAAGCCAGTCTGATCCACGAAGGGGCCTCTATGTTATTGAAAATATCCCACCAGGTTGGAATCACAATATCCAATATCTTAGTCCCTATCTCTACTGTTTTCTGCTCTAGAGTGTAAAAATGTTTCTGCGAAACTATAACGGCTTTGAGTATTTTGGTAAGGTGTTCAGGGAGAGGGGGAATTTCATAGCCAAAGTGGGCTACATACTTTTGCAAATCCGTAAAATTCTCCTTCACAGTGAGGTGAACAGTGGAGGGTTCAGGAATGGGGACAATTCACTCCTGGGCCACTTGAACTTCTGCCTCGGGTTTAAAACAGAAGCTGCTGTCACTAACCGGACACCAGCTATGCTGTCCATGCTGGTAGTGGGACGCGCCGGTGGTGACACAATATGTCCCACCTCCTATATATGCTACCTGCGGGGGAACATGGCCTTGTGCCATTGCCTCCATGGTACAATTTATAGGTTTCACGCCAGCAGCTCTGAACCCACACTGCGGTTTCAAATAGGCATTCAAGTGCTGGGGACACAGGATTATGTGTGCTCCCCGGCTCCGGCACTCTGAGAGGTCAGTACCTGTCATAGCGTGCTCCTACTTAATGACGTAAGGTGGGACCACTGTGAAACGAATGTGTGCACCCCCTTGAATGACTCCAATGTTCTCAACCCTGTATACCGGTGCGGGTCGGGCTGTCCTACCCATGACTGGCATCCTAACTACTACTCCCATGATTGTGTGGTTGGACCGCCCACAATCCACGGGGACTGGATAGGCTGCGGAGGCTGGCCGGAGTTGGCATGGGCTTAATGCAGTCTCAAAAGGGTGGAGGGCTGCGAGCTGCTTGTTGCTAATCCAGGAGGGGACTAAACCCTGTTTTAAATCCTCCAGATTACTGCAGCCCTCGCCCAGTAACCACACCCCATATAACACGCACACCTCATTCTGCGCAGCCTGGTCAGAAGCATTTCTGTCCTCCCTTATGAGAGCATTTAACGTCTTTGCATGCTTTTCCAACTCGGCTATGATCTCCTTTAAATGGACCATCATGGCCTGGTCCTCATGCAACTCCGAGCCCACTACCTTGTTCTCATCCAGTAATATGTTCTTTAACTGTATTTTTAAACCGTTTATCTGGGTCTGCAGCTCTATGTCATCTAAACTGTTGACGACAGAGGACCCAGTATTAAACGCAGTAAAAACATCATTCCATACTCCCCTTCTTTGCCTCCCTGCAGTACCCAAAAACTCTCGGTTTGTGGTGTAGAGTTCGGTTTTGTCCATGTGGGCAAAATCGAACTCGTAAATCTTCTTGAACATGTCCTTCAATAGGGCCTGGTATAACTGCTCTGTTTCTTTGGGGCACCACTCCGGTAAATGTACCTTGGTGAGATTTAAAATCACAGAGGCTATCGCGTAGTGTACCCCCTGGTACAGCATCTGATCAGTGGGGACTAGTACCAACCCATTCCCTGGTCCCTTGGTGGTGGTGGGGCAACCATCCCTGGGTAACCTCGCCGCGTGTGCCGTGGGCAAGTTACCAGCTCAGTGGCGTTGACTGGGATCGGAGAGTATGGGACCGCACACACCTTCCGGCTGGCATCCCACCTTATCCCCTTCCCGGTGTCGTGCCACTGCCGGTGGAAAACGATGGATATGCCTGCAGGGCAGACCTCCTCTGACCCCCACATGCAGATATAAATCCCTTGATCTGGTTCCCACCACTTGTCCCAACACACACTCAATCCTCCATGAGTCCCTGTGATCGTCCGGTGGGTGTTGTTCCCCAACCGTTCCCACTCGACTTCGGGGTTCCTCATGTCCTTGCTCAGTTTCCTGAGTCACCACCACCTATCCAGTGGAATGTGTCCTTTCCACATCAAATATATTCGCTTTCCAACAGTGACGCTGACCCTCGTGGTAACGACTCGTACCCTGGGGCACAGGAGGGAGGTCTCCCCGTACGTGAATCCGGTTTGGCTGGAGTACTGAGACGAATTGGACCCCAGCCATCCTGGCCACCTTCCCGCGTCGAAGTAGACGGCGGTCTCCTCTGCATTCCGTTCAACGCTCCCATCGATCGATGTGGGTGCCTTGTCTCCCGAGCACCCGTAGATGTGGGAGTCTTGGACGTCGCCCCATCTTTCGACGCTCATCCCAATCAGGGCGAATAGGATCACGATCCCCTTCATCCTGAAAATCTTTCTGCAAAAGATACAAAAACATGCAGCCAGGTCCCCAAGAGATTCTCTGGCTTGGTGAAGCATGGTCGGGTCCCGCGACCTCGACCCCAAATATACACTTCTCTTAGCAGACTGCTAAGTTATAACTACCCATCACCTTATTTAACTTAAATCAAAAACACCCAAACTTAAGCTAAATAATTACTTAACAATAAACACAAACTTAAACAAAATCTATATACATCTGCTGCCAGTCTCCGGGCGGCCAGGCTAATCCCTGGTCGGACTGCGGCTCAGCGCCACGCCCGGTGTGACCGCACCGTCCTTCCCTGTTGGTCCCTCGCAGCCCATGGCTGCTGGCTGAGGGCCTGTGTCCTTAGACCTTTCCCTGACTCGAGGGGCGGCCCTGGGTAACTGGAGGGCTGGTGACCATGGCTTTCTTGGCTGGGGCATCCGTGTGGACCTTCTGGGGGCCTTGATGGGTGGGCTTTCTTGGCCACTGGGCCTTTTACCCGAACCGCTGCTCCCTCAGGCTTGACCCCTCCTGAACCTGGGCTGGGGGCAGGTAACTTCTCGCAGCCTGCTGCTGCGAGCTGAGAGTCTCCGCCCCCAGGTCCCATGGCTGGGTCCGGGGCGGGGTTTTCAACCTCAGGTCCCTCCCTCTCTACACCTGGGTTAGGGGCGGGGTTTTTGCCCTCAGATCCCTCCCCCTCATCTGGATCCCAGAAGAGTGGGGGAGTGTCCCAATCGATGGGCGGGATGGCCCCTCCCTTTAAGCAAGCCACAGCGCCTGCCTGTGCAGTCTGTGAACTCGCTCCTGCTGCAGGCTGAGGATCTTTATCCTTAGACCTTTTCCCAACTGGCTGTTTTCCCCTTTCAGGCGTAAACAGCTTACAGTGGTTGATATGAAACCATTTTGTACGCCGGGGCATCTTCTCGGCGTACACCATGGGGCTGGCTTTATCTACAATGCTGTAGGGCCCCATGAACAATGGCTCCAAACTCCCTACTCGGGCATAGTTTCTTACCATGACCTGATCTCCTACCTCCCACTCGTGGTGCTTTCTCGGTTCGAGCAGCAATCCGTTACTCCGATGCTGCCTTCCCATGTTCCCAGCCGCCTGCTCATGGACCTGCTTCAGGTGCTCAAAGAGGTTTCGGGCGAACCTGTCCCGGTTTACCTCTCTGAGCTGACCCTCCGTGAGCACTGGGGCTAATACATGGGTTTGGGTCCGCATAACCCTGCCAGTCATTAGCTCGTATGGGGAATACCCCGTGCTTTTAGACTGGCTGGCCCGGATCCCCATCAAAACCAACGGTAGGGCCTCAGCCCATTTACGGGGCGAGTCCACCGTTTCCTTCCTCAACCTTTCCTTTAGGGTCCGATTCATACGTTCCACAATCCCGGATGACTGCGGGTTGAGGGCCACGTGCCATTTCCCTTCAATGCCTAACAGCATAAGGGTGTTCTGCATCACCTGTCCGGTGAAGTGACTCCCTTGGTCAGACTCCACAAACTGTGGTAGTCCCCACTGTGAGAACACTTCCCGGACCAGGATCCTGGCAGTACCCAGAGCTGTGGCTGCTCTGCAGGGAAAGGCCTCTACCCATTCGGTAAACACGTCCACCAGGGCAAGGCAGTACTTATAGCCTAAATAACAACAGAAAATGCTGGAAAACCTCAGCAGGTCAGGCAACATCCGTGGAGAGAAATTTGAGTTGACGTTTCGGGTTGGACCCTTCTTCAAAACTGGAAAGAAAAGAAACTAGATCGGAGGCAGGGCTGCGATCGGACAAAAGAATAGAAGAAACAAAAGAAGTAAAAGAGATTAGAAGCTAGACGAGATAGTAATAGGCTGGGATTAGGTGTAAAGTGTACTGGCAGGGCAAAAGATAGCTGCCAGGTGTGAGAGAGAAACAAGAGGAAAGGTGGGGGGGGGAAAGGAGTGGAACAATTACAAGAGAAAATGAAATGGGGGCCAAGCTTATGATCTGAAATTGTTGAACTCGATATTGAGTCCGGAAGGCTGCAGACTGCCTAATCGGAAGATGAGGTGCTGTTCCTCGAGTTTACGTTGAGCTTCCGTGGAACAATACAAGAGGCCAAGGACGGTGAGGTCCGAGTGGGAATGGAGCGGTGAATTAAAATGACAGGCGACCGGAAGCTCGGGGTCACCCTTACGGACTGAACGGAGGTGTTCCGCAAAGCGGTCACCCAATCTGCGTTTGGTCTCCCCAATGTAGAGGAGACCGCATCGTGAGCAGCGAATACAGTATACTAGATTGCAAGAAGTACAAGTAAATCGCTGTTTCACCTGGAAGGGGTGTTTGGGGCCCTGGACAGTGGGAAGGGGGGAAGTATAGGGGCAGGTGTTACATCTCCTCCGCTTGCACGGGAAGGTGCCAGGCGAAGAGGAATGGCTGTTTGGGGTGATAGAGGAGTGGACTAGGGTGTCTCGGAGGGAGCGGCCCCTGCGGAATGCTGAAAGGGGAGGGGAGGGGAAGATACGTTTGGTGGTGGGATCACTTTGGAGGTAGCGGAAATGCCGGAGGATGATCCATTGAATGTGGAGGCTGGTGGGGTGAAAGGTGAGGACAAGGGGAACCCTATCGTGGTTCCGGGAGGGAGGGGCAGGAGTGAGGGCAGAAGTGCGGGAGATAGAACTGACACGGTCGAGGGCAGTGTCAACCACAGTAGAGGGGAATCCTCGGTTGCGGAAAAAGGAAGACATGTCTGAAGCACTGGTGTGGAAGGTGGGGTCGTCGGAGCAGATACGGCGGAGGCGGAGAAACTGGGAGAATGGAATAGAGTCCTTACAGGAAGCGGGGTGGGAGGAAGTGTAGTCCAGGTAGCTGTGGGAGTCAGTGGGCTTGTAGTAAATATTGGTCGATAACCTATCCCCAGAGATGGAGACGGAGAAGTCGAGGAAGGGAAGGGAAGAGTCCGAGATGGACCATGTGAAGGTGAGGGAAGGGTGGAAATTGGAGGCAAAGTGAATGAAATTGTCAAGTTCGGGGCGAGAGCAGGAAACGGCACCGATACAGTCATCAATGTATCGGAAAAAGAGGTGAGGGAGGGGACCCGAGTAGGACTGGAACAAAGATTGTTCCACATAGCCCACGAAAAGGCAGGCATAGCTAGGACCCATGCGGGTACCCATGGCAACACCTTTGATTTGGAGGAAATGAGTGGAGTTAAAGGAGAAGTTGTTCAATGTGAGAACAAGTTCAGCCAGGCGGAGGAGGGTCGTGGTGGATGGGGACTGGTCGGGCCTCTGTTCAAGGAAGAAGCGGAGCGCCCTCAGGCCATCCGGGTGGGGGATGGAGGTGTAGAGGGATTGTACGTCCATGGTACCCCCTGCCCGTCCCACCCCCTGCCGCGTTTTCACTATCCCCTCTGACCTTCCACTCTCTGACCCTGAACGATCAGTCCTCAGCAAAGGCCTGAGCTTCATCCCCTTACGCCCCCACCTCAATGAATTTCGAGCTCGGCACGATGTTGAGCTCTTTTTCCGCCGCCTTCGTCTCCGTGCCCACTTCACTGGCCAGGAGTCTTCCCCCCGCACAACTGACCCTTTCTCCCGCTTGCAGAATTCCCGTTCTACCTGGACCCCTCCCCCTGGCCTCTTACCCTCTCTAGATCTTTTCATCGCTAACTGCCGCCGTGACATCGGCCGTCTCCATTTCTCTGCTCCCCTCACTCACTCCAACCTACCTCCCTCTGAACTTGCAGCACTCCATTCTCTTAGATCCAACCCTGACATTGTCATTAAACCCGCTGACAAGGGTGGTGCTGTTGTTGTTTGGCGTACTGACCTCTACCTAGTGGAAGCTGAACGCAACTCTCCGACACCTCCTCCTACCTCCACCTGGACCATGACCCCACTACCGAACATCAAACCACCGTTTCCAAGACTGTCACTGACCTCATCTCCTCTGGAGATCTTCCCCCTGCTGCCACCAACCTCATAGTTCCCCAACCCCGCACAGCCCGCTTCTACCTCCTTCCCAAGATCCACAAACAGGACTGCCCTGGTAGACCCATCGTTTCAGCCTGTTCTTGCCCTACAGAACTTATCTCTTCCTATCTTGACTCTATCTTTTCTCCCCTTGTCCAGTCTCTTCCCACCTACATCCGCGACTCTTCGGACGCCCTCCGCCACTTTAACAGTTTCCAGTTTCCTGGCCCCAACCGCTTCCTTTTCACCATGGACGTACAATCCCTCGACACCTCCATCCCCCACCCGGATGGCCTGAGGGCGCTCCGCTTCTTCCTTGAACAGAGGCCCGACCAGTCCCCATCCACCACGACCCTCCTCCGCCTGGCTGAACTTGTTCTCACATTGAACAACTTCTCCTTTAACTCCACTCATTTCCTCCAAATCAAAGGTGTTGCCATGGGTACCCGCATGGGTCCTAGCTATGCCTGCCTTTTCGTGGGCTGTGTGGAACAATCTTTGTTCCAGTCCTACTCGGGTCCCCTCCCTCACCTCTTTTTCCGATACATTGATGACTGTATCGGTGCCGTTTCCTGCTCTCGCCCCGAACTTGACAATTTCATTCACTTTGCCTCCAATTTCCACCCTTCCCTCACCTTCACATGGTCCATCTCGGACTCTTCCCTTCCCTTCCTCGACTTCTCCGTCTCCATCTCTGGGGATAGGTTATCGACCAATATTTACTACAAGCCCACTGACTCCCACAGCTACCTGGACTACACTTCCTCCCACCCCGCTTCCTGTAAGGACTCTATTCCATTCTCCCAGTTTCTCCGCCTCCGCCGTATCTGCTCCGACGACCCCACCTTCCACACCAGTGCTTCAGACATGTCTTCCTTTTTCCGCAACCGAGGATTCCCCTCTACTGTGGTTGACACTGCCCTCGACCGTGTCAGTTCTATCTCCCGCACTTCTGCCCTCACCCCTGCCCCTCCCTCCCGGAACCACGATAGGGTTCCCCTTGTCCTCACCTTTCACCCCACCAGCCTCCACATTCAACGGATCATCCTCCGGCATTTCCGCTACCTCCAAAGTGATCCCACCACCAAACGTATCTTCCCCTCCCCTCCCCTTTCAGCATTCCGTAGGGACCGCTCCCTCCGAGACACCCTAGTCCACTCCTCTATCACCCCAAACAGCCCTTCCTCTTCGCCTGGCACCTTCCCGTGCAAGCGGAGGAGATGTAACACCTGCCCCTATACCTCCCCCCTTCCCACTGTCCAGGGCCCCAAACACCCCTTCCAGGTGAAACAGCGATTTACTTGTACTTCTTGCAATCTAGTATATTGTATTCGCTGCTCACGATGCGGTCTCCTCTACATTGGGGAGACCAAACGCAGATTGGGTGACCGCTTTGCGGAACACCTCCGTTCAGTCCGTAAGGGTGACCCCGAGCTTCCGGTCGCCTGTCATTTTAATTCACCGCTCCATTCCCACTCGGACCTCACCGTCCTTGGCCTCTTGTATTGTTCCACGGAAGCTCAACGTAAACTCGAGGAACAGCACCTCATCTTCCGATTAGGCAGTCTGCAGTCTTCCGGACTCAATATCGAGTTCAACAATTTCAAATCATAAGCTTGGCCCCCATTTCATTTTCTCTTGTAATTGTTCCACTCCTTTTCCCCCCCCACCTTTCCTCTTGTTTCTCTCTCACACCTGGCAGCTATCTTTTGCCCTGCCAGTACACTTTACACCTAATCCCAGCCTATTACTATCTCGTCTAGCTTCTAATCTCTTTTACTTCTTTTGTTTCTTTTATTCTTTTGTCCGATCGCAGCCCTGCCTCCGATCTAGTTTCTTTTCTTTCCAGTTTTGAAGAAGGGTCCAACCCGAAACGTCAACTCAAATTTCTCTCCACGGATGTTGCCTGACCTGCTGAGTTTTTCCAGCATTTTCTGTTGTTATTTCGGATTTCCAACATCTGCAGTATTTTGCTATAGTACTTATAGCCTCCCTGGGCGGTGGGCAGGAGCCCGATGTAGTCGACCCGTATTGACTGCCATGGTCCCTCTACCCTCTTGACGTGTCCCATAGGGACCTTCCTTTTGTGGGGGTCAGGGTTGTCCGCAGCGCACACAAGACAGCCTGCACAGAACTCGCGGACATCGTCCCTGAGTCCCGGCCACCATCGCGCCTGTTCCACCCGCTGCCAGGTGGTCTCAGGCCCGGGGTGTCCCGCTCCTGGACCCTCATGGGCCAGTTGAAGGAATTCCCTCTGGTGCTGCTGCGGCACAACCCACTGATCCCCCCAGAACAGCATACCCTCTTTAACGGAGAGAGTCGCTGTGCCGTATGGACCTTCTATTCCCTTTCCCTCAGCAACTGCGCTGAGGACTGCTTTTAGGACGGGGTCTTGGGCTTGGACCGTCGTGAGGTCCGGGGCTAAGGCTACCCCTACACTCCCTTGGGTCCCGTCCCTACCTCTGACCGCCGCCATGGGTCTGGACCCAAATGCGTCCCAGAAAGTGCCTGTGCGGGCACCCTCCTTGGCGAGCAAGTCAGCCTGCTGGTTGCCTTGGCTGCGGGGTTCTGTGGTGGAATGGGCCTTCACCTTGTGAATGAAAACCTCCCCTTCCTCCCCCACTGTTGCCAGGATCTTTTCCAGCAGGGGTTTTACTGTGAGGGGTCTCCTGTCAGCGGAGGTGTATCCGCGGCGGGACCAGATGGCCAGGTACTCCGTACACGATTTGCACGTGAACATGCTCTCCAAGCAAATCGTGTAGGGGGTGGGGAAGATTTCGGGGTGCGTAACAACGTACACCACCGCGGACAGTTCAGCCTGCTGGGCACTCATGGTGCTGAGGAGCTTAATCGCCAGGGCAATGTTTGCCGCTGGGTCGTAAACTCCACACCCCGTGAAACGCTCGCCAGCAGATATCATGCTGGCGCCGTCTACATAGATCTCGCGGCCTGTGGGATGTATCCCGGCCCGTAAACCTATGTTTACTTCCCAAACCCCTTCAATGGAACGCCAGTGGGCTGTTCCAGGATATACCAGGTTGGCTGCGAGCTTTGGCTCACAGAGACCCTTCACCTTCAGATCCATCTGTGAGCGGAACAAGGTCCAGCGGGTAATGTGGGCACTGCTCACTGTTCCATCCTTGATCCTCCCGTCCAGAAGCATCTGAGTGGGTGTGTGATGGGTGAGGAGGGTAATGGGAGAGGTGCCTGTGAAGATCAATGATCTTTTCACAGCCCAATGTGTGGCCAAAAGATGCCGCTCATATTTGGAGTAGCTCCTTTCCACATCTGTGAGTATCCTGGAGGAGTAGACCACCGGCCGCAGCCGGCCGTGCTGCTCTTGGAGCAGCATGGCACTCAGGCTGTCCCTGCTGGCTGCTACCTCCAGGAAACACTCTTTCCCCCCATCTATGGCCCCTAGAGCTGGCGCGGTCTGCAAGTCTTCCTGAGGCAAACAGTTCCACGTGTACAGTACTGTTGCCCTTTAAATGTAAAGGCAAACTTGTACTGATCCTCCCTCCTTACAGGGATGGACCAAAACCCATTTGAAATATCCAGCACCATGAAAGTGGTCGCGGATGCTGGAATACTCCTGATGAGGTCGGCAACTGCTGTTACTGTGGGTGCGCAGGCGGGGATGTTACAATTGAGCACCCGATAGTCCACCGTGGCCCTCCAGGAATTGTCCGGCTTTCTAACCGGCCACAATGGAGAATTCACGTGGGTAGCTATCGGTCTCAGAACTCCCTGCTGCAGTAACGAGGGCATGGCTGCTTCCATGTCCGGTTCTGCTTCCCTGGGGAAATTACACTGTTTCTGTGGTCGGGCCATGGGGTCGCCGTCTACGCTGACCTCAAACCCTGTGACCCTCCTGCAGTCGTGCTTGTGAGTGGCAAATGTGGCCAAGTGGGCTTGCACAAATGCCTGGAACTCTGGTGGGGTGTTGCTGACCATGAGCCCGAGGTTATAATCCTCTTTGGGCTTCATGGTGCAGAGGGTTCCCTTCCCTTCCTTTCCCGGGATTACTACTACCTCTCCATTCTTTACTTTACCTGCCCCCCAAAGGCAGTGATTCCTCAAATCCACTAGGATCCCGTGGCCTACGATAAAGTCGGCTCCCAGGACCCCTCTTCCATCCTCCACGTCCCATTTCATCAGGATACACGTCCACTTGGAGCGGAGCGGTCCTATCCGAATGGCGAGCGGGATGGAAAACGAGCCGGCCTGTTCCCTACCCGTGAACCCCGATAGAATGTATGGGACACCGCTGGAGAGAGGTGAGGTGGTGGGGATAGCTGAGTAGACCAAGGTGCTTGATGCTCCCGTGTCTATCAGATAAGTCCTTGTCACCTTTTCCACCTCCATCTCCAAAAGGGGTCTCCTCCACTCATCGTATCGGAGAGAACACAGATAAACAGGCTGTGCTGGCTCTAGTCAGGGCTGTGGGTTGGATGGGGCCGCTGGGGTGAGAGCACCGGTGGTGGCTGCTACTCTCCCCTGGCCAGTCAGTAAGGACCTCATGGCATCCAAAAGTGACTCGACCTCTGCGGAAGGGGTCCCTGCCCCTGCCTTTTGGGCTGGGGCTGTGGGATGCTTTCCCTTGCTGTCTTTCCAAGGGTTTTTGCACTCCTTCCGCCAGTGACCATCCTTCCCACACCCGTAACAATTGGTCTTTGTGTTGGGGGTTACGCCCTTCCTGGTGCCATTCTTTCCTGCCCAGTCCGGGTTTTACCTCATGCACCTTTCCCTTGGGTGGGTGTGCATCGGCTCCCCTACCGTTTCTGTAAGCCAGAGTGAGCTGCCTAATTACCGTAAGTTCGGTGGTCTGGGGATTTTTGGGGTCGAACCAGGCTTCTGCCTTGTCCCGGACCTGTGGCAAGCTGTTCGCCACCAGGCAACGGAGCCAATGCATCAGGGAATCCCCGTTCAGGAACGCCCGGTCCGGCATCCCCGGACAGGCCCTCCGGTACACCGGCCACAGCCGGTCCACAAAAGCCTGCGGGGTTTCCCCTGAGAGCTGGATCGTCTTCTCCACACGGGAGAAAGGACTTCCCTCATACATCCCCATGGCCTCCAGAACCGCATCTCTAAGCTCCTCGTACCCGCTCTGCCCCCTTTTGCACTCGTCAGAGAGGGATTGGAGGAGACTACTCTCCAGGGAGAATAGCAGCATCTTGGCCTTCTCCGCGTCATCGCAGTCATTGACGCTGGCGGTTTGCTCTACTTCCCTGAAGTGGATCGAGGGGTCTCCCTTTTCGGAGAGCCTCGGGAGAAGGTCGACCATGGCCCTAAGCTGTTGGGTGTTAAAGGGTAATAAGAACTGGTTTTGGAGGGGTTCCTCAATGTCCCCATTGGCGGGTGTGCCTAACCTCTGATGCCATGCTGGGCACATCAGTCCTGGCTCCGACCTCTCTGTCAGGGGTTGCTCTACCTCCGCCTCCACTCCGGGCTCCACCCCGGGTTCCACCCCCCCCAACAACCAAGGACGCCCATTACACCTCACGTCTCCTCTCTCTCAACCGGGTCGTCCCTAGACACTACCAGTGATGTTGGAACTGTCCTCCCCTCGTTCCCCATAAAATCTGCCTGGCCTGCCTTTGGGCTTATGAGGCATACCATGCCTTTTGCCTTCCGGAGGGCCCGGCTCAGATTTTCTATCCTCTCTCTACAGGGGCCGTGGTCTGCCTCCTCAAACCCCTGTTCGCTTGCTAGCTTATATGCTGCCTTTACCTCCTGTACTTTCTCTTCCTGTTCCCTAATCTGCCTTGCCAAGCGGGCGTTCTTCTCCCACAACCTTAACTCATTTCCCTTGGCCTAAGTGACTTGGCACCGTAGGTATTCCAACTGGGCCTTGTGTTCTCCCACTAAATGCCCTCTCTCCTGATTCAGAGCCTGCAAAGCTACTAATAACTTTTCCCCTGCAAGAGCCTTATCCTGGGTCTCCAGGGCTGACTCCCTTAACTCGACTGCCTGTGCTGCAACGAGCCTGTCCAAAAGCTGGACCTGCTTTTTAAAGCACATCAGCCAAACTGCCTTCTCTAAGGACTTCTTGTGTTCCTTTCCCTCTGTCCACTTAGCTGCTGCATCTACTGGATGCCCAGCCTTTAACAGAGTGTGATATACCTATCAATTCGTCCAATAAAAAGCGACGAGTTAGGAACGTAACTAAAGGTTTTTATTGACTAAATAACAGAGCCCACCCTCGTGGGTGATCGGGTCCAACAAGGAGGAATACCAGCCAGTCGACTACCTTTATACCTGGGCAGGTAGGTGGAGCCATGGGCGGAGTCGGAGGTGGTCAGCCCAGGTATAACAGCGCGACAAGAGGCGACCTCGTATCGTGATACAACAGTGATAACGGTGATAACAATACAACAGTGATAACTATAGTGTAACGATAAAAGTGGTTTACCACATTCACCCCTTGTTTAGATTTGAGTCCGGCGGGGTGAAGTGTACTACCAGTTCTGGTATGTCAGTCTGTCCGGAGGCCTCGTAAGCCTCTCCGATCGTCGCAGCGGCGGTGCTGCATTATCCGGTGTTAGTGCTGGTGTCTGCGTGGTCGGCGAAGGCTCGTGGGGTTCCGGCATGCCGTCTACCTGGGCTGGAATTGGGGGGGTGGTGGGGGGGGGTAAAGGTGGTGTCTCCGGAGTGCCCGAGGGTGCGAGGTCTCGTAAGGAGACAGTGTCCTCCCGCCCGTCTGGGTAAGCCACGTAGGCGTACTGGGGGTTGGCGTGCAGGAGGTTCACCCTCTCGACCAGGGGGTCTGTTTTATGGGCCCTCACGTGCTTTCGCAGCAAGACGGGCCCCGGAGAGGTCAGCCAGGTTGGTAGAGTGGTTCCCGTAGTCGACTTCCTGGGGAAAACAAACATTCGTTCATGGGGGGTGGCGTTAACGGCAGTGCAAAGTAGTGACCGGATGGAGTGCAGCGCTGTCGGGAGGACTTCCTGCCAGCGGGAGGTTGGGAGGCCCTTAGACTTTAAGGCTAAGAGGACGGCCTTCCATACCGTCGCGTTCTCTCTTTCCACCTGGCCGTTCCCTCGGGGGTTGTAGCTGGTGGTCCTACTTGCTGCAATACCTCTCGCTAGTAGGAACTGACGGAGTTCCTCGCTCATGAAAGAGGAGCCCCGGTCACTATGTATATAGTTTGGGAACCCGAACAAGGCGAAGAGGTCGTTCAGGCATTTAATGACCGTGGTACTGGTCATGTCTGGGCAGGGGAAGGCAAAGGGGAAACGGGAGTACTCATCAACAATGTTGAGGAAGTACACATTACGGTCAGAGGACGGGAGGGGCCCCTTAAAGTCGATGCTCAGGCGCTCGAAGGGGCGGGTGGCCTTGATCAGGCTTGCTCTGTCCGGCCTAAAGAAGTGCGGTTTGCACTCGGCACAGGTCTGGCAGTTCCTGGTCATGGTCCTGACCTCCTCGATGGAGTAGGGCAGGTTGCGGGCCTTAATGAAGTGGTAAAGTCTGGTGACCCCGGGGTGGCAGAGGTCGTTGTGGAGGGTCTGAAGTCTATCACTTTGCGCGCTGGCGCATGTAATTCGTGACAGAGCATCGGGGGGTTCGTTCAGCTTACCTGGCCGGTACAAGATATCATAATCGTAGGTGGAGAGCTCGATTCTCCACCTCAAGATCTTGTCATTCTTGATTTTGCCCCTCAGCTTGTTATTAAACATAAAAGCGACCGAACGTTGGTCGGTAAGGAGGGTAAATCGTTTGCCTGCCAGGTAGTGCCTCCAGCGTCGTACCGCCTCCACAATCGCCTGGGCCTCCTTCTCGACCGACGAGTGTCGGATCTCAGGGCCCTGTAGGGTCCTTGAGAAGAAGGCCACCGGTCTCCCCTCCTGGTTAAGGGTGGCGGCTAGGGCGAAGTCGGATGCATCGCTCTCGACTTGGAAGGGGATGGACTCATCCACTGCGTGCATAGTGGCCTTGGCAATGTCTCCCTTAATGAGGGAGAAGGCTGCGCACGCTTCCTCCGTAAGGGGGAAGGATGTGGACTTCATGAGGGGTCTGGCTTTGTCCGCATAATTGGGCACCCATTGGGCATAGTAGGCGAAGAGCCCCAGGGTTCTCTTAAGTGCCTTAGGGCAGTGGGGGAGGGGTAGCTCCATGAGGGGGCGCATTCTTTCGGGGTCGGGGCCGATGAGTCCGTTCTCTACTACACAGCCAAGGATGGCAAGGCGCGAGGTGTTAAACACACATTTCTCCTTATTGTAGGTGAGGTTCAGCCGTTGGGCTGTACGGAGGAATTTCTCCAGATTCACGTCGTGGTCCTGCCGGTCGCGGCCGCAGATGGTGACATTATCTAGGTAGGGGAATGTGGCCTGCAGTCCGTTCTGGTCAACCATCCGGTCCATCTCCCTTTGGAAGACCGAGACCCCGTTGGTGACACCGAAGGGGACCCTAAGGAAGTGGTATAGGCGCCCATTCGCCTCGAAGGCGGTGTACTGGCGGTCCTCGGGGTGGATAGGGAGTTGGTGGTAGGCCGACTTAAGGTCGATGGTCGAGAATACGCGGTATTGTGCAATCTGATTGACCATGTCAGATATGCGGGGAAGGGGGTATGCGTCCAGCTGGGTGTATCTGTTTATGGTCTGGCTGTAGTCGATGACCAGGCGATTTTTATCGCCGGTCTTAACGACCACGACCTGGGCACGCCAGGGGCTGTTGCTCCCCTCGATGATGCCCTCCTTCAGGAGACGCTGCACCTCAGAGCTAATGAAAGCTCTGTCCCCAGCGCTGTACCGCCTGCTCTTGGTAGCGACGGGTTTGCAGTCGGGGGTGAGGTTAGCGAACAGGGAAGGTGGCGGCACCTTGAGGGTGGATAGGCTGCAGGTGTTACGCGGTGGGCGGTTTAACCTTCGCTGGTTGTCGACTGTGAGTGGGGGGAGGGGTCCACCGTATGCTAGGGTTACACTTTGGAGGTGGGATTGGAAGTCCAGCCCTAGTAGGACGGCAGCGCAGAGCTGGGGGAGGACGAGGAGTTTAAAGTTTTTATACTCTGTACCCTTAACCGACAAGGTCACAGCACAGTAGCCGCTAATGTCCGTGGCGTGGGACCTCGATGCCATCGAGATTCGGTTGCGCGTTGGCAGGACAGGGAGGGAGTAGTGGCTCACCGTGTCTGGGTGGATGAAGCTCTCCGTGCTTCCGCTGTCGAACAGGCAGGTCGTGGCGTGGCCGTTTACTTTGATGTCCATCATCGACTTGGACAGGTGGTGTGGGCGGGCTTGATCCAGAGTGACGGAGGCCAGTGTGTAGGTAAGCGAGTCGTTGTCGTCTGCGGGCGAGGCGGTCGTCGGGTCCGGGGGCCCGGTGGCAGTCGGGCGTGGTGGGTAAAATGGCGTCTCCCACGAGGTAGGACAAAATGGCGGAGAAGATGGCTGCCCCCATAACTCACATGAGGCACTATTGGGGTCGGTTGCCTTGATCAAAGATGGCCGCCCCCATGACTCACGTGTGGGGATACTGGCCTCAGTTGCCGTGAAAGAAGATGGCCGCCCCCACAGTTCGCATGAGGCACTGCTGGCCTCTGAAGATCCGCTCCTGCAGGCCTTAGAGAAGTGGCCTTTCTTCCTGCAGGTTGCGCAGGTAGAGTTCCTGGCTGGGCAGCGCGACCTCGGGTGCTTCTCCTGGCCGCAAAAGAAGCAGCCGGCGGCCCGATCGCGGGTGCCCGATGTCGGAGCCGGTACCGGGGGTGGCGGGCCCGGTCGGGTCCGGGACGCCAACGCTGAGGTAGGTCCCGGGGGCGGCGCTGCGAAGGGTATTGCGGTAGGGGTCGGGCCCGAGTCCCAGGGTCGCGAGCAGTACCTGGAAAACGCCTCCTGGTCCTGATGGGCCACCTCCAGGGAGAGAGCGAGGGCTTCAGCTTTGTCCAGGTCGAGGTCTTTAGCTTCAAGCAGTCTTTGCCGTGAGTAGTCGGACCGTAGGCCTTTCACAAAGGCATCGCGGATATTATCTTCCGTATTTTCAACAGCCGTCACCGCTTTAAAGTCACAGTTCCTGCCGAGTGCTCTTAGCGCCCGTAAAAATTCAGCTACAGACTCTCCTGGCTGTTGCGGGCGGGCTCTTAGGAGGTGCCTGGTGTACATGTAATTTACCGGGCTGCGGTACTGCTGTTTCAGTAGGTTGATAGCGGCCTCGTATGTAGTCGTATCCTGGATGAGTGCGTATACTCTCGGGCTCGCTTGGGCGTTCAGAAGTCTTAGTTTGGATCTCTGCGGGGCGCCGGATTCTTCCAGGTAGGATTCGAAGCAGTCCAGCCAGTGTTTGAAGTTGAGGGCTGAGTTTGCTGCCTGTGGGTTTAGATCCAGGTACGGTGGTTTGAGGGCTTGCAGCCAAGCCGGCTGGTGTGGCTGGTGTAGCCCGGTGTCTGAAAGCTGCTGTGGCTGTGCTTCTGGGAGGGCTTCTGGCTGGCCAGTAGTAGACATCTTTAAAATTTAGTCAATAAAATTGATATACCTATCAATTCGTCCAATAAAAAGCGACGAGTTAGGAACGTAACTAAAGGTTTTTATTGACTAAATAACAGAGCCCACCCTCGTGGGTGATCGGGTCCAACAAGGAGGAATACCAGCCAGTCGACTACCTTTATACCTGGGCAGGTAGGTGGAGCCATGGGCGGAGTCGGAGGTGGTCAGCCCAGGTATAACAGCGCGACAAGAGGCGACCTCGTATCGTGATACAACAGTGATAACGGTGATAACAATACAACAGTGATAACTATAGTGTAACGATAAAAGTGGTTTACCACAGAGTGGTGATCCACTTCTTAGTGATATTCACCTTGCTAAACACGTAATCAGAAATCCGCTCCTCCATCATGGTTCGCTCATCCGAACCACTGTCTATTGCATCACAACCTTGTTGCCGGTGTCATGCCGCGGTCGCCATTTCTGTAGGGGGAGTTGTGGGGTGTCGCGTGCGCCCAGTCAGTCATGCCTCTGACTGTTTTTGAGCGATTCAAATCACTCCCACGCCCCTGGGTTCTAGACACCGGACTTAGGTACAAGGCGGTGATACAGAAAAGACTCGAGTAGACATGTGGTTGGATGTAAGCAAAACCAAGTTATTATGGAAGAGGAAATTAACACAATCTTGAGAAAAAATTACTACTATACACTTTTACAGGCGAAATACAAAATAACTATACTTATATAGGGAATGGGGAACACACGGCACATCGAGAGAAAACAACTATCATAACAATCCCCTTATCCTTATCCCACCCCCTATACCTAACTAGATTAAGCTATGAGGGGTCAGAACTTCATGCTCACCAATCAAAAGGGTCTGCTGAACTCAAAACAACGGTGGGGTTCGGGGTTCGCTCTTGGTGCTCTCTGGAGCCTGCCATCGTCACGTGGTCTCTGGGTGCTGCAAGGGCATTGTCCAGGTTTGCGTACCCCAAAGTTAAAGTCTCTGCTTGGGTACTTTACCTAGCAGGGATGACGGTTCCTCTTCCTCGACCGACAGTTTGAGTTTGCATGAAGATAGTCGCAGGTCAGCTGAGACTGAAGGCCCGATGATTCGAAGCCTGTCTTCAGTCGTCTTCCTCAGTTCATCTTGCCTCCTCGCCTCATCGCATCCCGCCTTGCCTGGCCTGAATTGTCCGTGTCCACCCGATGCAGTGCCTGGGCGATTCCAGATGGAGTGGGAAAATGCACGGTCAAAGCACAGGGGGTAAGCGCGGGACGGGGGAAGAGCAGCAGCCACGAGGGCGAGGGGCCAGAGCTGGAGCAAGGCTGAGAGCAGAGCAGAGACGAGATTGCTACCCACGGCCTTCAATTATACTCCTTTGGATGGCCCTTATCAGCGCGCCAAATCAGGTTAGTTCTTTGTCTTAATCTTGGCGGGCTATTTTAAATAACGGTAGCAATCTACTCTAACTGTTTTTAGATGGCCGGTAATCGCATCTACCGGCCCGATAATTGACTTGTTTTGTCATGAATGCACCTTGATGGGCCTGTCCAGCCTCGATGGCTTCCTTAAGCTGTTTCCAATTATAGATGCAAACAACTTGATGGCCTCAACTATAGGCCTAACTAGGTTTAGATTTGTCTCCAATTGTCTCAAATTAGTAACAATACTGTGGAGGAGGGATTCCTGGAGTGTTTACGGGATGGTTTCCTGGACCAATATATCGAGGAACCAACCAGAGATCAGGCCATCTTAGACTGGGTATTATGTAACGAGAAAGGATTAATTAGCCATCTTGTTGTACGAGGCCCCTTGGGTCGAAGCAATCATAATATGATCGAATTCTTCATTAAGATGGAGAATGAAGTAATTGACTCAGAGACAAGGGTCCTCAATTTAAATAAAGGAAACTACGATGGTCTGAGGAGCGAGTTGGGTAGGATTGATTGGGGAATGGCACTCAAAGGGTTGACGGTGGAAAGGCAATGGCAAACATTCAAAGACCGAATGGATGAGCTACAGAATTTGTTCATCCCAGTTTGGCATAAAAATAAAACAAAAAAGGTGACTCAACCGTGGCTAACAAGGGAAATTAGGGATAGCATAAGATCCAAGGAGAGGACATATAAATTGCCTAGAAAAAGCAATAATCCTGAGGATTGGGAGCAGTTTAGGAGTCAACAAAGGAGGACAAAGGGATTAATTAAGAAAGGGAAAATAGAATATGAGAGTAAGCTTGCAGGGAACATAAAAACTGACTGTAAAAGCTTTTATAGATATGTGAAGAGAAAAAGATTGGTGAAGTCAAGCGTAGGTCCCTTACAGTCAGAATCAGGGGAATTTATAATGGGAAACAAGGAAATGGCAGACCAACTAAATACATACTTTGGTACTGTCTTCACAAAGGAGGACACAAATAACCTCCCAGAGATGCCGGGGAACATAGGGTCTGATGAAAGGGAGGAACTGAAAGAAATCAGTATTTGTAGGGAAATGGTGTTAGGAAAATTGATGGGACTGAAGGCCGATAAATCCCCAGGGCCTGATGGTCTACATCCCAGGGTGCTTAAGGAAGTGGCCCTAGAGATAGTAGATGCATTGCGGGTCATCTTCCAGAACTCGATAGACTCTGGAATGGTACCCATGGATTGGAGGGTAGCTAATGTTACCCCACTATTCAAAAAAGGTGGTAGAGAAAAAGCGGGGAATTATAGACCGGTAAGCCTGACATCGGTAGTGGGGAAAATGCTAGAGTCTATTATGAAAGATGTAATAGCAGAGCAGTTGGAAAGCAGTGACAGGATCGGACAAAGTCAACATGGATTTACAAAAGGTAAATCATGCTTGACTAATCTACTGGAATTTTTTGAGGATGTAACTGGTAAAATAGATAAGGGAGAACCAGTGGATGTGGTGTATTTGGACTTTCAGAAGGCTTTTGATAAGGTCCCACATAAGAGATTAGCGTGCAAAATTAAGGCACATGGGATTGGGGGCAAGGTATTGACTTGGATAGAGAACTGGTTGGCAGACAGAAATCAAAGAGTTGGAATAAACGGGTCGTTTTCCGAGTGGCAGGCAGTGACTAGTGGTGTACCGCAAGGATCGGTCCTAGGACCCCAGCTGTTCACAATATATATTAATGATCTGGACGAGGGAATTGGATGTAATATCTCCAAATTTGCAGACGACCCAAAGCTGGGTGGGAGGGTAAGCTGTGAGGAGGATGTCGTGAAACTCCAGTACGATTTGGACAGGTTGGGTGATTGGGCAGAAACATGGCAAATGCACTATAATGTGGATAAATGTGAGGTTATCCACTTTGGTGGCAAAAACAGAAAGGCAGATTATTATTTGAATGGCAATAGATTGGGAGAAGGGGAAGTGCAAAGAGACCTGGGTTTTATTGTGCACCAGTCGCTGAAGGTAAGCATGCAGGTGCAGCAGGCGGTTAAGAAGGCAAATGGTATGTTGGCCTTCGTAGCAAGAGGGTTCAAGTACAGGAACAAGGATGTCTTGCTACAGGTGTACAGAGCCTTGGTGAGACCGCACCTTGAGTATTGTGTGCAGTTTTGGTCACCTTACCTGAGGAAGGACGTTCTTGCCATGGAGGGAGTGCAGCGAAGATTCACCAGGTTAATACCTGGGATGGCAGGAATGAAGTATGAGGAGAGATTGTGTCGATTGGGCTTATACTCACTGGAGTTTAGAAGATTGAGAGGGGATCTCATCGAAACCTATAAAATTCTGTCAGGCCTGGACAGACTAGATGCAGGAAGGATGTTTCTGATGGCCAGGGAGTCCAGAACCAAGGGTCATAGTCTAAGGATAAGGGGTAAGCCATTTAGGACTGAAATGAGGAGGAATTTCTTCACCCAGAGAGTGGTGAACCTGTGGAATTCTCTGCCACAGAGGGCGGTGGAGGCCAGTTCATTAAATATATTCAAGAAAGAGTTGGATATATTTCTTGAGGCTAAAGGGATCAAGGGATATGGGGAGAAGGCAGGGACAGGGTGTATTGATTTCTTTGTGGGTTCAATGATGAGACACTTATGAAAGAGAATGTCTTTTAATCTAAAGTTTGTTCAACTCTGGTTAACAGCATTTACAGGAGACACCATGCTAGAAATCCATCTAGAACGAAACTGAAACTGAACTCAACTGCTTGTCTCTCACATGACCTCTGCTGGTCAGGCATAAGTAATCAATACATGCAAACATGCTGGTAAGGCATCATAATCAAACAGGCAAATACCATCACTATTTGCTGATATCATTACATCTCCTTTTCCTAAAACAAAATATTTTACTTTTAACTAACAACATGTTTTCTTTGTATTAATCTGCATTTTAACTGTAACACTTAATGAACTTACATTATCATTATCATGATCAAGGTTTTTAACCTTGCTTTGTGTGTTCACATGAAATATGTAAATACACTAGAACTTGAAGAAAGAATAAGATAACATTACTTCCTTCTATAGCAATAGTCCTTAAATTTGCTCAATGAGTCTCTCAGGAGGCTTCACGTGTCTTGAGGATTTTCTGATTGATTGTCCTTGAATCTGAGTTGTTGCCTCAGATGATGATTTCTCAGCTGTGTGATCAGGTTGTTCAACAGTATCAGTCTTTTGACTTGCTGTGGTTGGTCCCATGAGAAGATCTCGACGATTTCTTCTCAGAACAGCACCCTCATCTGTCTGAATGGTGTATGATCTTGGTTGAACTTCACTCAGGACAGTTCCCGTCTGAGTCCATATGTTTGTTTTGTCTTTGAACCTTACTTGGTCACCAGTGTGGAGTTCAGGTAAGTTTTGTGTTCCTCTGTCATAGTAGTACTTTTGCTTTTCTTTCTGTTGCTCTTTGAACTTCCTCACTTTCTCCCCCTCTTTTGTTTTCAGGAGGTTCTCTGGGATGGGTAGGTTTGACCTTAGCCGACATCCCATAAGGAGTTGGGCTGGTGACTTACCACACTCGAGCGGTGTTGTGCGGTATACAAGCATGCTCTGGTAGAAGTCAGTTCCACTGTCTTTTGCCTTGTACATCAGTCTTTTCACTGTCTGGACCGATTTTTCCACTAGTCCATTGGACTGTGGAAAGTGAGGACTTGACGTTGTGTGGACAAAGTCCCACTCTTTGGCAAAGTGTCGGAAACCTGCATTGTAAAACTGAGGTCCGTTGTCTGTGAAGACCTCGTTTGCCACGCCATGTCTGGAGAATATGGCTTTCATACAGCTTATCACAGCATCTGCAGTGGTGGTGTACAGTCTACAAACCTTTGGCTACAGGGAGTACAAGATAGTCCTTCCCTTGACATACGAATAGGTCAGCGCCTACCTTCTGGTAAGGTCTGTCTGGTGCTGGGTGTAGCTTTAGTGGTTCTACTGGATTGCTTGCTCGATATTTCAGGCATATTGTGCAGTTTGACACCTCATTTGTCACATCTTGGTTGATTCGTGGCCAGTACATCACCTCTCGTGCTCTTTTCTTATACTTTTCGATTCCCAGATGTCCTCCATGGTTCCTTTTTAGCATTTCTTTTCTCAGACTCTTTGGGATAACTATTTTACTTCCTTTGTAGATGATGTCTTCGACCACTGATAGTTCTGCCCTGCAGTTCCAGTACTCTGCCATGTCAGGTGAGCAGTCTTGCTTCATGTTGGGCCATCCATCCAAGATGCTTTTTCTCAGTCATCTCATTGTTTCATCTTTGTTCGTCTCAGTCTTTATGAGCTCCATTTTTGCATCTGCTATGGGCAGTGCACTTGTGATCATGTCCACGTAGGCGTTCACTTTTTCATCCATTGTGGTGTTTGCGGGCTCACTTGGGTCTACAGCTCTGGACAACGTGTCTGCTGTGTACATCAGCTTACCCGGTGTGTACGCAACATTCAGTTTATAGCGTTGCAGTCTGATCATCATTCTTTGTATTCTAAGCGGACAGCTATTTAGTGGCTTTTGGAACAATGCAATCAAGGGCTTATGGTCAGTCTCTATACTGATTGCTTGTCCTGCCACAAACTGGTGAAATCTTTCACAGGCGTATGTGATGCTGAGCAGCTCCTTTTCTATTTGAGCATATCGCGTCTCCGCGTCTGTCATTGAGCGCGATGCATATGCAATAGGTTGCCAGTAGTCATATTTTTGCAGAAGAACAGCACCGAGCCCACTCTGTGATGCATCTGATGATATCTTGATGGGTCTCGCTGGGTCATAAAACCTCAGAACTAGTTCCTCTGTGAGAAGTTTCTTTAGATCGCTCCATGACTTCTCATGCTCATGATTCCATTCCCATTCTATGTTCTTTTCAGTTAGTCTTCTCAGTGGCGCCATCTTTTCTGAGAGGTTGGATATGAATTTACCCATGTAGTTGATCATTCCATTAAACCTCTGCACGTCCTTTTTGCCTTGTGGCTTTGGCATATTCTCAATGGCGGACACCTTTCTGGGATCTGGTCTGATGCCCTCCCTGCTAAGGATACCTCTCACGAATGTCAGTTCTGTCACCCCGAGCTGGCATTTCTCTCTATTCAGCTTCAGGTTTGTTTTCCTTGTTGCTTCCAGCACTTTTTTCAGTCTCTCGTCATGCTCAGTTCTCGTGGTTCCCCATACTATGATGTCATCCATTGATGTATCAACTCCCTCCAGATGCTCATAGATCATATGGATAGTTTTGTGATACACTTCAGGAGCTGAGGCAATGCCAAATGGTAACCTTAGGAATCTGTATCTGCCAAATGGACTGTTGAACGTGCACAGTCTTGAACTTGCATCGTCCAGTTTCATCTGCCAAAATCCTGATGATGCATCTAACTTGCTGAAATACTTTGCATTTGCAAACTGTGCCATGATTTCCTCACGTGTAGGAAGCTTGAAGTGCTCTCTCTTTATTGCTCTGTTTAGATCTCTTGGATCCAGGCAAATTCTGAGCTTTCCATTCTTTTTGTCCACAACGACGAGGGAACTCACCCACTCAGTTGGCTCATCTATCTTCTGAATCACGTTCAGGCTTTCCATCCTGTCCAACTCTGCCTTCAGTTGCTTTTGAAGTGCAAACGGAACTTTTCTGCATGGATGTATGACCGTTGGCATACTTTTATCTACTCTGATCATGTGTTCTCCTGGCAGGCAGCCTAGACCCTTAAATAGGTCGTTGTACTCTTTCATGAGTTCATCATAGACTGTCTCTCCTTCGCTTTCCACAACAAGGACTCTCTTTACCAGGTTCAGTCTCTCACAGGCTTTTAAACCTAGTATGGCTTGCACATCCTTTGGCACCACGATTAATGCTAGCGTGTGCTCTCTGTCCTTGTGTGTCACTTTGACAATGCATCTTCCTTTCACTGGTATATCAGTACCTGAGTATCCTGTCACTTTCACTTTTATTCCATGTATCTTTGGTCTGGGTCTAATTTTCTTAAAATCAGTCTCTGATATCACATTAACTTGTGCTCCAGTATCCAATTTAAATGGAATATGCATGTCATTCACTTTTAGTGTCAACATCCAGTCTCTTTTTTCTTCTTTGTTTTCAGACACAACATCTACATTGAACTCCTCTATCTCGCTTTCATCTACTGTATGGACCTTGCTTTGTTGCGCTTGGTTCTTGCAGCAACGGGCATAATTCTTGTTTTTGTTGCAACTATTGCATATTTTACCATATGCTGGACACTTTCTTGGTGTATGCTGTGTACCGCATCGACTACATGACTTTCGATTGGCCCTTTCATTTTTGTTCGCTGGCCATGCCTCTTTTTTCACATTGGTGCTCTTTTTGTTAACCGGTTTGTGTCCGTTCATTCTCACTGCATCCACGTTGCAGCTATTGTCACTGAACAGCTCCTTTGCCTGCAACTTCACAGTCTCTGTAGCCCTACACAGTGCTATGGCTTTTCCCAGGTCTAGATCTTGCTCTCTTAGCAGTCTTTCCCTTAGACCATTATCTGGAATACCACACACCAGTCTGTCTTTTATCAGCGATTCTGTCTGTCCCCCAAACTCACACGATTTGCTTCTGTTTCTCAGTTCAGTCACACACTGATCAATAGTCTCTCCCGTTTTCTGTACACATGTGAAAAATCTGTGCCTCTCAAACATCACGTTACATTTAGGTATGCAGTAGGCCTCAAACTGTTCCATTATTTTATCTAGTTTCATTTTGTCTCCATCAGCAGCGAATGTGAAGTTATTATACACCTCCAGCGCTTCATCACCCACGACATGTAAGAACAGTGATGATTTCTTTTTATTACTTTTCTTGTCAGCTCCGATTGCCGCTAAATACAATTCCACACATTGTTTGAATCTCCTCCAATTTTCAGCCGCATTACCTGTCAACTGAAGCTTCGCCGGTGGGTGTAATCCTTCCATTTTTTCACTTCGTTAGATATTCTCCAAGGTAAGTAATGATTTTTTCTTTTGGCTTGCTAATCTGTGGAGAGCTGATTTAACTTCAGATTTTTCCTCTTCATCTCTTTCAATCACTTCTGACACCATGTATTGATTTCTTTGTGGGTTCAATGACGAGACACTTATGAAAGAGAATGCCTTTTAATCTAAAGTTTGTTCAACTCTGGTTAACAGCATTTACAGGAGACACCATGCTAGAAATCCATCTAGAACGAAACTGAAACTGAACTCAACTGCTTGTCTCTCACATGACCTCTGCTGGTCAGGCATAAGTAATCAATACATGCAAACATGCTGGTAAGGCATCATAATCAAACAGGCAAATACCATCACTATTTGCTGATATCATTACACAGGGTACTGAATTTGGATCATCAGCCATGATCTCATTGAATGGCGGAGCAGGCTTGAAGGGCTGAATGGCCTACTCCTGCTCCTATCTTCTATGTTTCTATGTTTCTATGTAATACATAATTCAAAGTCCTGTTTGGTTTTAAAATGCAAAGTCTCTCTTCACAGAAACTGAAGCTTTGGTTTCGATTTCTCCATGAGCTGCCTGTGCCGCAGAGTCCAAGTTTAAAAAATCTCACAGGCTCTCTGGCACGAGGCGCGGATGCCATTTTGGGTACCCTTTTTCATTAAAATGTCCATGCAGGGTCCCTTTCCTTATTAATAACCTTTGGGGAAATATAGAAATTTTGCGAATCTTACAGGATGATGGTGCAAGGCAAAAGGAGAGGTAATGAGTAAGTTGCAGGGTTCTCAAAATTCCCACACCCCCCAAATTATGGATCATGGGACCCTGTTTGGACAAGTTATTAAAAACAGGGTACCCAAAATGGCTTCTGTAACCTCGTGACCAAAACCGACAGGATTTTTAAAACAGGGCTCTGCAAACAGGCAGGCCCGGAGACGAAACTTAAAATGCAGGGATCTGTGAACAGGGACTCTCTGGAGCCAGCCAGACAAAGTAAACACAGAATACGCATTCATTCGACTTGAAATAATCAAGCCAGAATGGGCCTAGAATCGAGGCCATTAGGTTTCTGCATATTTAATCAGTAACAGCTTACAGTAGCCATCAAGTCAGGATGGGGACAATTAAGTCTTATCCATGACAAAACAACCAGGACATTGGGGCCATTAGACCCGGAGGCAACCACTCTACATGTCGTTAAAATAAATGGCAGTAATCAGTTAAACAAGCCCACCAAAAGTTAAACTATGGACTGACCTGATTTCGCGCGCAGATAAGTAGTTGAAGAACGGGTATAACAGTGACAATCGCTCTCTCTTGCTCCTGCTCTCATCGTTTGGCTTTTGGCCTGCTGCCGCTCGTACTCGCGCCCTGGCCTCGTGGCGTGCTCTCTTCTCGCTCCCCGCACCGCTCAACAACCAAGGACGCCCATTACACCGGGACCAAATGCGGGAGGAGAATGAGACCCGAGTTGAAAACCACACAGAACACACAGGCCGCAAACGGGCAGATGAGATGAGTCGAAGAAGAAGGTAAGCCGATAAAGGCAGAGAAGGGCAGCGAAAGACGCATTGGGAAAAAACAAACGTCTAGTTATAAGCTGGTGTTTGGTGAATAAATTGGCGTTGCATGTATGGACAGTGAGAATAAGCTGGCATTCGAAGAGTGGGTGGCAGCGCCCGCGACGAATAAACTGGCGTTCGAAGCTTGGTTCGTAAAATCATCTAAGCGGTAAAAACCGCCAATCGACCCCCGACCGTAACATTACCGCCGGCGACTGCCCGAGGGAGAAGAAGAAGAAAACCCATCGCGACGAGACGACGACGGTGGCTGAGGAAAAAGGAGGGTGCTTCGCATCAACGGCTTCAGCGCCGCGCCCTGAGACCACGTGGCGATAGGGTACCCCAAAGGACAGCAAGAACAGACCTCAAAACTCACAACCGTTAAAGCAACAGGTTTTGGATTGGTGAGCATGAATTCCTGGCCCCTCATAGCTTAATCTAGTTTGGTATAAGGGGTGGGATAAGGATAAGGGGATTGTTAATGTACTTGTTTTCCCTCGATGTGCCGTGTGTTCCCCATTCCCATATAAGTGTAATTGTTTTATGCCTGTATTTTCATACCAGTAATTTTCATAAGATTGTTGTATTCTGCTTATAATAAAATCTTGGTTTTCTTATACCAAACCACTTGTCTACTCGATTTTCTGTATCGCTGCCTGTACCTAAGTCCGGTGTCTAGAACCCAGGGGTTTAGGAGCGATTCGAACCGCTCAGAGGACAGTCAGAGGTGAAGCTGACTGGGCGCACACGCCACCCCCTACAGAAATGGCGACTGCACCAGGACTCCAGCAACAGGGGTGCGATACAGTAGGCAATGGTTCGGATGAGCAAACGATGATGGAGGAAAGCATTTCTGATTATGTGTTTAGTAAGGTGAATATCACAAAGAAGTGGATCACCACTCTGTTAAAGGCTGGGCGTCTGGTAGATGCAGCAGCTAAGTGGACAGAGGGGAGGGAACACAAGAAGTGCTTAGAGAAGGCAGTCTGGCTGATGTGTTTCAAAAAGCAGGTCCAGCTTCTGGACAGGCTCATTGTAGCACAGGCAGCCGAGTTAAAGGAGTCAGCTCTGGAGATCCAGGACAAGGCTCTAGCAGGGGAGAAGTTAATGGTAGCATTGCAAGCCCTGAATCAGGAGAGGTTGTATTTAATGGGAGAACACAAGGCCCAGTTGGAATACCTACAGTGCCAAGTCACCGAAGCCAAGGGTAATGAGTTAAGGTTGCGGGAAAAGAACGCCCGCCTAGCAAGACAAGTGAGAGAACAGGAGGAGAAGGTGAAAGAGGTAAAGGCAGCTTACAAGTTAGCGAGCGAACAGGGGTTTGAAGATGCAGATCTAGGCCCCTGCAAGGAGCAGATAGAAAATCTGAGCCTGGCCCTGAGGAAGGCAAAAGGCATGGTGTGCCTCATAAGCCCGAAGGCAGGTCAGGCGGATTTTATGGGGAACGAGGGGAGGACAGTTCAAACATCACTGGTAGTGCCCAGGGACGACCTGGTTGAGGAACAGGAGGTCTCACGACCACCACCCATAGCGCCAGGTTTCAGCGAGGTCTGGCAGCAAAGGGGGGTGGAGCCACAGGTGGGAGCGGAGGTGGAGCAACCCATGCCAGAGAGGTCGGAGCCGGGACCGATGTGCCCAGCCCAGCATTGAAGGTTCGGCCCGCCCGTCAATGGCGATGATGAGGGACCCCTTCTAAACCAGTTCGTATTACCCGATAGCACCCAACAGCTTAGGGCTATGGTGAGCCATATCCCAAAGCTCTCCAAAAAGGAGGACCCCTCGATCCACTTCAGGGAAGTAGAGCAGGCAGCCAGTGTCAACGACTGCGATGGCGCTGAGAAGGTCAAATTCTGCTATTCTCCCTAGAGAGTAGGCTCCTCCAATCCCTCTCTGACGAGTCATAGAGTCATAGAGTTTTACAGCACAGAAAGAGGCCCTTCGGCCCATCGTGTCCGTGCCGCCCATCCATCCCTGTCCAGTCTAATCCCATTTTCCAGCATTTGGTCCATAGCCTTGTATGCAATGGCATTTCAAGTGCTCATCCAAATGCTTCTTGAATGTTGTGAGGGTTCCTTCCTCTACCACCCTTTCAGGCAGTGAGTTCCACATTCCAACCACCCTCTGGGTGAAAAAGTTCCTCCTCAAATCCCCTCTAAATCTCCTGCCCCTTACCCTGAATCTATGCCCCCTTGTTATTGACCCCCCTACTAAGGGGAAAAGTTCCTCTTTATCTACCCTATCTATGCCCCTCATCATTTTGTACACCTCAATCAGGTCCCCCCTCAGCCTTCTTTGCTCCAAGGAAAACAACCCCAGCCTGTCCAGCCTGTCTTCATAGCTGAGGCACTCCATCCCAGGTAACATCCTGGTGAATCTTCTCTGCACCGTCTCCAAAGCAATCACATCCTTCCTATAGTGAGGCGACCAGAACTGCACACAGTACTCCAGCTGTGGCCTCACCAGCGTTTTGTACAGCTCCATCATAACCTCCCTGCTCTTATATTCCATGCCTCGGCTAATGAAGGCAAGTATCCCATATGCCTTTTTAACCACCCTATCTACCTGTTCCGCTGCCTTCAGGGATCTATGTACATGTACACCAAGGTCCCTCTGACCGTCTGTACTTCCTAGGGTCCTACCACTCATTGTGTATTCCCTTACCTTATTTGTCCGTCCAAAATGCATCACCTCACACTTTTCAGGGTTAAATTCCATTTGCCACTTTTCCGCCCATCTGACCAACCCGTTTATATCGTCCTGTAGCCTGAGGCTTTCCTCCTCGCAATTTACCACCCCACCAATTTTCGTGTCATCTGCGAACTTACTGATCATACCTTTTACATTCTCATCCAAGTCATTTATGTAGATCACAAACAACAAGGGACCCAGCACCGATCCCTGAGGTACCCCACTGGACACAGGCTTCCAGTCACAAAAGCAACCTTCGACCATCACCCTCTGCCTCCTGCCACTCAGCCAGTTTAGGATCCAACGCGCCAAGGCACCCTGGATCCCATGGGCTCTTACCTTCTTGACCAGTCTCCTATGCGGGACTTTGTCAAAAGCTTTACTGAAGTCCTTGTAAACCACATCCACAGCATTTCCCTCATCCACCCCCCTAGTCACCCCCTCGAAAAATTCAATCAGGTTTGTCAGACATGATTTACCCTTGACAAAGCCATGCTGACTATCCCCGATTAATCCTTGCCTCTCCAAGTGGAGACTAATTTTGTCCCTCAGAATTTTTTCAATAATTTCCCTACCACAGATGTTAGGCTCACTGGCCTGTAATTCCCTGGTTTATCCCTGCTACCCTTCTTGAATAATGGTACTACGTTAGCTGTTCTCCAGTCCTCTGGTACATCCCCTGTGGCCAGAGAGGTTCTGAAAATTTGTGTCAGAGCCCCTGCAATCTCCTCCTTTGCCTCCCACAGCAGCCTGGGATACATCTCGTCCGGGCCTGGGGATTTATCCACTTTTTGGCCTGCTAAAACCGCTAGCACCTCCTCCCTCTCGATGCTAATATGTTCAAGTATGTCACAGTCCCCTTGCCCGATTTCTATGTCTGCATCGTCTTTCTCCAGAGTGAACACAGATGCAAAAAATTCATTTAAAACCCCGCCTACATCATCTGGCTCTACACACAGATTGCTACTTTGGTCCCTAATGGGCCCTACCCTTTCCCTGGTTATCCTCTTGCCCTTAATATACTTATAAAACATCTTAGGATTTTCCTTTATTTTGCTCGCCAGTGTTATTTCATGGCCCCTCCTTGCCCTCCTAATTTCTTTTGCTTGTTGGTCCCACCCTTGACCTTTACAGGAACATGTTGGCGTTGTACTCTCTCTATTTCCTTTCTGAAAGTCTCCCACTGTTTTGATGTGGATTTTCCTATAAGTAGCTGCTCCCAGTCCACTTTGGCCAGATCCTGCCTTATCATATTAAAATCGGCCCTCCCCCAATTTAGAACCCTTATTTCCGGGCCGTCTTTGTCTTTTTCCATGACCACCTTAAATCTCACCGAATTATGGTCACTGTCGCCAAAATGCTCTCCTACTGACACTTCCACCACTTGCCCGGCTACATTCCCCAGAATTAGGTCCAGTACCGCCCCCTCTCTTGTAGGACTTTCTACATGTTGGCTCAAAAAGCTCTCCTGGATGCACTTTAAGAATTCTGCACCCTCTAAGCCTTTCACACTCTGACTATCCCAATTAATATTGGGGAAGTTGAAATCCCCCACTATTATTACCCTATTATTTTCGCACTTTTCTGAGATTTGCCTACATATCTGTTCCTCTATCTCCCCCTGACTGTTTGGGGGCCTATAGTACACTCCCAGCAAAGTGCTTGCCCCCTTTTTGTTTTTAAGTTCTACCCATATGGCCTCATTAGAGGAACCCGCTAATATATCATCCCTCCTTACAGCAGTAATTGACTCCTTAATTAATATTGCAACACCCCCTCCCCTTTTACACCCCCCTCTGTCTCGCCTGAAGATTCTATACCCCGGAATATTGAGCTGCCAGTTCTGACCCTCCCTCAACCATGCCTCCGTGATAGCAACAATATCGTACTCCCATGCGTTCAACAACAACTTCAGTTCATCCACCTTACTTGCAAGACTCCTTGCATTAAAATAAATGCCGAGTGTAAGAAGGGGCAGAGTGGGTTTGAGGCGCTCAGGGATGAGGTTCTGGAGGCCATGGGGATGAATGAGGGAAGTCCTTTCTCACGTGTGGAGAAGACGGTTCAGCTCACAGGGGAAACCCCGCAGGCATTCACGGACCGGTTATGGCCGGTGTACCAGAGTGCCTGCCCGGGGACACCTAACCGGGCGTTCCTGAACGGGGATCCACTGGCCCATTGGCTCCGTTGCCTGGTGGCGAACAGCTTGCCACAGGTCCGGGCCAAGGCGGAAGTCTGGTTCGACCCCAAGAATCCCCAGACCACCGAGCTTACGGTGATCAGACAGTTGACCCTAGCCTATAAGAAAGGTAGGGGAACCAATGCACACCCACCCAAGGGGAAGGTGCATGAGGTAAAACCCGGACCGGGTAGGAAAGAGTGGCATCAGGAAGGGAATAACCCCCCCAACACAAAGACGAATTGTTGTGGGTGTGGGAAGGACGGTCACTGGCGGAAGGAGTGCAAAAACCCTTGGAAAGACAACAAGGGAAAGAATTCCACAGCCCCAGCCCAAAACGCAGAGGCGGGAATCCCTCCCGCAGCGGTCGAGTCATTTTTGGATTTTTGGACACCATGAGGTCCTTATTGACAGGCCACGGGAGAGTAGCAGCCATTACCGGTGCTCTGACGCCATCAGCCCCATCCAACCCACAGCCCTGACTAGAGCCAGCGCAGCCTGTTTACCTGTGTTCCCTTCGGTACGATGAATGGAAAAGACCCCTCGTGGAGATGGAGGTAGAAAAGGTGAAGGGGACCTATCTGTTGGACACGGGGGCATCATGCACCGTGGTCCCTTCAGCTAACCCCACCACCTCGCCTCTATCTAACGGGGTCCCATGCAGTCTGTCGGGATTCACAGGCAAAGAACAGGCCGGCGTGTTTTCCATCCCGCTCGCCATTCGTTTAGGACCGCTCCGCTCTAAGTGCACCTGTGTCCTAATGAAGTGGGAAGTGAAGGGTGGAAGAGGGGTCCTGGGAGCCAACTTTATTGTAGGTCGATTTGAGAAATCATTGCCGATGGGGTGCAAGTAAAGGAAAGGACGGTGAGGTAGTAGTCATCCCAGGAAAAGAAGGGAAGGGGAGCCTATGCACCATGAAGCCCAAAGAGGGTTATAACCTCGAGCTTATGGTCAGTAACACCCCACAGGAGTTCCAGGCATTTGTGCAGGCCCACCTGGCCACATTTGCCACACACAAACACGACTGCGGGAGGGTCAACGGGATTGAGGTCAGCGTAGATGGCAACCCCATGGCCCGACCACAGAAACAGTATAACTTCCCCAGGGAAGCGGAGCCAGACATGGAAGCAGCCATGTCCTCTTTTGTTACAGCAGGGGGTTCCGAGACCGATAGCCACCCACGTAAACTCTCCATTGGTTAGAAAGCCGGATAATTCCTGGAGGGCCACGGTGGACTATCAAGTGCTCAACAGTAACATCCCAGCCTGTGCACCCACAGTAGCAGCAGTTGCCGACCTGATAGGAAGTATCCCAGCATCCGCGACCACTTTCATGGTGCTGGATATTTCCAACGGGTTTTGGTCCATCCCTTTAAGGAGGGAGGATCAGTACAAGTTTACCTTTATGTTTAAAGGGCAACAGTACACGTGGAACTGCTTGCCTCAGGGCTACCACAACAGCCCCAGCATTTTCCATCAGTGCATGGCAAACAGTTTAAAGGATTTCAGTCAGCCCAGACAGTTGGTACAATATGTGGATGACCTGCTCCTGTTCACCGATTTGAGAGAGGAGCATGGCCCATTATTGGCCGAACTGCTGGAGCTGCTCGGGCAAAAGGGTTTCAAAGTAAACCCCAAGAAAGCGCAGATCGGCCAGCAGGAGGTGAAATTCCTGGGCCTGACCGTACACGTTGGAGAAAGGGCCATAGATAAGGCTAGGAGAGAAGCGGTACAAGAGTTACCGGCCCCCAACACAGTCACGGGTGTGAGGTCGTTTCTAGGGCTAACCGAATACTGCAGAGACTTCATTGAAGACTATGCAGCCACGGCAGCCCCTCTGCTCCGACTCCTACACAAGGCAGTGGAGTGGGTTTGGGATGAGGGTTGCCAGGCAGCATTTGTCAGGCTCAAGGGAACATAAAAACTGACTGTAAAAGCTTTTATAGATATGTGAAGAGAAAGAGATTGGTGAAGTCAAGCGTAGGTCCCTTGCAGTCAGAATCAGGGGAATTTATAATGGGGAACAAAGAAATGGCGAACCAACTAAATGCATCTTTTGGTTCTGTCTTCACAAAGGAGGACACAAATAACCTCCCAGAGATGCCGGGGAACATAGGGTCTGATGAAAGGGTGGAACTGAAAGAAATCAGTATTTGTAGGGAAATGGTGTTAGGGAAATTGATGGGACTGAAGGCCGATAAATCCCCAGGGCCTGATAATCTACATCCTTAGGGTGCTTAAGGAAGTGGCCCTAGAAATAGTAGATGCATTGCTGATCATCTTCCAACATTCGATGGAATCTGGAACAGTACCCATGGATTGGAGGGTAGCTAATGTCACCCCACTATTCAAAAAAGGTGGTAGAGAGAAAACGGGGATTTACAGACTGGTAAGCCTGACATTGGTAGTGGGGAAAATGCTAGAGTCCATTATAAAAGATGTAATAGCAGAGCACTTGGAAAACAGTGACAGGATTGGACAAAGTCAACATGGATTCACAAAAGGTAAATCGTGCTTGACTAATCTACTGGAATTTTTTGAGGATGTAACTGGTAGAATAGATAAGGGAGAACCAGTGGATGTGGTGTATCTGGACTTTCAGAAGGCCTTCGATAAGGTCTCGCATAAGAGATTAGCGTGTAAAGTTAAGGCACATGGGATTGGGGGCAAGGTACTGACTTGGATAGAGAACTGGTTGGCAGACAGAAAGCAAAGAGTTGGAATAAACGGGTCTTTTTCCAAATGGCAGGCAGTGACTAGTGGGGTACCGCAGGGATCGGTCCTTGGACACCAGCTATTCACAATATTTATAAATGATCTGGACAAGGGAACTAGATGTAATATCTCCAAATTTGCAGACGACACAAAGCTGGGTGGGCGTGTGTGCTGTGAGGAGGATGTCGAGAAATTCCAGGATGATTTGGACAGGTTGGGTGATTGGGCACAAACATGGCTGATGCAATATAACGTGGATAAATGTGCGGTTATCCACTTTGGTGGCAAAAACAGGAAGGCAGATTATTATCTAAATGGCAATAGATTGGGAGAAGGGGAAGTGCAACGAGACCTTGGTGTCCTTGTGCACCAATTGCTGAAGGTAAGCATGCAGGTGCAGCAGGCGGTTAAGAAGGCAAATGGTATGTTGGCCTTCGTAGCGAGAGGGTTTGAGTACAGGAGCAAGGGTGTCTTGCTGCAGTTGTACAGGGCCTTGGTGAGACCACATCTTGAGTATTGTGTGCTGTTTTGGTCGCCTTATCTGAGGAAGGATGTTCTTGCCATGGAAGGAGTTCAGCGAAGATTCAACAGGCTGATACCTGGGATGGCAGGAATGATGTATGAGGAGAGATTGGGTCGATTGGACTTGTACTCGCTGGAGTTTAGAAGAATGAGAGGTGATCTCATTGAAACTTATAAAATTCTGACAGGACTGGACAGACTAGATGCAGGAAGGATGTTCCCGATGGTCGGGGAGTCCAGAACCAGGGGACACAGTCCAAGGATAAAGGGTAGGCCATTTAGGACAGAAATGAGGAGGAATTTCTTCACCCAGAGAGTGGTGAACCTGTGGAACTCTCTACCACAGAAGGTGGTGGAGGCCAGTTCATTAAATATGTTCAAGAAGGAGTTGGATATATTTCTTAAGGATAAAGGGATCAAGGGGTATGGGGAGAAAGCAGGGACCGGGTACTGAATTTGGATGATCAACCATGATCGCATTGAATGGCGGAGCAGGCTCGAGGGGTCGAATGGCCTACTCCTGCTCCTATCTTCTATGTTTCTATGTTAAGAAGGACTTGCAGACTGCGCCAGCTCTAGTGGCCTTAGATGGGGGGAAAGAGTTTTTCCTGGAGGTAGCAGCCAGCAGGGATAGCTTGAGTGCTGTGCTGCTCCAAGAGCGGCATGGCCGGCTAAGGCCGGTGGTCTACTCCTCCAGGATACTCACGGATGTGGAGAGGAGCTACTCCAACTGTGAGCAGCACCTCTTGGCCACACGTTGGGCTGTGAAGAGATCACTGATTTTCACAGGCACCTCTCCCATCACCCTCCTCACCCATCACACACCCACCTAGATGCTTCTGGATGGGAGGATCAAGAATGGAACAGTGAGCAGTGCCCGCATTGCCCACTGGACCCTACTCTTCTCACAGATGGATCTTAAAGTGAAGGGTCTCTGTGAGCCAAAGATCGCAGCCAACCTGGTATATCCTGGAACTGCCCACCGGTGTTCCATAGAAGGGGTTTGGGAAGTAAACATAGGTTTACGGGCCGGGATACATCCCACGGGCTGCGAGATCTATGTAGACGGTTCCAGCACGGTGCCTGCTGGCGAGCGACTCACGGGGTGTGTAGTTTATGACCCAGCGGCAGACATTGCTCTGGCAATTGAGCTCCCCAGCACCATGAGTGCCCAGCAGGCTGAACTGTCCGCGGTAGTGTACGTCGTTACACACCCCGAAATCTTCCCCACCCCATACACGATTTGTTCGGACAGCATGTTTACGTGCAACTCGTGTACGGAGTACCTGGCCATTTGGTCCCGCCGCGGATACACCTCCACCGACGGGAGACCCCTCACAGTGAAACCCCTGCTGGAGAAGATCCTAGCCGCAGTGGGGGAGGAAGGGGAGGTTTTCATCCACAAGGTGAAGGCCCATTCCTGCACAGAACCCCGCAGTCAAGGCAACCAGCAGGCTGATGTGCTCGCCAAGGAGGGTGCCCGCACAGGCACTTTCTGGGACCCGTATGGGTCCAGACCCATGGCAGCAGTCAGAGGTAGGGACGGGACTCAATGGAGTGCAGGGGTAGCTTTAGCCCCGGATCTTAAGACGGCACAAGCCCAAGACCCCGTCCTCAAGGCGGTCCTCAGCACAGTGACTGAGGGAAAAAGGGTAGAGGGTCCTTACGGCACAGCAACCCTCTCCGTCAAAGAGGGCATGCTGTTCCAGAGGGAAAAATGGGCTGTGCCGCAGCAACACCGGAGGGAATTCCTTCAGCTGGCCCATGAGGGCCCAGGAGCAGGGCACCCCGGGCCTGAGACCACCTGGCAGCGGGTGGAACAGGCGGGATGGTGGCCGGGACTCAGGGAAGATGTCCGTGAGTTCTGTGTAGGCTGTCTTGTGTGCGCTGCTAATAACCCTGACCCCCATAAAAGGAAAGTACCCATGGGGCACGTCAGGAGGGTAGAGGGACCATGGCAGTCGATACAAGTCGACTACATCGGGCCCCTGCCCACCGCCCAGGGAGGCTATAAGTACTGCCTAGTCCTGGTGGATGTGTTCACGAAATGGGTAGAGGCCTTCCCCTGCAGAACAGCCACAGCTCTGGGTACGGCCAGGATCCTGGTCCGGGAGGAGTTCTCGCGGTGGGGGCTACCACAGTATGTGGAGTCCGACCAAAGGAGTCACTTTACCAGGCAGGTGATGCAGAATACCCTTATGCTGCTAGGCATTGAGGGGAAGTGGCACGTGGCCCACAGCCCACAGTCATCAGGGATTGTGGAGAGAATGAATAGGACCCTAAAAGAAAGGTTGAGGAAGGAGACGGTGGACTCGCCCCGTAAATGGGCCGAGGTCCTACCGTTGGTTCTGATGGGGATCCGGGCCAGCGAGTCAAAAAGCACGGGATACTCACCGTACGAGCTGATGACTGGCAGGGTTATGCGGACCCCCACCCATGTACTGGCCCTGGTGCTCACGGAGGGTCAGCTCAGAGAGGTAAACTGGGACAGGTTCGCCCGAAACCTCTTTGAGCACCTTAAACAGGTGCATGAGCAGACGGCTGGGAACATGGGAAAGCAGCATCGGAGTAACCGATTGCTGTTGGAACCCCGAAAGCACCACGAGTGGGAGGTAGGAGATCAGGTCATGGTGAGGAACTATGCCCGAGTAGGGAGTCTGGAACCATTGTACATGGGGCCCTACAGCATTGTAGACAAGGCTAGTCCCATGGTGTACGCCGTTAAGATGCCTCGGCGCACCAAATGGTTCCATATTAATCAGTGTAAACTGTTTAAGCCCGAAAGGAGAAAGCAGCCAGATGGGGTAGGGTCTGAGGATAGAAATCCTCAGCCTGCAACAGGAGTGAGTTCACAGACTGCACAGGCAGGCGTTGTGGCTTGCTTGAGGGGAGGGGCCATCCCGCCCACCGATTGGGACATTCCCCCACTCTTCTGGGCTCCAGATGAGGAGGGACCCGAGGGCGAAGACCCCGCCCCTAACCCAGGTGTAGAGGAGGAGGGACCTGAGGTCGAAGACCCCGTCCCAGACCCAGTTTTGGGACCTGGGGGCGGAGACTCTCAGCCTGCAGCAACAGGCTGTGAAGAGTTACCTGCCTCTAGCCCAGATTCGGGAGAGGTAAAGCCTGAGGAAAAGAATCCCCAGCCAGCGGCGGTGGTGAGCCCACAGACCGCACCGGAGGGGGCAGCGGTTCGGGTTAAAGGCCCACCAGCCAAGAAAACCCCACCCGCCAAAGTCCTCAGAAGGTCCCCACGGACGCCCCAGCCAAGAAAACCATGGTCACCAGCTCCCCATTTCAAAGGGACAGCCTCCCGAGTGAGGGGGAAGTCCAAGGACAGGGGTCCCCAGCCGACAGCCACAGGCTGCGAGGGACCGACAGTGCAGGACAGTGCGGCCACGCCGGAGGGAACGGTGGGCCGCAGCCCAAACAGGAATTAGGCTGGCCGCCCGGAGATGGGCTGCAGATGTACATAGTTTAGGTAATTTTAAGTTTAGCTATTTAGCTTAAGTTTGGGTGTTTTAGCTTAAGTTAAGTAAGGTGATGGGTAATTTTAATTAAGTAGTAATCTGCTAAGAGTGTGTGTATTTGTGCCAAGGCCGCGAAACCCGACTATGCTTCACCCAAGCCAGAGAATCTCTTGGGGACCTGGCTGTATGTTTTTGTATCTGTTGCAGAAAGACTTTCAGGATGAAGGGGAGCGTAATCCTACTTGCCCTGATAGGACTGAGCATTGGAAAGCGAGGCGACGTGGAGGACTCTCACATCTACGGGTGCTCGGGAGAGAGAGTACCTATAGTTACCGACGGAAGTGGCGAACGGGATGTGGAGGAGCTCGCCGTTTACTTCCACGAGGGAAGGTGGCCAGGGTGGTTGGGGTCCAATTCGTCCCAGTACTCCAGCCAGACCGGGTTCACGTATGGGGAGGCCTCCCTCCTGTGCCCCAGGGTACAGGTCATTGCCACAAGGGCCAGCGTCACCGTGGGGAAACGTGTATGTTTAACATGCAAGGGAAGGAAACTGAGCAACAACATGGGAAACCCCGCAGTCACGTGGGAACAATTGGGGAACGATTAGGGAACAATACCCATCGGACGATTACAGGGACTCACGGGGGATTGAGTGTGTGCTGGGACAAGTGGTGGGAACCGGATCAGGGGATGTATGTCTGTATGTGGGGGTCAGAGAAGGCCTGCCCCTCAGGCATATCCATCATTTTCCACCGGCAATGGCAAGATGCCGGGGAGGGAATGGAATGGGATTCCAGCCTGAAGGCGTGCGCAGTCCCATACTCCCCGATCCCAGTGAATGCCACTGAACTTGTGACCCGCCCCCGAAAGCCCCTGCCCACGACTCAGGCAGAAAGGACACACAGAGAGGGGTGCCCCACCACCACCAAGGGACCAGGGAATGGGCTGGTACTAGTACCTACGGATCAGGTACTATACCAGGGGGTACACTACGTGGTAGCCTCCGTGATTTTAAATCTCACCGAGGTACAGTTACCGGAGTGGTGCCCAAAGAGACAGAACAGCTGTACCAGGCCCTGTTAAAGGAGATGTTTAGGAAATTATATGAGTTAAATTTTGCCAATGTTGACAAAACCGAACTGTACACCACACACCACGAGTTTTTGGGTAATACAGGGAGACAAAGAAGGGGAGTATGGAAAGATGTTTTTTTTATTCATTGATGGGATGTGGGCGTCGCTGGCTGACTGGGCCTGCATTTAGTGCCCATCCCTAATTGCCCTTGAGAAGATGGTGGTGAGCTGCCTTCTTGAACCGCTGCAGTCCATATGGTGTAGGTACACCCACAATGCTGTTAGGAAGGGAGTTCCAGGATTTTGGCCCAGCGACAGTGAAGGAACGGCAATACAGGTCTAAGTCAGGATGGTGTGTGGCTTGGAGGGGACCTTGTAGGTGGTGATGTTCCCATGCGTCTGCTGCCCTTGTCCTTCTAAGTGGTAGAGGTCGCGGGTTTGGAAGGTGCTGTTGAAGGAACTTTGGCGAGTTGCTGTAGTGCATCTTGTAGATGGTACACACTGCAGCCACAGTGCGCTGGTGGTGGAGGGAGTGAATGTTGAAGGTGGTAGATGGAGTGTCAATCAAGTGGGCTGCTTTATCCTGAATGGTGTCGAGCTTCTTGAGTGTTGTTGGAGCTGCACTCATCCAGGCAAGTGGAGAGTATTCCATCACACTCCTGACTTGTGCCTTGTAGATGGTGGAAAGGCTTTGGGGAGTCAGGAGGTGAGACACTCGCCGCAGAATTCCCAGCCTCTGGCCTGCTCTTGTAGCCACAGTATTTATATGGCTGGTCCAGTTCAGTTTCTGATCAATGGTAACACCCAGGATGTTGATAGTGGGGGATTCAGCGATGGTAATGCCATTGAATGTCAAGGGGAGATGGTTAGAGTCTCGCTTGTTGGAGGTGGTCATTGCCTGTCACTTGTGTGGTGCAAATGTTACTTGCCACTTGTCAGCCCAAGTCTGAATGTTGTCCAGGTCTTGCTGCATATGGACACGGACTGCGTCAGTATCTGACGAGTCTCGAATGGTGCTGAACAGTGTGCAATCAGCGAACATCCCCACTTCTGACCTTATGATGGAGGGAAGGTCATTGATGAAACAGCTAAAGATGGTTGGGCCTAGGACACTGCCCTGAGGAACTCCTGCAGTGATGTCATGTGATTGAGATGAATGACCTCCAACAACCACAGCCAACTTCCTTTGTGCTAGGTATGATTCCAACCAATGGAGAGTTTTCCCCTTGATTCCCATTGACTTCAGTTTTGCTAGGGCTCCTTGATGCCACACTCGATCAAATGCTGCCTTGATGCCAAGGGCAGTCACTCTCACCTCACCTCTTGAGTTCAGCTCTATTGTCCATGTTTGGACCAAGGCTGTAATGAGGTCAGGAGCTGAGTGGCCCTGGCGGAACCCAAACTGGGCATCAGTTAGCAGGTTATTGCTGAGTAAGTGCCACTTGATAGCACTGTCGACGACACCTTCCATCACTTTGCTGATGATTGAGAGTAGACTGATGGGACGGTAATTGGCTGGGTCAGATTTGTCCTGCTTTTTGTAGACAGGACATACTTGGGCAATTTTCCACATTGCCGGGTAGATGCCAGTGCTGTAGCTGTACTGGAACAGCTTGGCTAGGGGCGCAGCTAGTTCTGGAGCACAAGTCTTCAGTGCTATTGCCGGAATGTTGTCAGGGCCCATAGCTTTTGCAGTATCCAGTGTCTTCAGCCGTTTCTTGACATCACGTGGAGTGAATTGAATGGGTTGAAGACTGGCATCTGTGATGCTGGGGACCTCAGGAGGAGGCCGAGATGGATCATCCACTCGGCACTTCTGGCTGAAGATAGTTGCAAATACTTCAGCCTTGTCTTTTGCACTCACGTACTGGGCTCCACCATCATTGAGGATGGGGATATTTTTGGAGCCTCCTCCTCCTGTTAACTGTTTAATTGTCCACCACCACTCACGACTGGATGTGACAGGACTGTGTTTAATACTGGGTCCTCTGTCATCAACAGTCTGGATGACATAGAGCTGTAGACCCAGATAAACGGTTTAAAAACACAGTTAAGGAAGATATTGATGGATGAGAACAAAGTAGTGGGCTCGGAGTTATATGAGGACCAGGCCATGGTGATCCATTTAAAGGAAACCATAGGCGAGTTGGAGAAGCACGCAAAGGCTGTAAATGCCCTCATAAGGGAGGACAAAATTGCTTCTGACCAGGCTGCACAGAACGAGGTGTGCATGCTGTAAGGGGCGTGGTTGCTGGGCGAGGGCCGCAGTAATCTGGAGGATTTAAAACAGGGTTTAGTCCCCTCCTGGATCAGCAACAAACACCTCACAGCCCTCCATCCGTTTGTGAATGCATTAAGCCCGTGCCAACTCCGGCTAGCTTCCGAGGCCTACCCAGTCCCAGTGGATTGTGGGCAGTCCAACCACACCATCATGGATATAGTAGTCAGGATGCCGGTCATGGGTAGGACAGCCCGACCCACACCGGTATACAGGGTTGAGAACATTGGAGTCATTCAAGGGGGTGCGCTCATTCGTTTCACAGCGGTCCCACCTTACATCATAAAGTGGGAGCACGCTATGACAGGTACTGACCTCTCGGGGTGCCGGAGCCGGAGAGCACACATAATCCTGTGTCCCCGGCACTTGAACGCCTATTCAAAACCACAGTGCGGGTTTAAAGCTGTTGGCGCAAAACCTATAAATTGTACCATGGAGGCAATGGCACAAGGCCATGTTCCCCCACAGGTAGCATATATAGGAGGTGGGACATATTGTGTCACCACAGGCGCGCCCCACTACCAGCACTGAACTTGGATGATCAGCCATGATCGCATTGAATGGCGGAGCAGGCTAGAGGGGCCGAATGGCCTACTCCTGCTCCTATCTTCTATGTTTCACAGACAGCATAGCTGGTGACAGCAGTTTCTGCTTTAAACCCGAGGCAGAAGTTCAAGTGGCCCAGGAACGAATTGTCCCCATTCCTGAACCCTCCACTGTTCACCTCACTGTAAAGGAGAATTTTACCAACCTGCAAAAGTACGTAGCGCATTTTGGCTACGAAATTCCCCCTCTCCTAGAACACCTTAACAAGATACTCAAAGCCGTTATAGTTTCGCAGAAACATTTCTACACGTTAGAGCAGAAAACGGTAGATATAGGGGCTAAGATATTGGACATTGTGATTCCACCCTGGTGGGACATTTTCAACAATATAGAGGTCCCTTCGTGGATCAGACTGGCTTCCCACATTCTCGTGGTTTGCCAGTTGGGGATAGTATTGTACCTAGTCTGCACTCAGTGCAAGGGAAAAGGTCAAATATTAGAATTCCGAAACCAGAGGACCTGGAAGGACATTATGTTAAGGTGGAGGGAGATACACCTGCTTGAGTTTGTATTTTTGATTAAAGATTGTTTTTGTGTTTGTTGTTTTTAATAAAGATTTTCAAACGTGTTGTTAATAAAGATATATGTGAACCAAGTGGTGCAGGGGTGTCGGACCCCCTCCATGCTTGGATGTGTGTAAAAGACTGTAATTATTCTATGTATACTTATGTACACCACATTTTCATGGAATGGGAAGTGCATGTGTCGTGGGTATAATAGATAGGTAATTACAGGGGAAGGTTGACTATTGAGGGTCAGAAATTTTGCTCACCTCATCAGGATGATACTTAAAGCGAGTTTAGTATCAGCAGGGGGGAGTGTAAGCTGCAGGGTTCTCAAAATTCCCGCACTCCCCAAATTATGGATCAAGGGACCCTGTTTGGACAAGTTATTAAAAACAGGATACCCAAAATGGCTTCTGTAACCTCATGACCAACACCGACAGGATTTTTAAAACAGGGCTCTGCAAACAGGCAGACCCGGAGACGAAACTTAAAATGCAGGAATCTGTGAAAAAGGACTCTCTGGAGCCAGCCAGACAAAGTAAACACAGAATACGCATTCATTCGACTTGAAATAAATCAAGCCAGAATGGGCCTAGAATCGAGGCCATTAGGTTTCTGCATATTTAATCGGTAAAAGCTCACAGTAGCCATCAAGTCACGATGGGGACAATTAAGTCTTATCCTTGACAAAACAACCAGGACATCAGGGCCATTAGACCTGGAAACAACCACTCTACATGTCGTTAAAATAAATGGCTGTAATCATTTAAACAAGTCCACCAAAAGTTAAACAATGGACTGATCTGATTTGGCGTGCAGATAAGGAGCTCTCTTCTGGCTCCCCGCAGCGCTCAACAACCAAGGACGCCCATTGCACCGGGACCAAACGCGGGAGGAGAACGAGACCCGTTCAAAACCACACAGGACACACAGGCCACAAACGAGCAGATGAGATGAGACGAGATGAAGAAGAAGGTAAACCGATAAAGGCAGAGAAGGGCAGCGAAAGACGCATTGGGAAAATCCAAACGCCTAGTTATAAGCTGGCGTTTGGTGAATAAATTGGCGTTGCATGTATGGACAGTGAGAATAAGCTGGCATTCAAAGAGTGGGTGGCAGCGCCCGCGACGAATAAACTGGCGTTCGAAGCTTGGTTAGTAAAATCATCTAAGCGGTAAAAACCACCAATCGACCCCCGACCGTAACATTACCACCGACGGCCACCCGAGGGAGAAGAAGAAAACCCATCACGACGAGACGACGATGGTAGCTGAGGAAAAAGGAGGGTGTTTCACATCAACGACTTCAGCGCCGCGCCCTGAGACCACGTGGCGACGGGGTACCCCAAAGGACAGCAAGAACAGACCTCAAAACTCACAACCGTTAAAGCAACAGGTTTTGGATTGGTGAGCATGAATTCCTGGCCCCTCATAGCTTAATCTAGTTAGGTATAGGGGGTGGGATAAGGATAAGGGGATTGTTAATGTAGTTGTTTTCCCTCGATGTGCCGTGTGTTCCCCATTCCCATATAAGTGTAATTGTTTTATGCCTGTATTTTCATACCAGTAATTGTCATAAGATTGTTGTATTCTGCTTATAATAAAATCTTGGTTTTCTTATACCAAACCACTTGTCTACTCGATTTTCTGTATCGCCACCTGTACCTAAGTCCGATGTCTAGAACCCAGGGGTGTGGGAGCGATTCAAACTGCTCAGAGGACAGTCAGAGGTGAAGCTGAGTGGGCACACACGCCACCCCCTACAAATGGGACAAGTTAAGAAACAAAATATGATTTGAGATGAGCTGTGAATGATGATGGCAGCAACATTAACAGCCACCATGTGAGAAAACAAGAGAAAAAAATATACAAAAAGAAATACAGGGAGCTCTAGCTTTACGATAGCAAAATACTGCGGATGCTGGAAATCCGAAATAACAACAGAAAATGCTAGAAAAACTCAGCAGGCCAGGCAACATCCATGGAGAGAGAAATAGAGTCAACATTTCAGGTCAAAACCCTTCGTCAGGACTGAGAGAGAACACAGGAAATGAAACGGATTAAAAGGCCAGTTTGGGGGCTGGGAAATGGGGATGAAAGAACAAAAGAGAAGTGAAGAGACATTAAGAGGTTTTCAAGACGAGACGAGATGTTGATAGGACTAGTAAAGAGTTAAAAGACGGTTCCAGATGTTTATTAAATGGATACAGTGTGGAGTGTGAAATGCGCTGGCAGAATGAGAGACAGCTGCCATGTGGGAGAGAAAAAAAGGGAGAAGGGCACAAAATAAAGGTGTGGGTAAAAAATATATTAAAATGTAATCGGGGCCGAGGTTATGATCTGAAATTGTTGAACTCGATATTGAGTCTGGAAGGCTGTAAAGTGCCCAATCGGAAGATGAGGTGCTGTTCCTCGAGCTTACTTTAAGGTAAGCATGGTGGCATAGTGGTTAGCACTGTTGCCTCACAGCGCCAGGGACCCGGGTTCGAATCCAGCCTTGGGTGACTGTCTGTGTGGAGTTTGCACATTCTCCCCGTGTTTGCGTGGGTTTCCTCCGGGTGCTCCGGTTTCCTCCCACAGTCCAAAGATGTGCGGGTTAGGTTGATTGGCTGTGATAAATTGACCCTTAGTGTTAGGGGGATTAAATACATGGGGTTACGGGGATCGAGTGGGATATGTGTCGGTGCAGGCTCGATGGGCCGAAATGGCCTCTATCTGCACTGTGGGGTTTCTGTGATTTCTTACGTTGGGTTTCCATGGAACAATGCAAGAGCCCAAGGACGGTGAGGTCTGAGTGGGAATGGGGTGGTGAATTAAAATGACAGGCGACCGGAAGCTCGGGGTTACCCTTACGGACTGAACGGAGGTGTTCTGCAGAGCTCTAGCTTTAGATGCCCTTCCTTTCCCCTCATGGGAATGTGTCTGTTCTGTACCCCAACCATCTCCTCTTTGAAGACCTCCCATTGCTCATTTACCGTTTTGCCTACCAAACTTTGATTCTACTCCACCTGGGCCACATCCCTTTTGAACTCGCTGAAGTTAGCCCTCCTCCAGTTAAGTATTTTAATGCTTGATTCCACCTTCTCCTTGTCCATAACTATTCTAAACCCGATGATATTATGATCACTGATCCCCAAAAGCTCTCCCCCCCTACTGAAACATGCTCCACTTGCCCCATTTCATTCCCCAGAACTAGATCCAGCACTGCTTCCTTCCTCGTTGGGCTGGAAACATACTGATCAAGAAGGTCCCCTCCCTCACCTCTTTTTCCGATACATTGATGACTGTATCGGTGCCGTTTCCTGCTCTCACCCTAAACTAGACAATTTCATTCACTTTGCCTCCAATTTCCACCTTTCCCTCACCTTCACATGGTCCATCTCTGACTCTTCCCTTCCCTTCCTCGACTTCTCCGTCTCCATCTCTGGGGATAGGTTCTCGACCAATATTCACTACAAGCCCACTGACTCCCACAGCTACCTGGACTACACTTCCTCCCACCCCACCTCCTGTAAGGACTCTATTCCATTCTCCCAGTTTCTCCGTCTCCGCCATATCTGCTCCGACGATGCCACCTTCCACACCAGTGCTTCCGACATGCCTTCCTTTTTCCTCAACCGAGGATTCCCCTCTACCGTGGTTAACACGGCCCTCGACCGTGTCCGTTCTATCTCCCGCACTTCTGCCCTCACCCCTGCCCCTCCCTCCCGGAACCACAATAGGGTTCCCCTTGTCCTTACCTTTCACCCCACCAGCCTGCACATTCAACGGATCATCCTCCGCCATTTCCGCTACCTCCAAAGTGATCCCACCACCAAACGCATCTTCCCCTCCCCTCCCCTTTCAGCATTCCATAGGGACCGCTCCCTCCGAGACACCCTAGTCCACTCCTCTATCACCCCCAACAGCCCTTCCTCTTCGCCTGGCACCTTCCCGTGCAAGCGGAGGAGATGTAACACCTGCCCCTATACCTCCCCCTTTCCCACTGTCCAGGGTCCCAAACACCCCTTCCAGGTGAAACAGCGATTTACTTGTACTTCTTGCAATCTAGTATACTGTATTCTCTGCTCACGATGCGGTCTCCTCTACACTGGGGAGACCAAATGCAGATTGGGTGACTGCTTTGCGGAACACCTCCATTCAGTCCGTAAGGGTGACCCCGAGCTTCCGGTTGCCTGTCATTTTAATTCACCGCTCCATTCCCACTCGGACCTCACCGTCCTTGGCCTCTTGTATTGTTCCACGGAAGCTCAACGTAAACTCGAGGAACAGCACCTCATCTTCCGATTAGGCACTTTGCAGCCTTCCGGACTCAATATCAAGTTCAACAATTTCAAATCATAACCTCGGCCCCTATTACATTTTTACTTATATTTTTTTTCCACCCCTCTGTTTTGGGTTTTCCCTTTCCCCCCCCCCTTCCTTCCTTTTTTTTCTCTCTCCCACATGGCAGCTGTCTCCCATTCTGCCAGTACACTTCACACCTAATCTGAGCCGTCTTTTGTCTCCACTGTCCTATTACCATCTCGTCTGGTTTTGAATACCTCTTAATGTCTCTTTACTTCTTTTGTTCTATCGCAGCCCTGCCTTCGATCTATTTTATTTCCTTTCCAGTTTTGAAAAAGGGTTTCGACCCGAAACGTCGACTGTAATTTCTCTCCACGGATGTTGCCTGGCCTGCTGAATTTTTCCAGCATTTTCTGTTGTTATTTCGGATTTCCAGCATCTGCAGTATTTTGCTATCGTACTGATCAAGAATGTTCTCTTGTACACATTTCAGGAATTCCTCCCCCTCTTTGCCCTTTACACTGTTACTATCCCAGTCTATATTAGGATAATTGAAGACTCTCATTATCACTACACTGTAGTTCTTCCATCTTTCTGTAATTTGCCTGAAACTTTGCTCCTGTATCTCCTTCCCACTATTTGGTGGCCTATAGTATACACCCAGTAGCGTAATAGCTCCTCTATTGCTCCTTAATTCTAACCAAATAGTCTTTGGTCCCTCAACTGCATCATTTCTCTCCAGTGCTATAATAGTTTCTGTAACCAATACTGCCACCCCCTCCTTTTTTTCCTTCCCTATCTTTCCTGAATACCTTTTAGCCAGGAATATTAAGTTACCAAACTTCCCTTTCTTTGAGCCAGGTCTGTTATTGTCACTATATCATAGTCCCATGTGGTGACTTGTGCCTGCAGCTCACTAACTTTATTTAACACGCTCCATGCATTTACGTTCATGCACTCCAAACCCAACTTAGACTGCTTCGCATTTGCCCCTGTCTGAGCCCTCCTATTTCTGAACTATTCTTTACTCTAGTGCTATTTGCCTCTCTCTGTCCTCTGTGCATCTTGTTTCTCCTCTCTAGTGTTTCATCCTGGTGCCCTGCCAAATTAGTTTAAACCCTCCCCACAGCATTAGTTAACCTTCCCGCGAGGACATTGGTCCCAGCTCTGTTGAGGTTCAACCCGTCCCCTTTGAACTAGTCCCTCCTGCCTGGGCACTGGTCCCAATGCCTCAGGAATCAAAAGCCCTCCCTCCTGCACCATTTCTCCAGCCATGTCTTATCCTATTATTTCTATACACACTGGCACGTGGCACTGGGAGATTACTACCTTGGAGGTCCTGCTTTTTAACTTCCTCCCTAGCTCCTGAAAATCTGACTGCAGGACCTCAACTCTTTTCTTTCCTATGTCATTGGTTCTCACATGAACCACAACTTCTGGCTGGTTCCCCTTCTCCTCCCAAAATGTTCTGCACCCGTTCAGTGATGTCCTTTACCCTGGCACCAGGAGGCAACACACCACATGGGACTCACGTCAGCAGTTGCAGAAATGCCTGTCTATCCCCCGACTATCGAATCCCCTATAACCACTGCATTTCTACACTTTGCTGTGCCCCCCTGTGCTGTCATTTGCCCCACAGTGCTGTGAATGTGCTCGAGACTGCACTCCTCAAGGTGTCGTCACCCTCACCGGTGTTCAGCACTGAAAATGTTTGAGTGCGCCGCACCCCCGGAGGATTCCTGCCCTGCCTGGCTCCTCCTACCCTGCCAGATGGCCACCCACTTACTCTGCTCCTGAACTCTCTGTATCTGCGGGGTGACCACCTCCTGTAAGGTGCGCTCTGGGAAATTCTCCGCCTCCTGTACGCCCTGCAATGACTCCAGCCGCTGCTCAAGCTCAGAAACCCCGAGCTAGAGTTCAAGCGACTGGAGGCATTTCCTGCACACGTGGTTATCCAAGACACATGAATGCAGGAAATGTGCAGCCAACTTAAGAACTGCAAGGTGCCACAAACAGTAATGAGATAATCATCATCAGCATAAAGCCCAGTACTTGTTCTACTTTGTTATCGATCTCTCCACATTCTAAAACTGAGATGTTTATAAATAAAAGAAATGTTGGGGGTCGATCTGTGAGATAGTGGGGCCAATGGAAATTAAAATGGGGAGAGATGTAAAAGGAGCTGCCGATTCACTAGCACCCGATTGACACTGTCGCACAAAGTCAAAATTTAGAGTGACATTTTTGTTATTTGTCTTCAAGATTCTGAGCTTCAGCGAGATGTCCAGTGCCTGAAACTAATGCCTGAGATGAATTGCATTCCTGATTAATGACTCAGGTGGGGAGGTGGACATCCCTTTGTCAGTCTTCTGTATTTTAATGTGTTTGCAATTGGTGGTGGAATGCTTGATTGAGCATGGAATGCCATTCTCATTGTGTATCTCAGCGGGTGGTAATGGTTCCTTGGCCTTAAGTTGGTCTGATGGGAGTTTAGTAACAAAATATCTTGACACCAGATATGATGTAACGTGGCATAGTACAGAAACGTGTGAGGATGGCGGGTTGATGCAGATCAAGTGACAATTGGGCGGGTGGGGGGTGTACAGTACAATGGTGTATGCAGTGTGAGTTAGATCACCCCAGAGGCACCAGGATCTTTGTCCATAAGCTAAGTCTGCTGAGGGTAGGGTTGCCAACCCTCTAGGATTGTCCTGGAGCGGGGCTTTCCAAACTCATTTTATACAACTACTCGCATTTATACAGTACCTTTGACATAGTAAACCATCCCAAGGCGCTTCACAGGAGTGTATTCGGACAAAATTTGGCACCGAGCCACATAAGGAGATATTTGGACAGGTGACCAAAAGCTTGGTGAAAGAGGCAGGTTTTAAGCAGTGACTTAAAGGAGGAGAGAGAGGTAGAGAGATGGAGGGGTTTAGGGAGGGAATTCCAGAGCTCAGGGCTCAGGCAGCTGAAGGCACGGCCACCAATGGTGGATCGATTAAAATCGGGGATGCTCAAGAGGCCAGAATTAGAGGCATACGGTGGATCTGATGCAATATCCTGGCACTTGGAGTGGGCCACATTCAGCTAAATTTACTCTAAAATAGAAATAGATAAAAGTAAACCATACTGCTACTTGCTGACCTTGTTACTGGACATTGAAAAACGGGGTCAGACAAACAGTGGGAGACACGATCGCCTTTCACCACCACCGGACATCTCAAAGCGCTTTACAGCCAATGAAGTATTTTTGAAGTGGAGTCACTGTTGTAATGTGGGAAACGTGGCAGCCAATGTGCGCACAGCAAACTCCCACAAACAGCAATGTGATAATGACCAGATAATCTGTTTTTTTTGTTGTTATGTTGATTGAGGGATAAATATTGGCCCAGGACACCGGGGATAACTCCCCTGCTCTTCTTCGAAATAGTGCCATGGGATCTTTTACGTCCACCTGAGAGAGAGCAGACGGGGCTTCGGTTTAACGTCTCATCCGAAAGACTACTAGAAAACACCTCCGACAGGCTTGGCCAGAGGTGTCGCCACAAGTATGGGACGTCTTTAGGCTGGAACCAACTGTGGGCCATTGGTTTGACACCCCTGTCCTGGCATCTCCAGGAATTAAAGATCAATCTCTTGCACACTGCTGCCACACACCTGGGAGAAAAATCCTCCGGGCATTAAAAAAATTGTATGCTTTTTTTTTGCCTTCTTTGATCATTTTCGTAGAAGGATATTGGCAATGGGAAAATAAATTCTCTTCAACTAACAGTCAAGAATCATCCAATCGGGTAACGGAGAGTCTCTTTGCTTTCCTGGCGCGGGAATGCGTGGCACTGCGAGGGTTGACATTTTGAGTGACCAATAGCAGAAGAGTGGGGGTGGGAGGTCATGTGATGAAACCTCCTGACTTACATCCAACCAGGGTTGGCAGCCCGAGCTGGTGGTCACAATAAGACAGTGACTGGCGAGCTCGGTATAAATCCGACTGTGACTATAATTATCTAACAGCTATTTACATCCCCAGGACAACACAAACTACTTTGCAGCAAACAAATTACTTTTGAAATGCAGCCACTGCTGTTAAGTAGCCAAAACGCAGCAACCAATGTGTATATAGCAAGATCCCACACACAGCAAGTGAAATGAATGATTAGTTAACCTCATTTTGATGGTATTGGTTGAATGAGGAACATTGGCAAGGGTACCAGGAATACTCTATGCTCTTCTTTGAACAGTGCCTTGGGATCTTTTATATCTTCCTGAACAGACAGGCAGGACCACAGTTTAATGCCTCATCCCAAAGCAGCACTCCCTCAGTATTGCACTAGCGTCAGCCTTGTAGTCAAGGCCTGGAGCGGGATTTGAACCTACAGCTTTCTGACTCAAGGGCAAGAGTGCTACAAACTGAGCCAAGCTGAGCAAAATCTGAGCCTTTGGGCCTGTAAGGTTCCAGGCTGCACATCCAGGACCGTAACAGTTAGCATCAGAATATAGGAATTACTGGACGGAAAAAAGACCACGGTCCATCTAATTCGCCTTCTACCATCCTGGTAATCACATGATTCGATGATCATGGAGCTGTTGACTAATCCCAGCATCAATCGCTATCCATTAGTCTAAACATGAGGTGGAGAGCATTGGAAACCATCGGTCCAAAGTCATCTGTTCCTCCTGAGCCTGCTACACTTGCTATATGTGCAAACCAGTTCAACATGCATACAGCGTGACTGAGCAGGAAAATTGTAGCGGATTATCAATAAACTATTTAGTTCCCACTGCTGTGTAAAGAAAAGAGAAAGAGAAAGAACTTGCATTTATATCACGTCTTGCATGACCTCAAGACATCCCAAAGCGTTTTACAGTCAATGAAGTACCTTTGAACCGTAGTCACTGTTATAATGTAGGGGAAAACACAGCTAATTTGCACACAGCAAGATCCCACAAACAGAAATGAGATAATAACCATCTAATTTGTTTTTTTAGTGATGTTAGTTGAGGGATAAATATTGGCCAGGGCACCGGAAGAACTCCCCTGCTCTTCTTCAAAGAGTACCATGGGATATTTTACGTCCACCTGAGAGAGCAGGCGGGGCCTCGGTTTACCGTCTCGTCCAAAGGACGGCACCTCCGACAGTGCAGCACTCCCTCAGCACTACACTGGAGTGTCAGCCTGGATTATGTGCTCAAGTCTCTGGAGTGGGACATAACCCATGACATTCTGACACAGAATTCAGAGTGCTACCACCGAGCCACGGCCGACACTCACTCAACTCAGTTGGATCATGCAGAAAGTGTGACATGCTTTTCTTCCATTTTTTGCCAATTTCCTCCTCCTAGCTACAGCTCTCCGAGGACGTCAACTCCTTACTGAGGTTCCACGGGAAATCAGAAGAGTGGACTCTAGTCAGCTTTTTCTCTCTTCTCTAACCCTTGAAGCTGAGCCAATTGAATTCTGATGCCCAGCATAGTTGGCCTGAGATCAGTAAATCAGAAAAGATCAGGCACCTTCCTGCTCGGTATTGAATCACAGAATATTACAGCACAGAAGGAAGCCATTCGGCCCATCGTGCTTGCGACGGCTCTTTGAAAGAACTATCCAATTAATCCCACTCCCCCGCTCTTTCCCCATAGCTCTGCAAATTTTACACCTTCAAGTATTTATCAATTCTCTTTTGAATGTTCCTATTGAATCGACTTCCACCCTTTCAGGCAGTACATTCCAGGTCACAATAACTCGCTCTATAAAACAAAAATTGTCCTCGTCTCCTCTCTGGTTCTTTTGCCAATTATCTTAAATCTGTGTCCTTTGGTTACCGACCCTCCTGCCGATAGAAACAGTTTCACCCTAACTACACTATCACAATCTCTATTAAATCTCCCCTTAACCTTCCCTGCTCTAAGAAGAACAATCTCTGCTTCTCCAGTCTCTCCGTTTAACTGAAGTCACTCATCCCTGGAACCATTCTAGTAAATCTCCTCTTCACCATCTCTGAGGCCTTGACATCCTTCCTAAAGTGTGGTGCCCAGAATTGGTCGCAGTATGGCTCAACTGCTCATCATTTAACCAGCAGAACCATTGGGGGAGCGGAGAAAGTCAGCTTCCGACCACATCTCCGCTCCATTACCAAAATCACAGCTCATCTATTGCTGAAACCCTCATCAATGCTTTTATTACCTCTAGACTTGACTATTCCAAGGCTCTCCTGGCCAGCCTTGCCTCTTCCACCCTCCATAAACTTGAGCTTATCCAAAACTCTGCTGCCCGCGTCCTAAATCGCACCAAGTCCCGTTCACCCATCACCCCCTGAGCTCGCTGACCTATGTTGGTTTCTGGTCCGGCAACGCCTCAATTTTAATATTCTCATCCTTGTTTTCAAATCCCTCCATGGTCTTGCCCCTCCCTATCTCTGTAAACTTCTCCAGCCCTACCAAGCCTCCGAGATCTCCTCCAATTCTGGCCTCTTGTGCATATGTAAGCAGCCTCCCACCTGTTTGAGGCAAGCAGGATGCTCGCTCATTGACAGGCCTGCCTGAAACTGGTACCAGCTGGGCCTTGGGCATCAATGGGCAGATGAGGTGCGATCCCTCCCTAGAAATGGGCAGACGGCAGTTGAAAATTGCCCGTAGAGTCCACTGTGCTCTCACAGCAACAGCAAGGGGACTTTAAAAAAGGCCAGAAGCAGCTAGCTTGGGATAGCTTAGCTATAGAAGGGAATTTGACATAGAATTACATAAAATGTACAGCACAGAAACAGGCCATTCAGCCCAACAGGTCCATGCCAGCGTTTATGCTCCACACGAGCCGCCTTACTACATTTATAGAGTTAGTTGGCGGTAGATCTTGACTTTGTGGCATACTGTAAATCAGGTGAAATCAGGGACTTGAGCACAAAAGTCTAGGCTGACCCTCCCAGTGTGGTGCTGAGGGAGTGCTGCACTGCCGGAGGTGCCGTCTTTCAGATGAGATGTTAAACCGAGGCCTCATCTGCTCTCTCAGGTGGACGTAAAAGATCCCACGGCACTATTTCGAAGAAGAGCGGGGCGTTATCCCCGGTGTCCTGGCCAATATTTATCCCTCAATCAACATCACTAAAACAGATTATCTGGTCATTATCACATTGCTGTTTGTGGGATTTTGCTGTGCGCAAATTGGCTGCTGAGTTCCCCACATTACAACAGTGGCTCCACTTCAAAATTACTTTATTGGTTGTGAAGCGCTTTGAGACGTCCGGTGGTCGTGAAAGGCGCTATAGAAATGCAAGTCTTTCTTTTTTCGTTTTGATAGTGAGTCGGGAGTCCGCTTTACATCTCTCCCCATTTTTATTTCCATTGACTTGTATCAGGAGAGAGAAAAGAACATAAGAACATGATAAGACGGGCTGCCGACTCGCTATCACCCAATTTACACTATCGCACGCGGTCAGGATCTATCACTGTGAGTTCGATCGGAGGTATGTGCTGCGGATAATTGCAGATTGTAACATTGATCTGACGCCATTGTGATCGGCTGCTGTTCTGAAGCTGTGCTATCTCTACTGTTGTGCAGTAAACTTCTATTGCCACACTATAAGTGTTTCCACATAGTTTTGATAAATAAAAATGTATAAATAGCTGTTTTGGTTATGAGCCAAAACCTTCTGTAAGGTTTTATAACACAACAACAAAGGCACAAGGCGGCTGCAATTGCATCATCTCCCACAGAATACATTGCACCCAGCAGGAACAATGGCATGCCCATTGCAAAGTGCAATGTTACTGTCAGATTTCACCACAACGGAGCAACAGATGGATACGGACACTTGGGCGGCAGGCCTGATAGTAACCTAATGGCATTCAAAGTATGTTCAAGCCAATTGTGTTCCCTGTCTTAATGCCTAAGCATTGTCACAGAACTGTGGGACGGATGATGCGGGTCAGGTGACACTACCATGGTGCACACCACGGGCTCACATGTATAAGGCAAGCCCATCCCATAATAATAAATATCAATTGCCGCTGGTGCTGGGTTAGGGGGAAAATTATCCATGGCAACAACAACTTGTATTTATATAGTGCCTCTAATGTAGTAAAATATCCCAAGGCACTTCACAGGAGTGTAATCAAACAAAAAATTAACACCAAGCCACATAGCGAGATATTAGGACAAGTGACCAAAAGCTTGGTCAAAGAGGTTGATTTTAAGGAGTGTCTGAAAGAAAGAGAGAGAGGCGGAGAAGTTTAGGGAGGTACAGGGCACCTTAAAGGGCAATTGGACCCTCTCATTGTCATCCTGTAGCTGATGGGGAAAACACTGTCTGCAGCAGGCAAGGGGCGAGAGCCACAGTGCGGGAGGCCCTGCACAGAGGGTGGCTGTATTACAGGTGAGGAGAGTCACAGTGCCGGAGGCCCTGCACAGAGGGTGACTGTATTACAGGTGAGGAGAGTCACAGTGCGGGAGGCCCTGTACAGAGGGTGACTGTATTACAGGTGAGGAGAGTCACACTGTGGGAGGCCCTGCACAGAGGGTGACTGTATTACAGGTGAGGAGAGCCACAGTGCGGGAGGCCCTGCACAGAGGGTGGCTGTATTACAGGTGAGGAGAGCCACAGTGCAGGAGGCCCTGCACAGAGGGTGACTGTATTACAGGTGAGGAGAGTCACAGTGCGGGAGGCCCTGCACAGAGCGTGGCTGTATTACAGGTGAGGAGAGTCACAGTGCGGGAGGCCCTGCACAGAGGGTGGCTGTATTACAGGTGAGGAGAGTCACAGTGCGGGAGGCCCTGCACAGAGGGTGACTGTATTACAGGTGAGGAGAGCCACAGTGCAGGAGGCCCTGCACAGAGGGTGGCTGTATTACAGGTGAGGAGAGTCACAGTGCGGGAGGCCCTGCACAGAGGGTGGCTGTATTACAGGTGAGGAGAGTCACAGTGCGGGAGGCCCTGCACAGAGGGTGACTGTATTACAGGTGAGGAGAGCCACAGTGCAGGAGGCCCTGCACAGAGCGTGGCTGTATTACAGGTGAGGAGAGTCACAGTGCGGGAGGCCCTGCACAGAGGGTGACTGTATTACAGGTGAGGAGAGCCACAGTGCAGGAGGCCCTGCACAGAGCGTGGCTGTATTACAGGTGAGGAGAGTCACAGTGCGGGAGGCCCTGCACAGAGGGTGACTGTATTACAGGTGAGGAGAGCCACAGTGCAGGAGGCCCTGCACAGAGGGTGGCTGTATTACAGGTGAGGAGAGTCACAGTGCGGGAGGCCCTGCACAGAGGGTGGCTGTATTACAGGTGAGGAGAGTCACAGTGCGGGAGGCCCTGCACAGAGGGTGACTGTATTACAGGTGAGGAGAGCCACAGTGCAGGAGGCCCTGCACAGAGCGTGGCTGTATTACAGGTGAGGAGAGTCACAGTGCGGGAGGCCCTGCACAGAGGGTGGCTGTATTACAGGTGAGGAGAGTCACAGTGCGGGAGGCCCTGCACAGAGGGTGACTGTATTACAGGTGAGGAGAGCCACAGTGCAGGAGGCCCTGCACAGAGGGTGGCTGTATTACAGGTGAGGAGAGTCACAGTGCGGGAGGCCCTACACAGAGGGTGGCTGTATTACAGGTGAGGAGAGTCACAGTGCGGGAGGCCCTGCACAGAGGGTGACTGTATTACAGGTGAGGAGAGTCACAGTGCGGGAGGCCCTGCACAGAGGGTGACTGTATTACAGGTGAGGAGAGTCACAGTGCGGGAGGCCCTGCACAGAGGGTGACTGTATTACAGGTGAGGAGAGTCACAGTGCGGGAGGCCCTGCACAGAGGGTGACTGTATTACAGGTGAGGAGAGTCACAGTGCGGGAGGCCCTGCACAGAGGGTGACTGTATTACAGGTGAGGAGAGCCACAGTGCGGGAGGCCCTGCACAGAGGGTGGCTGTATTACAGGTGAGGAGAGTCACAGTGCGGGAGGCCCTGCACAGAGGGTGACTGTATTACAGGTGAGGAGAGCCACAGTGCGGGAGGCCCTGCACAGAGGGTGGCTGTATTACAGGTGAGGAGAGTCACAGTGCGGGAGGCCCTGCACAGAGGGTGACTGTATTACAGGTGAGGAGAGTCACAGTGCGGGAGGCTCTGCACAGAGCGTGGCTGTATTACAGGTGAGGAGAGCCACAGTGCGGGAGGCCCTGCACAGAGGGTGACTGTATTACAGGTGAGGAGAGCCACAGTGCGGGAGGCCCTGCACAGAGGGTGACTGTATTACAGGTGAGGAGAGTCACAGTGCGGGAGGCCCTGCACAGAGGGTGACTGTATTACAGGTGAGGAGAGTCACAGTGCGGGAGGCCCTGCACAGAGGGTGGCTGTATTACAGGTGAGGAGAGTCACAGTGCGGGAGGCCCTGCACAGAGGGTGACTGTATTACAGGTGAGGAGAGTCACAGTGCAGGAGGCCCTGCACAGAGGGTGACTGTATTACAGGTGAGGAGAGTCACAGTGCGGGAGGCCCTGCACAGAGGGTGGCTGTATTACAGGTGAGGAGAGCCACAGTGCGGGAGGCCCTGCACAGAGGGTGACTGTATTACAGGTGAGGAGAGTCACAGTGCAGGAGGCCCTGCACAGAGGGTGACTGTATTACAGGTGAGGAGAGTCACAGTGCGGGAGGCCCTGCACAGAGGGTGGCTGTATTACAGGTGAGGAGAGTCACAGTGCGGGAGGCCCTGCACAGAGGGTGGCTGTATTACAGGTGAGGAGAGTCACAGTGCAGGAGGCCCTGCACAGAGGGTGACTGTATTACAGGTGAGGAGAGTCACAGTGCGGGAGGCCCTGCACAGAGGGTGACTGTATTACAGGTGAGGAGAGTCACAGTGTGGGAGGCCCTGCACAGAGGGTGGCTGTATTACAGGTGAGGAGAGTCACAGTGCGGGAGGCCCTGCACAGAGGGTGACTGTATTACAGGTGAGGAGAGTCACAGTGCGGGAGGCTCTGCACAGAGGGTGACTGTATTACAGGTGAGGAGAGCCACAGTGCGGGAGGCCCTGCACAGAGGGTGACTGTATTACAGGTGAGGAGAGCCACAGTGCGGGAGGCCCTGCACAGAGGGTGGCTGTATTACAGGTGAGGAGAGTCACAGTGCGGGAGGCCCTGCACAGAGGGTGACTGTATTACAGGTGAGGAGAGTCACAGTGCCGGAGGCCCTGCACAGAGGGTGACTGTATTACAGGTGAGGAGAGTCACAGTGCGGGAGGCCCTGCACAGAGGGTGGCTGTATTACAGGTGAGGAGAGTCACAGTGCCGGAGGCCCTGCACAGAGGGTGACTGTATTACAGGTGAGGAGAGTCACAGTGCGGGAGGCCCTGCACAGAGGGTGGCTGTATTACAGGTGAGGAGAGTCACAGTGCGGGAGGCCCTGCACAGAGGGTGGCTGTATTACAGGTGAGGAGAGTCACAGTGCCGGAGGCCCTGCACAGAGGGTGGCTGTATTACAGGTGAGGAGAGCCACAGTGCGGGAGGCTCTGCACAGAGCGTGGCTGTATTACAGGTGAGGAGAGCCACAGTGCGGGAGGCCCTGCACAGAGGGTGACTGTATTACAGGTGAGGAGAGTCACAGTGCGGGAGGCCCTGCACAGAGGGTGACTGTATTACAGGTGAGGAGAGTCACAGTGCGGGAGGCCCTGCACAGAGGGTGACTGTATTACAGGTGAGGAGAGTCACAGTGCGGGAGGCCCTGCACAGAGGGTGACTGTATTACAGGTGAGGAGAGTCACAGTGCGGGAGGCCCTGCACAGAGGGTGACTGTATTACAGGTGAGGAGAGTCACAGTGCGGGAGGCTCTGCACAGAGCGTGGCTGTATTACAGGTGAGGAGATCCACAGTGCGGGAGGCCCTGCACAGAGGGTGGCTGTATTACAGGTGAGGAGAGTCACAGTGCGGGAGGCCCTGCACAGAGGGTGACTGTATTACAGGTGAGGAGAGCCACAGTGCGGGAGGCCCTGCACAGAGGGTGGCTGTATTACAGGTGAGGAGAGTCACAGTGCGGGAGGCCCTGCACAGAGGGTGACTGTATTACAGGTGAGGAGAGTCACAGTGCGGGAGGCTCTGCACAGAGCGTGGCTGTATTACAGGTGAGGAGAGCCACAGTGCGGGAGGCCCTGCACAGAGGGTGACTGTATTACAGGTGAGGAGAGCCACAGTGCGGGAGGCCCTGCACAGAGGGTGACTGTATTACAGGTGAGGAGAGTCACAGTGCGGGAGGCCCTGCACAGAGGGTGACTGTATTACAGGTGTGGAGAGTCACAGTGCGGGAGGCCCTGCACAGAGGGTGGCTGTATTACAGGTGAGGAGAGTCACAGTGCGGGAGGCCCTGCACAGAGGGTGACTGTATTACAGGTGAGGAGAGTCACAGTGCGGGAGGCCCTGCACAGAGGGTGACTGTATTACAGGTGAGGAGAGTCACAGTGTGGGAGGCCCTGCACAGAGGGTGGCTGTATTACAGGTGAGGAGAGTCACAGTGCGGGAGGCCCTGCACAGAGGGTGACTGTATTACAGGTGAGGAGAGTCACAGTGCGGGAGGCTCTGCACAGAGGGTGACTGTATTACAGGTGAGGAGAGCCACAGTGCGGGAGGCCCTGCACAGAGGGTGACTGTATTACAGGTGAGGAGAGCCACAGTGCGGGAGGCCCTGCACAGAGGGTGACTGTATTACAGGTGAGGAGAGCCACAGTGCGGGAGGCCCTGCACAGAGGGTGGCTGTATTACAGGTGAGGAGAGTCACAGTGCGGGAGGCCCTGCACAGAGGGTGACTGTATTACAGGTGAGGAGAGTCACAGTGCCGGAGGCCCTGCACAGAGGGTGACTGTATTACAGGTGAGGAGAGTCACAGTGCGGGAGGCCCTGCACAGAGGGTGGCTGTATTACAGGTGAGGAGAGTCACAGTGCCGGAGGCCCTGCACAGAGGGTGACTGTATTACAGGTGAGGAGAGTCACAGTGCGGGAGGCCCTGCACAGAGGGTGGCTGTATTACAGGTGAGGAGAGTCACAGTGCCGGAGGCCCTGCACAGAGGGTGACTGTATTACAGGTGAGGAGAGTCACAGTGCGGGAGGCCCTGCACAGAGGGTGGCTGTATTACAGGTGAGGAGAGTCACAGTGCAGGAGGCCCTGCACAGAGGGTGACTGTATTACAGGTGAGAAGAGCCACAGTGCGGGAGGCCCTGCACAGAGGGTGACTGTATTACAGGTGAGGAGAGCCACAGTGCGGGAGGCCCTGCACAGAGGGTGACTGTATTACAGGTGAGGAGAGTCACAGTGCGGGAGGCCCTGCACAGAGGGTGGCTGTATTACAGGTGAGGAGAGTCACAGTGCGGGAGGCCCTGCACAGAGGGTGACTGTATTACAGGTGAGAAGAGCCACAGTGAGGGAGGTCCTGAGCAGAGGGTGGCTGTATTACAGGTGAGGACCACTTCCAGCGCGGCGTGCATGAAGCTCACATGACAAGCAAATCCCGTCTCACCTGCAGTCTCCACCTGGCTGTAGGTGAGGAAGAAATCGGCACGGATAAACAGGGTTTCCAAGGAAACTGTGCTAACATGTGATTTCACTTTACAATCTTGGCTCACAATGTATCTTAATTGTACTTCAATCTAAACTTGGGGCAGCATCGGAGATGGCAGAATCTGTTGTAAATTACCAACTGTTCATCTTTCCCAACACACGGCCATCCTGGGCAATGTGTGAAGTGATCAATGTGTGTCCCGTTAAATCTAACAATCCATTGACTCCCAGCCCTGGTTGTACTGATCATACCAAGATTCTTGTTAGTAAAATTAAACCCATGGGATTAAGGGGAGTGGCAGCATGGATACAAAATTGGCTCAGGGACAGAAATCAGAGAGTAGTGATGAACAGTTGTTTTTCAGACTGGAGGGAAGTGTACAGTCGTGTTCCCCAGGGGTCAGTATTAGGACCACTGCCCTTTTTGGTATAAATTATTGACCTGGACTTGGGCACAATTTCAAAGTTTGCAGATGACATGAAAATTGAAAATGTAGTAAACAATGAGGAGGATACTCACAGACTTCAGAAGGACATAGACAGACTGGTGAAATGGGCAGACACATGGCAGATGAAATTTAACGCAAGAAGTGTGAAGTGATTCATTTTGGTAGGAAGAATGAGGAGAGGCAATATAAACAAAACGGTACAATTTTAAAGGGGATGCAGGAACAGAGACCGGGGTTGTATGTACACAAATCCTTGAAGGTGGCAGGACAAGTTAAGAAGGCTGTTAAAAAAGCATATGGGGTCCTTGACTTTATTAATAGAGGAATAGAGTACAAGAGCAAGCAAGTTATGCTAAACCTTTATAAATCACTGGTTAGGCCTCAGCTGGAGTATTGTGTCCTATTCTGGACACCACACTTTAGGAAGGATGTCAAGGTCTTTGAGAGGGTGCAGAGGAGATTTACTAGAATGGTACCAGGGATGCAGGACTTCAGTTATGTGGAGAGGTGGGAGAAGCTGGGGTTGTTCTCCTTAGAGCAGAGAAGGTTAACTCGCACCAAGTCCCGTTCACCCATCACCCCTGTGCTCGCTGACCTACATTGGCTCCTGGTTAAGCAACAGGACTTTAAATTCTCATCCTTGTTTTCAAATCCCTCCATGGCCTCGCCCCACCCTATCTCTGTAACCTCCTCCAACCCCACAACCCCCCGAGATATCTGCACTCCTCCAATTATGCCTCTAGCGCATCCCCAATTTTAATCACTCCACCAAGGCCCTAAGCTCTGGAATTCCCTCCCTAAACCTCTCCTCCTCTCGACCTCTCTTTCCTCCTTTAAGACGCTCCTTAGAACCTACCTCTTTGACCAAGCTTTTGGTCACCTGCCCAAATATCTCCTTGTGTGGCTTGGAGTCAAATTTTGTTTGATGACGCTCCTGTGAAGCAACTTGGGACATTTTACTATGTTAAAGGCACTATATAAATGCAAGTTGTTGTTGTTGATAGGTGTTCAAAATTATGAATGGTTTTGATAAGAGTATAAGGAGAGATTGTTTCCAGTGTCAGAAGGGTCGGTAACCAGAGAACGCAGATTTAAGAAAATTGGCAAGAGGAGTCATGAGGAAACAATTTTTTACACAGCGATCTGGAATGCGCTGCCTGAAAGAATGGTGGAAGCAGATTCAATAGTAACATTCAAAAGGAAATTGGACAAATACTTGAAGGGAAAAACTTTACAGAGCTAGAGGGAAAGAGCAGGGGACTGGGACTAATTGGATAGCTCTATCAAAGAGCCGGCACAGCCACGATGGGCGAATGGCCTCCTTCTGTGCTGTATGATTCTGTTGTAGGAAAAATGATTCCTCGGAAACTAGACTTTGAGTAAGAGAGACAACTTTATTAAATGACAGAGCTCTGGGAGAAGAGTCTGCAACCACGCAGTCTGCGAGAGCACCTTCTCCCCGATTGTAGTACGTGCCGAGCTTATATACAATTCCAAGAAGTTGGTTTTAGATCATTTACATTCATCCAATCAATTCGTTTATTAGCGCATATCGTTATTTTCCTCCAGTCAGGAGTTTACACACTTGTGTTGCCAATTCTGCCTCTTCAGGTCTTCGTTCCGTCTTGTTCCCCGGCGGAATGTGATTAGTTCGATAATAGGATACAAGTGATTAGTTCGATGATAGGATACCAGTGTGATACGCTTATCAATTACTCCATAAAAGACGATGAATCAGGAAGGTGATGAAAAGGCTTTTATTAACTAGAGAACAGAGCATGCCTCTCGTGGGTGGCTGGTTCCAAGAAGGAAGTGAGTCGGCGAAACCCCCACCTTTACACCTGGTCATGTGGGCGGAGTCAGCTGAGGCATGCCTTGGTACACAGCGCCACCCAGAGGTAACAATATACAATAACAGTGGTTTACCACACAGTGAACCTTGTTAGCCCTCAGTGATCCAATTAGTCCCAGACAGGACACGAGACGAACTTTGTTCCAGCCATGCGTAAGCGTGGCATGTCTCACTGTGCAGTGATTCAATTAGTCCCAGTCAGCGAATTTGTTGTTTGTGTCTTTTCCAGCAAAATCTTGTCCAGCAATCTTGTCCAGCAAAATTTTATTCTAACAATCCCTCCTCTTGGTCCTGGAGCATGATTCATTTGCTCCCAGATGACCATCCTCCGCCCCCCTTTCGTCGGTGCTTACAGCCACTGGCTTATGTCCGGGGGTTCGGTTGTTCCTTCGACAGTGTCGTATTGGTGTTCTTCGTCCCTTGGTAGCAGGTTGGTGTGTTCCTCCTCGATAGAGGCAATCGGCATCACGGTTTTCATAGCAGTTTGGCAACACAACTTTATAAGGCTCAGCGCACAACACATCAACATACAAATTACAACTATTATTATTATCCCTTGCATCATCCACGCTCCCCACCCGGTTTTCCCTAGCAACCAATCAAGCCACCCTGTGCTTGTGGGTTGATGGAGCTTCTTTATTTCTTCTTGGATATGATTTGCTAGGCTCGTGATATTCTCGGAGCTATCTGGGACATATGTACAGCAGTCTGTCCCGATCAGGGATCAGGTGCCTCCTTGCGCCGCCAACAGATAATCTAGGGCTATCCTATTCTGTAAGGCGGTGGTCCGGATCGCCACCATTTCGGCACTCATTTCTCTCAGGGACTCAGCCGTATCGTTGGCTATTTGTTCGAGCACTGCTGCCATGTTTATGGATTCCCTTGCTATTTTTCCTGTTCTGTACCAGTGGAATGCTATTGCCCAGAATCTTTCGGTTTCCGTAATAGCTCTCTTAACACGCTTGGCTGGTTGCCATAACGACTGGTACCCGTAGTGGTGGGTTAGGGAGGATAAATAATGGATGTATGGTACTACGTATCCTATATAGCATGACCCAGTCCAGGTTCGTGGAAGCCACGGATACGCCTTATATCCGCAAATGAAATAGGTATTATTATAGGCCTCAAATTTGTTCCAAAGTTGGTACATGATCCCAGGTATTCCTTCCAGGGTAGATTGCTAGTCCGGTTTAGCACTTCGGATAAATTAAACGTTCCCACGTAGGGCCATTCTAGGGCACCTGGTGGTTTAGTACTGGTTTTGGTTAAAGTGTAATTATACTTGCACTTACTCCATCCAACCACTAACCCTGTCTCGTCATAGTTTACCAAGCAGACTTCCCCCTCTGCATTGTTTAGTTTTCCCCCTGTGCTGACTAATAGCTCTTCTGGATACCTTCGATTATCGTACTGGGGATGAAACCATCCTTTAAAGTTCGTGGGGTTATACCCTGCCTGTTTCCACTCATGTTCCAGCTGATCTGGATTCAAGCTATTTTGGGTTTGTATGGTATCCTCCTTATTCCAGGTGGTATTAGAGTATAATAACCACCCTACCATCTCCTCTACCTTAAAGGGGATAGGCCTTAATGGGATTCCTCCCCCCGTATGGGTGGGCACATGGGCGCACACCCAGCAGGAGCTTTGGCCCATTTTTTCGCATAGACATATGACATATACAGAAAGGTATTTACATGCAATCCTCTCTCTTTACGTAAATGGGGTACCGCGCTTCCCGTGACAATATGAAACAACGCCATTACCCATAATACTCTAAACATGATTAATATATCACTACAGTCCAGTCTTTACAGGAATTTTATGACAAAGGGTATGCAGATCACCTGTAAAACAGATTCAGAAAGTAGCCAGTCAGTTGTCTTTATATACTTTCAATTGTGTCCAATGCTTCCATACTCCTTTATCCCTTATGTCTAGACAGGCACAGGTATCCCCACTGATTATGATTTCATATGGTCCACTCCATTTTGGGGTGAACCCTGGTTTGCTGGGCAGAGTTTTCACCATGACTTTACTACCCGCTGACGGAACATAAGCCGTCATTGTGAGCTCTTGTGCCCGATCCTTGTCCTCCTGATTATCGCGGACATTCTTTCGCATCTCCTTTAATTGAGTGCTAAGTTCCAGAACGTATCGTTTTAGTCTATCTTTTAAAGGGCCTACATCGGCCCCACCTGTTATGATACCTTCTGTTAATTGCATCGCCCTTCCTGTCATCAATTCATAAGGGGTCAAGCCTGTCGTTCGGTTTTCAGTGGCTCGCAGCTTCATTAGGATAATGGGCAATACTTCAGTCCAGGTTTTCCCTGACGTCTGCATTGCCTTTGCCAATGCATTTTTAAGGGTTCGGTTCATTCGTTCCATCATGCCCGAACTTTGAGGGTGGTATGGGATGTGGAATTTTTGTTTAATTCCCATTAATTGGCATACCGTTTTTATGACACTTCCGGTAAAGTGGGTACCTTGAATTGGTATTCCCCACCTGGGGATTACTTCTTCAGCTAAGACTCTGGCAACCGTCAAAGCGGTGCAATTTCGCGTGGGGAAAGCCTCTACCCAGCGGGTGAATTGGTCTATGACCACGAGGCAGTATGTTTTGCCGTGTGACGGTGGAAGGGGACCTGTGACGTCTATTTGTATATGCTCCCAGGGCCCTCGTGGCCTTGGTTGATGTTCCATTTTGACTTTTATGGGTCGCCCGGGGTTATACTGCGCACAGGTGATACATCGATGGCAGTATCTCGCGATATCTCTTCCCATCCCCTTCCACCACCATTCTTTGCTGAGGCTTCCCATCATCGCTTCTCTCCCTGAGTGCACAAGCCCATGGTGGAGTTCTAATAGCGTATTTTGAATGCACTTGGGGGCCATTACCCTGTTATCCTTTCGCCAGACATTATCGCTTCCCCGCTTTGCGCCTTGTTCTTCCCACGTACCTTTTTCGACATCGGGGGTGTCCTCATGGAGTTCGTCAATACTTATCTCGTCCTCAGAGCTGCAGACAGCGGCTATTGGTACTTCTTCGATCCTTTCTTGCTCTAGCGCCCTTTGTGCTGCTTGGTCCGCAGCCTGGTTCCCCTGGTGATTTAACCAGTCCAGGCTAGTCCGGTCCGGTTCCCTCTGATGTGCCTTAATCTTAATTACTGCTATCTGTTGGGGTTTGTCGCTAGCTTCTAGGAGGGCTTCTATCCTCAGCTGGTGTTTTATGGGATTGCCTCCCTGATGCGCTATCAATTACTCAAAAGACTGAGGTTAAGCGAGTAACTAACAGGCTTTTATTAACAAGAGAATGAAGGTGTGCCTCGAGTGGTCGACCAGTCCAGAATACAGAGGGACTGTGGAGCAGTCACCTTTATACCTGGACTCATGGGAGGAGTCAGCCAAGGCATGTACAGACATGTACACAGTGGAATACAAACACCCACACAGGCAGGTATAACAATGGTTTACCACATTCACCCCTTGTTTAAAAATGAGTCCGGTGGGGTGAAGTGTATTAAAAGTTTGTGTATTGGAGTCTCTCCGGAGGTCTTGTCTGCCGCTGTGATCGATGTGGCGATGGCAGGGGTAGTGAAGCTTCCGGCGTCGAGTCCCGCGTAGGCTGGGGCACTGGTGTGTAGTCCTCGTGGGTGTCGAGCGGGTCGCGGGGCCCAGGCGTGCCGTCTGCTGGGGTTGGACATTGGATCGTGGGGGGGGGTGGTAGTTGGTAGTGGGTTACTGGGGCCCCCGAGGGTGCGAGGTCTCGTATGGAGACTGTGCCCTCCCGCCCGTCCGGGTACGCAATGTAAGCATACTGGGGGTTGGCGTGGAGGAGGTCAACCCTCTCGACCAGGGGGTCTGTTTTATGGGTCCTCACGTGTCTTCTCAGTAGGACTGGCCCTGGGGACGTCAGCCATGGCGGTAGCGATGTCCCCGATGTGGACTTCCTTGTGAAGACAAACATTTTCTCATGAGGGGTGGCGTTAGTGGCAGTGCAGAGCAGTGACCGAATAGAGTGGAGCGCATCGGGGAGCACACCCTGCCAGCGGGAGGTCGGAAGGCCCCTAGACTTTAAGGCTAGCAGGGCAGCCTTCCAAACTGTCGCATTCTCTCTTTCCACCTGTCCGTTCCCCCGGGGGTTGTAACTGGTGGTCCTGCTTGTGGCAATACCCCTCGCGAGCAGGTACTGGCGGAGTTCATCGCTCATAAATGATGAGCCCCGGTCGCTATGGATATAGCTGGGGAAACCGAACAGGGTGAAGAGGTCGTTCAGACATTTAATGACCGCGGCACTGGTCATGCCCGGGCAGGGGATGGCGAACGGGAAACGGGAGTACTCATCAATAATGTTGAGGAAGTACACATTGCGGTCGGAGGAGGGGAGAGGCCCTTTAAAATCAACGCTCAGGCGCTCGAAGGGGCGAGTGGCTTTTATCAGGTGAGCCCTGTCTGGTCTATAAAAGTGCGGTTTGCACTCAGTGCAGACTTGGCAGTTCCTGGTCATGGTCCTGACCTCCTCAATGGAGTAAGGCAGGTTGCGGGCCTTGATGAAGTGGAAGAACCTGGTGACCCCCGGGTGGCAGAGGTCATTGTGGAGGGCCCGCAGTCTATCGATCTGCGCGCTGGCGCAGGTGCCACGCGATAGAGCATCCGGGGGTTCATTGAGCTTCCCGGGCCGGTACAAGATCTCGTAATTGTAGGTGGAAAGTTCGATTCTCCACCTCAAGATCTTGTCATTTTTGATTTTGCCCCTCTGCTTGTTGTTAAACATAAAAGCAACTGAACGCTGGTCAGTGAGCAGGGTAAATCGTTTTCCGGCCAGGTAGTGCCTCCAATGACGCACAGCCTCCACAAAAGCCTGGGCCTCCTTCTCAACAGCGGAGTGTCTGGTCTCCGGGCCCTGGAGGGTTCGTGAAAAGAAGGCCACGGGTCTCCCCGCCTGATTAAGGGTAGCGGCCAGGGCAACGTCGGACGCGTCGCTTTCCACCTGGAAGGGGATGGATTCGTCCACTGCGTGCATGGTGGCTTTGGCAATGTCTTCCTTGATACGGTGGAAGGCTAAGCGGGCCTCTGCCGTCAAGGGAAAAGAGGTGGACTTGATCAGCGGACGGGCCTTGTCCGCATAGTAGGGGACCCACTGGGCGTAATGGGAGAAAAACCCTAGGCACCTCTTCAGAGCCTTGAGGCAGTGGGGCAGTGGGAGTTCCATAAGGGGACGCATCCGGTCGGGGTCAGGACCGATGACTCCGTGTTCCACAACACAGCCAAGGATGGCGAGGCGGGTTGTGCGGAATATGCACTTCTCCTTGTTATACGTCAGGTTCAGGAGTTGGGCGGTGCAGAGAAATTTTTCGAGGTTTGCGTCATGGTCCTGCAAGTCATGGCCGCAGATGGTCACATTGTCCAGATATGGGAAAGTGGCCTGCAACGCATTTTGATCGACCATCCGGTCCATCTCCCTTTGGAAGACGGAGACCCCGTTGGTGACGCCAAAGGGAACCCTAAGGCAGTGATAGAGGTGGCCGTTTGCCTCAAAGGCAGTATACTGGCGGTCCTCAGGGCGGATAGGGAGCTGGTGGTACGCTGATTTCAGGTCAATGGTCGAGAAGACGCGGTACTGCGCGATCTGGTTGACCATATCAGCTATGCGGGGGAGTGGGTAAGCGTCCAGCAGGGTGTAGCGATTTATTGTCTGGCTGTAGTCGATGACCAGGCGCTGCTTCTCGCCAGTCTTAACGACCACAACCTGGGCTCGCCAGGGGCTGGTGCTGCCCTGAATAATCCCCTCCTTCAGGAGCCGCTCCACTTCGGTTTTAATGAAAACCCTGTCCCCGGCACTGTATCGCCTGCTCTTTGTGGCAATGGGCTTACAGTCGGGGGTGAGGTTAGCAAACAGTGGGGGGGGGGGGTGACTCTGAGTGTGGAGAGGTTGCACCTGGTGCGCGGCGGGCAATTTGGAAGCTGCTGGCTGCGGACTGTGAGTGGGGGGAGGGGTCCACTGTACGCCATCGTAACACTTTTAAGGTGGCACTGAAAATCTAACCCCAGTAGAACGGCAGCGCAGAGGTGGGGCAGGACCAGAAGTTTAAAATTATCGTACACAGTCCCGTCTACTAAGAGTGTCACCACGCAGTAGCCGCCAATGTCCGTCGACTGGGACTCAGAGGCCATAGAAATCTGCTGGTGCGCAGGCAGGACTGGGAGAGAGCAACGCCGCACCGTGTCGGGGTGGATGAAGCTCTCCGTGCTCCCAGAGTCAAAAAGGCAGGTTGTTTCGTGACCATTTACCTTAATGTCCATTGTGGACCGGGCCAGTTGGTGCGATCTCGCTTGGTCCAGCGTAACGGAGGCCAGCGTAGGGGTCGGTGTGTCGCTGCGGGTATCAGATGAGGCGGTGTTGGGGGCCTGCTGCGTCCCGGCTGGCATCCAAGATGGCGGCGTCCATGATCCCCATGTGGCTGGAGGCGTCCAAAATGGCTGATGTTCCGGTGGTTCGCACATGGCTGGGGAGCCCCAAGATGGCGGCCCGCACGGCCCACACGCGGTGTTGCTGGGGTTCGGGGTGGTTTTGGCCCTGCAGATGCTGGCGTAGTGTCCCTTCTTCCCGCAGCCCGAGCAGATCGCATTTTTCGCCGGGCAGCGCGCTCTGGGGTGTTTGGCCTGGCCACAGAAGTAGCATTTCTGGCCTTGGGACACTGCTGCGGTAGTTGGGCCGTTGCTGGGATGTGGCTGGGGTGGCACGGCGCTATGAGACGGTCCTACCGTGTCCCAGGCTGTCGTTCCCCGCGGCGTCCACGGTGCAGAGGAGTAGGCATCCATGCCCCGGTAGGCTGCGTCCAATGATAGTGCGAGTTCAGAGGCCTTGTTGAGGTCGAGGTCACTCTGCTCCAACAGTCGCTTTCAGGTGTAATTGGACCTGTGGCCCACTACAAAAGCGTCCCGGATAAGTTCCTCTGTGTACACGGCGGCCTTTACATCCTTACAACCACAGGCCCGGCCAAGCACAGACAGTGCCTGAAGGTATTCCTCGGTCGATTCCCCAGGTTGTTGTTTACGACTCCCCAGGAGGTGCCTGGCGTACACCTCGTTCACTGGGTGTGTGTACTGGTCCTTGAGGAGCTTGAGAGCAGCCGTGTACGAGGTCGCGTCCTGGATGACCGAGTACGCTCGGTGGTTCACTTTGGAGGTCAGGACATCCAGTTTGTCCTCATCCGATTTGACCGTTGCAGCGGAGGCAATCAGGAATCTTTCAAAGCACCTAAGCCAGTGAACAAACTTGGTGGATGCGTCCGCCTCCCGATGGTCTAAGTCCAGGCATGCTGGTGTGAGGATCTTCTCCATTATAAAAAATCTTGTTAATAAAATTGATGCGCTATCAATTACTCAAAAGACTGAGGTTAAGCGAGTAGCTAACTGGCTTTTATTAACAAGAGAATGAAGGTGTGCCTCAAGTGGTCGACCAGTCCAGAATACAGAGGGACTGTGGAGCAGTCACCTTTATACCTGGACTCGTGGGAGGAGTCAGCTGAGGCATGTACAGACATGTACACAGTGGAATACAAACACCCACACAGGCAGGTATAACAGTGGTTTACCACACTCCCATAGTAATGAATCACCTCCTACCCCATGCAGTCATATAATCGTGGACCACCCCAAAGTCATACCTACTATCTGTGTAAATGTTCACGATTTTATTCTCTGACAACTCTAGTGCCCTGGTGAGAGCCACTAGCTCTGCTACTTGGGCCGATAGGCCTCCATCAATCCGTCCTGACTCTACGGTTTTTACTTCGCCATTAACCACCGCCCACCCCGTTCGGGGCAGCCCATCTATATACTTGCGTGAACCATCTACGTACAACATCTCTTCCGCTGTCACTAAAGGGGTGTCTTTTATCCTATCTTCTTCCAGGTTCATATCTACGTCCCCACAGTTGTGGGGCTCCCCAGTTCCCAGTATTCCTTCTGCCGGGTTCTCCCCTGTGTCTCTAACAATGGTTACTGCTTTACTCGGAGGGAGGAGGACGGCCTCCCACTTGGCACGTCTCATGTTCGAGACGGATCTTCATTTCCCGGTATTCAGCATCTCTACCAGAGTGTGTTTAGTGTGCAATATAATGTTTCCTGTCATTACTATCGGCTCACTAACCTTTACTGCCCAAGCCGCACAATCCAATGCAGCTATGCACCGGGAGCATAGTGGTTAGCACTGTTGCCTCACATCGCCAGAGACCCGGGTTCGAATCCAGCCTCGGGTGACTGTCTGTGTGGAGTTTGCACATTCTCCCCGTGTTTGCGTGGGTTTCCTCCAGGTGCTCCGGTTTCCTCCCACAGTCCAAAGATGTGCGGGTTAGGATGATTGGCTATGATAAATTGACCCTTAGTGTTAGGGGGATTAAATACATGGGGTTACAGGGATAGGGTGGGATATGTGTTGGTGTAGGGGTTACGGGGATCGGGTGGGATATGTATCGGTGCAGGCTTGATGGGCCGAAATGGCCTCTATCTGCATTGTGGGGTTTCTGTGATTTCTGTGAGAGCCCTGTGACTACCGATCCCTCCGCTGTGGAATAGTAGGCGACGGGCCTTCTTTTATCCCCATGATCCTGTGTAACTACTGCTGTGTAAAACCCTTCTTCATTGTTGCAATGTATATGGAGGTCCTTACTCATACCTGGCAGTCCTAGCCCTGGGGCTGATACTAGCTCAGACTTTAGTTGAGTATAAACTTCCTCTTGTTCCGGTCCCCAATCTATCGGTTCCAACGCGGGTTTACCCACTTTCACTAATCTTTGTATAGGTTCTGCTAATTTAGCGAACCCCGGGATAAAATTTCTACTGTAATTAAAGAGCCCCAGTACCTTCCTAACTCCGCGTACTGTTACGGGTCTCGGCATGCCCTGGACAGCGTGTTTCCTGTCCTGTGGCATTTTTTAAAGTCCTTGGGAGATTAGATGTCCCAGGTATAGGACCTGAGTTTTTCCTATCTGTGCTTTTTTTTTAGGGCTTACCTTGAGGCCAGCCGTCTCTAGGGCCCTTAGTACTAAATATAGGGTTGCCAGATGGTCTGCCTTCGTTTCCGAGGCTATTGGTATGTCATCGACGTACTGCAAAATAGTGCTTCCTTTAGGTACTTCTATCTGTTTTAGGATATCACTCATGACGCGGTGAAAAATAGCTGGGCTATTATGGAATCCCTGTGGCAATCGGGTCCACGTATATTGTTTATCCCCTACTGTGAATGCAAATTTCTCTTGTGATTCCGGATCTAATGGGAGTGCCCAGAATCCGTTAGCTATGTCTAAAACAGTGAATATCTTCTGTTCAGGGGATAGCCCATTCAAAATTGTTGAGGGACTGGCAACGATGGGGTGTAATTTAGGAGTGACCTTGTTGAGGGCTGTATAGTCTATAGTCAACCTATAGCTCCCATCAGGTTTCTCTACTGGCCATGTGGGGGAATTAGTAGTGCTCGTGGTTTCCCTCAGGATACCCCTTTCTACTAGTCCCTTCACTATGTCCACGACTGCCTTCCTGGCCTCCGCCTTTATTGGGTACTGGTGGTGTGGCTTGTGTTCTGGTCCGGGAATCTTAATAGGGTCGAAACTAGCTTTTCCTGTATCTAACTTTGTTTCAGCCCATACCCCAATCACAGAATCACAAATGGCTCCGTATCCTCCCGCATCTTCGGGCCAGTCCCTGGTAGTTACGGTGGCCACCCCAAGGGTGCCAGTGTTATTTGCCAGTTGTCTAATCTTTTCCTTATGGCCATCCGCCTTTGGCCATGTTAACCTTCCTTTGCCACAATCAATTATTGCTTTGTACTCCCTCATTATATCATTACCTAATATTGTACCTTCATTATTTTTACACACATAGAATTTCATGGGGAGTTATATATTATCGATTTCCACCAGCTGCGTGGTGCTCAAGTGAGCTGGCACTTTAGTGCCATTGAGTCCTCGCAGGAGTATTGACTTACTAGTCGTGGGGAGGGGGAGGTTAGTGACGGAAACTGATGCGCCTGTGTCCACCAGCATTTCACATTGTCGGCCCCCTACTAGTGCAGACACATAAATTCTCCCCTCCCTTTTACCTTTTATGGGGTCCACAGGACATCAACTACTACGCTTATATTCCTGCCATTACCAATTGGTGAATATCCCTTAGGTGCAACTGGTGCCCTACCCAGACGGCGTTAAGTTCCGTCCAGAATTTAACATTCTGGCTCCGGGGCTGGAGTTTTCCTAAGACGGTCATGATCTGTTGTCTTTCCCCGGGAGTGAATGGTTTGTAACTGGCGGGGGGATTAGCCAATGTCCCGCCCCGACTCACAGGAGCCATCTCGACTATTTCAACGTCCCCCTCGCCTGCAGGGGCTGTTGGTTCTGCACTGTAATATGGGGGAAGGGAGGTGGTGTCTGGACAGGTCTCTATTCGCCCCCCCTCGTATACCTTACACTCTAATTCCTTTATAATCTTTGCTTGACATTTCGCCTTTGTCTCTAGTTCCGTAACCATCTGTACTTTGTCTTGTGCAACTTTCTTTATTACGTTTACTTGTTCAATGAGTCCTGCTAGTTGGTGTACTAATAACACTCCTGCCTTCTTGGTTTTATCCTTTGTCTGTTTAGTCAACCAGCTTCTCTGGAGTTCTAAAGTCTGTGACACATCCCACTCGTCTTTCTGCATCTTCTTAATTAACGACTGTCGGTTTGTCATATAAGAATATGTGAGGGAGCCCGAAGGTCCCCTCTTAACTTCCTCACCTGACATCACCGCTGCTTCACCGATCGTTCCTTCGTGTCTGGAGATCTGTTCCTTAGAGAGCCCCCCTATTCTTTCCTTCCGAGAATACCCGAGCTTCTTGTCACACTCTATGCCAGCGTTCTCAGAGGTCCGGGTTTGCCTTTCTCTCAAAACTGCCCGGACGTGTAACGCTTGCTTGTTGGACGGGGTTTCTACCCCTCCCTGGTGTCTGTTTACCTGATCAGGGTCCTACAACACCGACACTAATAATCTCCTAGTTCACTTAGCAACATGATATAATGCAGAAAAATGTTAACCATACTCGACTAGTATCACGACTTTAGAACACCTTGGAGTCTCGAGTCTCGGCACCTACTTCATGGTCCTGGCCTTCGCGTGGGGCATTTGCCCTCTTAACAACCGGCCTGAGGCAAGGTGTCTGAGACAAGTGTCCTCCTGACCCGAGGTTTTTCTTAGTTACTTAGTTACTATTACACAAATACAAATACACACATACAAATCAAGAAGTGTCTCTTACCCACTCAGTCTGTGTCCCAGATTCGTTTTGGTGCCGCTTCGCCGTTCAGTCGCCTTGTCGAGTGTCTCTGATTTATGGGCGGTCAAAAATCTGACTACTCACCCTGGTCACTGATTCGAACGACTGTTCAGCTCCGTGGCACCCTGCTCGCAGCGCCAATTTGTTGTAGGAAAAATGATTCCTCGGAAACTAGACTTTGAGTAAGAGAGACAACTTTATTAAATGACAGAGCTCTGGGAGAAGAGTCTACAACCACGCGGTCTGCGAGAGCACCTTCTCCCCGATTGTAGTACGTGCCGAGCTTATATACAATTCCAAGAAGTTGGTTTTAGATCATTTACATTCATCCAATCAATTTGTTTATTAGCGCATATCGTTATTTTCCTCCAGTCAGGAGTTTACACACTTGTGTTGCCAATTCTGCCTCTTCAGGTCTTCGTTCCGTCTTGTTCCCCGGCGGAATGTGATTAGTTCGATAATAGGATACAAGTGATTAGTTCGATGATAGGATACCAGTGAACCTTGTTAGTCCTCAGTGATCCAATTAGTCCCAGTCAGGACACGAGACGAACTTTGTTCCAGCCATGCGTAAGCGTGGCATGTCTCACTGTGCAGTGATTCAATTAGTCCCAGTCAGCGAATTTGTTGTTTGTGTCTTTTCCAGCAAAATCTTGTCCAGCAATCTTGTCCAGCAAAATTTTATTCTAACAATTCTATAATTATACTGATCATACAGACTCTCAGACACAAAAGCAAAATACTGCAGATGCTGAAAATAAAAGCAGAAAATGCTGGAAATACTCAGCAGGTCAGGCAGCATCGTGGAGAGAGAGAAACAGAGTTAACGTTTCAGTTCGATGACCTTTCAGCATAACTGGAAAAAGTTGGAGATGTAGCAGGTTTTAAGCAGGTGCAGGGGCAGGGAAAGGGGGAGGGGAGGAAAGAACAAAAGAGAAGGTCTGTGATAGGGTGGAAGTGTTGGAGATTAAAAGACAAAAGGGATGATGGTGCAAGGCAAGAGGGGATGGTAATGGGGCAAGTAAAGAAACAAAAGATGGGTCTAGAAGAGGTGTAAATGGGAACATCAGAATCATCAACAGCTGCCATCTGAAAATAAATAGGTGCAGAGTTTATGGTCTGAAATTGTTGAACTCAATGTTGAGTCCAGAAGGCTGTAAAGTACCTGATAGAAAAATGAGGTGCTGTTCCTCGAGCTTACGTTGAGCTTCATTGGAACAGTGTAAGAATCACACAGAATCACCACAGTGCAGATAGAGGCCATTTCGGCCCATCGAGCCTGCACCGACACATATCCCACCCGATCCCCGTAACCCCTACACCGACACATATCCCACCCTATCCCCGTAACCCCATGTATTTAATCCCCCTAACACTAAGGGTCAATTTATCATAGCCAATCATCCTAACCTGCACATCTTTGGACTGTGGGAGGAAACCGGAGCACCCGGAGGAAACCCACACAAACACGGGGAGAATGTGCAAAATCCTCACAGACAGTCACCCGAGGCCAGATTTGAACCCGGGTCCCTGGCGCTGTGAGGCAACAGTGCTAACCACTATGCCACCGTGCTGCCGAGGACAGAGTGGGAGTGGAGCGGAGAATTAAAGTGACAGGCAACCAGAAGCTCGGGGTGATGCTTACGGTCTGAACGGTGGTGTTCCGCAAAGCAGTCACCCAATCTGCGTTTGGTCTCCCCAATGTAGAGGATACTGCATTGTGAGCAGCGAATACAGTATACTAAATTGCAAGAAGTACAAGTAAATCGCTGTTTCACCTAGAATACCGACTCCCAGCCCTGGTTATACTGATCATACCGACTCCCAGCCCTGATTATACTGATCATACCGACTCCCAGTCCTGGTTATACTGATCATACCGACTCCCAGCCCTGGTTATACTGATCATACCGACTCCCAGCCCTGGTTATACTGATCATACCGACTCCCAGTCCTGGTTATACTGATCATACCGACTCCCAGCCCTGGTTATACTGATCATACCGACTCCCAGCCCTGATTATACTGATCATACCGACTCCCAGTCCTGGTTATACTGATCATACCGACTCCCAGCCCTGGTTATACTGATCATACCGACTCCCAGCCCTGGTTATACTGATCATACCGACTCCCAGTCCTGGTTATACTGATCATACCGACTCCCAGTCCTGGTTATACTGATCATACCGACTCCCAGTCCTGGTTATACTGATCATACCGACTCCCAGTCCTGGTTATACTGATCATACCGACTCCCAGCCCTGGTTATACTGATCATACCGACTCCCAGCCCTGATTATACTGATCATACCGACTCCCAGTCCTGGTTATACTGATCATACCGACTCCCAGCCCTGGTTATACTGATCATACCGACTCCCAGCCCTGGTTATACTGATCATACCGACTCCCAGCCCTGGTTATACTGATCATACCGACTCCCAGCCCTGGTTATACTGATCATACCGACTCTCTAGTGTTTTGATGATCAGACAGACACACGATGTTCCCCTCAGTCCTGGTGTTGAGAAATGATCATCAGGTCATTACAGAGGGCCCAAGATGGGCACCACAGGAGCACAATCAGGATGGGGTAATTTGGGCTGTGACTGGTGAATAATGCATAAGAACCTTTGTGGCAGGATAACAGGTTGATGAATGGGGCCCACATGGCCGTGTTCCCTAACAGCACCTCAATCGCAGAGCATTAGATCGTCTTTTGCAGAAAAAAAAAATCACTGAATCAGCAGAACAGTTTCTCCCTGCTCTTGCTCCGGGTGAGCGGTATGGTATTGCTCTGAAATCCCCGGACCACTAAGGGACAGGTGCCCGGAGGGTGCAGTAGATGCTTAAACTGCCACCCTCCCTCATCCTTGATACAAGTGCCCTGACTCGAGGTTTGGGATGAGGTCAGAGCTGGGTGAGCTTGTCTCGCTCCACCACACCACCAGTGGTTATTTTGGGGCCACTGTTTTTAAGTTCACTAAAATAAATTGAGCCCATTAATCAAAGATTTAAACCAACAGCAAAGACAGAGGGCTAGAAATTTGCCTCCGTAGTGCCCGGTTTTCTGGCGCTACGGGTGCCGTTTTGTGTCCAAAATGGCGTCTGAGCAATGGGATATGGCATTTGAAGATGAATTCACTGACCTTGACCACTCATGTGAAGTCATTAAACTTCTTGCGGCACAGCATCCAGGTTCTCGGGGCGACACTGCTCGCATTGACCGTGACGGCTATCTGGTCCCAATGTCTTCCCATAGTTTGTCTGCCAGGCCTCCTGGCCCCCTATGGATAGAGGACCTCCTTTCTCCTGTCCACCTTGCATGTCAAGGCCTCCAGTTCTGCATCTGAAAATCTGGCAGCTCTCTCTCTGCCATGTTGCACCATGACTGAGTCTTTTTGCTTCTCAGTCTGTTTTCCAGCCACTTCCACCACCTGCTCCAGCCAGAATGCACCTCCCCTTAAGAGATGCAGACTGGCTTTAAGTAGTGCAGGCTAGCTTTAAGTGGTGCTAGCCTCGCATGAACTTGGGCTCCCTTCTGAGGTGCTAAGCCACTGAAAAGCACGTTTAGCGCTTCCTTACCCCTGCAATCATTTTAATTAGCAGACACCATGAAGTTTGCGTGCTGCCTGCATCGGACTCAACGGTCACGGGCTAACCACGCATCACGATACCCACACCCGTTTTCGGGCCTTATCCAATTTTTAGGCCAGAGGGTATTAATGACAGAAGAGTCGGAGCAGAATCTTAAAATTAGAGTTGGGCCGTTCAAGGGTGAAATTAGGAAGCACTTTTTCACACAAAGGGTAGTGGAAATCTGGAACTCACACCCGCAAAAGGCTGTGGAAGCTTGGAATTAATTGTTCACAACTGAGATCGATAGATTTTTGTTGGGTAAGGGTAATGAGGGATATGGAGCAAAGGCGGGAAAATGGGGTTGAGGTACAGATCAGCAATGCTCTAAATGAATGGCAGAGCAGACTCAATGGGCTGAATGGCCTCCTCCTGTTCCATGTTGGTTGAGTGTACTTCGCCCAATCCTAAATATAGGGTATAGGCATTTAAACAGTTAAAGTGAAAATCGGGCCCGGAGTCCTATATTGTAAGACGCAACATTTAAATACCATCAGTCAACACCTTCAACAGGCTCTCATTGGGAAGGCCTGGAATGAACTTCAGTCTCCAGTCTATGTGGAGATTGTTGCTCCCGACTGTGCCAACATCCTGAGGGCGACACACAGCCCTTGGGCTGGATACATGGAAAAATAAACATCCAGGATTTGCACCAATTGTTTATCCAGCTGGCAGCGAATCACCAGGTAAGGTGAGGACGGGATCATGCTCAGCTCGGATGCTTCCCTCCATAGTGGAACAGCCCAAATGACACTGGCTCTGACTATTTGGAGAGGGTAATAGAGGCAAAGAGTACAAAAGAAAGGAAGTTATGCTAAACTTTTATAAATCACTGGTTCGGCCCCAGCTGGAGTATTGTGTTCAATTCTGGGCACCGCACTTTAGGAAGGATGTCAAGGCCTTGGAGAGGGTGCAGAGGATGGTACTGTAAGGTTCGCAAAATTCTACAGATTCCCCCAAACCAAGAAGAGAAGAGATTTTTGGACTGTTTAAAAGAATATTGGGCCAAAAAGGGGTTTAAAGTTAAAACCCCAAGATTTTGGTTATTTTAAAAGGACATGTCCAGGCCTGTGGAAGGCTGCGACAAAGAGTTGGGATGGGCCCCTGTAAAACGAACAGTTTGAGTATTGGCATAGGCCAGATTGTCTGGGAATGTTCTGGACTATCTCAGGCATTCATACATAATGACAATAGGCCTACGGAAGGACAGTTCCCGCCAAAGATACAGAGCCATCAAGAATATGAATAATACAGTACATGCCACTGATCAACAAAAGGGACCCTGACCCCAGCAGGAGAAGCCAATCGAACAACAGTTTAACCACTCAGAGAAACATCCAAAACCACTTCACACACTTAAACTGATTTCAAAACAATCCTGAAACTAGTTAAAAATCAATTAAAAATAGATGGGACCAGCACGGAACTCGTTAAAGAATTTTAAAACCAATCAATGTTAATGAGCCCGCCCAAAATTTAACAATGGGCCAGAGAAGATTTGGCGGGCAGATAAGCAAAGCCTCAAATGGTATAATTGAGGCCTGCTTTTACACAGAAACAGTCAGAGTCATACAGACAGTCAGTGAAGGTTATTCGGAAGGTGTGTGAACTTGAAGGTACAGTTCATACAGAAAGAGGCACAGCTCATTCAAAAGACATGAGCCTCGGGACAATCAATCGACAGAAGGACAACAGAAGGAGAACGGAAAGGAATCGCGGCAAACAAGGGCCCCAAGAAACAAACAATCAACAATATTACCAACAACTAGGTAATATTGGGCCACCGCGACCAACAAGAAACCAACCTGGAAGAAACCGAAAATTTGCAAGTTTGTTTCCACTCTACAAGCTATCCTGACTTACCCCTGGGTAAGATTTGATGAAAGAGACTCTAAACCCTATACCTAAACAAAGGAAATTGGGTACTTACCTGATAGATCCAAATACGCACCCGACCGCATCAGCGGACTCGTGAAGGCTAAAAAACCAACGCAGGTGAAGTCTTCCACCACATCCGTGGTACGGCAGGCCCCAACCGCCACACCTAAAGAGAACCCCGAAATCGCGAACCTCTACAACTGTCAAGGAAGTCGTTTGGTGAGCATTTTCCCTGGTCCTCTGGAATCCAACCTAGTTAGTGTAGTGGGATTGAGAGGGGTGAAGTATTTTGTCTATTGTCATTCTCCCTCGTATATTCCGAAGTGTTCCCCTTTTAGAGTAATAAGATTATTGTGTAGTGTATATTTTCCTGTCTCAAAATAAAAACCAAAGTTCTTGTATCAAATTCAGTCGTTTGCTGCAATTTCATTGCAACCCCCAAATAAGCTCAGGTCTAGAACCAAGGGAGTGGGAGCGATTCGAACTGCTCAGGAGTCAGAGGCAAAGCTGACCACACACACCACCCCTTACAGTACCAGGGGTTTTGAGAATAAATAGGGAGAAGCTGTTTCCACTGGCAGGAAATTCAGTAATCAGAGGACACAGATTTAAGGTAATTGGCAAAAAATCCAGGGGGAAGAGCTGAGAATTTCTTTTAAGCAGTGAGTTGATGTGATCTAGAATGCCTGAAAGGGTAGTGGAAGCAAATTCAATAGTTACATTCGAAAAGGAATTGGATAAATACTTGAGGGGGGGGGTTTGCAGGGGCAAGGGGAAAGAGCAGGGGAATGGGAGTAATTGGATAGCTCGTTCAAAGAGCCGGCACAGGCAGGGTGAGCCAAAGGGCCTCCTTCTGTGCTTTGCCCCCCCTCCCCCCTCAGAGTCCCAGTCAGGCGCGGGAGGTCGGGGGAAAGAATGGCACGTATTTTAGTTTTGTTTCATCGGTGTACACGAGCTTCAGCTTTTGCTGCTTGTAGCCAAGAATAAGGTAGAAAAGGCCGGAGAGATATTTACTTAACTTTTGATTTTATTACTGAAATGTGTGCTGACATCCCAATACAAAAATCCCCGTGTCTCAGAGTTCACATCAATAATTTCAAATAACTGCATACCATACAGAATGCTGCAGCAATCTCAGGATATGGCGCCTTAACGCAAACCCTAGGGTTTACATTTAAATACTTATATAAGTTATCAATAATAATGCAGTTTGTCATCTTTGGCATGAAGTTCAATGGCACTAAAATACAGCCGGTGTCAGGTACAAATATTCATACAAAATATATTAAGTTTTTTTTTCTTTTTTTTGTTTGCTTCACAATATTTTTTTGTAAACAAAGTACAAGTGTGAATGCTGTCACGAAGTAAAGGCAATGGCCAGCAATTGCACATTATATGAAAAACATCACAATGTAAAAGCCGGGCAATTCCAACTGCGGAATTAAGCGAATTCCCCTCTGCTGTCCGGTTCCCAGTCGGCTTTATTCGTTCTCACAGTGTTGCACCCCTCACACACTGAAACCTATGTTGAAACGTGATACCTCTACCTTGTACCCCCCACCCCTTCTTGCAGGTCTTGGTTCTTGCTGGGGTTAGAGATCCAGCAAGGCCCTTTGGTACCTCATAACTTCAGGTTATAAACCCGGACATTTTGTTAGCGGGCTATCCGGCCACGGGTGGCATCACAGTCTCCCCTGCCCCCACATCCGACACTTACAGCCACGTGTGTCCCGGAATGAGTCAGTGGACAACAACCAGGAGTGGGACCCTTGCCGGATTGATCCTGGCCCCAGCCCGGGTCCAACAGCTGACAAAGGGATAATCAGATGATGTACGTTAGCCTTTAAACCCAGCCGTTCCACATTCCACAGGTCCAGGTTGTGTTTTGTTTTTTTTTAAAATTAACCTGATAATAGTAAATGTGGCAGAAACCAGCTGCCACCCCACACCTCAGGTAAACACTCTGCCGTACGCTGGTGCTCTGCATCCTCCTGAACTGCAACAGATGCAGTCTGGGTGTGTCACTGGGGGTAACGAGAGAGCGGAATAAACACCAGCTCAACTCTGCAAAAGTGGGCATGGAACACAGCTGAATAACAGACGTGCTCGGGCCGAACCCAATAATAAACTGGAGCTGTGGACAAGCAACAACTTAAAGAGTTACATGTTCACTGAAAGGGGGAAGTGCCCCTCTAAAGAGCATCATTCACATATCCAGTGATTTGTGCATGAAATAGTGACCAGTGACACACTCAGTGGTGTCGTCACACTGATCACACCTCCTAGTAGAAACTGTGGCTGTCTCCCCGCTTTCATCCATTCCCACTCGGTAGAGGGGTGGAGGAAATCAGGGCTTGGGGAACTCAGAACCCCCCCCCCTCCCCCACGCCCCGGCTATTAACTTTAATCTGAAATCTGCAGGGTGAGAGTCTCCACTGGAGGGGGCAGGTGCTTCCTCTAACACAACCCGAGCAGGCAGGCCGGGCCGGGACACAGGACAGGGGGCACCTGTTCAACAAGGTAGCCCCTCTTTTTGCAGCATCTCTGAGCATCGGTGATCTCAGCCCTGGGCTCGCTGAAGGGGCCGGCTCGGAGGGCTGGCTGGCTGTGTTGGTGCCCGAGTGTTATAGAGACAGAGGCTCAAACACCCGGCGGTATTGTGTTGCTCGGTTAAAGGGACACAATGGGGGGGGATGTCTGACACGTTCACCATTATGGTGCTCTGACACAACTGTTGCACGATTATTGCCGAGGTGTGATGGAAGCTGGAGGTGAGATGTAAATACAGTGTCCCTGTCCTGCTACTGAACTGGAAATTCGAACCGACAAATCATTTATGCGCTGCGAGCCAAGTACTGCCGACTGAAAGGGTACTGGGCGACTCTCGGCGAGTTTGCGAAGCGTGCTCAGTTCCATGAAAAGCTTGGCATGGAAGCAGCTTGCAGTTACCGTGGAGACCCTTGCACGTGGCATCAACCATTTTTCTTTCTCTTTTTGAGAATGTTTTCTCCTGTTCAGGAAGGGGTAGATTGTTTCACTGCATGGGGAGTGATGTCGGCCCGCTGAATCGCCACTGACTGAATGCTAACGAGTACTCAGTCACGACGGTGCCCCGTTTCAAAGCTGCGGAAGGGTTGCTCAGTGAAGCCTGATTGTGACTGTGCCGAGCAGCCTGCGCTCTGTCGCGGACAGTATGCAACACCTGAGAAAGTTGCTTTTATTCGCGTCCATTAAAAGCTGTGAATGAAAGAATCTCCCAGTCGCAAACGGAAAACTTGGGAACCTTTCAAATCCAGAGGGAATTTAGGCGCGCTAAATATAGCTGCTGGGCAACAACTACAGGGGATACGTATAACAGAAGAAAATGGAAAACATACATCTGGGCGATGGCAAAGGAAGGACAGAAAATGTCTGCTGCCGGCAGGAAACAGAAGTTAGGTTTTCAGAGATGTGTTTAGCAACATCAGAGGATTTAGCTCAATTGCACAGAGTCTAAAACTGAAACAAAGAGGCTGTTAAAAACAGATTAATTTACAGCATTATGTACAGTATATATTATGTATAGCACAGTCTAGTGCTATGTATTTGTATTTATATATATTTATGGTGCTGTGAAGCCTTTTTGCTTGCTTGGCAGTTGCGTGAAAAAATACTGACTCCTCCTACAGGACCAACTTGTCCCTCATGGAACATAGCTTCACAGCAGTTTGAATAGTTCGAGTTCGTTCACAAGTGTCTCCCGTCACTCAGGGTAGGTACACACTTGGCACAAAGACTAGCTCAGCTCTTCCATGTGTGCGATCCTCGAACCAACGCACAGTCTTTATAGCAGCTTATGGATGTGGTACATTTCAGGCTACAACTCCCCACTTTCCCACAAAAATAACGTCCTGTCTGGAAGTCCACTGAATGCTCATTTCTCTTGTCGCTGTTCTGCTTCCACGTTTTGACATCTGGGAAGAGGGGAGAAAAAGGCTTTCTAAACAAGGAGATGTTTATGTTTCACAGAAGTCCTGCATTTCCTGCCACAAGAGTCTTTTTTCAGATAAGAATTTCGACCATCTCGCTGTCTGATGATTGGTGGTTTCTGGCATTGCTGGGGACCATCTGGATCGATGGCTGCAAAGTATCTGCCAGCAGGAAAAGCAAAAGAACATTCCTCATAAGTGCCTTTTTCTTTTAATTCTCTTCTCTTCACCCCCCGATGCCAAGAAAGAATCTTCTCCCCCCCCCCCCAGGGCTTCAGGTTCGTCCGCATCCCATCTAAACCGCATAGCTGGAATTCCTTGAGACTAGGCCAATCTGCAGGGGTCTAATGTGAAGAGGCTAGAAATGGGATTCAACGCGGCCTCCAAGTTTACAAGTCTAAGGGTAAGTTACTGGGCGGTGAATCACAGGCCAATTTCTCCATACCCACCCCTGCCTGCACCAAATCACAAACTCTCCCCCTCCCTACGCACTCCGCTCACTCGGGGTCACTGCCAGCTACACAGACACTCACCCAATGAAGTTGCTGTGGTTCTGGCGACCCGCGAGCTGACTGCAGCGTCACTGTCCCGCGAGCTTGACTGTTCAATCTCTGCCATTTTCTCGGTCTGCGTGCTGCCGTCTCTGTTCCCATGTTTGCCATGGGATGTCGCAGGACGCGAGGCCTGATCCTCTGCGAAGCCTTTGTTCAAAGCACCTGGAAAGATAAAGAGACTTTAAACACTGAACGCAGTCCTTCATTTTATTATACCGTAAGAACTTGTATAATTGAAATCAATTCTTCTGTAAGCGCATGTTCCCTTTTCTTTACTGATAATAGCTTTGCTGTTTGTTTCAATGTAGTTTTTGCAGGTCACATGAAACAAGCTCATTAACAGATGTAGAAAGTTGCAGGTCAAAGGATTGCTTGCATAGGCGCCAACAGCTGGGTCTTACACAGCTGGCTAAAAACACAGGGCAAACTTGCCGCATCCCCTGAGGCTGGCCAATTGGGCGACTTATTTTTACTGGTGGTGGGCATTAGTGATGCCAGCAAGTTGACGGTTGGGTCAGAACCTTGCGTTGCACCACACTAAGCCCGATATTTCTCGCCTAACCTTTCCTGCGAGGCACACAGTATTTTCTAACAGAGTGGGCTGTCGGATGAGCTGTTCCCAGTGAAGCATGAAAATAGTACAAGATTAATGCTCAACACCTGAGGAATTATCCCACCACCAAACTGTGAGGGGTTTTGAGAGTAAATAGGGAGAAGCTGTTTCCACTGGCAGCAAATTCAGTAACCAGAAGACACAGATTTAAGGTAATTGGTAAAAAATCCAGGGGGGAGATGAGTTTTTTTTTTACACAGTGAATTATTGTGATCTAGAATGCACTGCCTGAAAGGGCGGTGGAAGCAGATTCAATAATAACTTTCAAAAGGGAATTGGGTAAATACTTGAAAAGGAAAAATTTGCAGGGCTATGGAGAAAGAGCAGGGGAGTGGGATTAATTGGAGAGCTCTTTCACAGAGCTGGCACAGGCACGATGGGCCGAATGGCTTCCTGCTGTGCTGTATGATTTTATAATTCATTCCTCGGTACAGGGAGCAGGACTGAACGAACCAGCATTCCCCCTCTACTCACTTAGTTTCAGCTGTGGCTCACCTCTGAGTCAGAAGGTTGTGGGTTCAAGTCCCACTCCAGGGACTTGAGCACATAAATAAAGCTAGGCAGACACTTCAGTGCAGTGCTGAGGGAGCGCTGCACCGTCAGAGGTGCCATGTTAAACCGAGGCCCCGTCTGCTCTCTCAGGTGGACGTAAAAGATCCCATGGCACTATTTTGAAGAAGTACAGGGGAGATATCCCTGGTGTCCTGGCCAATATTTATCCCTCAATCAACATAACAAAAACAGATTATCTGGTCATCATCACATTGCTATTTGTGGGAGCTTGCTGTGTGCAAATTGACCTCAGGAAGTCCCAAAGTGCTTCACAGTCAAAGATGTACTTTGGAAGTGTCATCACTGTTGTAGTGTAGGAAACCAATTTGTACACAGCAAGGTCCCACAAACAGCAATGAGATAAAGGAGGGATAATTACTACCCATTCTTCATCAAATAGTGCCATAGGACATCCACCGAACAGGCAGACAATGTCTTGCTGAAGGATGACTCTCCCGACAATGCAGCGCTGCCCCAGCCTGAATTTTGCACTCAAGTTCTGGAGTGGGGCTTGAACCCACAAACCTCTGGCTCAGAGATGAGAGTTACACACTGAGCTACCGCTAATGCTGTAACTGCATCATAAATAGCCAAAATTAGAAGACATTCATGTCAGAGCTAACTAAAACATTTCTAGAATGTAGTTACCTGATGTGCCTCTCGTTGCCTTGTCAAGGAGCTTGTCACTGGTCAGTTGGTTGATGGAGCTGCCCTGGGTCACTCCTGTGGCCATGGCGATGGATGGAACTGACCTTGCAGGCCGGAGAGCAGACTGCTCAGGCTTCGCCTGCTCCCTTCTCGAGCGCTGCTGGAGGACCTTGATGATGGCATCCTTCTCTAGGATCTGTGCATGCAAGGCTTTAATCCTAAAGGCAAGAGAAGCCCACATATTTACTTATAGCGCCTTCTGAATTAAACCGGAGTGTTTAATCTGACACAACAATCTTAATCAAACAAAGTGTGCGGGCCTTTTGTGATCAATTAAATGCTAATTCTTCATTAGTAGCAAATCCTCACCACAACCTTCTCAAGGTGCTCACTCTGTCTGGGATACAGACTCTGACTGGGGTACAGACTCTGACTGGGGTACAGGCTCTGGGGTACAGACTGTCTGGGGTACAGACTGTCTGGGGTACAGACTGACGGGTACAGACTGACTGGGGTACAGACTGACTGGGATACAGACTCTGTCTGGGGTACAGACTGACTGAGGTACAGACTCTGACTGGGGTACAGACTCTGTCTGGGGTAAAGACTCTGACTGGGGTACAGACTGTGACTGGGGTACAGACTGTGACTAGGGTACAGACTCTGACTGAGGTACAGACTCTGACTAGGGTTCAGACTCTGACTGGAGTACAGACTCTGACTGGGGTACAGACTCCATCTGGGGTACAGACTCTGACTGGGGTACAGACTCTGACTGGGGTACAGGCTCTGACTGGGGTACAGACTCCGTCTGGGGTACAGACTCTGACTGGGGTACAGACTCTGTCTGGGGTACAGACTGTGACTGGGGTACAGACTCTGACTAGGGTACAGACTCTGTCTGAGGTACAGACTCTGACTGGGGTACAGGCTCTGACTGGGGTACAGACTCCGTCTGGGGTACAGACTCTGACTGGGGTACAGACTCTGTCTGGGGTACAGACTGTGACTGGGGTACAGACTCTGTCTGGGGTACAGACTGTGACTGGGGTACAGACTGTGACTAGGGTACAGACTCTGACTGGGGTACAGGCTCTGTCTGAGGTACAGACTCTGACTGGGGTACAGGCTCTGACTGGGGTACAGACTCCGTCTGGGGTACAGACTCTGACTGGGGTACAGACTCCGTCTGGGGTACAGACTCTGACTGGGGTACAGACTCCGTCTGGGGTACAGACTCTGACTGGGGTACAGACTCTGTCTGGGGTACAGACTCTGACTGGGGTACAGACTCCATCTGGGGTACAGACTCTGTCTGGGGTACAGACTGTGACTGGGGTACAGACTCTGTCTGGGGTACAGACTCTGACTGGGGTACAGGCTGTGACTAGGGTACAGACTCTGACTGAGGTACAGACTCTGACTGGGGTTCAGACTCTGTCTGGGGTACAGACTGTGACTGGGGGTACAGACTGTGACTGGGGTACAGACTCTGACTGAGGTACAGACTCTGACTGGGGTTCAGACTCTGTCTGGGGTACAGACTGTGACTGGGGTACAGACTGTGACTGGGGTACAGACTGTGACTAGGGTACAGACTGTGACTAGGGTACAGACTCTGACTGAGGTACAGACTCTGACTGGGGTTCAGACTCTGTCTGGGGTACAGACTGTGACTGGGGGTACAGACTGTGACTGGGGTACAGACTCTGACTGAGGTACAGACTCTGACTGGGGTTCAGACTCTGTCTGGGGTACAGACTGTGACTGGGGTACAGACTGTGACTGGGGTACAGACTGTGACTGGGGTTCAGACTCTGTCTGGGGTACAGACTGTGACTGGGGTACAGACTGTGACTAGGGTACAGACTCTGACTGAGGTACAGACTCTGACTGGGGTTCAGACTCTGTCTGGGGTACAGACTGTGACTGGGGTACAGACTCTGACTGGGGTTCAGACTCTGTCTGGGGTACAGACTGTGACTGGGGTACAGACTGTGACTAGGGTACAGACTCTGACTGAGGTACAGACTCTGACTGGGGTTCAGACTCTGTCTGGGGTACAGACTGTGACTGGGGTACAGACTCTGACTGGGGTACAGACTCTGACTGGGGTACAGACTCTGACTGGGGTTCAGACTCTGTCTGGGGTACAGACTGACTGGGGTACAGACAGACTGGGCCCAGATTTTGACTGGGGTCCCAGTAGCACAGCGCCAGCAGCTTTCCGGAACCTCCCGCGTGTTGAACCTAAGCAGTGAGTTCTGGGCGGACTATTTGACTACACAGGATTGGACCGCCATTAGCCTGACAGTGTCTCACCCAACGTGTGCACAGGTGCACTTTCCAGGTGTGACTAGATGGCAATCACCAGAGGGAACCCGGCCTAACCTTTAGCCTCTCTTACCCAGGGTCAACGATAGGCCAATCCTGCCCTGGCTGGCATCAGCTCGAGTCAGCACTAACCAGCAATGGATCTCAGCACCTTCTGACTGTTATGAAGTAACTACCGCAAGGCTTGCCTTTATCAGTGAGGTTAACGGAGAGATAAATACTCGCTTCTGAAGGAATTAATAAATCACTTTAATACATCTAGAATTAGGCTACTAAACAAAAATATGTACCTGCTCTCCATCTCTTGATGGCGATGACTGATCACAATGACCTCCCCACTCTCGTAGTAAACATGCTTCTCCAAGGAGCCACCGTTGAAGCTGCTGTTAGGGGAATGGCGAGGGGAGTGATTGATGATTGTGGTGTCTCTGTAGAAATAAAGAAACTGTTCAGTTCTCTAGAAAAGAGAAGACTGAGAAGTGAACTGATAGAGAGGTCTTGTAAATTATGAAGGGGTTTGCTAGGGTTGACGTAGAGAAAATGTTTCCACTTGTGGTGGGGAGACCAAAACTAGGGGCCCATAAATATAAGATATTCACCAATAAATCCAATAAGGAATTCAGGAGAAATTCTTTACCCAGAGAGTGGTGAGAATGTGGAACTCGCTACCACAGGGAGTGGTTGAGGCCAATAGCACAGATACATTTCAAGCTAGATAAGCACATGAGGGAGAAAGGAATGGAAGGGAATGCTGACTAGAGTTAGATGAAGTAGGGTGGGAGGAGGCTCATGTGGAGCATAAATACCGTCATAGATCTGTTGGGGTGAATGGTCCATTTCTGTGCTGTACATTCTATGTAATATAATTTCAGTTTAACCATTTACATTTTGACATTTTTTTTAAAAAGGAGAGAAATTCCGTTTTGAAAGCTGAGGCAGTAAATAAAGAGAAGGGAAAGCTCCAAGAGGGGAAGTGGTGTTAAATCCACAGGTTATCCTGCTCCCAGTACAAAAAGTCCCAGTGTTTGAGTGACCTGTGACACCGGCGGTGACATACGTTGAGTTGGAAGGTGGAAGGATTTATTCGGAGTCGTACTGAGCTGGAGGATTAAATGGAAGGAGTTGTCCGTACACAGCACGTACCTCTGGGTAGCTGCAGTGGCAGCAGCATCCATTGCAAACTGCCGCATCGTGCTCTCCTCCAGGTACTTCTGTTCCCATTTGGTCATGTCGGCTTCCAGAGCAAGGATCCGCTCTTCCTTCTCTCGGAGCAGCTCCATCAGTGCTGGAGCGCTGTACTCTGAAGCTCCGGGATTCTGGGTCATCGCCTGGCGCTGCGGGGGGGAAAGCCAGTGTTAACTCTTACTACAAATAAACAAACAAAACAATCGCTACTGCATTACCAAAATGCCAGAAATGCACTTATATTCTAGGTCTCAACCTTGGCTCAGTGGGTAGCACTCTTGCCTCTAAGTCAGAAGATTGTGGGTTTAAGTCTCACTCCAGAGACTTATAGTATGTAATGTAGGCTGACACTCAAGAGCAGTGCTGCACTGTTAGATCTTTCGGCTGAGATGTAAAAGAACCTGTGGCACTGTTTCGAAGAAGAGCAGGGAAGTTCTCCCTAGTGTCCTGGCCAATATTTATCCCTCAATCAACACCACTAAAACAGATGATCTGGTCTTTGTCACGTTGTTGTTTGTGGGAGCTTGCTGTGTGCAAATTGGCTGCCGCATTTCCTACATTACAACAGTGACTACGCTTCAAATGTACTTCTGTAAAATGCTTTGGGATGTCCTGGGGATGTGAAAAGTAAGATATAAATATAATTTCTTTCTTAAGTGCCCGTGCAACAAAGAAGTGATTTACATTTGCAATCTCTTCGGGCACTTTTGCTTCAAGCTAGGTGCTACTTTGCAAGGCTATGTTTTAGGTTGAGGTGATTCCATGACCTGGTGATTCCACGCAATCGCAGTCAGACTCCCACCCAGTAAATCACAGGACGCATGCCTGCAGAATCCCAAGGGAACAGCTGGACTGCAGAATCCTCCCTGGACTGCAGAATCCCCCCCGGACTACAGAACCCCCCCCCCCGGACTACAGAATCCCCCCCGGACTACGGAATCCCTCCCAGACTACAGAATCCCCCCCAGACTACAGAACCCCCCCACCGACTACAGAACCCCCCCCGGGACTGCAGAATCCCCCACAGACTACAGAATCCCCCCCGGACTACAGAATCCCCCCAGACTACGGAATCCCTCCCAGACTACAGAATCCCCCCTGACTACAGAACCCCCCCCGGACTACAGAATCCCCCCCAGACTACGGAATCCCTCCCAGACTACACAATCCCCCCCAGACTACAGAATCCCCCCTGGACTACAGAATCCCTCCCAGGCTACACAATCCCCCCCAGACTACAGAATCCCCCCCGGACTACAGAACCCCCCCCGGACTACAGAATCCCCCCCAGACTACACAATCCCCCCCAGACTACAGGATCCCCCCCAGACTACAGAATCCCCCCCGGACTACAGAATCCCCCTCTGACTACAGAATCCCCCCCGGACTGCAGAATCCCCCCCCCGGACTACGGAATCCCTCCCAGACTACGGAATCCCTCCCAGACTACAGAATCCTCCCCAGACTACAGAATCCCCCCCGGACTACGGAATCCCCCCCGGACTACAGAATCCTCCCCAGACTACAGAATCCCCCCCGGACTACGGAATCCCTCCCAGACTACAGAATCCCCCCCAGACTACAGAATCCCCCCCAGACTACAGAATCCCCCCCGGACTACGGAATCCCTCCCGGACTACGGAATCCCCCCAGACTACAGAATCCCCCCCGGACTACGGAATCCCTCCCAGACTACAGAATCCCCCCCAGACTACAGAATCCTCCCCAGACTACAGAATCCCCCCCGGACTACGGAATCCCTCCCAGACTACGGAATCCCTCCCAGACTACAGAATCCCCCCCAGACTACAGAATCCCCCCCAGACTACAGAATCCCCCCCGGACTACAGAATCCCCCCCAGACTGCAGAATCCCCCCCACCCTTTATTGATCAGGAGCAATCCAATCTTCGTCAGCAAATCCTTCTACTTATGCACCGATTCACTGAGGAGGAATTCTGAAGTGTAAACACGATGTGAAATGAGCAGTGAGCTGTGGGCAATAGCCTGCCGGGCCGAGGGGCTGCTCATTACCTGCTGCGTTCGCAGGCTCTTTAGCTCCTGCTCCAAGCGGTTCCTCAGCCGCAGTTCCAGCTGTTCCCGTTTCTCACAGGCGGCCTGCAGCTGAGTCAGCGCGTGCTGCAGTTTCTCCACCTTTTCTACGTACGCTCGCTTCTTCCGCAGCTGGAAGAAAAAGATTTTAAAAAACACGCCCGGGTTTAATGTCCTGACTTTTTTGCAACAGTCCTTAATTGCGAAATTGGGCTGGAATTTACACTCAGTACCTCGTCCTCCAGCCGTACTACTTTGGACTGTGTGCTGTTGAGTGCCTGGTCGAGAAGCTCCATCCGCCTGTGCTGCTCTTCATTCCTGCTCTGTGACAGGGTTAGTTCCGTCCGCAGCCGCTCCTTTTCTTGCTGCTCTTCTCTATCTGTCAGCACACAAACACAGCAAAACAATCAGTCACTCGAAGCTCCTTACCCAACTTACAAGAGGATTTTAACACAAACGCTGCATGGCAATCTATTCCATACATTTATAAATCAGACGTCTTTAAAAAAAATGTGTATGTTTATCTGCACAGATAGCAAGTCAAAATAAACGTCTTGAAGCCGAGTTACTGGACCGCAGTTCATGTCAGGGATCGCTGCATTGGTACAAAACTCCCAACAGTCCTGACAAGATCTTTTCTTTTGTCAATGATAAAAGATGAATTGACCAATCCTGTGAAAGGGAGCACATTTCGGAGGCAGGGCTACAGCACTGTGCTGGGCCGGGGAACTCATCCTTTACTTCCCTCAGTGAGTGTAAGTACACCACAGCCCAGGGTCAAACACAGGTCGCCAGCATCCGGGGGAGGCTCCTGGAGCCCAGCCTGAGCTATAGAGGTGAAACCCGCCAGTGGGCGAGGTCATCCGATGGCCCTGTGGTACTAGGGTGCTCACATCAGGAGTGCCAACACAAATCCTGCTGACTGAGCTGATCTCAGACATGGCTCGCAGTCACTGGCTCCAGCATCCTAGGGCAGGGAATAGAAAGCTCCAGATTACAGCAGTACAGTGACTACATGCCAAAACTACTTCATTGGCTGTAAAGCACTTTGAGATGTCCGGTGGTCGTGAAAGGTGCTGTATAAATGTAAGTCTTTCTTTCTTTATGTTTGTTGAAGGATAAATATCAGCCGATATATATCAATATACTAGCTGGGGGGGCCCGGCGTTGCCAGGGCAGTTTAGAGGGCCGCGCGGTTGACGGCCGGCCGCTGCCGCTTCCCCGCTCTGTGCCTCGGGCCGCACGGTTGACGGCCGGCCGCTGCCGCTCCCCCGCTCTGTGTCTCAGGCTGAGCGGTTGTGAGGCTCGGGCTGAGTGACCCCATCGGCCCGAGTGACCCGAACTCACCTCCCGCTCCGGCGGGCCGCTGCAGCTGGTAGAAGCAGGGGAAAAAATGGCAGCAACGTTTCGGGAGGCTGCAGGATTAGCTCCCGCCCGTGACGCACCGATTGGTCAACCATCAGGTCACTGAACTGTAGGATTGGTCAACCGCTAATGAGCGGATTTTTGAACGTTTTTTGTATACTGTCCGAACAATTTTTGTCTGACCAAAAAGTAAATATGCCTATGACACTCCCCTGATCATCAGCTTTCTTTTGCTATAACATATGTGTAGGTACGCTCTATAACTTTTGAGTGTATAGCGGACAGACAGACATACAGACAGACAGACATACATACAGACATACAGACGGACTGCAGGTGCCATCTGCAGGTAATGTTCACCTAACAGGGCTTTCCAATGTTATGTGACAGTCTGTGACATTTGGTGACACTGTCCGACTTGCAGTTCCCTCCTCTAGCCACCAGGTGCTGCTGCGGGGGAATATTTTGCTTCCAACCCTAGCTCGCAGCCATTTTGTCTGATTTTCCAGCTTTGTAATTTAAATGAGTCACCAAGTTTGTTTCTCTTACATAAAGAAGGAAATAGAAAGAGCTTGCATTTATACAGTGCCCGTCACAACCTCAGGCTGTCCCAAATCACTTCACAGCCAATGAAGTACTTTTGAAGTAACAACAGAAAACGCTGGAAAAACTCAGCAGGCCAGGCAGCATCCGTGGAGAGCGAAACAGAGTTAATGTTTCAGGTCCTGAAATGTTAAATCTGTTTCTCGCTCCACGGATGCTGCCTGGCCTGCTGAGTTTTTCCAGCGTTTTCTGCTGTTATTTCAGATTTCCAGCATCCGCAGTATTTTGCTAAAGTACATAGAAACATAGAAGATAGGAGCAGGAGTAGACCATTCGGCCCCTCGAGCCTGCTCCGCCATTCAACGCGATCGTGGCTGATCATCCAAATTCAGTGCCCTGTCCCTGCTTTCTCCCCATATCCCTTGATCCCTTTAGCCTTAAGAAACATATCTAACTCCTTCTTGAATATATTTAATGAATTGGCCTCAACTGTCTTCTGTGGTAGAGAATTCCACAGGTTCACCACACTCTGGGTGAAGAAATTCCTCATCTCAGTCCTAAATGGCTTACCCCTTATCCTTAGACTGTGACCCCTGGTTCTGGACTCCCCCGCCATCGGGAACATCCTTCCTGCATTTAGACTGTCTAGTCCTGTTAGAATTTTATAAGTTTCAATGAGATCCCCTCTCATTCTTCTAAACTCCAGCGAATGTAAGCTTAATCGACCCAATCTCTCCTTATACGTCATTCCTGCCATCCCAGATATCAGCCTGGTGAAGTGTAGTCATTGTTGTAATGTGGGAAACACAGCCACCAGTTTGCGCACAGCAAGCTCCCACAAACAGCAAGGTGATAATGACCAGATAATCTGTTTTAGTGATGTTTGTTGAGGGAGAAATATCAGCCAGGACACCGGGGATAACTCCCCTGCTCTTCTTCGTAATAATGCTGCGGGATCTTAGATGTTCACCTGAGAGAGCAGACGGGGCTTCGGTTTAACGTCTCACCCGAAAGGCAGCACCTCCGACAGTGCAGCACTCCCTCAGCACTGTGCTGGAATGTCAGACTAGATTTTGTGCTCAAATCTCCGGAGTGGGACTTGAACCCACAACCTTCTGACTCAGAGGCGAAAGCTCTGAAATTCTTTCCCTAAACCTCTCCTCCTTTAAGACGCTCCTGAACCCACGTCTTTGACCAAGCTTTTAATCACCCCTCCCAATATCTCCTTCTTTGGCTTCGTGTTTAATTTATGTCTGATAACGCTCCTGGTGAAGCACCTTGGGGCATCTCCCTACGTTAAAGGTGCTATATAAATGCAAGTTGTTGTTGTTCTCAGGATAACTGAGGAATTACAGTAAAGGAACACTCCTGGCTGCATGTGCTCCATGTCATGGAGACCAACTCGCTCTGGGTAATGTCAGCCAAGCGCTTCAAGATGGTTCACACAGCAGTACAAACGCCCCCACCTCAGTGGTGTTCCTCACTGAGTCTTCACAGAATGCAGTCGCGGATAAAACAAATGTTGAGAACCTTGTCTGCCCAAGGTTGAGAAACAAGATGCATTCCTGCAAGCGATAATTAAGGAAATAGCACGGAGTCCTGCAACACTAATTGCTGCGCAGACTGCAGACACTGCCCGACACACAAAACAATTTACTTGAGAAAGTAAAGGCGCTGCTTTAAGCTGCAGCTTGTTATTGTCCTTTAGCAAGTTTGCAAATAATTTGTGCATAAGCATCACAAATCCTGGCATCCTTTCTTGTTTAACTTAACTGTTCCAGTAAAAGCTCAGTGCATTAGTATCAACAGAAACCCGCATTCCACATTCCTCTCCTCCTTTCTCTCCCCTGCCCCCCCAAGGGAATGACTGAATGACCTTGGTAGGCTCCGAACTTCCTGCTATAACGTTCCAGCATTCCACAAAGAATGTGCTTCAGGGCAGCAGGGCGGGGGAGGGGAAGCTGGGTTGTTGATGAAAGTCATGGGACAAACTACAGTACACATCGCTCCTGACTGACCTACATACTTAACAATCAAATGCATTCCAAAACACGTACCTCCCAGAGCAAACCCAAATTAACACTTTAATGACAGTGGCTGTGATCCCTACCTCTCAGAAAAATCAAAAACAGGAACTGACTGAAGCCAGAAGAGGGCTGGCAATGCAACGAGCAACTCATGGTTTGACTTTTTAAGAATTGCTTTGCCTTTTCTGGCCTCAAGGCAGAAGGCAGAGAGACGTGAAGAGGCCAGATCTGGACCTGTGTCTGACCAGGATCAGCTTGCAATGGATCTGTTCTGTGAAGCGAGGAGGCATTAATCATGGAGGGACCTTTCTGATCCTTGCAACATTAGGCTGTTCTACTCTGCAGACTGATTTGCACCTCCCTTTTAATACTTTAATTTATTATGATTTCAGCAGATCCAGGGAGATATACAGCTGACCACTTAGGGTTTACTGGGACTGTTCAGATTTAGCCGTGCTCTCTCCCACCCCTCTCTGTTCCTATGTACATAAGTTTTACAATATATGAATCTCGGCACTTGCACAAGGTTCTGTGTCTGAACCAAACTGCTTGTATTATCTTTGCACCCTCCACATAACCAGACATAACCAAATATAACTTCTGGCCTATCCACCCCCCCCACACTCACACTCACACACTCACTCACACACAAACACACACACTCACTCACACACACACCCACTCACACAAACACACACACCCACTCTCACACACACTCACACACACACACACACTCACTCACACACCCACTCACACAAACACACACACCCACACCCACTCTCACACACTCACTCACACACACTCACTCACACACACACCCACTCACACAAACACACACACACACACACCCACTCTCACACACACACTCACACACACCCACTCTCACACACCCACTCACACAAACACACACCCACACACACCCACTCTCACACACACACACACACACACCCACACACACCCACTCACACACACTCACACTCTCACACACCCACACACACTTTCTCACACACACACCCACACACACTCTCACACACACACCCACACACACTCACACACACTCACACACACACTCACACACACTCACACTCTCACACACCCACACACACACATTCTCACCCACACACACTCTCAAAAATGCACACACACACACACTCACACAAACACACACTCACACACTCTCACACACACACATTCTCACCCACACTCACACAAACACACACTCACACACACCCACACCCACTCTCACACACACACACACACACACCCACACACTCTCACACACACCCACTCTCACACACACTCACACACACACACACACTCACACACACACTCACACTTTCACACCCACTTTCTCACACACACTCTCACACACACATTCTCACCCACACACTCTCAAAAATGCACACACACACACACTCACAAAAACACACACTCACACACTCTCACACACACACATTCTCACCCACACTCACACACACACATTCTCACATACTCACACACACACAATCTCACTCTCACACACACCCACACACTTTCTCACACACATTCTCACCCACACACACACGTTCTCACACACACTCTCTCACATACACACTTTCTCACACACAATTTCTCTCACACTCACTCTCACACACACATACACACTCTCACACAGACACACACTCTCACACACACACACACACACTCTCACACACACTCACACACACACACTCTCTCACACTCACACACGCTCACACACACACTCACTCTCTCACAATGGGTTAAATCACTAGGAGTGGCTGGTTGTTCACTGCTCAGGAGAAAGGTGAGAGTCTCCCGTGGGACGGGGAAGAATGCAATTGGATCAGGGTTAATGGCGAACATTCCCTTCATGCTGCGCTCTGCTCACTGAGCATGGCAATCGCTCAGCTGTGACTAACAGAATCGCACACTGTGCTGGCTACAACCAATGCCGCACAACAGAGACATGTACTGAAAGCCCAAACACACCTGGAGAGGCTGCCAGAGGCTGGGGAGCAGGAGTTAATGTGGGGATTTCAGTCAGTGCTGGAACTGCATTGAGGGAGGGGGGTGGACAGGGAAAAATAGGATCCAAGATATCATGGGTCTTATGCCTGGAGTGCGGCAGAGGTGTGGGTTAGTCATTAAGAGTCTCGTACATAAAGTGGTGGCAAGTGTTCAACAATTCCGTGGCGGAGGCACAGCGACAGCAGTATTTAACAGCACACAGTCCCACGCGGTATTTCAGAGCAACAGGTCTGTTCGGTGACCGCGTCTAGAAAACCTTCCCACAATTCCAAGCTATCTCGCTGCACGCCTTGAAACAGCCCAAAATGTCAAACATTTCCCTCAAAGCCAATCAGTGTTACACCAGCTGCCTCTAATGATTAATCCACCTCCTAAAAAAACACTTTTTGCACACAGTCTCAGAGTAAGTCACTTCTCAGTTTGCTTCTTTTTATATTCATTCTCGGGATGTGGGCATCGCTGGTATTTATTGCCCTTCCCTAGTTGCTCTGACAACCGTGTGTCGCTAGGCCGCGTCAGAGGGCCTGTTGGTGTGGGACTGGAGTCACAGGCTGAGGGGGACCTGATTGAGGTGTACAAAATTATGAGGGGCATAGATAGGGTAGATAGAAAGGAACTTTTCCCCTTAGTAGAGGGGTCAATAACCAGGGGGCATAGTTTCAAGGTAAGGGGCAGGAGGTTTAGAGGGGATTTGAGGAAGACTTTGGAATCTGAAACTCACTGCCCGAAAGGGTGGTAGAGGCAGGAACCCTCACAACATTCAAGAAGCATTTAGATGAGCACTTGAAACGCCATAGCATACAAGGCTACGGACCAAGTGCTAGAAAATGGGATTAGAATAGACAGGGCTTGATGGCTGGCACGGACACGATGGGCGAAGGGCCTCTTTCTGCGCTGTATAACTCTATGACTCTATAGGCCCAGACCGGGTAAGGAGGGCAGGTTCCCTTCCCTAAAGGACATTAGTGAACCAGTTGGGTTTTTATGACCAGCCGACAGCTTCATGATCACTTTTAGTGAGACCAGCTTTTTAATTAACAGAATTTTTAAACTGCATTCAAATTCTCGAAACTGCCATGGTGGGATCTGAACTCACGTTCTCTGGATTACCAGTCCACACCGTGAGAAGCAATGACGGTTCAAGCAAACACTGGTGTCGGCTGTGCTGGTGCAGTCACCTGCTAGTGCACACTCAGACAAGGAATGGGAAAGCGGAATAAATTAAAAAGCACTTGCTATCTTTAAAAGCGCATCTCAAACAAAACATGACAGTTACCCAGTGTGGACTCTCAGCACCTCCCAACGTATCTGAAACAGATGGCTCTCTTTTTAAGATTCTGCTTTCCTTTCCTGATTCAGGCTGGCTTACAGGTCCAGACAGTGAGCGCCAGCAGCCTATTCGACCCAGGAGTGCATCACAGCGAGGAGTGAGTGAGCGTGCAGTGCGCCACATGAATGCCGCCATGCAGCTTACATCCAGGCATGCACACTTTCCAGCAGCAGTCACTGGACAGTGATCAGGAGTGGACCTTTCTCTGGCCCAGAGGTATCCAGCAGCAGTCACTGGACAGTGATCAGGAGTGGGCCTTTCTCTGGCCCAGAGGTATCCAGCAGCAGTCACTGGACAGTGATCAGGAGTGGGCCTTTCTCTGGCCCAGAGGTATCCAGCAGCAGTCACTGGACAGTGATCAGGAGTGGGCCTTTCTCTGGCCCAGAGGTATCCAGCAGCAGTCACTGGACAGTGATCAGGAGTGGGCCTTTCTCTGGCCCAGAGGTGCTGAGGCCAACTATACAACTCCGACTGGTGCCCTGGCTGATATCAGTTATCTCAGCACTTGGTAGCGCATTTGTGACCTGTGCCATTGGGAAAAGACAGGGAGGGAGGCAGGGCGGTGAGACTCAACCATCTGGCATCCACATAACACGAGAGTGTCTGATGCAGGAGACTTTCAAGAAGAACCAAAGCCCTCGCTTGCAGTTTGTACCCGAGCCAGTTCAAAAGTCCGCATACATGCCGAAAGTAACATTTTACTGTCAAAGTGCCCTTCTATCTGATTATCATAACTAATCAGCTCCACGGTCAGAAATATTGACTTGCTTGTTATATTAACCAACAGATGATGACGTAGACTCCCAGTGCACAGGTCGCAGAACCTTGGCACAATTTAATACTCAGCATTTCGTTTGAGACCTTTCTCGCTTTAAATCTCGCTTGCTGTTTGTTTTGGAAAGTGTGGCAGCGATGGGTTCAAGCTCAGCACTCAGGAGAAGAGCAGCTTTCTAAAGGCCCCAGTGGCCCAGTGAGCAGAGCCAGCTCTCTGCCTCCCCCCTGACCTTACCTCAAGGACACACTAGCAACGGCAAGAGCAAACATGTCTGCTTGCGATATGGTACGGGAGAGTGGTGTGCTAATTATGCTGCACTACACTCAGCCGATCCATTAACTCTGCCCAAGTTACTTAAGCGCAAATTACTGGTGTTTGAGGATTGGCAGAGGGAGGCCGACAACAGCTAGAATCACCTGGGGTATGCCAGGAATTTAGACTGCCTTTATTATCACAGGGGAGAAGTGTTCAAGTGCCAAGAGCAGTTTGTTTAGTCCTCTAGTCTCGCTCTCCTTAAGCTTTTCACTGTCCCTTGTACAACTCAACTAAACCCTGAAGAATTGACCAAATTGGAGTACATATGAAGTGCCACAGCACATGAGAGGGGGGCGGAGAGGGTGGGGCGGGGGGTTTGGCGGGAAGGGGAGGCCATTTTTTTGCTTGCATTACACTTGAAGCTGTGTGTGTGCCTTTAATGGCAGTTCCAGCTTGCTTATTGGTTTCCGTGCAGCACTCCCGCCAATGCTGATGCCTGGAGGCGGGCCTTCGGATTTCTGACCCTCCAATAGCCTGGCTGCAGACACCCCTCAGTGACGCAATGGCCAAGATTTCCCCAAGCCAAGCTGATTGCGAGGTACAGCGCACGCCTTCAGCACGCACCGCAAAGTCAAGGGCTGCGCAGCCGCCATTTTGTTACCGGTGCTGGCGCCGGGCGATGCACCTTGCCACTGGCACACGCCAAGGTCATTTACTTCACGGGGTTTATCTCGTGATTGGTTGAGCCGCAAAGACCAGGAGCGTCCCACGATCAGTCCAGCGCTGAGTTAGCTGAGCCCGGGTGCAGTACAGAAGCTAATGCAGCCTCAACGCCCAAGTTAAGGAGTGGAAACACCAAGCCAGGATTCCTTCCCCTGGCAGCTAAGTCCTGCTGGAAATGAGGGGATTTGGCTGGGCCAAGATTCGGACGTGAATGAAGGCTGCAGACAGTGAGGTATGGAGAACAGGCAGAGCCCACAGAACATTCCCATTGAAGGAGTCAACACCTTCAGGAGGAGGGGCAGGAAAGGGAGAAAACTGGTGAGGAAAACAATGGGAGTGGGAAAGGGCTGGAAGGATTCTAACATTCTCTCAATACCAGGCCAACAAAATAGGAACTACTTCATTGAATAGGTCACTTGTAACAATCTTAAACCAGTCTGAAAACTCGAACAGCAGCATTACAAAAATCAATCCAATTGTTTTCTTTTACTTAACTTCAAGAGTTGACAGTGGAACTGCTTTATTCTAAAGGCACGTAAATTGTCCCAAATTATGTTGGGCCCTTCTCATTTGTTCAATTTAGCTTCAGCCTGTCAATCTTCATGAATGAAGTTTTACTTTTACAAAACAGATTTTTTTTAAAAACAAAGAGCATTTACCAAACCACGAGAACCTTATTCTGCAAATGCTTGTTTTTCTGGACAGAAGTTTGTTGTTAGTTAGTTGAAGATGAACTTACTTTGAGTGATCAGCTTGCTGAGAATGCTTTGTCTGTCTTCTGAGATCTCACACTCTCTGCTGGTCAAGAGTTTGTTGGCAGAATCCAGCTTTTCTACAAAAGATTTATTGGGGGGAAAAAAACGGTGAAATGACCAGCCTGTAGAAGGACAAGCTCAAAGCAGCTAGCTGTACTTCAAATGATCTAAAGCCATCAATCTTGTGAAGAGTTCACCTGCAAAAACTACACTGTGCTAATACACACAGCTCCTTTAACCGCATCTCCTGCTCACATTTTCTGTCTAATTATTATTATGAAGTCCAAGTGAAGTACGTGTCAGAATCCTCCATTACAGTTTCTTGTTCTCTTTCTGATAAATTATAACACTGTCTGAATGTCAGATTTCTCCTCCCATTGATTCTCTCAACGTGCTCCAGTTTGGTAGACTGTAGTCATGACACCATTTGGACTCCAAACATAGCGATATATGCATTCTGGTTCAAATGTGTGGTGCAATAGATGCTTGGAAATATTTTAAGGTACATATATTAAGCAATGCTTAAGTGGAATTAACTCCATGAACCCTTTAAAGCTGTAGTTCCCTGACAATTTTAATTTAGTTTAAATATGAGTAATTCTCATATTTGCTTATACTAAATCTTTTGATCGTTTCCATTGTGACAGTCTTTGTCTTAGCAAATTGATTAAAAGGGAAATTTGGGAGCTAGCCGCCACCAATTTCTGGCTCGTAGCTTGTTTGACGAACTTACCTCTCAGATCGCGGTTGAAATCGTGAAGCCTTCTGATCTCTCCTTCCATTTTGTTCCTCATTGTTTTTTCCAGTGTCTCCCGTTTGGAAGATGCCTTCATGAGGTTGTCGTAGGCTTCGGAAATCCTCTGGATCTCTCTCTCCAACTGCAGAGCAAACACAGGCGGGTCCAAAGATGCGCGGGTTAGGTTGATTGGCCATGATAAAAATTGGCCCTTAGTGTTAGGGGGGATTAAATACGTGGGGTTATGGGGTTACGGGGATAGGGCTTGTGTGGGATGGCTGTCGGTGTAGGGACCGGGTGCTAGGGTTTGGATGATCAGCCATGATCTCGTTGAATGGCGGAGCAGGCTCGAAGGGCCGAATGGCCTACTCCTGTTCCTATCTTCTATGTTTCTATGTTTCTATGTTTGATAGTGAACGGTAATAAAATGAGATGCAGCAGCATGTGGGGCACTTAACTCAATCGGATGGCTTGACCCCTACACAGCAACAACACCGAGGGCAGTGAACAGCAAGCAATGGTTAGCTGAGAAGAAATGGCCAGGTTCAAATCAATCCAAAAGTGCTTAGATGTCCATCCAATAACATTTGAATCATATTTTCACAGAACAATTCAACACAGGAGGAGACCATTCGGCCCACCGTGCCTGTGCTGGCTCTTTGAAAGAGCAATCCAATTAGTCCCACTCCCCGCTGTTCTTTCCCCATTTTATTACAGTGGATTCCTTAAATGAGCTTTTTCAATAATTGGCTGATTTAAGATCATCATCTGCTTTAGAAGACACATGAAATGCTTGATTTGCCACTATTAACTTTGGGAGAATATCAGCTCTTGCACTCAAAACCAGCCTGGTCAAATTCCAGGGAAATGACGTTGGCAAAATTAACCAAAACCAGGGCACAGACAATAATTTCACAGCCAGCTATGCAAAACCTGCAGCCTTCAGTGATGATTTTAAACCACTAAGAAAACAATAGACAAAACTACTATAAATGATACAGTGAAAAAGTCATGGCATATCTGAAAGCACACTTCTTGACAATTAGTAACTGTACCCAGCTGGAAGTCAGCAGGCTGAAGGGTGAATTTACAGCTCCCACTGCCCCCACCCAGGCAGGGGACCACGCTCAAAGGGGCAGTAGGCCAGAGATAGGGTCACAACACTGATTCTGCGAGCTACACTCTCACTGGGAGCATGGGGAATTTACCCTCACCTTTTCCCACATCAAATGCTTTCACTAACAGACATAATTGTTTTTCTTTATCAATTTTCCCCCTTCCCCTGCCTCTCTGTTGCTGGGATAAAGCTTTGGGTGTGCTAACTGTGCTCTGATATCTCACCCAGTTAGAACCTTAGCAGTGAGTGTTGGCAGGCTGTTAAATGGTGAGGGGGCATCAGAGCTGAAACCCCTCACCTGACATCCACACGTACAGCTTTCCAGCAGAGCCTGCTGGACAGCAATCAGAGGCACGGAATCCTGGCTGGTTTTCCAGCTCCTTATCCCCGGGGACACTGAGCTCAATGGAAGCCTACTGCCACCCCAGCTAAGATCAGCTAACCCAGCACAAGCCAGGGATCAAAGTTGGGACTTTCCTGGTCTGATGGTTGAGCTACTCACTGGGCTTTCTGCTTAGACCTGATTGAGCCTGTTGAATGTTGGTAATCCCTGTAATCTACACATGATCTGAAAGCATTCCTACACCAAGAGGCAAAGCGCAGAGAAGACTACATTTGGAGCCCTGCTTTCACAAAGGCCTTCTATTTCTAACTCAACAAGGGTTAGAAAGACAAGCCTCCATGCACCTGACTGAGAAGCAAATGAAAGAGGCTCTTTCACATGAAAAAAACTGTTGTATCCCTCTTCAAGTCTCGGCAACTTTCATTCCTTAACCATTACAGCTGAGGTCAGACGGGAGATGATACAAATTTAAATTCACTGTGGTTCTGCCAACTTTATGGTCATGGCAATTGCGCTCATAATAGACACTAGCAGTCGCATAGCTTGAATGATTCTCCCTCATTTGTTATTGTACACTGTTTATCAGGTGCAGTGAATCCTAGTTTCAGATATGACTGGAAACCCTCCAGGGAGTTATCAAAGTAAAGCAATAGGCTTACAAAGCTCTAAGAATGAGATTCAGCAAAAGTCTCTCAAGGGTTCTGAAGAACATTGCCAGTTACTGACTTTGGAATTACTTGATCATTCCACCCATGTTGTTTACTGAGTTTTCTCAGTCAAAATTCCTGTATCAAAACTAATGGCTGGCCCACAGCAGGAAAGGTCCCTCCCTTGTGATCACACACATTCCATTCTGATTCCAATGCGAGCACTGGAATGGGGTATTGCTAAACCTGCCGTCTGCTTCTCTGGGCTTTGAGTTTAATGTGCCCCCAAAACCAGGTAATTGTGTTTACAGAAACTAAAAGATCTTCTGTGAAATAAACAGCTTTAACTGCTCAACAAACACTCAAGCAAAACCCAATCTTTTGTTTTATTAAGCAAGAGTTTAGTAGAGGGTGAGTCATGTACTGATTATAAGCTGTCGGAATTCACATCCTTAAAGACCAGGAGCAAGGAAAGTATTGCACAGACTTGGCCTTTTAAAAACCCTAAAGAGCATTCCTTTTGTGGGTGGTAATTTGTCAATGAGAATTGATGAACATATTAGATATAATCAAATTAACAATGCAAATTATATCATCAGCAGTGGAAGAAAAACACAAGGATCATAAGAACAAGAAACCATTCAAAGTATGCAGAAAAATAACAGGCGTAGGCGCACCTGGTTGGAACGTGTGACCATCGCAGTCAGGTATTTGTGGCTCTCGGTGAAAGGGGCAGAGCTACAGAAGAGACTGCAGTTACCAGCTGTGTGCCCAACCAACTTCCACAGGCAGCAGTTGTCAATAGCTTTCAAACCCCCCCAGTTTGCAACTGTTCGCAACTATTTAATCCAAGAGCAGCAAGGATATAAGAGGAAGTGAGAGTCAGATATTCCAGTAATCAGCTTCACCCCCTCACCATTCTCAACCCCAACATGTCTGCCATTCGACAAATCGTATTACATTTGATTTTAAATTCAGATACTTTGTAACTGGCCCCACCTGCACTGGCGTTTACTGTCAGACTCTACTCCGTATACCCAGTGGTCAGTGCTCATTACAAAAGATGCACTTGACGAAAATATTTCTTCGTACCTTCTGGATTTTAGCCGATTTTTCAGTGTGGCCATCGAGTTCCTTCCTCAGGTTTTCATTCTCCTTCAGTAGCATTTCGACCATTTGCTGAGCACGGTTTATGAGTGCCACGTGATCGACCGGCACCATCTGGCCACTGCCACGAGGGGTGCCAGTAACCATCAATGCCTCCATTTGTGAAGAGGCTGGAGAGGACAGGAGGCTGTGTCTCTGCTGCTGGGCAGGATACAGTGCTTGGGCTTGAGTCATCCTGAGCAAAAACAATGACACAAAGGGAGCAGACGTCACGATAGGTTGAGTTCTCTGGAATGTAACCTTGCTGTACAATCATCAGCCTACTGTTTGCCTCAGTATTTAACTGTAGGCTCTTGAGTCTTTACATCACCACCAGCTCAGGCACAGACAAAAAACCTCATTTCAAAAGGAAGGTTTGACTGAACGAGAAAACATTCTTTAAATATGCCTGTCAATGAAACCCAGTACAATATTTAGGATGAAACCTGAAGTGGGATTTGTCAAACTGTATGCAAGTTTTATTGAACCAAATGAAGCGTAATTATACAACCACTGGGAAGATAGACTAGAAAAAATCTCAACAATACAACAAATATTCCATGTATCACTTCTAGATAAATCAGGTTACGCTTAAATCACTAGCAGCAATGAGTTTGTAAAGATTGTTAACCCGTTTGCAAACTTAAAGCAATTTATTAACAAGTGGATTATGTCCTACAGGCTCTTTCAAAGCTGTAATGCAGTGTGCTCAAGTACAGGACATTCTTTTGTCAGATATTAAGTCAAACGATGGGATCACACTGTCCCAGACCTCCCCCAGTGTGAGTAAAGCACTATAAAAGTCACTTCTCCAGGGGAGCTTTAATACTATAGAGCAAAGCAGACTGATCATCAAATCACCATTGGGGGACTAACGTCACAAGCTCCTTATTCTCCCTTCAAACCTCCTTATTCATCAGGAATGATGGTAATCCTTCTATGAGAATTTCTGTCCCTTGTACAAGTTGAGCATTCTACTTAATTCTAGGCCGACCTCGCTGTTGTTTCCATGTTTTGGTTCCTAGAATAATAGTTCTGAAAACGGTTCCCACTTTGCTCAGAAGGAATGACCAGTAAGATTCAGAATTCTGTGCTTTATTAGTGTTGTTATGCTGATGAAATCTCGGTACAGTATCCCACTGGGGCTGTGGCCTTCCCAGTTGGCACCCAAGGCTTTCTTCAACAATCTATAGGTGCCATCTCCGGCAGATAACGAGAGTGGTCACAGACAGACCTACAGAATTATGGGTTTACCAATGTTCCATCGGGTCAATGGAACCGGTTCCTGTAAATAAATGCAAGGAGCATCCCATGTTCTCCCCCTGGATCTTCGCGTTACCACAGCAACGCAAAACAAGCAGGTCCCTGATTCGCAGCCTGACCGCGGGAGATCGACCCACAGAAGACACTCTCTGGCACACAAAATAAAACCACTAGTTGTGTTGAGCTAGAGGATCAGCCATGATCATATTGAATGGCGGAGCAGGCTCGAAGGGCTGAATGGCCTACTCCTGCTCCTATTTTTCTATGTTTCTATGAAATAAGTTTACAATCTCTCTCACTCTGGCTGATCGTAAGTCTCACTCCCAACATCTCCCCAGTGTCGACGTCACTGCTTCCCGTAGGTGAGCAAGATGTGGATTACACACCTCACTGGAATGTGACAAGACACACCTTCACGCTGCTGCTTGTTCCGCTATAACAACTCTGTTATTATTCAAATCATATCCACACATTTAAAACTCAGGAAGAAAAGATTTTAACATATCTGCAGTATTTACACAACAGTCCTTTGGTGAACAAATACATTTATTTAAATCCACAGAGTATGAATGTAAGTAGAAAGGCTCTGTGTAGGTCATTTTAATTAGAATAGTTTATGTGTTTAGCAGGATTGATCTTTGTAAAAGAAGGCGATTATGGTAATGAGGTGATCGACAATGGTCCACCATCAATCCCTCGCACACAGGACATTCCTCACTAGTCTATATTAAACAGGCAAAATTATTTCTTCTTCCCGAGTTTGGGTCTGTTTCTTAAAATGACTTCAAGATTGACAATAATAGAGGTCATGAGGGAACAGGGAACTCTGAACAAACTCCTCAAACAAATAGTACAACTTCTGACAAGGGCCATGGAGTGCACAATGTGGGTCAATTCAACCGCCCACTCACTCCACACAGGAAGCTCGGATTTCCTTTCTGAGGTTATCTCACTTGGGCACTAGGTGCAGGGGACCAGCTCTGCACTACTTCACCTCTCTTGTGTTCACCCAAACAAGCAATTAATGACCAAAACAATGAAGGGCACGGCAGGAAAGGGATTAGCCGAAGGAAAATCACAAGCTGATACTCACATTTTTTTGTCAAGGCTGTGCTACACGATTAGTTAAATGGGTCATTCAATGAGTAGGCTACAAATGTGACAGTGTAATGATCCCCTGCCCATCCAAATCCTTCTGTACGAAAGCTGACAATGAGAACAGATCTCGCAAACATTAAAATGATGCTGTGTAAGTCTCCTGACCTCTGCATAAATGCTCTCGTAAATTGGTTGAGGCTGGGCAGGGTAGTTAATATCTAGAGTATATATACACTAATAATTAGTGTACTTAAACTGACACTACCAAATAATCCCCAAACTATTGTTCCTGTATTGGTGATTGTTCATTTGTAATCATTCTACTGCTGGGATCTCCCTACTCAATCACTGGTTGTTACAGGTTGCTGAAAATGTTCTCATTTTATTTTTTAATTTCTCTATTTAAGCTCATAGCCAAAAAAAAGCTGATTGTGAAATCAAACACACCAAATCAGGCACACCAAAGAACTGAGGAGGTTCAGCTTCTTCCCAGAACCCCACGTAATAATCCAGACTCTCCCACACGCAGGCCAACAATTGGGTCTTGCCTCCTATTTCGCCGCTCTGTTGCTGGAGCCAGTGAGGTGCAGTTCGATGGACACTGGTGGCCCTCCAGTACTTCACCCGGGGGCATTCTTCCGGTGCAAGTCTGAACAGAAGGTGGCCGCAGGCTATTCAACCATGAGGACATCCCAGTTGAGCCTGATGTGGTCTTACCCATTGCTCATAAACACACACACACTCTCCATCACATATCACTGCCCATTGCTCATAAACACACACACACTCGCCATCATATATCACTGCCCATTGCTCATAAACACACACACACACACACACACTCTCCAACACATATCACTGCCCACTGCTCATAAACACACACACACACACACGCTCTCCATCACATATCACTGCCCATTGCTCATAAACACACACACACTCTCCATTGCATATCACTGCCCATTGCTCATAAACACACACACACACACACTCTCCATCACATATCGCTGCCCATTGCTCATAAACTCACACACACACACACTCTCCATCACATATCGCTGCCCATTGCTCATAAACTCACACACACACACTCTCCATCACATATCGCTGCCCATTGCTCATAAACACACACACACACACACTCTCCATCACATATCGCTGCCCATTGCTCATAAACTCACACACACACACACTCTCCATCACATATCACTGCCCATTGCTCATAAACACACACACACACTCTCCATTACATATCACTGCCCATTGCTCATAAACACACACACAATATCACTGCCCATTGCTCATAAACACACACACACACACACACACTCTCCATCACATATCACTGCCCATTGCTCATAAACACACACACACTCGCCATCACATATCACTGCCCATTGCTCATAAACACACACACACTCGCCATCACATATCACTGCCCATTGCTCATAAACACACACACACACACACACACACACTCTCCATTACATATCACTGCCCATTGCTCATAAACACACACACACACACACTCTCCAACACATATCACTGCCCACTGCTCATAAACACACACACACACACACTCTCCATCACATATCACTGCCCATTGCTCATAAACACACAACACACACACACTCTCCATCACATATCACTGCCCATTGCTCATAAACACACACACACACACACTCTCCATCACATATCACTGCCCATTGCTCATAAACACACACACACACACACACACTCTCCAACACATATCACTGCCCACTGCTCATAAACACACACACACACACACTCTCCATTACATATCACTGCCCATTGCTCATAAACACACACACACACACACACACACTCTCCAACACATATCACTGCCCACTGCTCATAAACATACACACACACTCTCCATTACATATCACTGCCCATTGCTCATAAACACACACACACACACACTCTCCAACACATATCACTGCCCACTGCTCATAAACATACACACACACACTCTCCATTACATGTCACTGCCCATTGCTCATAAACACACACACACACACACTCTCCATCACATATCACTGCCCATTGCTCATAAACACACACACACACACTCTCCATTACATATCACTGCCCATTGCTCATAAACACACACACACACTCTCCATCACATATCACTGCCCATTGCTCATAAACACACACACACACACACTCTCCATTACATATCACTGCCCATTGCTCATAAACACACACACACACACACACACTCTCCATTACATATCACTGCCCATTGCTCATAAACACACACACACACACACACACTCTCCATTACATATCACTGCCCATTGCTCATAAACACACACACACACACTCGCCATCACATATCACTGCCCATTGCTCATAAACACACACACACACACTCTCCAACACATATCACTGCCCATTGCTCATAAACACACACACACACACACACTCGCCATCACATATCACTGCCCATTGCTCATAAACACACACACGCACACACTCTCCATCACATATCACTGCCCATTGCTCATAAACACAAACACACACACACACACTCGCCATCACATATCACTGCCCATTGCTCATAAACACACACACACACACACTCTCCATCACATATCACTGCCCATTGCTCATAAACACACACACACACACACACTCTCCATTACATATCACTGCCCATTGCTCATAAACACACACACACACACACACTCTCCATCACATATCACTGCCCATTGCTCATAAACACACACACACACACTCTCCATTACATATCACTGCCCATTGCTCATAAACACACACACACACACACTCTCCATCACATATCACTGCCCATTGCTCATAAACACACACTCACTCTCCATCACATATCACTGCCCATTGCTCATAAACACACACACACACACACACTCACCATCACATATCACTGCCCATTGCTCATAAACACACACACACACACACACACTCGCCATCACATATCACTGCCCATTGCTCATAAGTACACACACACACACTCTCCATCACATATCACTGCCCATTGCTCATAAACACACACACACTCCATCACATATCACTGCCCATTGCTCATAAACACACACACACACACACTCTCCATCACATATCACTGCCCATTGCTCATAAACACACACACACACACACTCTCCATCACATATCACTGCCCACTGCTCATAAAAACACACACAGACACACACACACTCTCCATCACATATCACTGGGCAGCGACTAGGGATGGGAGTGCTGGCTGATTCTTTTGGCACCCCCCACCTTCCCGAGCAGCCTTGCGGTAATCGCACAGCCAGTCCTATCACCCAGCTAAGGGCAGCTAATTCAGCACAGATCAGGGATCAAAGCTGGGAGCTTCCTGATCTCCAGGAATCAGTTCCACTGTGCAGTGCAGTTACTGACTGAACCACCACACGTCGGTTTTTAACTTGTCTGTGGCAGAAGGAGTTGAAGAATCTTAGATTGGTTTCAGTGAGAGATTGTACGGAGCATGTTTACCTGGCTGCTTGTACTTGGCTGCAGTAACCATAACCATCCGGCACATTCGGCTGGCAGTTGAAGTGCGGAGCGGTGGACTCATTGTAAAAGTAGCCAGGCTGCTGGGAGCGGCTGAGCATGGGAGCGGCTGACTTCACCCGGAAGGGGTATTCTGGGGGAGGGCCGCGAGGGTCTATGGAATGGCAATCCACCTGGTATCCTGCAAGCACCGGCTGCTTGTGATGTTTGGACAGCTGAGGGAAACTCTGCGAGGAGCTCATGGTCGTCTGGGCTTTGGCTCCATTCCTCTCCAGAGAAAGCTGCATGAGCCTCTCGCTGAGAGACCGCACGTGCCCATGTTTCAACTCCTTGAGAGCATCATCGTGAAGGCTGTGGTCTGGATAGACTTCATGTGTTGCTGCCTTGCCTTCGGTGCAGTTCTTCTGGTTTGTTCCAGCAACCATGTAAGAACACAGGCCTCCAGCCTGCTGGTTCCTCTGCACAGCCAGGAGCTGAGAGTGGGCCTTCGCCTCTTCGTAGGAAGGAAGTTCCTCCCCATTGAACTGAAGCTGGTGCAGGCGGTGCAGCAGATTTTCCGAATGAGTGTGGTCACCCTGGTGCTCTTGACCCTGCGGCTCCTGCCGGGTGGAATGCTGTACAATCTGACACTCCTCCTGAGTGAGACTTTCCAAAGAGGACCGGGGGCTGCTGGACCCTCCCCTCATTGCCTGTTGCTGGATAGCCAACAGTGTGCGGTTATCTGTAAGATTCCCATAACGCAGCTGCTCCTGGATCAGCCTGTGGAGGACCGTACCTGACGAGTCTTCTGCTGTTCTCATCGTGGCTCAGTTAAAGGATAGAACCTAAAAGACAAAACAGCAATGAGATACACACACACATAGATGTAGACATTTTATACAAAACAGTAGAATCATTCAGTACAATCATTAGATATTTCATAGAATCTTACAGCACAGAAGGAGGTCATTTGGCCCATCGTGCCTGTGCAGCTCTTTGAAAGAGCTCTCCAATTAGTCCCACTCCCCTGCTCTTTCCCCATAGCCCTGCAATTTTTTCCATTTCAAGTATTTATTCAATTCCCTTTTGAAAGTTACTATTGAACCTGCTTCCACCGCCCTTTCAGACAGTGCATTCCAGATCACAACAACTCGCTGCAAAAAAAATTCTCTTCATCTCCCCTCTGGTTCTTTTGCCAATTACCTTAAATCTGTGTCCTCTGGTGACCGACCCTCCTGTCAGTGGAAACAGTTTATCCCTATTTACTCTATCAAAACCCTTCATGCTTTTGAACACCTCTATTTAATCTCCCCATAACCTTCTCTGCTCTAAGGAGAACAACCCCAGCTTCTCCAGTCTCTCCACATAACTGAAGTCCCCTGGTACCATTCGAATAAATCTCCTCTGCATCCTCTCCATGGCCTTGATACCCTACCCAATCCAATACATTTCCTGCATCATTTTAATTTTGACATCTACAGCAAACATTAGGTCATTGGTAACACTGCAAAATTAAACGTGCCTATTAAGCCCTGACAGAGCGGAAAGCCCGTGAGTAATTAATCCTGAGTCCAGGGTACTCCATCGTACAGTGATCCTCCAAGCCCGGGCAGGATATGGACAACCTGCCAACACTCATTCCCCCTTCATCCGCGGTGCAAATCCTCAACTTCCTTCCAAGAAAATGACACAGGGTACAATTAACTGCACTAGCCCTGTCACATTGCGTTCCCCGAGTCTCCCCCAGCCCAGGACTGCAACATGTATCTACCTCCCTGGGAGCGTATCCCTGGAGACAGCAGGTCAGGCTGAAATAACAGCCATCCAGGCTCGGGGTAGTTATTTTATCATCACGAGATAATGGCATGAATTTGAGGAATGTGAGGCATTGAATTGCAAGCTTGAAATGACTGGCCGGTGAAGGAGGTTCTGAGGGAGATTGGCTGGCAGTCTGAGCTGATGGGAGGGAGGCTGAACACCCTGCAGGAAATTCCAGCAATAAAATGTGGCGTGTGAAAGCTAAGAAAGAGTGCATTTTTCTACCAAAGTTTCTGCAATCAAAACCATCTGCATTTTATCTCTGTTAGCAAGGCTGCTTGTATATTTTTTAACGATATGTACATAGAGCAACATTTAATAACACTCGGGAGAGATAGAGGGTGGGTAATTAGTTGCGGACTTTAAATCGCATTCGTTGGGAATCTTCAGGAGGAAGATATTATACATGTAAAAGTTTTATTTAAAATATATTGGGCTGGTCATTTCAAACACGACATAAAGGATGACTACACAAAACAATCACACCACTCCGGCAATGCAGATGCTTTGATTTTTCAAAGCTGAGGGAACCCTGGTACAAATGAAAAGTATAAATCACTTAGGAAAACATTCAGAGAATGGATGGGATACTCGGCAGTGAAAAGAGCCCAGCTTCCTTTATTCCCGACAGATCCTGTAATTTACGTGTGGTTCTGATTTAACTGCGCATTGACAGCACTAAAGCGATTTCTCCATCCTTGATGCAAAAATGGCAAGTGTCTCTTTAGCTAAGGTCTAAATAACTACCGTTTCTAACCACCCAAATGTACATTGGTGGAGGAAAGAATCTGCTCCCAAATTACATTTGTAGGGGGGGGAGTGAAACAGATCTGAAGATAGTAACAGTTGATACACAAACAAAAATATGTTCATTGAAAGTCGGGAAACATTCCTTCTCAGTTGGGTCCGATTATCCCTGAATGGGGCCACTGATAAAACACAACAGACTTGTAAAAGGAACTGCATTCCTAAAGGTTTCCAAAACAATGGCTCATTCATTTACCTGCAGCATCCCGGGGCAGAGCGCGCATTCCACAGCAATGTGAAAACACCTCCCAGTCCACCGCTCTTCGCCCTGAAAACCTGACAACTCCAGTCTCCACACTAGCCCACAGAGCAGCTCCTCTCCCAAAACTCTTTGGGTTTTAAATATATTCTTCACGCGTATTGTGGCAAAAAAATTCTAAACTTTACACAAAAATGTTTTTTCTTCCCATCGACATCTATAAAGATCATTGAAGAATTTCTGTGCTATCAGATGCAGCAGGTCAGAAAGTCTAATTATTAAAAAGTCTAATTATACAATAGGGTCCTCATCCCCTCAGTCAGTTTATATTAAATAAGGTTTATTGTTGGGTTTTGTTCTTCTGTAACCCGTACTAACACACAGGTACACTATGAATATTTTATAATCTGTAATCTTTGGTCAGCCGTGGCTCACTTGGTAGCACTCTCCCTCTGAGTTTTTGGGTTCAAAAATCCAAGCTGACACTCCAGTGCAGTGCTGAGGGAGTGCTGCACTGTCGGAGGTGCCGTCTTTTGGATCAGATGCTAAACCGAGGCCGGGTCTGCTCTCTCAGGTGGATGTAAAAGATCCCATGGCACTATTTCGAAGAGCAGGGGAGTTATCCCCGGTTCCCTGGCCAATATTTATCCCTCAATCAACATCACTAAAAACATTATCTGGTCATTATCACATTGCTGTGTGTGGGAGCTTCCTGTGCGCAAATTGGCTGCTGCGTTTCCCACATTACAACAGTGACTACACTTCAAAAAAGTACTTCATTGGCTGTAAAGCACTTTGAGATGTCCTGAGGTTGTGAAAGGCGTTATAGAAATGCAAGTCTTTCTTTAATAACAGTTACAATATGGATATGTTATAATCTGTAATCTTTACTACCACACTGACTAGTTCCTTCATTTGCTCCTTGCTGTTGGCACATTCTTGTCGAGTGACATCATTGAGTCGGGCAGTGAGAAGGAAGCGTTCAGTGCACATACCCAGGGAAAGGGGAGATAACTGAGACAGAAAGATGAATAATTCCGTGCTGAAATCGGTGAAATACAGCTATTTCCATCCGCTGTAACAGTGTGAATCGCTCCTGTTGCAGTCAGGACATTCCTATCAGAGCCCTGATGAAGTACACGGAATATCTATAAAAGTTTGAATCTCCTCGAAGTACAATGTTTAAAGTAATTCGGCATTGGAAAAATAAAGTTGACGAGCCGTGGTAAATCCCTACACTTTGCCCCAAGCCTGAATCTGACACAATACAATGAGAAATAAGAAACTGACCTGAGGTTATAATTTCATATCAGGGAGCGAGCCCTGGTGTGCGTGAAGGCGCCGAGTCAGTGTCCGGATTCCGAGTGCCTAGTCCCCGAGCGCTCACAGGAGCCGGGAGCCTTGCTGCCTGCGTGCCTGTCTGCTGTGGAATGGCTGGATCCCGACGTGCGGCAGCACAACAGCAGCAAGCGATGGAGCAGCGACAAGAATGCCAGGAATGCGGAGCTGCGTGTTCCTCGGCTTATCAAAGGCAGCCAGCAGCCGGGATCCGTGCTCGCTGCTGCACAGCAAGACTCAAACTGCAGAGGGCACAGTTATAGAATGGAGTCACAGAATAGAATCACAGAATAGAATCATAGAATAGAATCAGAGAATAGAATCACAGAATAGAATCATAGAATAGAATCACAGAATAGAATCATAGAATCACAGAGTAGAATCATAGACTAGAATCACAGAATAGAATCATAGAATCAGAGCATAGAATCATAGAATAGAATAGAATCATAGAATAGAATCACAGTATAGAACCACAGAATCATGGAATAGAATCATTGAATAGAATCAGTGAATCACAGAATAGAATCAAATGATCACAGACTAGAATCATTGAATTACAGAATAGAATCATAGAATCACAGAATAAAATCATAGAGTAGAATCATAGAAGAGAATCATAGAATAGAATTATAGAATAGAATCACAGAATAGAATCATAGAATAGAATCATAGAATAGAATCACAGAATAGAATCATAGAGATCACAGAATAGAATCATAGAATAGAATCACAGAATAGAATCATAGAATAGAATCATAGAGATCACAGAACAGAATCATAAAATAGAATCATAGTATAGAATCACAGTATAGAATCAGAGAATCACAGAATGGAATCATAGAATAGAATCATAGAATAGAATCACAGAATAGAATCATAGAATGATAGAGATCACAGAATAGAATCATAGAATAGAATCACAGAATAGAATCATAGAATAGAATCATAGAGATCACAGAACAGAATCATAAAATAGAATCATAGTATAGAAGCATAGCATAGAATCACAGAATAGATTCATAGAATCATAGAGATTACAGAATGGAATCATAGAATAGAATCATAGAATAGAATCATAGAACAGAATCATAGAAAAACAGAATAGAAACACAGTCGAATCATAGAATAGAATCATAGAGATCAAAGAATGGAATCATAGAATGGAATCATAGAATCATAGAATAGAATCATAGAATGGAATCATAGAATAGTATCATAGAATAGAATCACAGAATAGAATCATAGAATAGAATCATAGAATATAATCTTAGACTAGAATCATATAGATCACAGAACAGAATCATACAATAGAATCATAGAATAGTATCATAGAATCATAGAGATCACAGAATGGAATCATAGAATAGAATCATAGAATCATAGGGATCACAGAGGGTCTGATGAAAGGGAGGAACTGAAATAAATCAGTATTTGTAGGGAAATGGTGTTAGGAAAATTGATGGGACTGAAGGCCGATAAATCCCCAGGGCCTGATGGTCTACATCCCAGGGCACTTAAGGAGGTGGCCCTAGAGATAGTAGATGCATTGCTGGTCATCTTCCAGAACTCAATAGACTCTGGAACGGTACCCATGGATTGGAGGGTAGCTAATGTTATCCCACTATTCAAAAAAGGTGGTAGAGAAAAAGCGGGGAGTTATAGACCGGTAAGCCTGACATCGGTAGTGGGGAAAATGCTAGAGTCTATTATAAAAGATGTAATAGCAGAGCACTTGGAAAGCAGTGACAGGATCGGACAAAGTCAACATGGATTTACAAAAGGTAAATCATGCTTGACTAATCTACTGGAATTTTTTGAGGATGTAACTGGTAAAATAGATAAGGGAGAACCAGTGGATGTGGTGTATTTGGACTTTCAGAAGGCTTTTGATAAAGTCCCACATAGGAGATTAGCGTGCAAAATTAAGGCACATGGGATTGGGGGCAAGGTATTGACTTGGATAGAGAACTGGCTGGCAGACAGAAAGCAAAGAGTTGGAATAAACAGGTCTTTTTCCGAGTGGCAGGCAGTGACTAGTGGGGTACCGCAAGGATCGGTCCGAGGACCCCAGCTGTTCACAATATATATTAATGATCTGGACGAGGGAATTGGATGTAATATCTCCAAATTTGCAGCCGACACAAAGCTGGGTGGGAGTGTAAGCTGTGAGGAGGATGTCGTGAAACTCCAGTACGATTTGGACAGGTTGGGTGATTGGGCAGAAACATGGCAAATGCACTATAATGTGGATAAATGTGAGGCTATCCACTTTGGTGGCAAAAACAGGAAGGCAGATTATTGTGTGAATGGCAATAGATTGGGAGAAGGGGAAGTGCAAAGAGACCTGGGTTTTATTGTGCACCAGTCACTGAAGGTAAGCATGCAGGTGCAGCAGGCGGTTAAGAAGGCAAATGGTATGTTGGCCTTCGTAGCAAGAGGGTTCAAGTACAGGAACAAAGATGTCTTGCTACAGTTGTACAGGGCCTTGGTGAGACCGCACCTTGAGTATTGTGTGCAGTTTTGGTCACCTTACCTGAGGAAGGACGTTCTTGCCATGCAGGGAGTGCAGCGAAGATTCACCAGGCTGATACCTGGGATGGCAGGAATGACATATGAGGAGAGATTGTGTCGATTGGGCTTATACTCACTGGAGTTTAGAAGATTGAGAGGGGATCTCTTCGAAACCTATAAAATTCTGTCAGGTCTGGACAGACTAGATGCGGGAAGGATGTTTCTGATGGCCGGGGAGTCCAGAACCAGGGGTCATAGTCGAAGGATAAGGGGTAAGCCATTTAGGACTGAAATGAGGAGGAATTTCTTCACCCAGAGAGTGGTGAACCTGTGGAATTCTCTGCCACAGAGGGCGGTGGAGGCCAGTTCATTAAATATATTCAAGAAAGAATTGGATATATTTCTTGAGGCTAAAGGGATCAAGGGATATGGGGAGAAGGCAGGGACAGGGTACTGAATTTGGATGATCAGCCATGATCTCATTGAATGGCGGAGCAGGCTCGAAGGGCCGAATGGCCTACTCCTGCTCCTATCTTCTATGTTTCTATGCTTCTAATAGAATCATAGAATAGACTAACAGAATAGAATCACAGAATAGAATCATAGAATCATAGACATCACAGAATAGAATCATAGAATAGAATCATAGAATAGAATCTTAGAATAGAATCATATAGATCACAGAACAGAATCATAGAATAGAATCACAGAATAGAATCATAGAATCATAGACTTCACAGAATGGAATCATAGAATAGAATCATAGAATAGAATCATAGAATCGTAGAATAGAATCATAGAAGAGAATCATAGAATCATACAATAGTGTCAGAATTGAATCATGGAATCATAGAACAGAATCGTAGTATCATTGAATAGAATCCTAGAATTGGATCATAGAATCATAGAATGGAATCATAGAATCATAGGATCAAATCATAGAATAGAATCATAGAAGCAAAGAATAGAATCAAAGAATAGTATCATAGAATAGAGTCATAGAATCAAAGAATATAATCATAGAGATCACAGAATAGAATCATAGAATCGAACCATAGAATAGAATCATAGAATCAAGAATAGAATCATAGAATAGAATCGCAGAATGGAATCCTATAATAGAATCATAGAATAGAATCATAGAATCACAGAATAGAATCATAGAATCATAGAATAGTGTCATAGAATCACAGAATAGAATCAAATAATAGAATCATAGAATAGAATTATAGTATCATAGAATAGAATCACAGGATAGATTCATAGAATCACAGACTAGAATCTTAGAATCATAGAATAGAATCATAGAATAGGATCATAGAACAGAATCACAGAATTGAATCATAGAATCATAGAATGGAATCACAGAATAGAATCATAGAATAGAATCATAGAGATCACAGAATAGAACCGTAGAATAGAATCATAGAATAGAATCATAAAATCATGGAATAGAATCATAGAATAGAATCATAGAATAGAATTATAGAATGATAGAGTAGAATCGTAGAATAGAATCATAGAATCACAGAATAGCATCATAGAATAGCATCATAGAATAGTATAATAGAATCACAGCATAGAATCATAGAATAGAATCATAGAGATCACAGATTAGAATTACAGAATAGAATAATAGAATAGAATCACAGAATAGAATAATAGAGTCATAGAAGAGAATCATAGAGGTCACAGAATAGAAGTACAGATTAAAATCATAGAATAGAATCATAGAATATAATCATAGAATAGAATTAAAGAATAGAATAATAGAGATCACAGAAAAGAATCATAGAGTAGAGGCATAGAATAGAATCATAGAATCATAGAATGGAATCACAGAATATTATCATCGAGATCAAAGAATGGATTCATAGAATAGAATCATAGAGATCACAGAGTAGAATCATAGAATGGAATCATAGAATAGAATCATAGAATAGATTCATAGAATCATAGAATAGAGTCATAGAATAGAAGCATAGAATGGGATCATAGAATAGAATCATAGAATCGTAGAATAGAATCATAGAAGCGAATCATAGAATCATAGAATAGTGTCATAGAATTGAATCATGGAATTATAGAACAGAATTGTAATATCATTGAATAGAGTCCTAGATTTGAATCATAGAATGGAATCATAGAATCATAGAATCAAATCATAGAATAGAATCATAGAAGTAAAGAATAGAATCAAAGAATAGTATCATAGAATAGAGTCATAGAATCATAGAATATTATCATATAATCATATAATAGAATCATAGAATCATAGAATCGAATCATAGAATAGAATCATAGAATCATAGAATAGAATCATAGAATAGAATCATGGTATAGAACCATAGAATAAAATCATAGAATAGAATCATTGAGACCACAGAAAAGAATCACAGAATATAATCCCAGAATAATAGAATAGAATCATAGAATAGAATCATAGAGATCACAGAATGGAATCATAGAATCATAGAATAGAATCATACAATGGAATCATAAGATAGAATCATCTAATAGAATCACAGAATAGAATCATAGAATCACAGAGATCACAGAATAGAATCATAGAATCATAGACATGAATCATAGAATGGAATCATAGAATTGATTCATAGAATAGAATCATAGAATAGTATCACAGAATCATAGAATAGAATCATAGAATAGAATCGTAGAATCATAGAATAAAATCATAGAATTATAGAATATAATCATAGAACCATAGAATAGAATCGTAGAATGTTAGGATAGAATCATAGAATCACAGAATAGAATCATAGAAACTTAGAATGGAATCATAGAATCATAGAACAGAATCATCGAGATCACAGAATGGATTCATAGAATAGAATCATAGAGATCACAGAATGGAATCATAGAATAGAATCATAGAATAGAATCATAGTATTGAATCATAGAATAGAATCATATAATCATAGAATATAATCATGGAATCATAGAATAGAATCGTACAATGATAGAATAGAATCATAGAATAGAATAATAGAATAGAATAATAGAAACTTGGAATACAATCATAGAATAGCATCATCGTGATCACAGAAAGGATTCATAGAATAGAATCATAGAGAGCACGGAATAGATTCATAGAATAGAATCATAGAGAAGAACCATACAATTGTAGAATAGAATCATAGAAGGGAACCATAGAATCATAAAATAGTGTCATAGAATTGAATCATAGAATCAAAGAATAGAATCATGGAATCATAGAATAGAATCATAGAATGGTATCATAGAATCATAGAATAGAATCATAGAATCTTAAGTTGAATCATAGAATAGAATCATAGAATCATAGAATAGAATCTTAGAATAGAATCATACAATAGAATCATAGAGTCATAGATTAGAATCATATAATCATAGAATAGAATTATAGAATCATAGAATTGAATCATAGAATAGAATCATAACATCATAGAATAGAATCATAATATAGAATTATAGAATTGAATCATAGAATCATAGAATAGAATCATTGAGATCACAGAATAGAATCATAGATTAATAGAAAAGTACCATAGAATCATAGAATAGAATCATAGAATAGAATCATAGAATAGAATCATAGAGATCACAGAATTGAATCATAGAATCATAGAATAGAATCATAGAATGGAATCATAGAATAGAATCATATAATAAAATCACAGAATAGAATCAGAGAATCATAGAGATCACGGAATAGAATCATAGAATCATAGAAAAGAACCATAGAATCATAGAATAGAATCACGGAATCATTGAATAGAATCATAAAATAGAATAATAGAACAGAATCACAGAATAGAATCATAGTGATCATAGAATAGAATCATAGAATAGAATCATAGAATCATAGAATAGAATCATAGAATCATAGAATAGATTCATATAATCATAGAGTAGAATCATAGGATCACAGAATAGAATCATAGAATCATAGAAGAGAATCATAGAACTCACAGAATAGAAGTGCAGATTAAAATCATAGAATAGAATCAAAGAATAGAATCAGAGAATCATAAAATCACAGAATAGAATCATAGAATCATAGAAAAGAACCATAGAATCATAGAATAGAATCACAGAATCATTGAATAGAATCATAGAATAGAATCATAGGATCACAGAATAGAATCATAGAATCATAGAAGAGAATCATAGAGGTCACAGAATAGAAGTACAGATTAAAATCATAGAATAGAATCATAGAATATAATCATAGATTAGAATTAAAGAATAGAATAATAGAGATCACAGAAAAGAATCATAGAATAGTGTTAAGTCCGTGAATGATTGAGACACGGACTAGCAGGAGAGAAAAACAAAACGATCTTTACTGGTGGAAGGCATAAACGAATCTAACCAACAGAGGCTCTCTAGCGCCTTTTATACAGGGGTGGTCACTACCGGTATTGCAGTCTGAGACCAGTTATTCTCTTAAAGGTACATACACAACAATTCCTCCCCTTTTAGATAAACAGTACATAACATTCATTTAACACTAATGATAATGATATACAATCACAATTACTGTTGCTAGATACATTGGTTAAGTTTAAGCAATTATAAGTTCAGTCTTTGAGGAGGCTTCCTGATTCTGTCTGGATAACGCCTCTTTGGAGTATCAGGTTCTTCTGGCAATGTTGAGTCGAAATCAATGTCGTTGTTTGGTTCATCTGCTTCCAATATTACCGGTTCTGCGGTAGCTGCAATTGGAACGTCGATTTCATTACCAGGTGTATCAGATCGTGGCGTGGAGTTGACATTTTCCAGTGACTCTAGAATCTGGTCAGCATGGCATCTTACAATGCTCTCCCCAATGTCCACGGTATACATAAGAGGTCCTTGTTGTGTACAAATCGTTCCTGGCTGCCATTTCTCAGTGTGGTAGTCCCGGGCCAAAACTGGTTGACCTATCTTAAAACTCCTGGTCGGCCTTTCATTCATATTCTGAAACTGCCTGCTCTCCACATCTCTTCGGACGTTTGGCTTAACCAAATCCAAGCGGCATCGTAGTCTTCGATTGAAGAACATCATGGCTGGAGTTTGGTTGGTAACCGCATGTGTCGCATTCCGGTAGGCAAACAAGAAGTTGTCCACCTTGTGTTGTAGGGGTATATCTTCATTACACATTGCCTTGATAGCCTTCTTGAATGTTTGGACAAACCTCTCGGCCAATCCATTAGTAGCTGGATGATATGGGGCAGATGTGTAATGCTTAACACCATTCAGAATCACAGAATCACAGAAATCCCACAGTGCAGATAGAGGCCATTTCGGCCCATCGAGCCTGCACCGACACATGTCCCACCCAATCCCCGTAACCCCTACACCAACACCAACACCGACACATATCCCACCCTATCCCCGTAACCCCACGTATTTAATCCCCCTAACACTAAGGGTCAATTCATCATAGCCAATCAACCTAACCCGCACATCCTTGGACTGTGGGAGGAAACCGGAGCACCCGGAGAAAACCCACGCAAACACGGGGAGAATGTGCAAACTCCACACAGACAGTCGCCCGAGGCCGGATTCGAACCCGGGTCTCTGGTGCTGTGAGGCAACAGTGCTAACCACTATGCCACCATGCTCTTTAAGAACCTCCGGAACTCTTCAGACACAAACTGTGGTCCATTGTCAGAGCAAATCTGTTCAGGCAGCCCATTCCTGGCGAATATGGTTCGTAAAACTGCGATAGTTTTTTCCGTGGTGGTTGAGGACATTTTTATTACCTCTGGCCACTTTGAATGTGCATCCACCGCAATTAAAAACATCGAGTCCATGAAGGGACCAGCAAAATCAATGTGCACCCTTTGCCATGGAGATGAGGGCCACTCCCATGGCTGCAGAGGAGCTTGTGGTGGGGCGTTTTGGACCTTCTGGCATCCTGCACAGTTCTTGGTCATCTCTTCGATTTCTCTATCGATTCCCGGCCACCACACAAACGCTCTGGCTAAGCTCTTCATTTTTACCCCACCCAGATGATCCTCATGATGCTCATTGAGCACTCTATCCGTCAACTTAGGTGGAATTACTACTCTGGATCCACACATCAAGGTTCCGCTGCACACTGACAGCTGTTCTCTTCTTGATGAAAATGCTGGCAGCAGTGGTTCGCCATGTGCTGGCCATCCCTTCACCGTTAAATCATAGACCCGTGATAGTGTCGGGTCATTCCGTGTTTCCTTTTCTATGTTTGCATTCGTCACAGGGAGACATTCGACTATGGTCGAGTGGAATAACTCCATTGGATCCACTGCAAGGTCTTCTTCTTCCACCGTCGGCAACGGTAGACGTGACAATCCATCAGCATTTCCATACTGTTTAGTTCCCCTGTACTCGATGTCATATTGGTGTGCCCCTAGGAAAAGGGACCATCTCTGCAGCCGTTGTGCTGTCATTATCGGTACGCCCTTCTGAGGGTTGAAAATGGAGACAAGAGGTTGATGATCGGTTAGTAGAGTAAATTTTTGACCGTGCAGATAGTGATTGAACTTCTTCACCCCCCACACTAGGCTGAGGGCCTCTCTGTCAATCTGGGCGTAGTTACGCTCGGCAGAAGTTAACGAGCGTGACGCAAAAGCTATCGGCCTCTCCAAACCATCAAGGAATTTATGTGACAGTACCGCCCCAATGCCGTAGGGAGACGCATCACAAGCCAGCCTGATTGGCAGTGCTGGGTTGTAGTGAGCCAATACTTCCTTCGAAGTGATTAAGTCCTTACTCTTCTGAAAAGCACGTTTACAATCATCGCTCCATTTCCATGCTACCCCCGTTCGTAGCAGGGCGTTCAGTGGATGCAGAATTGTCGACAAATTCGGCAAAAACTTCTGATAATAATTCACCAACCCGAGGAATGACCTCAGTTGCGACACATTTTCAGGCGCTGGGGCCTTAACAACCGCTTCAATTTTGTCAGGGGACTTATGTAACCCCTCTTCATCAATCACGTGGCCACAATACGATATCTGTTTCTTAAAAAATTCGCACTTGGGGCGGTTGGCTCGCAGCACATGTTCCCGTAGTCTAGTGAGCACCTGTTCTAGGTTGTTAAGGTGTTCACTGTCATCTTCACCTGTTACAAGGATGTCGTCCAAGTAACACTGAGTCCCCGGAATCCCTTGCAGGACTTGTTCCATCGCTCTTTGCCATATCGCCGGAGCCGATGCTACTCCGAATACCAATCGATGATATTGGTAAAGACCTTTGTGAGTGTTTATCGTGAGGTACTTCCTAGAAGACTCTTCAACCTCCATCTGCAAATATGCTTGTGCTAGGTCAATTTTTGTAAAACGCTTCCCTCCAGACAGTGAAGTGAAGATGTCTTCTATCCTTGGAAGAGGATATTGTACTGTGTGAAGGACAGGGTCCACCGTCACCTTGAAATCCCCACAGATGCGAATCTTCCTTGGCTCTCCGGACTTATTGCTTAACGTTTTTTTCATGACAGGAACGATGGGTGTCGCCCACTCGCTCCAGTCAACCTTAGACAACATGCCCGCCTTCTCCAGATTCTCCAGCTCTGCCTCGACGGCTGGACGAATTGCATATGGTACCGGTTTCGCTTTGAAAAACTTGGGAACTGCATTCTCTTCTATTTTTAACGAGGCGGTTACGCCTTTAAGCGTGCCCAGTTCTTGTTGAAATACCTCTTTGGCGTTAGCTAAGATTGTTGACAATCGTCCAGGTGTGACGTCTTCATCTTTTTTACCGTCCACCGTCATTGCATGAATGGAATGCCAATCTAAGTTTATCTTCCTGATCCATTCCCGTCCCAATAACGGTGGTCCACCATTTGGCAGTATGTAGAGATACAATTTCCGTATTTTCTTGCCATTGTATTCGACAGGCACCCTTATTTTTCCTCTGGGGTATACTTTTTGCCCCGTATACGTCGTCAAGACGATGGATGTCTCTCTCAAGGGTATGTGTGAAAATAGCCGCTCATAGTCTCGTCGATTCATGACGGTTAGCGCTGATTCTGTATCCAATTCCATTTTAACTTGGGACCCTGCTATCATGAGGGTGACCCAAATGGTTCGGTGATCCTCTTTTGCGATTACATTGTGAAGTTTGAGACAGCTTAATCTCCTGTTCTCGGATTCACTATTGCTCATCTGGTCTTCGGAACTACTGTCCGTCATCTTTTGTACTTTCTTGTACGGTTCCTTAGTAGCCTTTTTGTTGTCGCTGGTCTTCTTCCCAGACCTACAAACTCGTGCAATGTGTCCAATCTTCCCGCATTGTCTGCATATTTTGTCTTTGGACCAGCAGTCCTTCTGGTCATGGTTAGTTCTGCCGCAGCGATAACATTTTGCAAATCCCCGTGTCATTTCGTGGGTGCTGTATTCCTGTGGTTTTTGTTGAATTTCTGCAGCTCCCCTGGCTGCTGCTTCATACGATACTGCCACGCTGAAACCCTTATCTAGCGTCAGCTCTTTTTCTGCGAGTAACTTCTTCTGTGTTCCTTCACTCAGGAGTCCACAGACAAATTTGTCCCGTAGGGTATCTGCCAGTCCTGCTCCAAACTGGCAGTGCTTTGATAGCTTGCGTAGTTCCGTAAGATACTCAGCATTGCTCTCATCTTTGTGCTGAGTTCTCCTGTGGAATTTAAATCTTTCTGCTATCAACAGCGGTGCAGGGTTTAAGTGCTCCTGTAGAACAGCAACAATTTCATTAAAACTCTTCGCCTTCGGTTTGGCTGGAGTAATCAGATCCCGCAATAGGCCGTACGTTCTAGCACCCATTACGTTTAGCAATATTGATGCCTTTTTCCCCTCCGCTATTTCATTTGCCTCGAAATATACCTCGCCTCTTTCCACATACGTGGTCCAGTCCTCTAATGTATTATCAAAAGCAGTGATACAGCCAGTCTTCGGCATCTTGCAAATCTAAAATGGCGCCTCCCGCGCTTTGCCTTCTTCTCTGATTTAACAAAATGGTGCCTCCCGCGCTTTTCCTTCTTCCCCGCTGTTGTTAGCGTTGCTTTCTACGGTTTCCTGCGCGCATTCTTTTTCTTTTATTATTTTCCCGTCATGGAGCGGACCCTCTGTAACACTTCCCTCCCTCTTCTGCGGTCCGAACGCTGCCCAGCTTCGAAACACTGGCCGCGCCCTGTATGCTCCACCCTCTCTCTCTCTCTCCTTGCTTCCCAACTCACTGCCTGGCCCCGTTGCAGCCCAGGAAGGATCAGAGCACTACCTGCCACCAGCCCGATTAGCTGGGAAACCACGGACCGAGGAACCCAGCCTGGCTCTGGAAGTTGCTCCTGCAAAGCCTTGAACCCGATGATTGACGGTGGACGCCCATTCCTCGAGTTTCAATGGACTCTATTTTTTTTTTTCTTCTTCTGACCTTCAACGTTGTCGGAGCTGCTGCTGAGTTGCAGGTAAGTCCTTTCTACCTCGTCGCCAGTGTTAAGTCCGTGAATGATTGAGACACGGACTAGCAGGAGAGAAAAACAAAATGATCTTTACTGGTGGAAGGCATAAACGAATCTAACCAACAGAGGCTCTCTAGCGCCTTTTATTCAGGGGTGGTCACTGCCGGTATTGCAGTCTGAGACCAGTTATTCTCTTAAAGGTACATACACAACAAATAGAGTCATAGAAAAGATTCATAGAATCATAGAAAGAAATCATAGAATAGAATCATCGAGATCAAAGAATGGATTCATAGAATAGAATCATAGAGATCACAGAATAGAATCATAGAATAGAATCATAGAATAGAATCATAGAATAGAAGCATAGAATGGAATCATAGAATAGAATCATAGAATCGTAGAATAGAATCATAGAAGAGAATCATAGAATCATAGAATAGAGTTATAGAATAGAAGCATAGAATGGAATCATAGAATAGAATCAAAGAATCGTAGATTAGAATCATAGAATCGTAGAATAGAATCATAGAAGAGAATCATACAATCATAGAATAGTGTCATAGCATTGAATCATGGAATCATAGAACAGAATCATAGTTTCATTGAATAGAACCCTAGAATTGAATCATAGAATCATAGAATCGAATCATAGAATCATAGAATAGAATCATAGAATAGAATCATAGAAGCAAAGAATAGAATCAAACAATAGTATCATAGAATAGAGTCATAGAATCATAGAATATAATCATAGAGATCACAGAATGGAATCATAGAATAGAATCATAGAATAGAATCATAGAATAGAATCGCAGAATGGAATCCTATAATAGAATCATAGAATAGAATCATAGAATAGAATCATAGAATCATAGAATAGTATGATAGAATCACAGAATAGAATCATATAATAGAATCATAGAATAGAATCATAGTGTCATAGAATAGAATCATAGAAGAGAATCATAGAATCATAGAATAGTGTCATAGCATTGAATCATGGAATCATAGAACAGAATCGTAGTTTCATTGAATAGAATCCTAGAATTGAATCATAGAATCATAGAATCGAATCATAGAATCATAGAATAGAATCATAGAATAGAATCATAGAAGCAAAGAATAGAATCAAACAATAGTATCATAGAATAGAGTCATAGAATCATAGAATATAATCATAGAGATCACAGAATGGAATCACAGAATAGAATCATAGAATAGAATCATAGAATAGGATCATAGAATAGAATCACAGAATAAAATCATAGAATCATGGAATAGAATCATAGAGATCACAGAATAGAACTGCAGAATAGAATCATTGAATATTATCATAGCATAATAGAATAGAATCATAGAATAGAATCATAGAATCAGAGAATAGAATCAAAGTTTGGAATCATAGAATCATAGATTAGAATCATAGAGATCACAGTATATAATCATAGAATCATAGAAACGATTTGTAGAATCATAGAATAGATAGAATCATAGAATCACAGAATAGAATCATAGAATAGAACTAAAGAATCATAGAATAGAATCATGGAGTCATCAAAAAGAATCATCGAATAGAATCATAGAATAGAATCACAGAATGGACTCATAGAATAGAATCACAGAGTAGAATCAAAGAATCATATAATAGAATCATACAATAGAATCATAGTATCATAGAATAGAATCCTAGAATAGAATCATAGAGATCGCAGAATAGAATCATAGAATCACAGAATAGAATCATAGAATTGATCTTAGAATAGAATCATAGAATAGAATAATAGAATCACAGAATAGAATCATATAATAGAATGATAGCATAGAATCATAGTATCATAGAGTAGAATCATAGAATAAATTCATAGAATCACAGAATAGAATCATAGAATCATAGAATAGAATCATAGAATAGAATCATAGAGTAGAATCACAGAATAGAATCATAGAATGATAGAATAGAATCACAGAATAGAATCATAGAATAGAACCATAGAGATCACAGAATAGAACCATAGAATAGAGTCATAGAATAGAATCATAAAATCATAGAATAGAATCATAAAATCATAGAATAGAATCATAGAATAGAATCATATAATATAATCACAGAATAGAATTATAGAATCATACTATAGAATCATAGAATGGAATCATAGAGATCACAGATTGGAATCATATAATAGAATCATAGAATCATAGAATCACAGAATAGAATCATAGAATCATAGGATAACATCATAGAATAGAATAACAGAATCACAGCACAGAATCATAGAATCATAGAATAGAATCATATAATAGAATCATAGAATAGAATCATAAAATCATGGAATAGAATCATAGATTATAATCACAGAGATCACAGAATGGAATCATAGAATAGAATCACAGAATAGAATCATAGAATAGAATCATAGAGATCAGAGAATAGAATCATAGAATATTATCATAGAATCATAGAGATCACAGAATAGAAGCATAGAAAAGAATCATAGAACAGAATCATAGAATAGAGTCATCAAGATCACAGAATGGATTCATAGAATAGAATCACAGAGATCACAGAATAGTATCATAGAATAGAATCATAGAATAGAATCATATAATAGAATCATAGAATAAAAGCATAGAGAAAACAGAATAGAACCGTAGAATAGAATCATAGAATAGAATAAAAAAATCATGGAATAGAATCATAGAATAGAATTATAGAATCATAGAATAGAATCATAGAATAGAATTATAGAATCACAGAATAGAATCATAGAATAGCATCATAGAATAGTACAATAGATTCACAGAATCATAGAATAGAATTATAGAATCACAGAATAGAATCATAGAATAGCATCATAGAATAGTATAATAGAATCACAGCATAGAATCATAGAATAGAATCATAGAATAGAATTAAAGAATAGAATTATAGAATAGAATCATAGAGATCACAGAATTGAATCACAGAATAGAATCATAGAATAGAATCACAGAATAGAATAATAGAATCATAGAAGCGAATCATAGAGGTCACAGAATAGAAGTACAGATTAAAATCATGGAATAGAATCATAGAATAGAATCATAGAATAGAATTAAAGAATAGAATAATAGAGATCACAGAAAAGAATCATAGAATAGAGTCATAGAATAGAATCATAGAATCATAGAATGGAATCATAGAATAGAATCATCGAGATCAAAGAATGGATTCATAGAATAGAATCATAGAGATCACAGAATAGAATCATAGAATGGAATCATAGAATAGAATCATAGAATAGAATCATAGAATCATAGAATAGAATCATAGAATAGGAGCATAGAATGGGATCATAGAATAGTATCATAGAATCGTAGAATAGAATCACAGAAGAGAATCATAGAATCATAGAATAGTGTCATAGAATTGAATCATGGAATCATAGAACAGAATCGTATTATCATTGAATATAATCCTAGAATTGAATCATAGAATCATAGAATGGAATCATAGAATCGTACAATCGAATCATAGAATAGAATCATAGAAGCAAAGAATAGAATCAAAGAATAGTATCATAGAATAGAGTCATAGAATCATAGAATATAATCATAGAGATCACAAAATAGATTCATAGAATTGAATCATAGAATAGAACCATAGAATCAAGAATAGAATCATAGAATAGAATCACAGAATGGAATCCTATAATAGAATCATAGAATAGAATCACAGAATAGAATCATAGAATCATAGAATAGTATCATAGAATCACAGAATAGAATCATATAATAGAATCATAGAATAGAATCATAGTATCATAGAATAGATTCATAGAATCACAGAATAGAATCATAGAATCAAAAAATACAATCATAGAATAGAATCACAGAATAGAATTTTAGAATCATAGAATAGAATCATAGAATAGGATCATAGAATAGAATCACAGAATAGAATCATAGAGATCACAGAATAGAACCGTAGAATAGAATCATAGAATAGAATCATAAAATTATGGAATAGAATCATAGAATAGAATCATAGAATAGAATTATAGAATAGAATTATAGAATCATAGAATATAATTGTAAGAGTCATGAAAGTTTAAGAAAGTGTAAAGCAGAAAGAAAATACTTTAAAATATTGGTTAAATATTATGGTACAGTATGTATGTACATTTGTTTATTATTGATGCATATTTTAGTATAATAAAGTTAATTTACCTGACTGACTTATTGTATTGAGAAACCTCCTCTTTTCTTGTTCCAATAGTATAGTCTGAGAGACCCCCTTTATTCTTGCTACAATGGTACAGTCCTTAAGCTTGTCACATGATATCCAGCCATTTTTACAGTTCATGCTCCACGAGGCTGGAAAAGGTAGAAGCTTTGAGGGCTGTGGTGCAATACAGTTTTTGACCGTGTGCATGTTTAACGTGTTTTACTTTGAAATCCTGTTTAAAATGTACTATAGTAAACAGTTAAAAGACATTTTATTTCGACACGCGTCTACTCGTTGCTAAAAGCCTCAAAGCTCAGTGGCTGCATATTGGAAACTACGGAGCGCCACTACATTAGTCAAAAACTTGCTCCCTAAGAAGGAAAGGACGGAATTGTCGGCGAACGTATATACAGGAATGGTCACGGAGCCAGACGACAATATAAGAAAGCAAAGGTACAGTGACTGTTACTTGCCTTGTTCATTCTATTGAGAAGCTAAATAAGAGCTGCGGGTAAAATGGCCGAGGCCTTATGGAGCCGTGGGGAGCTTCCCCAGGCTGTACGAAGGATTGTTGGCCAAAAGAGGGAAGTAAAGTTCACCCCAAAGGCAATGGAAGAGAAGTTAAATAGAAGCATAAGTGCAAGGAGGGCTAAATTAGCTCAGATAACTGGAAAAATGAAGGTAATTGATTGTCTCATGGAAGATAATGCTAATATTAAGAAAGTTGAAGACATAATGCATTATGATTTCTTCAAGTTGTATGAAGAATTTACTGTACTCAATGAAGATATATTAGCACTTTTGTCTGAAGAAGAGGGAAATGCTGATCAGCACAACTGGTTTGATCGTAAATCATCTAACATTAAGGACTATGTCAAGGCCACAGAACAGTGGATGTTAAAGATTCGTCAAGATGCTGATACAGCAGAGAAAGATAAAGATGACGATGAAGTCGGACCAGATGATAGCATTTTAGAGACTTCAGACAGACTGAGCAAAAATCGAAAAGAAGGTAGCTCTGTTTCTGGACAGAGGTCAGCCGCTTCTACCACATGCTCGTTGCGGCGCATGAGAGAGGAGGTTGAACGGGCAGCGTTGATGGCGCGCGCAGCATCTTTATTGGAGAAGCGAGCTCTTGAACAGGAAGAGGCCCAACTGCAGGCCCAACTGCAGGTCCAACAGGCCCAACTGCAGGCCCAACTGAAGGCTAAGAAAGTACAGCTGGAGCTAAAAATAAGCTATTGCGATCTCAAATGTCAAGTTGAGAGTGTTTGAAGATTATGAAGGCTCACAGGATGGCATGAATGACTACTGCCATTCAATGGTGTCACACAGAGTTGGATCCAGGACACCTTCAAAAGTTAAAAGGGAGACTGAAGAACATCTCCTGGCATTACAGCGTGGAAGAGAGGCCTTTCCACTAACAGGAGCACGTGATGCTACCCCAGACATCAGACAGTCTAGACTAGACCCTGCTGATGACCACCAGAGGCCTGAAGACACAGAGAGAAGCCTATACCAAGTGATGCAACGTCAGAACAAAATTACAGAGATGCTTGTAAAACAACAGAATCTGTTTCGACTCCCTCAAAGAGACATATCAGTGTTCCAAGGCAACCCACTCAAGTATAAACCCTTCATCAGATCCTTCGAACAAGCCATTGACTCCAAAACAGAGAGCAGCAGTGATAAGTTGTACTACCTGGGACAGTGCACCAGTGGTAAACCACAAGACCTGGTCAGAAGCTGTGAACACATGAGACCGGAGCGAGGATACATAGAAGCCAGGAAGTTGCTGCAGGAGCACTATGGCAACAAGCTGAAGATAGCCACTGCATATATTGAAAAGGCTATCAAGTGGCCACAGAGCAGATCGGAGGACGGGGAGGCATTGAACACATATGTTCTATTTCTCATAGGATGTCACAACACCATGGAGGATGTTGAATTCATGGAAGAGATGGACAATCCTACGACTATGAGAATCATCATCTCTAAGCTTCCTTACAGGATGAGAGAACAATGGAGAGGAAAAGCCTTTAAGATAATGGAGAGACGGAAAAGTAGAGCCAGGTTTGTGGACTTAGTGAATTTCATAGACAAACAGGCTAAAATTGCAATGGACCCATTGTTCGGAAACATCAAGGATGTCAGCCCAACTACTGATGGAAGAGTGAAAGCCAAGCCTGCTGAATCAAAGACTCTCAGGAAAGGTGGTTCCAAGGGAAGCAGCTTTGCAACTATTGTCACTCAAGCTGGGAAGAAAAGTCTCAGAACTCATCTCCCAAAAAGAGCAGCACAGTGATGCCTGCTAATGCCTTTCAGAAGCCATGTTTATTCTGCCAGAAGAATCACACATTGGATTTCTGCAGTGACATCAAAGCACAGTCACATAAAGACAGAATTGAATTTCTGAAGTACAATGGCCTATGTTTTGGATGTCTTTCTCAGGGGCACCTGAGCAGAAACTGTAAGCAACGAACAACATGCAGAGTGCACTCGGAAACATCACAGTCTGCTGCATATCCATAAAGAAGAACAAGTCTCTAAGAAGAGTGAAGAAAACAATACCGACGAGAAGGTTGTTTCAAGTGCTCTGGTGTTGCTAGAACCAGAGACTTGTGGATTCACTTGGGCCGGTGACAGTGATTGTATTCTTGTCGTCGTACCTGTAAAGATCAAGTCTAAGAGGAGTGAGAAGTTTGTGGAGACTTACGCCTTCATGGATCCAGGTAGTTCAGCAACGTTCTGCACAGAAACACTCATGCGACAGCTGAACGTTAGAGGCAGAAGAACATAAATCCTATTACGCACCATGGGTCATGAGAAGTCAATGCAAAGTTATATCCTGTCAGACTTAGAAGTGTGTGGACTTGAAGAGAAGGACTTCATAGACCTGCCTAATGTTTTCACACAGAGGGAGATTCCTGTTAAAATAGGGAACTTTGCCCTGCAGAAGGATGTGGAGAGATGGCCTTACCTGGAAAAGGTGCGTCTCCCATACATTGAAGCAGAAATTGGCCTATTAATTGGAACCAATGCCTACAAAACTATGGAGCCATGGCAGGTGATAAACAGCAAAGATGACGGACCCTACACCATCAGGACAGCCCTTGGATGGGTAGTCAATGGACCGGTAAGGAGAGATGATGGCAACAAGTCGAACAAGGAGGAACGACAAAATGTCACAGTTAATCGCATCTCTATCATAAGCATTGAAGAGCTGTTGATACAGCAGTTCAACACAGACTTCTCAGAACGCAGCTGTGAGGAAAAGTCAGAGATGTCACAAGAAGACCATCAGTTCATGGATTTGATGACAAGGTCTACACAGTTCATTGATGGCCACTATCACATTGGTTTGTCACTGAGAAGACAGACCGCGAAGATGCCGAACAATTGCTGCATAGCAGAGCAGCGCGCCATCAGTCTAAAGAGAAAGCTGAACAAGAACCCCGACTTTCACGAAGACTACAAAGGCTTCATGAGAAACATCATAGCGAAAGGCTATGCTGTAAAAGTGCCCGAGGAACAGTTGAACAGAGAAGATGGAAGGGTCTGGTACATTCCTCATCACGGTGTGTATCACCCAAAGAAGAAAAAGATCCATGTAGTGTTTGACTGCACCGCTTCATTCAGAGGAACTTCACTGAATGACCAGCTGCTTCAAGGTCCTGATCTTACTAATACCCTCATTGGCGTCTTGACGAGGTTTAGACAAGAGCTCGTTGCCATGATGGCAGATATAGAATCAATGTTCTACCAAGTCAGAGTTCCTGATGAAGATGCTGATCTTCTGCGTTTCCTTTGGTGGCCAGATGGCGACGTTAGTCAAGCTATGGTGGAATGTAGAATGGCTGTACACTTGTTCGGAACCACATCATCTCCCAGCTGTGCAAGCTACGCTCTCAGAAAAACTACAGAAGGTGGCAAAGGCAAGGCACCATCAGAGGCTGTGGAGACAATCTTCAGAAACTTTTACGTTGATGACTGTCTGAAGTCCGTGTCAACAGAAGACAATGCCATTGCACTGTCAAGAGACCTTAGAACTCTGTGTTCGAATGGAGGATTCCATCTGACTAAGTGGATAAGCAACAGCAGAGCAGTTCTAGCTTCTATCCCAGAAAAGGAAAGAGCCACTGAAGTCAAAGATCTGGACCTGAGCCACGATGTCCTTCCTATCGAGAGAGCTCTTGGTGTACAATGGTGCATTGAGTCAGACACGTTCAACTTCAGAATAATGGTGAACGAAAGACCATCCACAAGACGAGGGATTCTCTCCGCGGTCAGTTCCATCTACGACCCTCTTGGATTCCTGGCACCACTCATTCTGCCGGTGAAGCTGATCCTACGAGAGCTGTGTAGAGACAAGAGAGGATGGGATGAAGATATCCCAGAAGGTCAAGTTCAGAGATGGCTCAGATGGTTGACAGATTTGCAACAACTTTCTAGCTTCAACGTCAGTAGATGCATCAAGCCTGTGAGTTTTGGAGTTACAAAGACGGCTCAACGACATCATTTCTCAGACGCCAGTGAGGACGGCTATGGCACGGCTACTTACCTCTTGCTGACAAATCAACAGGGCCAGAAACATTGTTCCTTCCTCATGGGGAAATCCAGGGTGGCTCCGCTGAAGCAGGTCACCATCCCGAGACTGGAGTTGACGGCAGCGGTTGTTGCAGTTAAAGTTGACAAGGTGATGCGGAAAGAGTTACAGCTCCCACTAGAAGAATCTGTTTTCTGGATGGATAACACTACAGTGCTGAAGTATGTAGAAAATGAGACGATACGCTTCAAGACCTTCGTAGCAAACAGAATCTCATCCATTAGAGAAGCTACCCAACCATCTCAGTGGAGGTATGTAAACACCTCATTAAACCCAGCAGATCAAGCCTCACGGGGATTGAAGGCTGAAAACTTCAGGAGGAGCGAAACTTGGATACAAGGCCCAAGTTATCTGCTGGAAACAGAGAGATCATGGCCAGAAAGACCAGATATGCCAAGTCAGGTTGCTGAAGACGACGTCGAAGTCAAGAGATCAGTCACAGCAAATCTCATAACTACGAAAGAGAACTTTGACACAGTGAACAAGCTTGTTAACCATTTCTCAGGATGGCACCAGTTGAAGAAAGCAGTTGCATGGTTTCTAAGGCTGAAAGAGTTGCTGCTACACCTGAGCGGTAAGAGAAAAAAGTATTGAGCCACTATCAGTCAGTCTGAAAGTAACCCTGATGAGCAGAGAATGCTTCTACAGCAGTATATGCACCAGCACAAGACCACATTGGGTAAGAATTCATTGACCGTGGAGGATTTGGCCAAGGCTGAGATGGAGATAGTTTGCTTCGGTCAAAGACAAAGATATCCAGAAGAAATCGAAGCTGTACAGTGAAATACTCCAATCAAGAAAGGTAGTCATATCTACAAGCTGGACCCTACACTCCAAGATGGAGTACTGAGGGTGGGAGGGCGACTAAACAAATCTGCTATGCCAGAGGAGGCCAAGCATCCTGCTATCCTTTCTAAGCACCTCCGGGTTGCTACTCTCATTCTTCAGCATATACACCAGAGTATTGGACACAGTGGGAGGAACCACGTGCTTGCGAAGCTAAGACAAAGATACTGGATTCCAGGAGCTAATTCTGTAATAAGAAAAATACTCTCTGAATGCATTGTTTGCAGACGGTTACATGCTAGAGCTGGGGAGCAGAAAATGGCAGACCTGCCTGAAGACCGTTTGTTACCAGACAAGCCCCCACTTACAAATGTAGGGGTGGACTATTTCGGGCCTTTCGTGGTAAAGCGAGGCCGGAGCCTTGTCAAGAGATATGGTGTGCTTTTCACTTGTTTGACCATCAGAGCAGTTCATATTGAGGTGGCACACATGCTTGACACTGATTCCTGTATTAATGCCCTGCGGCGCTTTGTCTGTAGAAGAGGACAGGTGTCCATTATGCGTTCTGATAATGGCACTAATTTTGTCGGAGCAGAGCGAGAACTACGGGAAGCTATTGGAGGTTGGAATCAGCTCAAAATACAGGAAGCCATGATGCAAACAGGAATTAAGTGGATCTTCAATCCACCGGCTGCATCCCACCACGGAGGTGTCTGGGAAAGACAGATATGCACCGTAAGAAAACTACTCAGTTCTGTACTGAAGCTGCAAACACTTGACGACGAGGGACTTCAAACTGTTCTGTGTGAGGTTGAAGCCATCACTAATGACCGACCGATAACTAAGACATCAGATGATCCCAATGACCTCGAAGCCCTGACCCCGAACCACCTGTTGTTGTTGAAAACACAGCCAGTCATGCACCCGGGAGTCTTCAAAAAGGAAGATCTGTATGCACGTCAGAAGTGGAGGCAAGTTCAGTATATGTCAGACCTTTTCTGGACCAGATGGACAAGAGAATACTTACCTCTGCTACAGGAGCATCAAAAATGGTCCAAAATAAAGAGGAACTTCATTGTCGGAGACATCGTCTTAATCATGGATGATTCAGCCCCCAGAAATTCTTGGTTGATGGGAAAATAATTAAGACCATGCCAGACTCCAGAGGCGTTGTTCGTCGCGTTTGTTTGCAAACCAAGACCAATACCCTGGAAAGACTGATCACAAAGCTCTGCCTGCTACAAGAAGCAGCGTGAAAGGATCCTGAGCAAAAAAAAGGGGACATTTATATTGTAAATATGTTGAACTCATTCATTTATGACTCTTAAGAATGTTTGAGTAATTGCTATGCTTCATGTGCCTAGTTAATTAGGGGCCGGAATGTAAGAGTCATGAAAGTGTAAGAAAGTGTAAAGAAGAAAGAAAATACTTTAAAATATTGGTTAAATATTATGGTGCAGTATGTATATACATTTGTTTATTATTGATGCATATTCTCTTATAATATAGTTAATTTACCTGACTGACTTATTGTATTGAGAAACCCCCTCTTTTCATGTTCCAATAGTATAGTCTGAGAGACCCCCTTTATTCTTGCTACAATGGTACAGTCCTTAAGCTTGTCACATGATATCCAGCCATTCTTACAGTTCAAGCTCCACGAGGCTGGAAAAGGTAGAAGCTTTGAAGGCTGTGGTGCAATACAGTTTTTGACCGTGTGCGTGTTTAACGTGTTTTACTTTGAAATCCTGTTTAAAATGTACTATAGTAAACAGTTAAAAGACAAAGTTACGTTTTGGAACGTTTTATTTCGACACGCGTCTACTCGTTGCTAAAAGCCTCAAAGCTCAGTGGCTGCATATTGGAAACTACGGAGCGCCACTACAAGAATCATAGAATAGAATCACAGAATAGAATCATAGAATAGCATCATAGAATAGAATTAAAGAATAGAATTATAGAATAGAATCACAGAATAGAATAATAGAATCATAGAAGAGAATCATAGAGGTCACAGGATAGAAGTACAGATTAAATTCATAGAATAGAATCACAGAATGTAATCATAGAATAGAATTAAAGAATAGAATAATAGAGATCACAGAAAAGAATCATAGAATAGAATCATAGAATCATGGAATGGAATCATAGAATAGAATCATCGAGATCAAAGAATGGATTCATAGAATAATATCATAGAGATCACAGAATAGAATCACAGAATGGAATCATAGAATAGAATCATAGAATCGTAGAATAGAATCATAGAAGAGAATCATAGATTCATAGAATAGTGTCATAGAATTGAATCATGGAATCATAGAACAGAATCATAGTATCATTGAATAGAATCCTAGAATTGAATCATAGAATCATAGAATGGGATCATAGAATCATAGAATCGAATCATAGAATAGAATCATAGAAGCAAAGAATAGAATCAAAGAATAGTATCATAGAATAGAGTCATAGAATCATAGAATATTATCATAGATTCATATAATAGAATCATAGAATCGAATCATAGAGTAGAATCATAGAATAGAATCATAGAATAGAATCATAGTATAGAATAGAATCATAGAATCATAGAATAAAATCATTTAGATCACAGAATAGAATCATAGAATATAATCCCAGAGTAATAGAATAGAATCATAGAATAGAATCATAGCATAGAATCATAGAGATCACAGAATGGAATCATTGAAGCATAGAATAGAATCATGGACTGGAATCATAAAATAGAATAATCTAATGGAATCACAGAATAGAATCATAGAATCACAGAGATCACAGAATAGAATCAGAGAATCATAGAAATGTATCATAGAATGGAGTCATAGAATAGAATCATAGAATAGAATCACAGAATCATAGAATAGAATCATAGAATAGAATCATAGAGATCATAGAATAGAATCATAGAACAGAATCATCGAGATCACAGAATGGATTCATAGAATAGAATCATAGAGATCACAGAACAGAATCATAGAATAGAATCATAGCATAGAATCATAGGATCGAATGATAGAATAGAATCATAGAGATCATAGAATAGAATCATAGAACAGAATCATAGAATAGAATAGAGTCATAGAATCATAGAATAGAATTGTAGAATGATAGAATAGAATGATAGAATAGAATCACAGAATAGAATAATAGAAACTTAGAATAGAATCATCGTGATCGCAGAATGGATTCATGGAAGATAATCATAGAGATCACGGAATAGATTCATAGAATAGAATCATAGAATAGAATCATAGAGATCATAGAATAGAATCATAGAACAGAATCATAGAATCATAGAATAGAATAGAATCATAGAATCATAGAATAGAATCGTAGAATGATAGAATAGAATGATAGAATAGAATCATAGAATCACAGAATAGAATAATAGAAACTTAAAATAGAATCATAGAATAGAATCATCGTGATCGCAGAATGGATTCATGGAAGATAATCACAGAGATCATGGAATAGATTCATAGAATAGAATCATAGAATCATAGAATAGAATCATGGAATAGAATCATAGAGCAGAATCATAGAATCATAGAATTGAATCATAGAAGTGAATCATAGAATCATGAAATAGATTCATAGAATTGAATCATAGAATCATAGAATAGAATCATGGAATCATAGAATAGGATCATAGAATGGAATCATAGAATCATAGAATTATCTAATAGAATCTTAGAATAGAATCATACAATAGAATCATATTCCTAGAATAGAATCATAACATCATAGAATAGAATCATAGAATAGAATCATAGTATAGAATCATAGAATTGAATGACAGAATCATAGAATAGAATCATTGAGATCACAGAATAGAATCATAGAATAGAATCACAGAATAGAATCAGAGAATTATAGAGATCACAGAATAGAATCAGAGAATCATAGAGATCACAGGATAGAATCATAGGGCTAGAAATTCACTTTGGGCCTGCCAGCTGGCTTGCGCCCAAAAGTTACCGCTGCGCGCGGAGCCACGTGCGCCCGCCGGAAATTCAGTTTCAGCACCCCAAGTCGAAGCCGGCCGCAATTCAAGGGTGTGGCCGCCCCCGCTTGGGGCGCTGAAACTGAATTTCGGCGCGCTAGGTGCTGCAGTGCCACCCGCTGCAGTGCGGCAGGTTGCAGTACTGCAGGCCTTCCTCCTTCTCTTAAGGGGGAGGTGCCTGCAACTCCGAGATCGCTGCTCACTAGTGCCGGCAAATGAGCCCGGCACCACGAAGAAGTGCCGGTCTCCCGGAAAGCAGCTGGCAATGCCGCGGTGGGGGGGGGGGTGGAGGAGGCCGGGGAAGGAGGTGCGGGCAGGCGGCCGCCGAAAAAGCGGCCGGCCGCACCTCCACCTTAACTCGCCCCAATAAGGCTGCAGGACGGCCCCGGTTGCTGAACGTTGTTTGCGGCCGCTGCGGAAGAGGCGGCCGCAACTAAATATGGGGGTCGGGCCGGTAGCGGGGCGGAACCGGGGCACTGTGCACACCGATGACATCATCGGTGTTGGCGCAGCGCTACTGGCTACCGCCGCCATTAACACAGCATTGAATATCAGCGCAAGCTCCTCTAGTGGCGCAGATGCCCTCTTTGGGCGGAAACTGGGCGCAAAGCCCACTGAATTTCTAGGCCATAGAATCATAGGAAAGAACCATGGAATCATAGAATAGAATCATAGAATAGAATCAGAGAATAGAATCATAGAATAAAATCACAGAATCATTGAATAGAATCATAGACTAGAATAATAGAACAGAATCATAGAATAGAATCATAGAGATCACAGAATAGAATCATAGAATGGAATCATAGAATCATAGAATAGAATCATAGAATAGATTCATATAATCATAGAATAGATTCATAGAATCATAGAATAGAATCATAGGATCACAGAACAGAATCATAGAAAAGAGCCAAAGAATCATAGCATAGAATCATAGAATAGAATCATAGAATAGAATCATTGAATAGAATCACAGAATGGAATCATAGAATAGAATGATAGAATCATAGAATAGAATTACAGAGTAGAATCATAGAATCATAGAATAGAATCACAGAATAGATCTTAGAATAGAATCATAGAATAGAATCTTAGAGATCACAGAATGGAATCATAGAATAGATTCATAGAATCACAGATTAGAATCATAGATTAGATCTTAGAATAGAATCATAGAATAGAATCATAGAATCACAGAATAGAGTCATATAATAGAAACATAGAATAGAATCATAGTATCATAGAATAGAATCATATAATAGATCCACAGAATCACAGAGTAGAATCATAGTATCAGAGAATAGAATTATAGAATAGAATCACGGAATAAAATCAAAGGATCATAGAAAAAATCACAGAATAGAATCATAGAGATCACAGAATAGAAGTACAGATTAAAAAAGAGTCATGGAATAGAATCTTAGAATCATAGAATAGAATCATAGAATAGAATCTTAGAATCGAATCAAAGAATAGAATAATAGAGTTCACAGAATAGAAGTACAGATTTAAAAAGAGTCATGGAATAGAATCTTAGAATCATAGAATAGAATCATAGAATAGAATCATCGAGATAACAGAATGGATTAATAGAAGTGAATCATTAAATGGAATCATAGAATAGAATCATAGAATATAATCATAGAATAGAATCACAGAATCATAGAATAGAATCATAGAATAGAATCATAGAATAGTATCATAGAATAGAATCATAGAGATCATAGTGCTGGGGATAGGAGATGGGTATTAGACGGAGTGCCAGGGATCAGAGATGTGCATTGGACTGAGTGTCGGGGATTGGAGATGGGCATTGGACTGAGTGCCGGGGACCGGAGATGGGCACTGGACTGAGTGCCGGGGATCAGGGATGGGCATTGGTCTGAATGCCGGGGTTCGGAAATGGGCTGTTGAATGAGTGCTGGGGATCAGAGATGGTCATTCTACTGAGTGCCAGGGATCGGGGATGGGCATTGGATTGAATGCCGAGCATCGGAGATGGGCTTAGACTGAGTGCCGGGGATTGGAGATGGGCATTGGACTGAGTGCCAGGGATCGGGGATGGGCATTGGTAAGAATGATGCGGATAGGAGTTGGGCACTGGACTGACTGCCGGGGATCAGGGATGGGCATTGTTCTGAATGCCGGGGATCAGAGTTCAGCATTTGACTGAGTGCTGGGGATCAGAGATGGTCATTCGACTGAATGCCGGGGATCGTGGCTGGGCATTGGAAGGACTGCCTGGGATTGGAGATGGGCTTAGACTGAGTGCCGGTGATTGGAGATGGGCATTAGACTGAATGCCAGGGATTGGGGATGGGCATTGGTCTGAATGCCGGGGATCAGAGATGGCCATTTGACTGAGTGATGGGGATTGGAGATGGTCATTGGACTGAGTGCTGGGGATCGTGGATGGGCATTGGAAGGAGTGCCGGGCATCGGAGATGGGCTCAGACTGAGTGCCAGGATTGGAGATGGGCACTGGACTGAGTGCCGGGGATCGGGAATGGCCATTAGGCTGACTGCCGGGAATCAGAGATGGGCACTGGCCTGAGTGCCGTGGATCAGGGATGGGCATTAGACTGAGTGCCAGGGATCGGGGATGGGCATTGGACTGAGTGCCGTGGATCAGGGATGGGCTTTAGACTGAGTGCCAGGGATCGGGGATGTGCATTGGACTGAGTGCCGTGGATCGGGGATGGACATTAGACTGAGTGCCAGGGATCGGGGATGGGCATTGGACTGAGTGCTGGGATCGGAGATGGGCATTAGACTGAGTGCCGGGGATTGGAGATGGGCATTGGACTGAGTGCTACTGATCAGGGATGGGCATTAGACTGAGTGCCGGGGATCGTGGATGGGCATTAGAAGGAGTGCCAGGCATCGGAGATGGGCATTAGACTAAGTGCTGGGGATCAGAGATGGGCATTGGTTTGAGTGCCGGGCATCGGAAATTGACATTGAAATGAATGCCGGGGATCGGAAATGGGCATTGAAATGAGTGCCAGGGGTTCGGAGATGGGCATTGGACTGAGTGCCCGGGATCAGAGCTGGACATTAGACTGAGTGCCGGGGATTAGAGATGGGCATTGGAGTGAGTGCCGGGGATCAGAGATGGGCATTGGACTGTGTGCCGGGATTCGGGGCTGGGCATTGGACTGAATGCCGGGGATCGGAGATGGGCATTGGACTGAGTGCCGGTATCGGAGTTGGGCATTAGACTGAGTGCCAGGAATCAGAAATGGACATTGGACTGCGTGCTGGGGATCGGAGATGGGCATTGGTGTGAGTGCCGGGGATCGGAGATGGGCATTGGACTGTGTGCCGAGATCGGGGATGGACATTGGACTGAATGCCGGGGATCAGAGATGGGCATTGGACTGAGTGCCGGGGATCGGAGATGGGCATTGGATGGAATGCCGAGGATCGGAGATGGGCACTGGACTGAGTGCCGGGGATCGGAAATGGTCATTGGACTGCGTGCTGGGGATCGGAGATGGGCTTTTGACTGGGCGCTGTGGATCGGCGATGGTCATTGGACTGAGTGCCGGGGATCGGGGATGGCCATTAGATTGAATGACGAGGATCGGAGATGGGCTTAGTCTGAGTGCCGGGGATTGGAGATGGGCATTGGACTGACTGCCGGGGATCGGGGATGGACATTGGTCTGAATGCTGGTGATCAGAGTTGGGCATTTGACTGAGTGCTGGGGATCACAGATGGTCAATGGACTGAGTTCCGGGGATTGGGGATCGACATTGGACTGAGTGCCGGGGTTCGGGGATGGGCATTGGACTGATTTCCGGGGATTAGGGATCGACATTGGACTGAGTGCCGGGGATCGGGGATTGACATTAGACTGAGTGTTGGGGATCGGGGATGGGCATTAGACAGAGGGCCGGGGTTCGGAGATGGATATTGGCCTGAGTGCCGTAGATCGGGGATGGACATTGGACTGAGTGCCGGGGATCGGGGATGGGCATTAGACTAAGTGCCGGGGATCAGAGATGAACTTTGGATTGAGTGCCGGGCATCGGAGATGGATAATGGACTGAATGCCGGGGATTGGAGATGGGCATTGAACTGAGTGCCGGGGTTCGGAGATGGGCATTGGACTGAGTGCAGGAATCAGAGCTGGACATTTGACTGACTGCAGGGGATCAGAGATGGGCATTGGAGTGAGTGCCAGGGATCGGAGATGGGCATTGGACTGTGTGCCAGGGTTCAGGGATGGACATTGGACTGAAAGCCGGGGATCAGAGATGGGCATTGGAATGAGTGCCGGGATCGGAGATGGGCATTCGACTGAGTGCCGGGGATCGGAAATGGACATTGGACTGCGTGACTGAGATCGGGGATGGTCATTGGTCTGAGTGCCGGGGATCAGAGATGGGCATTGGATTAAATGCCGAGAATCGGAGATGGGCACTGGACTGAGTGCCGGGGATCGGGGATGGTCATTGGTCTGAATGCCGGGGTTCGGAGATGGGCTGTTGACTGAGAGCTGGGGATCGGAGATGGTCATTCTACTGAGTGCCAAGGATCGGGGATGGGCATTGGATTGAATGCCGAGCATCGGAGATGGGCTTAGACTGAATGCCGGGGATTGGAGATGGGCATTGGACTGAGTGCCAGGGATCGGGGATGGGTATTGGTAATAATGACGTGGATAGGAGTTGGGCACTGGACTGACTGCCGGGGATCAGGGATGGGCATTGTTCTGAATGCCAGGGATCAGAGTTCAGCATTTGACTGAGTGCTGGGGATCGGAGATGGTCATTGGACTGAGTGCCGGGGATCGTGGATGGGCATTGAAAGGAGTGCCGGGGATCGGAGATGGGCTTAGACTGAGTGCCGGTGATTGGAGATGGGCATTAGACTGAGTGCCAGGGATTGGGGATGGGCATTGGTCTGAATGCCGGGGATCAGAGATGGGCATAGGACTGAGTGCTGGGGATCAGAGATGGTCATTGGACTGAGTGCCGGGGATCGTGGATGGGCATTGGAAGGAGTGCCGGGCATTGGAGATGGGCTCAGACTGAGTGCCGGGATTGGAGATTTGCACTGGACTGAGTGCCGGGGATCGGGAATGGCCATTAGACTGACTGCCGGGGATCAGAGATGGGCACTGGACTGAGTGCCGTGGATCGGGGATGGGCATTAGACTGAGTGCCTGGGATCGGGGATGGGCATTGGACTGAGTGCTGTGGATCGGAGATGGGCATTAGACTGAATGCCGGGGATTGGAGATGGGCATTGGACTGAGTGCTAGTGATTAGGGATGGGCATTAGACTGAGTGCCAGGGATCATGGATGGGCATTAGAAGGAGTGCCAGGCATCGGAGATGGGCATTAGACTGTGCCGGGTTTCGGAGATGGGCATTGGATTGAGTGCCGGGCACCGGAGATGGACATTGGACTGAGTGCCGGGGTTCAGAGATGGGCATTGGACTGAGTGCCCGGGTTCGAAGATGGGCATTGGACTGAGTGCCCGGGATCAGAGCTGGGCATTGGACTGAGTGCTAGGGATCGGAGATGGGCATTAGGCTGAGTGCCGGGGATCAAGGATGGGTATTGGTCTGAATGCCGGGGATAGGAGATGGGCACTGGACTGAGTGCCGGGGATTGGGGATGGGCATTGGTCTGAATGCCGGGGATCGGAGATGAGCATTGCAGTGAGTGCCGGGGATCAGAGATGGGCATTGGAGTGAGTGCCGGGGATCGGAAATGGGCTTTGGACTGAGTGCCGGGGATCGTGGATGGGCATTGTAAGGAGTGCCGGGCATCGGCGATAGGCTCAGACTGAGTGCCGGGATTGGAGGTGGGCATTGGACTGAGTGCTAGGGATCAGAGCTGGGCATTAGGCTGAGTGCAAGGGATCGGGGATGGGTATTGGTCTGAATGCCAGGGATAGGAGATGGGCACTGGACTGAGTGCCGGAAATCAGGGATGGTCATTGGTCTGGATGCCGGGGATCGGAGATGGGCACTGGACTGAGTGCCGGGGATCGGGGATGGGCATTAGACTGAGTGCCGTGGATCAGAGATGGGCGTTAGACTGAGTGCCCAACATCAGAGATGGGCACTGGACTGAGTGCCGTGGATCAGGGATGGGCATTAGACTGAGAGCCATGGAGCGGGGATGGGCATTGGACTAAGTGCCGGGGATCAGAGATGGGCATTGGACTGAATGCCGTGGATCAGGGATAGGCATTAGACTGAGTGCTCAGGATCGGAGATTGGGGATGGGCATTAGACTGAGCGACGAGGATAGGAGATAGGCAATGGACTGAGTGCCGGGGATCAGAGTTGGGCATTGGAGTGAATGCCAGGGATCGGAAATGGGCATTGGTCTGTGTGCCGGGGATCGGAAATGGACATTGGACTGCGTGCCGAGGATCGGAGCTGGGCATTGGGCTGATTGCCGGGGATCGGGGATGGTCATTGGTCTCAGTGCCGGTGATCGGAGATGGGCATAGGAATGAATGCCGAGGATCAGAGATGGGCACTGGACTGAGTGCCGGGGATTGGGGATGGGCATTTGTCTGAATGCCGGGGATCGGAGATGGACATTGGACTGAGTGCTAGGGATCAGACATGGGCATTAGACTGAGTGCCAGGGATCGGGGATGGGCATTGGAAGGACAGGCAGGAAGGAAGGGGAGCTGGGGTGGCTATGTTAATAAAGGAAGGAATCACTGTAATACAGAGAAATGATATTGGGTCAAAAGACCAGGATAATGAAACAGTTTGGGTGGAGATAAGGAATAATAAGGGGAAAAAAACACTAGTGGGCGTAGTCTATAGGCCTCCGAACAGTTGCAACTCGGTTGGACGGAGTATCAATCAGGAAATAGTTGAGGCTTGTAATAAGGGAACATCTATAATTATGGGGGATTTTAACTATCATATTAACTGGACAAATCAAATTGGGCAGGGCTGCCTTGAGGATGAGTTCATTGAGTGTATTAGGGATGGGTTTCTTGAGCAGTATGTAACTGAACCGACCAGGGGGCAAGCAACCTTAGATCTGGTCCTGTGTAACGAGACAGGATTACTTAAAAATGTCCTAGTAAAGGATCCCCTTGGAATGAGTGACCATAACATGGTTGAATTCCATGTTCAATTAGAGGGTGAGGAGGTTGTATCTCAAACAAGCATGCTAAGCTTGAATAAAGGAGACTATGAAGGTATGAGAGCAGAATTGAGCAAAGTGGATTGGGAAAATAGATTAAAGGGTAAGACGATACATGATCAGTGGTGTACATTTAAGGAGTTATTTTACAACTTCCAAAAAAGTATATTCCACTGAGAAGAAAAAGGTGTAAAAGAAAAGACAGCCATCCATGGCTAAGTAAAGAAATTAAGGATAGTATTCGACTAAAAACAAGGGCATATAAGGTAGCCAAATCTAGTGGGAGGATAGAGGATTGGGAAAACTTTAAAAGACAGCAAAAAATAACAAAAAGATTGATTAGGAAAGGGAAGATAGATAATGAAAGTAAATTAGCAAAAAATATAAAAACAGATAGTAAGAGTTTTTATAGTTATATAAAAAGAAAAAGGGTGGCTAAAGTAAATGTTGGTCCCTTAGAGGATGAGACCGGGAAATTAATGGTGGGAAATATGGAGATGGCAAAAACACTGAATGAATATTTTGTATCAGTCTTTACAGTAGAGGACACCAAGAATATCCCAACACTGGACAAGCAGGGGGCTATAGGGGGGGAGGAGATAAACACGATCAAAATCACTAAGGAAGTGGTACTCGGTAAAATAATGGGACTCAAGGCGGATAAATCGCCTGGACCTGATGGCTTACATCCTAGGGTCTTGAGGGAAGTGACGGTAGGGATTGTGGATGCATTGGTAATAATCTTCCACAACTCCCTGGACTCAGCAAAGGTCCCAGCAGACTGGAAAACTGCTAATGTAACACCCTTATTTATAAAGGGCAGTAGACAGAAGGCTGGAAACTATAGACCGGTTAGCCTAACATCTGTGGTAGGTAAAATTTTGGAGTCCATTATTAAGGAGACAGTAACAGGACATTTGGATAATCATAGTTTAATAAGACAAAGTCAGCATGGTTTTATGAAGGGGAAGTCATGTTTGACAAATTTGCTGGAGTTCTTTGAGGAAGTAACATACAGGGTGGATAAAGGTGAACCAGTGGACGTAGTGTATTTAGACTTCCAAAAGGCATTTGACAAGGTGCCACACAAAAGATTATTGCTTAAGATAAAAAATCACAGGAATGGGGGTAATATTCTGGCATGGATAGAGGATTGGCTATCTAACAGAAGGCAAAGAGTTGGGATAAATGGTTCATTCTCAGACTGGCAATCAGTAACCAGTGGTGTTCCGCAGGGGTCGGTGCTGGGTCCCCAACTCTTTACAATCTATATTAACAATTTGGAGGAGGGGACCGAGTGTAACATATCAAAGTTTGCAGATGATACTAAGATGGGAGGGAAAGTAGTGAGAGAGGAGGACATAAAAAACCTGCAAGGGGACATAGACAGGCTAAGTAAGTGGGCAGAGACTTGGCAGATGGAATACAATACTGGAAAGTGTGAGGTTATGCACTTTGGCAGGAAAAATCGTAGAGCAAGTTGTTATCTTAATGGCAAGAAACTGGAAAGTACTGAAGTACAAAGGGATCTGGGGGTCCTGGTGTACAAAACTCAAAAGGTTAGTATGCAAGTGCAGCAAGTGATTAAGAAGGCCAATGGAATGTTGGCTTTCATTGCTAGGGGGATAGAATATAAAATTAGGGAGGTATTGCTTCAGTTGTACAAGGTATTGGTGAGACCGCACCTGGAATACTGCATACAGTTTTGGTGTCCATACTTAAGAAAAGACATACTTGCTCTTGAGTCAGTACAAAGAAGGTTCACTCGGTTAATCCTGGGGATGAGGGGATGGACATATGAGGAGAGGTTGAGTAGATTGGGACTCTACTCATTGGAGTTCAGAAGAATGAGAGGCGATCTTATTGAAACATATAAGATTGTGAAGGGGTTGGATTGGGTGGATGCGGGGAGGATGTTCCAGATGATGGGTGAAACTAGAACTAGGGGGCCTAGTCTTAGAATAAGGGGCTGCTCTTTCAAAACTGAGATGAGGAGGAACTACTTCACTCAGAGGGTGGTAGGTCCATGGAATATGTTGCCCCAAAAAGCTGTCGAAGCTACATCATTACATAAATTTAAAACAGAAATAGACAGTTTCCTAGAAGAAAAGGGAATTAAGGGTTACGGGGAGCGGGCAGGAATTTGGACATGAGTTTAGGTGCGGATCGGTCATGGCCCTGTGGGTAGCGGAGCGGGCCCAGGGGCCGTGTAGCCTGATCCTGCTCCTGTTTCGTGTGTCTTATTCTGTTAGATTCAGGAGATAGTCTTGTCATAGTGGATTGGCGGTTAGGATCAGATCAGCCATGATCTTATTGAATGGCTGAGCAGGCTCGAGGGGCCAATTGGCCTACTCCTGCTCCTATTTCTTATGTTCTTATGTTCTTATGGTATGAATGCCGTGGATTGGAGATTGGCATTGGACTGAGTGCTAGAGATCGGGGATGGGCATTGGTCTGAATGCCGGGGATCGGAGATGGACATTGGACTGAGTGCTAGGGATCAGACATGGGCATTAGACTGAGTGCCTGGGATCGGGGATAGGCATTGGAAGGAGTGCCGGGCATCGGAGATGGGCATTAGACTAAGGAGAGGGGATCAGAGATGGTCATTGGATTGAGTGCCGGGGATTGGGGTTGGACATTAGACTGAGTGTTGGGGATTGGGGATGGGCGTTAGACTGAGTGTTAGGGATCAGGGATGGGCATTAGACTGAGTGCCAGGGATTGGGGATGGGCATTGGGCTGAATGCCGGGGATCGGAGATGGGCATTGGATTGAATGTCGAGGATCGGAGATGGGCTTAGACTGAGTGCCGGGGATTGGAGATGGGCATTGAACTGACTGCCGGGGATCGGGAATGGGCTGTTGACTGAGTGCTGGGGATTGGAGATGGTCATTCTACTGAGTTCCAGGGATCGGGGATGGGCATTGGATTGAATGCCGAGCATCGGAGATGGGCTTCGACTGAGTGCCGGGGATTGGAGATGGGCATTGGACTGAGTGCCAGGGATCGGGGATGGGCATTGGTAAGAATGATGCGGATAGGAGTTGGGCAGTGACTGGCTCCTGGGGATCAGGGATGGGCATTGTTCTGAATGCCGGGGATCAGAGTTCAGCATTTGACTGAGTGATGGGGATCGGAGATGGTCATTGGACTGAGTGCTGGGGATTGTGGATGGGCATTGGAAGGAGTGCCAGGGATTGGAGATGGGCTTAGACTGAGTGCCAGGGATTGGGGATGGGCATTGGTCTGAATGCCGGGGATCGAATATGGTCATTGGACTGAGTGCCAGGCATCATGGATGGGCTCAGACTGAGTGCTGGGATTGGAGATGGGCATTGGACTGAGTGCTAGGGACCGGGGATGGCTATTGGTCTGAATGCCGGGGATAGGAGATGGGCACTGGACTGAGTGCCGGGGATCAGGGATGGGCATTGGTCTGAATGCCGGGGATCGGAGATGGGCACTGGACTGAGTGCCGGCGATCGGGGATGGGAGTTAGACTGAGTGCCGTGGATCGGAGATGGGCATTAGACTGAGTGCCCAAGATCAGAGATGGGCACTGGACTGAGTACCATGGATCTGGGATGGGCATTAGACTGAGCGCCAGGGATCGGGGATGGGCTTTGGACTGTGCCGGCGACCAGAGATGGGCATTGGACTGAGTGCCGTGGATCGGGGATGGACATTAGACTGAGCGCCCAGGTTTGGAGATTGGGGATGGGCATTAGACTGAGCGATGAGGATAGGAGATGGGCACTGGACAGAGTGCCAGGGATCAGAGCTGGACTTTAGATTGAGTGCCGGGGATCAGAGATGGTCATTGGACTGAGTGCCGGGGATCGTGGATGGGCATTGGAAGGAGTGCCGGGCATCGGAGATGGGCATTAGACTGTGCCAGGTTTCAGAGATGGGCATTGGATTGAGTGCCGGGCATCAGAGATGGACATTGGACTGAATGCCGGGGATCGGAGATGGGCATTGAACTGAGTGCCGGGGTTCGGCGATGGGCATTGCACTGAATGCCCGGGATCAGAGCTGGGCATTCGACTGAGTGCTATGGATCGGAGATGGGCATTAGGCTGAGTGCCAGGGATCGGGGATGGCTATTGGTCTGAATGCCGGGGATAGGAGATGGGCAATGGACTGAGTGCCGGTGATTGGGGATGGGCATTGGTCTGAATACCGGGGATTGGAGATGTGCACTGGACTGAGTGCCGGGCATCAGAGCTGGACATTAGACTTCGTGCTGGGGATCGAAGCTGGGCATTGGACTGAGTGCCGGGGATCGGGGATTTGCATTGGTCTGAGTGCCGGGGATCGGAGATGGGCATTGGACTGAGTGCTAGGGATCAGACATGGGCATTAGACTGAGTGCCAGGGATCGGGGATGAGCATTGGTATGAATGCCGTGGATTGGAGATTGGCATTGGACTGAGTGCTAGAGATCGAGGATGGGCATTGGTCTGAATGCCGGAAATCGGAGATGGGCATTGGACTGAGTTCCGGGGATTGGGGATCGACATTGGACTGAGTGCCGGTGATCGGGATGGACATTAGACTGAGTGCCGGGGATCAGGGATGGGCATTAGACTAAGTGCCGGGGATTGGAGATGGACATTGAACTGAGTGCCCGGGATCAGAGCTGGACATTTGACTGAGTGCCGGGATCAGTGATGGGCATTGGAGTGAGTGCCAGGGATCGGAGATGGGCATTGGACTGTGTGCCGGGGATCGGGGATGGACATTGGACTGAAAGCCTGGGATCGGAGATGGGCATTGGACTGAGTGCCAGGATTGGAGATGGGCATTCGACTGAGTGCCGGGGATCAGAAATGAACATAGGACTGCGTGCCAGGGATTGGAGATGGGCATTGGACTGAGTGCCGGGGATCGTGGATGGGCATTGGAAGGAGTGCTGGGCATCGGAGATGGGCATTAGACTGTGCCAGGTTTCAGAGATGGGCATTGGATTGAGTGCCGGGCATCAGAGATGGACATTGGACTGAATGCCGGGGATCGGAGATGGGCATTGAACTGAGTGCCGGGGTTCGGCGATGGGCATTGCACTGAATGCCCGGGATCAGAGCTGGGCATTCGACTGAGTGCTATGGATCGGAGATGGGCATTAGGCTGAGTGCCAGGGATCGGGGATGGCTATTGGTCTGAATGCCGGGGATAGGAGATGGGCAATGGACTGAGTGCCGGTGATTGGGGATGGGCATTGGTCTGAATACCGGGGATTGGAGATGTGCACTGGACTGAGTGCCGGGCATCAGAGCTGGACATTAGACTTCGTGCTGGGGATCGAAGCTGGGCATTGGACTGAGTGCCGGGGATCGGGGATTTGCATTGGTCTGAGTGCCGGGGATCGGAGATGGGCATTGGACTGAATGCCGAGGACCAGAGATGGACATTGGGCTGAGTGCTAGGGATCAGACATGGGCATTAGACTGAGTGCCAGGGATCGGGGATGAGCATTGGTATGAATGCCGTGGATTGGAGATTGGCATTGGACTGAGTGCTAGAGATCGAGGATGGGCATTGGTCTGAATGCCGGAAATCGGAGATGGGCATTGGACTGAGTTCCGGGGATTGGGGATCGACATTGGACTGAGTGCCGGTGATCGGGATGGACATTAGACTGAGTGCCGGGGATCAGGGATGGGCATTAGACTAAGTGCCGGGGATTGGAGATGGACATTGAACTGAGTGCCCGGGATCAGAGCTGGACATTTGACTGAGTGCCGGGATCAGTGATGGGCATTGGAGTGAGTGCCAGGGATCGGAGATGGGCATTGGACTGTGTGCCGGGGATCGGGGATGGACATTGGACTGAAAGCCTGGGATCGGAGATGGGCATTGGACTGAGTGCCAGGATTGGAGATGGGCATTCGACTGAGTGCCGGGGATCAGAAATGAACATAGGACTGCGTGCCAGGGATTGGAGATGGGCATTGGACTGAGTGCCGGGGATCAGGGATGGTCATTGGACTGGTCATTGGACTGAGTGCCGGGGTTCGGAGATGGGCATTGGATTGAATGCTGAGAATTGGAGATGGGCACTGGTCTGAGTGCCGGGGATCAGGGATGGGCATTGGTCTGAATGCCCGGGATTGGAGATGGGCTTTTGACTGAGTGCTGGGGATCGGAGATGCTCATTCTGCTGAGTGCCAGAGATCGGGGATGGGCATTAGATTGAATGCCGAGCATCGGAGATGGGCTTAGACTGAGTGCTGGGGATTGGAGATGGGCATTGGACTGAGTGCCAGGGATCGGGAATGGGCAATGGACTGAGAGCCCGGGATCGGAGATGGACATTGGACTGAGTGCCGGGTATTGGCGATGGCATTTACACTGAGTGCCGGGGATCGGAGATGGACATTAGACTGACTGCCAGGGATCGGGGATGGACTTTGGACTGAGTGCTGGGGATCCGAGATGGGCATTAGACGGAGTGCCGGGGATCAGAGATGGACATTGGACAGAGTGCCGGGGATTGGGGATGGACATTGGACTGAGTGCTGGGGATCAGGGATGGGCATTGGACAGAGAGCAAGTGATCAGAGATGGGCATTGGACTGAGTGCCAGGGATCGGAGAAGGACATTGGACTGAGTGCCGGGAATCGGGGATGGACAGTAGACTGAGTGCCGGGTATCAGGGATGGAATTAGACTGAGTGCCGGGTATCAGGGATGGACATTAGACTGAGTGCCGGGTATCAGGGATGGAATTAGACTGAGTGCTGGGGATCGGCGATCGATTTTAGACTGAGTGTTGGGGATCGGGGATGGACAGTAGACTGAGTGCCGGGTATCAGGGATGGAATTAGGCTGAGTGCTGGGGATCGGAGATCGATTTTAGACTGAGTGTTGGGGATCGGAGATGAACATCAGACTGAGTGGCAGGGATCGGGGATGGACATTGGACTGAATGCCGGGGATCGGGGATGGGCATTAGACTGAGTGCCGGGGATCGGGCATGGATATTGGACTGAATGCCTGTGATCGGGGATGGACATTGGACTGAGTGCTAGGGATCAGGATGGACATTGGACTGAGTGCCAGGAATTGGGGATGGGCATTAGACGGAGTGCCGGGGATCGGAGATGGATATTGGGCTGAGTGCCGAGTATCAGGGATGGTCATTGGACTGAGTGCCGGGAATCGAGGATGGTCATTAGAATAAGTGACGGGGATCAGAGCTGGACATTAGATTGAGTGCAGGGGATCAAAGATGGGCATTGGAGTGAGTGCGGGGGATCGGAGACGGGCATTGGACTGAGTGCCGGGGATCGGGGATTGACATTGGGCTGAATTCCGGGGATCGGAAATGGCCATTGGACTGAGTGCTGGGATCGGAGATGGGCATTAGACTGAGTGCCGGGGATCGGAGATGGATATTGGACTGCGTGCCGGGAATCGGAGATGGGCATTGGACTGAGTGTCGGGGATCGGAGATGGGCATTGGACTGAGTGCCGAGGATCGGGGATTTGCATTGGTCTGAGTGCCGGGGATCGGAGATGGGCATTGGACTGAATGCCGAGGACCGGAGATGGACATTGGGCTGAGTGCTAGGGATCAGACATGGGCATTAGACTGAGTGCCAGGGATCGGGGATGGGCATTGGTATGAATGCCGTGGATTGGAGATTGGCATTGGACTGAGTGCTAGAGATCGAGGATGGGCATTGGTCTGAATGCCGGAAATCGGAGATGGGCATTGGACTGAGTTCCGGGGATTGGGGATCGACATTGGACTGAGTGCCGGTGATCGGGATGGACATTAGACTGAGTGCCGGGGATCAGGGATGGGCATTAGACTAAGTGCCGGGGATTGGAGATGGACATTGAACTGAGTGCCGGGGTTCGGAGATGGGCATTGGACTGAGTGCCCGGGATCAGAGCTGGACATTTGACTGAGTGCCGGGATCAGTGATGGGCATTGGAGTGAGTGCCAGGGATCGGAGATGGGCATTGGACTGTGTGCCGGGGATCGGGGATGGACATTGGACTGAAAGCCTGGGATCGGAGATGGGCATTGGACTGAGTGCCAGGATTGGAGATGGGCATTCGACTGAGTGCCGGGGATCAGAAATGGACATAGGACTGCGTGCCAGGGATTGGAGATGGGCACTGGTCTGAGTACCGGGGATCAGGGATGGGCATTGGTCTGAATGCCCGGGATTGGAGATGGGCTTTTGACTGAGTGCTGGGGATCGGAGATGCTCATTCTGCTGAGTGCCAGAGATCGGGGATGGGCATTAGATTGAATGCCGAGCATCGGAGATTGGCTTAGACTGAGTGCCGGGGATTGGAGATGGGCATTGGACTGAGTGCCAGGGATCGGGAATGGGCAATGGACTGAGAGCCCGGGATCGGAGATGGACATTGGACTGAGTGCCGGGTATTGGCGATGGCATTTACACTGAGTGCCGGGGATCGGAGATGGACATTAGACTGACTGCCAGGGATCGGGGATGGACTTTGGACTGAGTGCTGGGGATCCGAGATGGGCATTAGACGGAGTGCCGGGGATCAGAGATGGACATTGGACAGAGTGCCGGGGATTGGGGATGGACATTGGACTGAGTGCTGGGGATCAGGGATGGGCATTGGACAGAGAGCAAGTGATCAGAGATGGGCATTGGACTGAGTGCCAGGGATCGGAGAAGGACATTGGACTGAGTGCCGGGAATCGGGGTTGGACAGTAGACTGAGTGCCGGGTATCAGGGATGGAATTAGACTGAGTGCTGGGGATCGGAGATCGATTTTAGACTGAGTGTTGGGGATCGGAGATGAACATCAGACTGAGTGGCAGGGATCGGGGATGGACATTGGAGTGAGTGCCGGGGATCGGTGATGGGCATTGCACTGAGTGCCCGGGATCAGAGCTGGGCATTCGACTGAGTGCTATGGATCGGAGATGGGCATTAGGCTGAGTGCCAGGGATCGGGGATGGCTATTAGTCTGAATGCCGGGGATAGGAGATGGGCAATGGACTGAGTGCCGGTGATTGGGGATGGGCATTGGTCTGAATACCGGGGATTGGAGATGTGCACTGGACTGAGTGCCGGGCATCAGAGCTGGACATTAGACTGCGTGCTGGGGATCGAAGCTGGGCATTGGACTGAGTGCCGGGGATCGGGGATTTGCATTGGTCTGAGTGCCGGGGATCGGAGATGGGCATTGGACTGAATGCCGAGGACCGGAGATGGACATTGGGCTGAGTGCTAGGGATCAGACATGGGCATTAGACTGAGTGCCAGGGATCGGGGATGGGCATTGGTATGAATGCCGTGGATTGGAGATTGGCATTGGACTGAGTGCTAGAGATCGAGGATGGGCATTGGTCTGAATGCCGGAAATCGGAGATGGGCATTGGACTGAGTTCCGGGGATTGGGGATCGACATTGGACTGAGTGCCGGTGATCGGGATGGACATTAGACTGAGTGCCGGGGATCAGGGATGGGCATTAGACTAAGTGCTGGGGATTGGAGATGGTCATTGAACTGAGTGCCGGGGTTCGGAGATGGGCATTGGACTGAGTGCCCGGGATCAGAGCTGGACATTTGACTGAGTGCCGGGATCAGTGATGGGCATTGGAGTGAGTGCCAGGGATCGGAGATGGGCATTGGACTGTGTGCCGGGGATCGGGGATGGACATTGGACTGAAAGCCTGGGATCGGAGATGGGCATTGGACTGAGTGCCAGGATTGGAGATGGGCATTCGACTGAGTGCCGGGGATCAGAAATGGACATAGGACTGCGTGCCAGGGATTGGAGATGGGCATTGGACTGAGTGCCGGGGATCAGGGATGGTCATTGGACTGAGTGCCGGGGTTCGGAGATGGGCATTGGATTGAATGCAGAGAATTGGAGATGGGCACTGGTCTGAGTGCCGGGGATCAGGGATGGGCATTGGTCTGAATGCCCGGGATTGGAGATGGGCTTTTGACTGAGTGCTGGGGATCGGAGATGCTCATTCTGCTGAGTGCCAGAGATCGGGGATTGGCATTAGATTGAATGCCGAGCATCGGAGATGGGCTTAGACTGAATGCCGGGGATTGGAGATGGGCATTGGACTGAGTGCCAGGGATCGGGAATGGGCAATGGACTGAGAGCCCGGGATCAGAGATGGACATTGGACTGAGTGCCGGGTATTGGCGATGGCATTTACACTGAGTGCCGGGGATCGGAGATGGACATTAGACTGACTGCCAGGGATCGGGGATGGACTTTGGACTGAGTGCTGGGGATCCGAGACGGGCATTAGACGGAGTGCCGGGGATCAGAGATGGACATTGGACAGAGTGCCGGGGGTTGGGGATGGACATTGGACTGACTGCTGGGGATCAGGGATGGGCATTGGACAGAGAGCAAGTGATCAGAGATGGGCATTGGACTGAGTGCCAGGGATCGGAGAAGGACATTGGACTGAGTGCCGGGAATCGGGGATGGACATTAGACTGAGTGCCGGGTATCAGGGATGGAATTAGACTGAGTGCTGGGGATCGGAGATCGATTTTAGACTGAGTGTTGGGGATCGGAGATGAACATCAGACTGAGTGGCAGGGATCGGGGATGGACATTGGAATGAATGCCGGGGATCGGGGATGGGCATTAGACTGAGTGCCGGGGATCGGGCATGGATATTGGACTGAATGCCTGTGATCGGGGATGGACATTGGACTGAGTGCTAGGGATCAGGATGGACATTGGACTGAGTGCCAGGAATTGGGGATGGGCATTAGGCGGAGTGCCGGGCATCGGAGATGGATATTGGGCTGAGTGCCGAGTATCAGGGATGGTCATTGGACTGAGTGCCGGGAATCGAGGATGGTCATTAGAATAAGTGACGGGGATCAGAGCTGGACATTAGATTGAGTGCAGGGGATCAAAGATGGGCATTGGAGTGAGTGCGGGGGATCGGAGACGGGCATTGGACTGAATGCCGGGAATCGGAGATGGGCATTGGACTGAGTGTCGGGGATCGGAAATGGCCATTGGACTGAGTGCTGGGATCGGAGATGGGCATTAGACTGAGTGCCGGGGATCGGAGATGGATATTGGACTGCGTGCCGGGAATCGGAGATGGGCATTGGACTGAGTGTCGGGGATCGGGGATGGTCATTGGTCTGAGTGCCGGGGATCGGAGTTGGGCATTGGACTGAATGCCGAGGATCGGAGATGGGCACTGGACTGTGTCCTGGGGATTGGAGATGGTCATTGAACTGAGTGCCGGGGATCATGGATGGGCATTGGAAGTACTGTCGGGGATCGGAGATGGGCTTAGACTGAGTGCCGGGGATTGGAGATGGGAACTGGACTGAGTGCCGGGGATCAGAGATGGGCATTTGACTGAGTGCTGTGTATAAGAGATCGGCATTAGACTGAGTGCCAGGGATCAGGGATGGGCATTGGTCTGAATGCCGGGGATCAGAGATGGGCATTTGACTGAGTGCTGGGGATCGGAGATGGTCATTGGACTGAGTGCTGGGGATCGTGGATCGGCACTGGACTGAGTGCCAGCGATCGGGGATGGGCATTGGTCTAAATGCCAGGGATTGGAGATGGGAACTGGACTGAGTGCCGGGGATCAGAGATGGGCATTGGACTGTGTGCCGGGGATTGGTGTTGGACATTGGACTGAGTGCTGGGGATCAGGGATGGGCATTGGACTGAGTGCTAGAGATCGAGGATGGGCATTGGTCTGAATGCCGGAAATCGGAGATGGGCATTGGACTGAGTTCCGGGGATTGGGGATCGACATTGGACTGATTGCCGGTGATCGGGATGGACATTAGACTGAGTGCCGGGGATCAGGGATGGGCATTAGACTAAGTGCTGGGGATTGGAGATGGTCATTGAACTGAGTGCCGGGGTTCGGAGATGGGCATTGGACTGAGTGCCCGGGATCAGAGCTGGACATTTGACTGAGTGCCGGGATCAGTGATGGGCATTGGAGTGAGTGCCAGGGATCGGAGATGGGCATTGGACTGTGTGCCGGGGATCGGGGATGGACATTGGACTGAAAGCCTGGGATCGGAGATGGGCATTGGACTGAGTGCCCGGATTGGAGATGGGCATTCGACTGAGTGCCGGGGATCAGAAATGGACATAGGACTGCGTGCCAGGGATTGGAGATGGGCATTGGACTGAGTGCCGGGGATCAGGGATGGTCATTGGACTGAGTGCCGGGGTTCGGAGATGGGCATTGGATTGAATGCCGAGAATTGGAGATGGGCACTGGTCTGAGTGCCGGGGATCAGGGATGGGCATTGGTCTGAATGCCCGGGATTGGAGATGGGCTTTTGACTGAGTGCTGGGGATCGGAGATGCTCATTCTGCTGAGTGCCAGAGATCGGGGATTGGCATTAGATTGAATGCCGAGCATCGGAGATGGGCTTAGACTGAGTGCCGGGGATTGGAGATGGGCATTGGACTGAGTGCCAGGGATCGGGAATGGGCAATGGACTGAGAGCCCGGGATCGGAGATGGACATTGGACTGAGTGCCGGGTATTGGCGATGGCATTTACACTGAGTGCCGGGGATCGGAGATGGACATTAGACTGACTGCCAGGGATCGGGGATGGACTTTGGACTGAGTGCTGGGGATCCGAGATGGGCATTAGACGGAGTGCCGGGGATCAGAGATGGACATTGGACAGAGTGCCGGGGGTTGGGGATGGACATTGGACTGACTGCTGGGGATCAGGGATGGGCATTGGACAGAGAGCAAGTGATCAGAGATGGGCATTGGACTGAGTGCCAGGGATCGGAGAAGGACATTGGACTGAGTGCCGGGAATCGGGGATGGACATTAGACTGAGTGCCGGGTATCAGGGATGGAATTAGACTGAGTGCTGGGGATCGGAGATCGATTTTAGACTGAGTGTTGGGGATCGGAGATGAACATCAGACTGAGTGGCAGGGATCGGGGATGGACATTGGAATGAATGCCGGGGATCGGGGATGGGCATTAGACTGAGTGCCGGGGATCGGGCATGGATATTGGACTGAATGCCTGTGATCGGGGATGGACATTGGACTGAGTGCTAGGGATCAGGATGGACATTGGACTGAGTGCCAGGAATTGGGGATGGGCATTAGGCGGAGTGCCGGGGATCGGAGATGGATATTGGGCTGAGTGCCGAGTATCAGGGATGGTCATTGGACTGAGTGCTGGGAATCGAGGATGGTCATTAGAATAAGTGACGGGGATCAGAGCTGGACATTAGATTGAGTGCAGGGGATCAAAGATGGGCATTGGAGTGAGTGCGGGGGATCGGAGACGGGCATTGGACTGAATGCCGGGAATCGGAGATGGGCATTGGACTGAGTGTCGGGGATTGGAAATGGCCATTGGACTGAGTGCTGGGATCGGAGATGGGCATTAGACTGAGTGCCGGGGATCGGAGATGGATATTGGACTGCGTGCCGGGAATCGGAGATGGGCATTGGACTGAGTGTCGGGGATCGGGGATGGTCATTGGTCTGAGTGCCGGGGATCGGAGTTGGGCATTGGACTGAATGCCGAGGATCGGAGATGGGCACTGGACTGTGTCCTGGGGATTGGAGATGGTCATTGAACTGAGTGCCGGGGATCATGGATGGGCATTGGAAGTACTGTCGGGGATCGGAGATGGGCTTAGACTGAGTGCCGGGGATTGGAGATGGGAACTGGACTGAGTGCCGGGGATCAGAGATGGGCATTTGACTGAGTGCTGTGTATAAGAGATCGGCATTAGACTGAGTGCCAGGGATCGGGGATGGGCATTGGTCTGAATGCCGGGGATCAGAGATGGGCATTTGACTGAGTGCTGGGGATCGGAGATGGTCATTGGACTGAGTGCTGGGGATCGTGGATCGGCACTGGACTGAGTGCCAGCGATCGGGGATGGGCATTGGTCTAAATGCCAGGGATTGGAGATGGGAACTGGACTGAGTGCCGGGGATCAGAGATGGGCATTGGACTGTGTGCCGGGGATTGGTGTTGGACATTGGACTGAGTGCTGGGGATCAGGGATGGGCATTGGACTGAGTGCCGAGGATGAGAGATGGGCCTTAGACTGAGTGCCGAAGATCAGAGATGGGCCCTGTACTAAGTGCTGGGATTGGGGATGGACATTGGATTAAGTGCCGGGGATCAGAGATGGGCATTGGACTCAGTGCCGTGGATCGGGGATGGGCATTAGACTGAGTATCCAGGATCGGAGATTGGGGATGGGCATTAGACTAATTGATGAGGTTAGGAGATAGGCATTGGACTGAGTACCGGGGATCGGAGATAGGCATTACACTGAGTGCCATGGATCGGAGATGGGCATTGGACTGACTGCCGAGGATTGGAGATGGGCATTAGACTCTGTGCCAAGGAACAGGGATGGGCATTAGACTGAGTGCCGGGGATCGGAGATGGGCATTGGACTGAGTGCCGGGGATCGTGGATGGGCATTGGAAGGAGTGCTGGGGTTCGGAGATGGGCATTGCACTGAGTGCCCGGGATCAGAGCTGGGCATTGGACTGAGTGCTATGGATCGGAGATGGGCATTAGGCTGAGTGCCAGGGATCGGGGATGGCTATTGGTCTGAATGCCGGGGATAGGAGATGGGCACTGGACTGTGTGCCGGGGATTGGGGATGGGCATTGATCTGAATACCGGGGATCGGAGATGGGCACTGGACTGAGTGCCGGGCATCAGAGCTGGACATTAGACTGCGTGCCGGGGATCGGAGCTGGGCATTGGACTGAGTGCCGAGGATCGGAGATGGGCACGGGACTGAGTGCCGGGGATCGGGGATGGGCATTGTTCTGAATGCCGGGGATCGGAGATGGACATTGGACTGAGTGCTAGGGATCAGACATGGGGATTAGACTGAGTGCCAGGGATCGGGGATGGGCATTGGTATGAATGCCGTGGATTGGAGATTGGCATTGGACTGTGTGCTAGAGATCGGGGATGGGCATTGGTCTGAATGCCGGGGATCGGAGATGGGAATTGGACTGAGTTCCGGGGATTGGGGATCGACATAGGACTGACTGCCGGGGATCGGGATGGACATTAGACTGAGTGTTGGGGATCGGGGATGGGCATTAAACAGAAGGCCGGGGATCGGAGATGGATATTGGCCAGAGTGCCGGAGATCGGGGATGGGCATTAGACTAAGTGCCGGGGATTGGAGATGGGCATTGAACTGAGTGCCGGGGTTCGGAGATGGGCATTGGACTGAGTGCCCGGGATCAGAGCTGGACATTTGACTGAGTGCCGGGATCAGCGATGGGCATTGGAGTGAGTGCCAGGGATCGGAGATTGGCATTGGACTGTGTGCCGGGGATCGGGGATGGACATTGGACTGAAAGCCGTGGATCGGAGATGGGCATTCGACTGAGTGCCGGGGATCGGAAATGGACATAGGACTGCGTGCCGGGGATCAGAGATGGGCATTGGACTGAGTGCCGGGGATCGGGGATGTTCATTGGACTGAGTGCCAGGGATCGGAGATGGGCATTGGATTGAATGCCGAGGATCGGAGATGGGCACTGGACTGAGTGCCGGGGATCAGGGATGGGCATTGGTCTGAATGCCGGGGTTCGGAGATGGGCTTTTGACTGAGTGCTGTGGATCGGAGATGCTCATTCTGCTGAGTGCCAGACATCGGGAATGGGCATTAGATAGAATGCCGAGCATCGGAGATGGGCTTAGACTGAGTGCCGGGGATTGGAGATGGGCATTGGACTGAGTGCCAGGAATCGGGGATGGGCATTCGTAAGAATGACGCGGATAGGAGATGGGCACTGGACTGAGTGCCGGGGATCAGGGATGAGTATTGTTCTGAATGCCGGGGATCAGAGTTCAGCATTTGACTGAGTGCTGGAGATCGGAGATGATCATTGGACTGAGTGCCGGGGTTCGTGGATGGGCATTGGAAGGAGTGCTGGGCATCGGAGTTGGGCTCAGACTGAGTGCCGGGATTGGAGATGGGCTTTGGACTGAGTGCTAGGGATCAGAGATGGGCATTAGGCTGAGTGCAAGGGATCGGGGATGGGTATTGGTCTGAATGCCGGGGATAGGAGATGGGCATTGGACTGAGTTCCGGGGATTGGGGATCGACATAGGACTGACTGCCGGGGATCGGGATGGACATTAGACTGAGTGTTGGGGATCAGGGATGGGCATTAGACAGAGGGCCGGGGATCGAAGATGGATATTGGCCATAGTGCCGGAGATCGGGGATGGGCATTAGACTAAGTGCCGGGGATTGGAGATGGGCATTGAACTGAGTGCCGGGGTTCGGAGATGGGCATTGGACTGAGTGCCCGGGATCAGAGCTGGACATTTGACTGAGTGCCGGGATCAGCGATGGGCATTGGAGTGAGTGCCAGGGATTGGAGATGGGCATTGGACTGTGTGCCGGGGATCGGGGATGGACATTGGACTGAAAGCCGTGGATCGGAGATGGGCATTCGACTGAGTGCCGGGGATCGGAAATGGACATCGGACTGCGTGCCGGGGATCAGAGATGAGCATTGGACTGAGTGCCGGGGATCGGGGATGTTCATTGGACTGAGTGCAAGGGATCGGAGATGGGCATTGGATTGAATGCCGAGGATCGGAGATGGGCACTGGACTGAGTGCCGGGGATCAGGGATGGGCATTGGTCTGAATGCCGGGGATCGGAGATGGGCTTTTGACTGAGTGCTGTGGATCGGAGATGCTCATTCTGCTGAATGCCAGACATCGGGAATGGGCATTAGATAGAATGCCGAGCATCGGAGATGGGCTTAGACTGAGTGCCGGGGATTGGAGATGGGCATTGGACTGAGTGCCAGGGATCGGGGATGGGCATTCATAAGAATGACGCGGATAGGAGATGGGCACTTGACTGACTGCCGGGGATCAGGGATGGGTATTGTTCTGAATGCCGGGGATCAGAGTTCAGCATTTGACTGAGTGCTGGAGATCGGAGATGGTCATTGGACTGAGTGCCGGGGATCGTGGATGGGCATTGGAAGGAGTGCTGGGCATCGGAGTTGGGCTCAGACTGAGTGCCGGGATTGGAGATGGGCTTTGGACTGAGTGCTAGGGATCAGAGATGGGCATTAGGCTGAGTGCAAGGGATCGGGGATGGGTATTGGTCTGAATGCCGGGGATAGGAGATGGGCACTGGACTGAGTGCCGGGGATCAGAGATGGGCATTGATCTGAATGCCGGGGATCGGAGATGGGCACCGGACTGAGTGCGGGGGATCAGGGATGGGCGTTAGACTGAGTGCCGTGGATCGGAGATGGGCGTTAGACTGAGTGCCCAAGATCAGAGATAGGCACTGGACTGAGTGCCGTGGATCAGGGATGGGCATTTGACTGAGTGCCAGTGATCGGAGATGGCCATTAGGCTGAATGCAAGGGATCGGGGATGGGTATTGGTCTGAATGCCGGGGATAGGAGATGGGCACTGGACTGAGTGCCGGGGATCAGGGATGGGCATTGGTCTGAATGCCGGGGATCGGAGATGGGCACTGGACTGAGTGCTGGGGATCGGGGATGGGCATTAGACTGAGTGCCGTGGATCGGAGATGGGCATTAGACTGAGTGCCCAAGATCAGAGATGGGCACTGGACTGAGTGCCGTGGATCAGGGATGAGCATTAGACTGAGTGCAAGGGATCGGGGATGGGCATTGGTCTGAATGCCGGGGATCGGAGGTGGACATTGGACTGAGTGCTAGGAATCAGACATGGGCATTAGACTGAGTGCCAGGGATCGGGGATGGGCATTGGAAGGAGTGCTGGGCATCGGAGTTGGGCTCAGACTGAGTGCCGGGATTGGAGATGGGCTTTGGACTGAGTGCTAGGGATCAGAGATGGGCATTAGGCTGAGTGCAAGGGATCGGGGATGGGTATTGGTCTGAATGCCGGGGATAGGAGATGGGCACTGGACTGAGTGCCGGGGATCAGAGATGGGCATTGGTCTGAATGCCGGGGATCGGAGATGGGCACCGGACTGAGTGCGGGGGATCGGGGATGGGCGTTAGACTGAGTGCCGTGGATCGGAGATGGGCATTAGACTGAGTGCCCAAGATCAGAGATGGGCATTGGACTGAGTGCCGTGGATCAGGGATGGGCATTTGACTGAGTGCCAGGGATCGGAGATGGGCATTAGGCTGAATGCAAGGGATCAGGGATGGGTATTGGTCTGAATGCCGGGGATAGGAGATGGGCACTGGACTGAGTGCCGGGGATCAGGGATGGGCAATGGTCTGAATGCTGGGGATCGGAGACGGGTTTTTGACTGGGCGCTGGGGATCGGCGATGGTCATTGGACTGTGCTGGGGATTGGGGATGGCCATTGGATTGAAAGCCGAGGATCGGAGGTGGGCTTAGACTGAGTGCCGGGGATTGGAGATGGGCATTGGACTGACTGCCGGGGATCGGGGATGGGCTGTTGACTGAGTGCTGGGGATCGGAGATGGTCATTCTACTGAGTGCCAGGGATTGGGGATGGGCATTGGTCTGCATGCCGGGGATCAGTTATGGTCATTGGACTGAGTGCCGGGCATCGTGGATGGGCTCAGACTGAGTGCCGGAATTGGAGATGGGCATTGGACTGAGTGCTAGTGATCGGAGATGGGCAGCAGGCTGAGTGCTAGTGATCAGGGATGGGCATTGGTCTGAATGCCGGGGATAGGAGATGGGCACTGGACTGAGTGCCGGGGATCAGGGATGGGCATTGGTCTGAATGCCGGGGATCGGAGATGGGCACTGGACTGAGTGCCGGGGATCGGGGATGGGTGTTAGACTGAGTGCCATGGATCGGAGATGGGCGTTAGACTGAGTGCCCAAGATCAGAGATGGGCACTGGACTGAGTGCAATGGATCAGCGATGGGCATTAGACTGAGTGCCAGGGATCGGGGATGGGCTTTGGACTAAGTGCCGGGGATCAGAGATGGGCATTGGACTCAGTGCCGTGGATCAGGGATGGACATTAGACTGAGTGCCCAGGTTTGGAGATTGGGGATGGGCATTAGACTGAGCGACGAGGATAGGAGATGGGCATTGGACTGAGTGCCGGGGGTCAGAGCTGGACTTTAGACTGAGTGCCGGGGTTCAGAGATGGGCATTGGTGTGAGTGCCGGGGATCAGATATGGGCATTGGTCTGTGTGCCGCGGATCGGGGATGGACATTGGACTGAATGCTGGGGATCGGAGATGGGCATTGGACTGAGTGCCTGGATCGGAGATGAGCATTATACTGAGTGCCGGGGATCGGAGATGGGCATTGGACTGAGTGCCGGGGATCGGGGATGGTCATTGGTCTGAGTGCCGGGGATCGGAGATTGGCATTGGACTGAATGCCGAGGATCGGAGATGGGCACTGGACTGTGTGCCGGGGATCGGGGATGGGCATTGGTCTGAATGCCGGGGATCGGAGATGGACATTGGACTGAGTGCTAGGGATCGGACATGGGCATTAGACTGAGTGCCAGGGATCGGGGATGGGCATTGGTATGAATGCCGTGGATTGGAGATGGGCATTGGCCTGAGCGCTGGGGATCGGAGATGGTGATTGGACTGAGTGCCGGGGATTGGGGATGGGCATTGTCTTGAATGCCAAGGATCGGAGATGCGCTTAGACTGAGTGCCGGGGATTGGAGATGTGCATTGGACTGACTGCCGGGGATCGGTGATGGGCATTGGTCTGAATGCTGGGGATCGGGGATGGGCATTGGTATGAGTGCCGGGGATAGGAGAGGGGCACTGGACTGAATGCATGGGATCGGGGATGGGCATTGGCCTGAATGCCGGGGATTGGAGATGAGCATTTGACTGAGTGCTGGGGATCGGAAATGGTCAGTGGACTGAGTGCCGGGGATCGTGGATGGGCATTGGACTGAGTTCCGGGGATTGGGGATCGACAATGGACTGAGTGCCGGGGATCGGGGATGGATATTAGACTGAGTGTTGGGGATCGGGGATGGGCATTAGACAGAGGGCCGGTCATCGGAGATGGATATTGGCCTGAGTGCCAGAGATCGGGGATGGACATTGGACTGAGTGCCGGTGATCGGGGATGGGCATTAGACTAAGTGCCGGGGATCGGAGATGGGCATTGGATTGAGAGCCGAGTATCAGAGATGGACAATGGACTGAATGCCGAGGTTTGGAGATGGGCATTGAACTGAGTGCCGGGGTTCGGAGATGGGCATTGGACTGAGTGCCCGGGATCAGAGCTGGACGTTTGACTGAGTGCCGGGGATCAGAGATGGGTATTGGAGTGAGTGCTGGGGATCGGAGATGGGCATTGGACTGTGTGCCGGCGATCGGGGATGGACATTGGACTGAAAGCCGGGGATCGGATATGGGCATTGGGCTTAGTGCCGGGATCAGAGATGAGCATTCGACAGAGTGCCGGGAATCGGAAATGGCATTGGACTGCGTGCCGGGGATCATGGATTGGCATTGGACTGAGTTCCGGGGATTGGGGATCGACAATGGACTGAGTGCCGGGGATCGGGGATGGATATTGGAGTGAGTGCTGGGGATCGGAGATGGGCATTGGGCTGTGTGCCGGCGATCGGGGATGGACATTGGACTGAAAGCCGGGGATCGGATATGGGCATTGGACTTAGTGCCGGGATCAGAGATGGGCATTCGACAGTGCCGGGGATCGGAAATGGACATTGGACTGCGTGCCGGGGATCGGAGATGGGCATTGGACTGAATGCCAGGGATCGGAGATGGGCATTGGACTGAATGCCGGGGATCGGAGATGGGCTTTTGAGTGAGTGCTAGGGATCGGAGATGGTCATTCTACTGAGTGCCAGGGATCGGGGATGGGCATTGGATTGAATGCCGAGCATCGGAGATGGGCTTAGACTGAGTGCCGGGGATCGGGGATGGGCTTTGGTATGAATGACGCGGATAGGAGATGGGAACTGGACTGACTGCCGGGGATCGCGGATGGTCATTGGAAGGTGCGCCGGGAATCAGAGATGGGCTTAGACTAAGTGCCGGTGATTAGAGATGGGCATTAGACTGAGTGCCAGGGATTGGGGATGGGCATTGTTCTGAATGCCGGGGATCGGAGATGGGCATTTGACTGAGTGCTGGGGATCGGAGATGGTCATTGGACTGAGTGCCGGGGATCGTGGATGGGCATTGTAAGGAGTGCCGGGCATCGGAGATGGGCTCAGACTGAGTGCCGGGGATCAGAGATGGACATTGGACTGATGCCGTGGATCGGGGATGGACATTAGACTGAGTGCCCAGGATTGGAGATTGGGGATGGGCATTAGACTGGGCAACGAGGATAGGAGGTGGGCATTGGACTGAGTGCCGGGGATCAGAGCTGGACTTCAGACTGAGTGCTGGGGATCAGAGATGGGCATTGGAGTGAGTGCCGGGGATCGGAAATGGGCATTGGACTGAGTTCCGGGGATCAGATATGGGCATTGGACTGAGTGCCTGGATCGGAGATGGGCATTAGACTGAGTGTCGGGGATTGGAAATAGACATTGGACTGCGTGCCGGGGATCGGAGCTGGACATTGGACTGAGTGCCAGGGATCGGGGATGGGCATTGGTATGAATGCCGTGGATTGGAGATTGGCATTGACTGAGTGCTAGTGATCAGGGATGGACATTGGACTGAATGCCGGGGATCAGAGATGGGCATTGGACTGAGTGCCTGGATCGGAGATGGGCATTAGACTGAGTGTCGGGGATCGGAAATAGACATTGGACTGTGTGCCGGGGATCGGAGCTGGACATTGGACTGAGTGCCAGGGATCGGGGATGGGCATTGGTATGAATGCCGTGGATTGGAGATTGGCATTGACTGAGTGCTAGACATCGGGGATGGGCATTGGTCTGAATGCCGGGGATCGGAGATGGGCATTGGACTGAGTGCCGGGATCGGAGATGGGCATTGGACTGAGTGCCGGGGATTGGAGATGGGCATTGGACTGAGTGCTAGTGATCAGGGATGGGCATTAGACTGAGTGCCGGGGATTGGAGATGGGAATTTGACTGAGTGCTTGGGATCATAGATGAACATTGGACTGAGTGCCGGGGATCATGGATGGGCATTGGAAGGAGTGCCGGGCATCGGAGATGGGCATTAGACTAAGTGCCGGGGATCAGAGATGGGCATTGGATTGAGTGCCGGGCATCGGAAATGGACATTGGACTGAATGCCGGGGATTGGAGATGGGCATTGAACTGAGTGCCAGGGTTCGGAGATGGGCATTGGACTGAGTGCCCGGCATCAGAGCTGGAAATTAGTCTGAGTGCCGGGGATCAGAGATGGGCATTGGAGTGAGTGCCGGGGATCGGAGATGGGCATTGGACCGTGTGCCGCAGTTCGGGGATGGACATTAGACTGAATGCCGGGGATCGTAGATGGGCATTGGACTGAGTGCCGGGATCAGAGATGGGCATTAGACTGAGTGCCGGGCATCGGAAATGGTCATTGGACTGCGTGCTGGGGATCGGAGATGGGCATTGGACTGAGTGCCGGGGATCAGAGATGGTCATTGGTCTGAGTGCCGGGGATTGGAGATGGGCATTCAATTGAATGCCGAGGATCAGGGATGGGCATTGGTCTGAATGCTGGGGATCGGAGATGAGCTTTTGACTGGGTCCTGGGGATTGGAGATGGCCATTGGACTGAGTGCCGGGGATCGGGGATGGTCATTGGATTGAATGCCGAGGATCGGAGATGGGCTTAGACTGAGTGCAGGGGATTGGAGATGGGCATTGGACTGACAGCCGGGGATTGGGGATGGACATTGGTCTGAATGCCGGGGATAGGAGATGTGCACTGGACTGACTGCCGGGGATCAGTGATGGGCATTGTTCTGAATGCCAGGGATCAGAGTTCAGCATTTGACTGAGTGCTGGGGATCGGAGATGGTCATTGGACTGAGTGCCGGGGATTGTGGATGGGCATTGGAAGGAGTGCCGGGGATCGGAGATGGGCTTAGACTGAGTGCCGGTGATTGGTGATGGGCATTAGACTGTGTGCCAGGGATTGGGGATGGGCATTGGTCTGAATGCCGGGGATCGGGGATGGGCATTTGATTGAGTGCTGGGGATCGGTGATGGTCATTGGACTGAGTGCCGGGGATCATGGATGGGCATTGTAAGGAGTGCGGGGCATCGGAGATGGGCTCAGACTGAGTGCCGGGATTGGAGATGGGCATTGGACTGAGTGCTAGGGATCAGAAATGGGCATTAGGCTGAGTGCAAGGGATTGGGAATGGGTATTGGTCTGAATGTCGGGGATAGGAGATGGGCACTGTACTGAGTGCCGGGGATCGGGGATGGGCATTAGACTGAGTGCCGTGGATCGGAGATGGGCATTAGACTGAGTGCCCAGGTTTGGAGATTGGGGATGGGCATTAGACTGAGCGACGAGGATAGGAGATGGGCATTGGACTGAGTGCCGGGGGTCAGAGCTGGACTTTAGACTGAGTGCCGGGGATCAGAGATGGACATTGGAGTGTGTGCCGGCGATTGGAGATGGGCATTAGACTGAATGCCGGGGATCGGAAATGGACATTGGACTGCGTGCCGGGGATCGGCGATGCGCATTGGACTGAGTGCCGGGGATCGGGGATGGGCATTGGTCTGAATGCCGGGGATCGGAGATGGACATTGGACGGAATGCTAGGGATCGGACATGGGCATTAGACTGAGTGCCAGGTATCCGGGATGGGCATTGCTCTGAATGCCGTGGATCAGAGATGGGCAATGGTCTGAGTGCCGGGGATCGGGGATGGGCATTGGTCTGAATGCCGGGGATCGGAGATGGACATTGGACTGAGTGCTAGGGATCGGACATGGGCATTAGACTGAATGCCAGGGATCGGGGATGGGCATTGGTATGAATGCCGTGGTTTGGAGATGGGCATTGGCCTGAGCGCTGGGGATCGGAGATGGTGATTGGACTGAGTGCCGGGGGTTGGGGATGGGCATTGGCTTGAATGCCAAGGATCGGAGATGCGCTTTGACTGAGTGCCGGGGATTGGAGATGTGCATTGGACTGACGCTGGGGATCGGAGTTGGGCATTTGACTGAGTGCTGGGGATCAGAGATGGGAATTGGAAGGAGTGCTGGGGATCGGAGATGGGCTTAGACTGTGTACCGGTGATTGGAGATGGGCATTAGACTGAGTGCCAGGGATCCGGGATGGTCATTGGTCTAAAAGCTGGGTTTCATGGATGGGCATTGGAAGGAGTGTTGGGCATCGGAGATGGGCTCAGGCTGAGTGCCGGGATTGGAGATGGGCATTAGGCTGAGTGCTAGGGATCGGGGATGGCTATTGTTCTGAATGCCGGGGATAGGAGATGGGCACTGTACTGAGTGCCGGGGATCGGGGATGGGCATTGGTCTGAATGCCGGGGATCGGTGATGGGTACTGGACTGAGTGCCGTGGATCGGGGATGGGCATTAGACTGAGTGCCGGGGTTCAGAGCTGGCCATTGGAGTGAGTGCTGGGGATCGGAAATGGGCATTGGACTGTGTGCCGGGGATCGGGGATGGACATTGGACTGAATGCCGGGGATCGGAGATGGGCAGTAGACTGAGTGCTGGGATCGGAGATGGGCATTATACTGAGTGCTGGGGATCGGAAATGGACATTGGACTGTGTGCCAGGGATCGGAGATGGGCATTGGACTGAGTGCCGGGGATCAGGGATGGTCATTGGCCTGAGTGCCGGGGATCGGAGATGGGCATTGGACTGAATGCCTATGATTGGAGATGGGCACTGGACAGAGTGCCGGTGATCGGGGATGGGCATTGGTCTGAATGCCGGGGATCGGAAATGGACATTGGACTGAGTGCTAGGGATCGGACATGGGCATTAGACTGAGTGACAGGGATCGGGGATGGCATTGGTATGAATGCCGCGTGTGATAATAATAATAACTTCCGGGAAGTTATGTGCACATCACTTCCTGTGAACTGTGAACTGTGAACTCTGTGCATACATCACTTCCTGTGCATACGTCACTTCCTGTGTTTGGACTAGTATAAATACTGAACTGCTCAGTATGGTAAAAGGGCTTCACCTAGAGGCATGGTGAAGACCGCTCTTGTATATAGTTTAATTATAAGTTGCTTAAAGCTTACTTTAAAGTTCCTTGATGTGTGAGACTCTTTTGGTGCATCAATTTAAGCAACTTAGTATTTACACTCACAAATACTAGACCTTCGGACAAACTCAGAATTAAGGATCCAGGGAACCACCCATCATGGAAAACATCCTTAAACCTACTCGTCTGGACTTGGACCCAAACGCACCAGCAGCTGGCAGGGTATGGAAGCATTGGTACCGTACTTTTGAGAATTTTCTTGATGAATGTAAAGCGAATGCTTCAACTAAACTGAGGATACTTATCAACTATGTGACCCCAACAGTGTTTGAATATGTTGATGAATGGGATAATTACGATGAGGTGATCCGGGCACTTAAAAAACTATATGCCAAGACCGCAAATGATGTCTATGCTAGACATCTACTGGCCACAGCCCGACAAGGGCCAGGGGAATCGATTAACAAATTCCTTCAAGAACTTCGCAGGCTCAGCGTAGATTGTAACTTTCCACACAGAAACCACAGAAACCCCTCAGCCTCGGCTGAGCTGTACCGCGAAGAAATTATTCGTGATGCTTTCATCTGCGGGATTGCCTCTCCATTTATACGCCAGCGTCTACTAGAAAGTAAAACACTTGAGCTACAAAAGGCTTTTGACCTGGCTTGTTCTCTGGATTTGGCAAAGAAAAATGCAGACCTCTATCAGCTGCCCAGATCTCGATCTGCTGCTGTAACTGCAACCAGGCGATTCAAGTGGCCTCAGGTGAACCCTATCATGGAGGAATCTAATCCTGATGATACTTCTGATGAAGAAAAGGAGTATGACCCCACTTTAGCAGCCTCTTGGCAATCTAGGAAGGAATGCTTCTTTTGTGGAGATTCTTTTCACCCTAGGAAATTCTGCCCTGCTCGCAATGCGATCTGCAGTCATTGCGATAAAAAGGGACACTTTGCAAAAGTTTGCCAATCAAGAGCCTCTACGAGGGCCTATCCAGCTAAGGCCTACCGAACTGCCCCAATTAGGGCCTATCAAGATGCTCCGGCTAGGACCTATCAAGCTTCCTCTCGAGCTCTCTCCCGAAGAAGCACACCTAGAGTTTCAGCCACTCTCTGTGCAACCACACCAATTACAGCTGCTTGCCCACAGAACCTGTTTCATGCAGCTACAAAAGTTTCAATTAATGGGCATACCTTAGATGCCTTAATTGACTCAGGAAGTACTGATAGTTTCATTAGAGAACAGATTGTTGCGAAATTGAAACTACATATCTTCCCATCGGACCAGGCAATTGCGATGGCTCAGTCATCACTTAATACCAGAATCTCCGGCTTTTGTATTATTGATATGACACTTAATGGTCGCATGTATCCCTCCACCCGACTTTCGGTGCTCAAGGACTTATGTAGTGATCTCATCTTAGGGCTGGATTTTCAAAAACAGCATAAGAAACTCACCATTGAGTTCGGCGGATCCAAACCTGGACTTACTATTTCTAATATACTGTCTCAATTACCGTTTTGTGCATTATCAGCAGCTTCACTTGATGAACCCTCATTATTTGCCAGTATTCCTCCTCGATGCAAACCAATAATAACGAAATCGCGGCGCTTTAGTCAGGAAGACCAATCTTTTATTGAGGCTGAAATCTCTCGACTTTTAGCAGAGGATATCATCAAACTATGTTCGTCGCCCTGGCGGGCTCAAATCGTCATCGTCAAGAACCCTCTAAAACCTCACAAACAACGACTATGCATTGATTATTCGCAAACCATCAATCAATATACTGACTTGGACGCCTACCCATTGCCATGCATTGATGATATGGTTAATAAACTGGCCGAATACAAAGTGTTCTCAACTTACGATTTTAAAAGTGCCTATCATCAGGTACCCTTGAAGGTCTCCGATAAGCAGTACACGGCCTTTGAGGCTAATGGACGGCTGTACCAATTTCATCGCCTCCCATTCGGGGTTATTAATGGAGTGGCTGTCTTCCAACGGGCAATGGATGGCCTGGTTAAGCAGGAAAACTTAAGGGACACTTTTCCCTATCTTGATAACATTACTATTGCAGGTCACGATCAACAGGAACACGACGCCAACCTCCAAAAACTTCGGGATGCCCTCCATCACCGTAACTTAACTTTGAATGAATCTAAATCTGTTGAGTCGCAACCGACCATCAACATCCTTGGCTACTGCGTAGGCAATTGTATCATTAAGCCAGACCCAGAAAGACTTCGCCCGCTCCAAGAGCTCCCGTCACCTAAGAATCCGGCTTCTTTACATTGGGCTCTCGGTCTGTTTGCATACTACGCTAAATGGATTCCTCATTTTTCAGACAAAATCCAACCCTTGCTGCATGCTCGGTCATTTCCATTGGAAACAGCAGCTGTTGCAGCCTTTAACCTTCTCAAAAAACAGTTGGAGAAAGCGGCTCTTCACTCCATCAATGAGAATCTCCCTTTCATAGTCGAATGTGATGCCTCGGAGGTGGCGATCTCGGCTACTCTAAATCAGGAAGGTCGTCCTGTAGCATTTATGTCCAGGACCTTGCAAGGTGCCGAGCTATATTATCCTCCGGTTGAGAAGGAAGCCACAGCCATCATACAGGCGGTACGGAAGTGGAACCATTTCCTAGCTCGCCAGCACTTTACATTAATCACGGACCAGCGATCAGTCACCTTCATGCTCGATAATCGAAAACGAACCAAAATTAAGAATAATAAAATACAGCTTTGGAGGATGGAACTGGCCTCTTTTGGTTACACCATTCACTATCGACCTGGCAAGGAGAATGTGGCCCCGGATACCCACACACGAGCATTCTGCTCCACTATGTCGTCCTCTACTCTCATAGATGTCCATAATGGATTGTGTCATCCTGGCGTTACGTGCATGCTACATTTCGTACGATCACGGAATCTCCCTTTTTCTACTGGAGATGTAAAGAAAATGTGCTCAGAATGCCGGCTTTGTGCAGAATTAAAACCTCAGTTCTTCTGCCCCTCAGATGGTATGCTCATACACGCAACCCAACCGATGCAACGACTTAGCATCGATTTTAAGGGCCCAGTACCCTCTTCAACTCGGAACACATATTTGCTCACCATGATTGATGAATATTCGTGTTTTCCGTTTGCCTTCCCCTGCTCCAATATGCTGGCATCCACAGTAATCTGCTGCCTTGAGCAGGTATTTTCTCTCTGTGGCATGGCGGCTTACATTCACTCGGATCGGGGTCCATCCTTTATGTCAAGGGAACTCAAGGACTACCTCTCAGAACGGGGAATTGCTACAAGCAAAACGACGCCATATCATCCCATCAGAAATGGGCAGGTAGAGAGGTATAACGGTATCATCTGGAATTCCGTACATCTTGCTTTAAGATCTCGGGGCCTACCAAACCAGCAATGGGAAACAGTGCTTCCGGATGCATTGCACTCTATACGGTCCCTTCTTTCTACAGCCACAAATACTACACCTCATGAGCGGTTCTTTGGATTCCAGCGTCGCTCATCTTATGGGACATCCCTCCCATCATGACTAACTACTCCTGGACCTGTACTACTCCGAAGATACGTTCGGACGTCTAAAAATGACCCTCTCGTAGACGAGGTTGAACTAACCGATGCCAACCCCACCTATGCATACATACGATATCCCGATGGCCGAGAATCTACCGTATCATTACGGGATCTGGCTCCCTGCCCACCAGGACCTAGTGGGACATCAAGTGATGGTATTTTACCAGGAGCCTCTTGGAACCTACTGGGTACCCCTCTCCAGGATCCTGATCTGACACCAACTAGCTTGGTGCCGGTAGAACCCCGTACTCAAAGTTGCGACCCTCCCAGTACCGTGCACCAAAATACTGATCCGCCACAGACCAGCTCTGCACCTCCCTCTGAACAGAGACAGACCGACTCTGCACCTATTGGGACTCGTACACGAAGCCATGATCTCCCCGACCCTTCAGAGGGTAATCCAGGCCACACAGACTCTGACCAATGGCCAACAGCATGTAAGCGGACCAGCGCACCTCTACGACGGCAGCCCAAATGGGTGCGACTCTTCCTCGTTCGGCGGTTGCGGAATAAAAGGAAGACCACAGCCTTCTAATCTCGCAGGAGGGAAGAATGTGATAATAATAATAACTTCCGGGAAGTTATGTGCACATCACTTCCTGTGAACTGTGAACTGTGAACTCTGTGCATACATCACTTCCTTTGCATATGTCACTTCCTGTGTTTGGACTAGTATAAATACTGAACTGCTCAGTATGGTAAAAGGGCTTCAACAAGAGGCATGGTGAAGACCGCTCTTGTCTATAGTTTAATTATAAGTTGCTTAAAGCTTACTTTAAAGTTCCTTTATGTGTGAGACTCTTTTGTTACATCAATGGAGATTGGAGATGGGCACTGGACTGAATGCCGGGGATCGGGGATGGGCATTGGTCAGAATGCCGGGGATTGGGGATCGACATTGGACTGAGTGCCGGGGATCAGGGATGGACATTAGACTGAGTGTTGGGGATCGGGGATGGGCATTAGACAGAGGGCCGGGGATCGGAGATGGATATTGGCCTGAGTGCCAGAGATCGGGGATGGACATTGGACTGAGTGCCGGTGATCAGGGATGGGCATTAGACTAAGTGCCGGGGATCGGAGATGGACATTGGATTGAGTGCCAGGCATCGGAGATGGACAAATGGACTGAATGCCGAGGATTGGAGATGGTCATTGAACTGAGTGCCGGGGTTCGGAGATGGGCATTGGATTGAGTGCCCGGGATCAGAGCTGCACGTTTGACTGAGTGCTGGGGATCAGAGATGGGCATTGGAGTGAGTGCTGGGGATCGGAGATGGGCATTGGACTGTGTGCCGGGGATCGGGGATGGACATTGGACTGAAAGCCGGGGATCGGAGATGGGCATTGGACTGAGTGCCGGGATCGGAGATGGGCATTCGACTGAGTGCCGGGGATCGGAAATGGACATTGGACTGCGTCCCGGGGATCAGAGATGGGCATTGGACTTAGTGCCGGGGATCGGGGATGGTCATTGATCTGAATGCCGGGGAACAGAGATGAGCTTTTGACTGAGTGCTGGGGATCGGAGATGGTCATTCTACTGAGTGCCAGAAATCGGGGATGGGCATTGGATTGAATGCCGAGCATTGAAGATGGGCTTAGACTGAGTGTCGGGGATTGGAGATGGGCATTGGACTGACTGCCGGGGATCAGGGATGGGCATTAGTATGAATGACGCGGATAGGAGATGGGCACTGGACTGACTGCTGGGGATTGTGGATGGGCATTGGAAGGAGTGCCAGGGATTGGGGGTGGGCATTGGCCTGAATGCCGGGGATCGGAGATGGGCATTTGACTGAGTGCTGGGGATCGGAGATGGTCATTGGTCTGAATGCCGGGGATCGGAGATGGGCATTTGACTGAGTGCTGGGGATCAGAGATGGTCATTGGACTGAGTGCCGGGGATCGTGGATTGACATTGTAAGGAATGCCTGGCATCGGAGATGGGCTCAGACTGAGTGCCGGAATTGGAGATGGGCATTGGACTGAGTGCTAGGGATCGGAGATGGGCATTAGGCTGAGTGCAAGGGATCAGGGATGGGTATTGGTCTGAATGCCGGGGATAGGAGATGCGCACTGGACTGAGTGCTGGGGATCGGGGATGGGCATTGTTCTGAATGCCGGGGATCGGAGATGGGCACTGGAATGAATGCCGGGGATCGGGGATGGGCGTTAGACTGAGAGCCATAGATCGGAGATGGGTGCTAGCCTGAGTGCCGAAGATCGGAGATGGGCACTGGACTGAGTACCGTGGATCAGGGATGGGCAGTAGACTGAGTGCCAGGGATCGGGGATGGGCATTGGACTAAATGCCGGGGATCAGAGATGGGCATTAGACTGAGTGCCGTGGATTGAGGATGCACATTAGACTGAGTGCCCAGGATTGGAGATTGGGGATGGGCATTAGACTGAGCGACGAGGATAGGAGGTGGGCTTTGGACTGAGTGGCGGGGATCAGAGCTGGGCATTGGAGTGAGTGCCGGGGATCGGAAATGGGCATTGGACTGTGTGCCGGGGATCGGGGATGGACATTGGAATGAATGCCGGGGATCGGAGATGGGCATTGGATTGAATGCCGAGCATCGGAGATGGGCTTAGACTGAGTGTCGGGGATTGGAGATGGGCATTGTACTGAGTGCCAGGGATCGGGGATGGGCATTGGTATGAATGACGCGGATAGGAGATGGGCACTGGACTGACTGCCGGGGATTGTGGATGGGCATTGGAAGGAGTGCCGAGGATCGGAGATGGGCTTAGACTAAGTGCCGGTGATTGGAGGTGGGCATTAGACTGAGTGCCAGGGATTGGGGATGGGCATTGGTCTGAATGCCGGGGATCAGAGATGGGCATTTGACTGAGTGCTGGGGATCGGAGATGGTCATTGGACTGAGTGCCGGGGATCGTGGATGGGCATTGTAAGGAGTGCCACGCATCGGAGATGGGCTCAGACTGAGTGCCGGGATTGGAGATGGGCATTGGACTGAGTGCTAGGGATCGGAAATGGGCATTAGGCTGAGTGCAAGGGATCGGGGATGGGTATTGGTCTGAATGCTGGGGATAGGAGATGCGCACTGGACTGAGTGCCGGGGATCGGGGATGGGCATTGGTCTGAATGCCGGGGATCGGTGATGGGCACTGGAATGGGTGCCGGGGATCGGGGATAGGCGTTAGACTGAAAGCCGAAGATCGGAGATGGGCACTGGACTGAGTGCCGTGGATCAGGGATGGACATTAAACTGAGTGCCGGGATCGGGGATGGGCATTGGACTAAGTGCCGGGGATCAGAGATGGGCATTGGACTGAGTGCCGTGGATCGGGGATTGACATTAGACTGAGTGCCCAGGATTGGAGATTGGGGATGGGCATTAGACTGAGTGCCGGGGATCAGAGATGGGCATTGGACTGAGTGCCGGGGATCGGTAATGGGCATTGGACTGTGTGCCGGGGATCGGGGATGGACATTGGACTGAATGCCGGGGATCGGAGATGGGCATTGGACTGAGTGCCGGGATTGGTGATGGGCATTAAGCTGAGAGCCAGGATCGGAAATGGACATTGGACTGCGTGCCGGGGATCGGCGATGGGCATTGGACTGAGTACCGGGGATCGGGGATGGTCATTGTTCTGAGTGCTGGGGATCGGAGATGGGCATTGGTGTGAATGCCGTGGATTGGAGATGGGCATTGGACTGAGCGCTGGGGATCGGAGATGGTCATTGGACTGAGTGCCAGGGATCGGAGATGGGTTTAGACTGAGTGCCGGGGATTGGAGATGCGCATTAGACTGAGTGGCAGGGATCGGGATGGGCATTAAGCTGAGTGCCGGGATCGGTAATGGACGTTGGACTGCGTGCCGGGGATCGGCGATGGGCATTGGACTGAGTGCCGGGATCGGAGATGGGCATTTGACTGAGTGCCGGGGATCGGAAATGGACATTGGACTGCATGCCGGGGATCGGAGATGGGCATTGGACTGAGTGCCGGAGATCGGGGATGGTCATTGGTCTGGGTGCCAGGGTTCGGAGATGGGCATTGGATTGAATGCCAAGGATCGGAGATGGGCACTGGACAGAGTGCCGGGGACCAGGGATGGGCATTGGTCTGAATGCTGGGGATCGGAGATGGTCATTCTGCTGAGTGCCAGGGATCGGGGATGGGCATTGGATTGAATGCCGAGCATCGGAGATGGGCTTAGACTGAGTGCCGGGGATTGGAGATGGGCATTGGACTGAGTGGTATGGATCAGAGATGGGCATTAGGCTGAGTGCCAGGGATCGGGGATGGGCTTTAGACTGAGTGGTGGGGATCAAAGATGGGCATTGGAGTGAGTGCCGGGGATCGGAAATGGGCATTGGTCTGTGTGCCGGGGATCGGGGATGGACATTGGACTGAATGACGGGGATCGGAGATGGGCATTAGACTGAGCGACGAGGATAGGAGATGGGCATTGGTCTGTGTGCCGGGGATCGGGGATGGACATTGGACTGAATGACAGGGATCAGAGATGGGCTTTAGACTGAGTGCTGGGATCGGAGATGGGCATTAGACTGAGTGCCGGGGATCGGAATTGGACATTGGACTGCGTGCCGTGGATCGGAGATGGGCATTGGACTGAGTGCCGGGGATCATGGATGGTCATTGGTCTGAGTGCCGGGGATCAGATATTGGCATTGGACTGAATGACAGGGATCAGAGATGGGCACTGGACTGAGTGCCAGGGATCGGGGATGTGCATTGGTCTGAATGCCGGGGATCAGAAATGGACATTGGTCTGAGTGCTAGTGATCAGACATGGGCGTTAGACTGAGTGCCAGGGATCAGGGATGGGCATTGGACTGAGTGCCGGGATCGGAAATGGATATTGGACTGCGTGCCGGGGATCGGAGATGGTCATTGGTCTGAGTGCTGGGGATCGGAGATGGGCATTGGTCTGAATGCTAGGGATCGGAGTTGGGCATTGGACTGAGTGCCGGGATCGGAAATGGACATTGGACTGCGTGCCGGGGATCGGAGATGATCATTGGTCTGAGTGCTGTGGATCGGAGATGGACATTGGTCTGAATGCTGGGGATCGGAGTTGGGCATTTGACTGAGTGCTGGGGATCAGAGAATGTCATTGGACTGAGTGCCAGGGGATCCTGGATGGGCATTGGAAGGAGTGCCGGGGATCGGAGATGGGCTTAGACTGAGTGCCGGGAATTGAAGATGGGCATTAGACTGAGTGCCATGGATCAGGGATGGGCATTGCTCTGAATGCCGGGATCAGAGATGGGCATTTGACTGAGTGCTGGCGATCGGAAATGGTCATTGGACTGAGTGCCGGGGATCGGAGATGGGCATTGGACTGAGTGCTAGTGATCGGAGATGGGCATTAGGCTGAGTGCAAGGGATCGGGGATGGGTATTGGTCTGAATGCCGGGGATAGGAGATGGGCACTGGACTGAGTGCTGGCAATCGGGGATGAGCGGTATACTGAGTGCCGAAGATCAGAGATGGGCACTGGACTGAGTGCCGTGGATCGGGGATGGGCATTAGACTGAGTGCAGGGGATCGGGGATGGGCATTGGACTAAGTGCCGGGGATCAGAGATGGGCATTGGACTGAGTGCCGTGGATCGGGGATGGGCATTAGACTGAACCCCCAGGATCAGGGATTGGGGATGGGCATTAGACTGAGTGACGAGGATAGGAGATAGGCACTGGACTGAGTGCCGGGGATCGGGGATGGGCATTGGTCTGAATGCCGGGGATCAGAGATGGACATTGGACTGAGTGCTAGGGATCAGACATGGGCATTAGACTGAGTGCCAGGGATCGGGGATGGGCATTGGTATGAATGCCGTGGATTGGCGATTGGCATTGGACTGAGTGCAAGAGATCGAGGATGGGCATTGGTCTGAATGCCGGGGATCGGAGATGGGCAATGGACTGAGTGATGGGATTGGAGATGGGCATTGGACTGAGTGCCGGGGATTGGAGATGGGCATTGGATTGAGTGCCGGGCATCGGAAATGGACATTGGACTGAATGCCGGGGATCGGAGATGGGCATTGGACTGTGTGCCGTGGATCAGAGCTGGACATTAGACTGAGTGCCGGGGATCGGAGAAGGGCATTAGACTGAGTGCCGGGGATCAGAGCTGGACATTAGACTGAGTGCCGGGGATCGGAGAAGGGCATTGGAGTAAGTGCCGGGGATCGGAGATGGGCATTGGACTGTGTGCCAGGGATCGGGGATGGAAATGGTCATTGCACTGCATGCTGGGGATCGGAGATGGGCATTGGACTGAGTGCCGGGGATCGGAGATGGTCATTGGTCTGAGTGCCGGGGATCGGAGATGGGCATTGAATTGAATGCCGAGGATCGGAGATGGGCACTGGACTGAGTGCCAGGGATCGGGGATGGGCTTTGTTCTGAATGCTGGGGATCGGAGATGGGCTTTTGACTGGGCCCTGGGGATCGGAGATGGTCATTGGACTGGGTGCCGGGGATCGGGGATGGCAATTGGATTGAATGCCGAGGATCGGAGATGGGCTTAGACTGAGTGCCGAGGATTGGAGATGGGCATTGGACTGACCGCTGGGGATCGGGGATGGACATTGGTCTGAATGCCGGGGATCGGAGTTGGGCATTTGACTGAGTGCTGGGGATCGCAGATGGTCATTGGACTGAGTTCCGGGGTTTGGGGATCGACATTGGTCTGAGTGCCGGGGATCGGGGATGGACATTAGACTGAGTGTTGGGGATCGGGGATGGGCATTAGACAGAGGGCCGGGGATCGGAGATGGATATTGGCCTGAGTGCCAGAGATCGGGGATGGACATTGAACTGAGTGCTGGGGATCGGTGATGGGCATTAGACTAAGTGCCGGGGATTGGAGATGAGCATTGAACTGAGTGCCGGGGTTCGGAGATGGGCATTGCACTGAGTGCCCGGGATCAGAGCTGGACATTTGACTGACTGCCGGGGATCAGAGATGGGCATTGGAGTGAGTGCCAGGGATCGGAGATGGGCATTGGACTGTGTGCCGGGGATCGGGGATGGATATTGGACTGAAAGCCGGGGATCGGAGATGGGCATTGGACTGAGTGCCGGGATCGGAGATGGGCATTCAACTGAGTGCCGGGAATCAGAAATGGAAATTGGACTGCGTGCTGGGGATCGGAGATGGGCATTGGATTGAGTGCCGGGCATCGGAGATGGACAATGGACTGAATGCCGAGGATTGGAGATGGGCATTGAACTGAGTGCCGGGGTTCGGAGATGGGCATTGGACTGAGTGCCCGGGATCAGTGCTGAACATTTGACTGAGTGCCGGGGATCAGAGATGGGCATTGGAGTGAGTGCCAGGGATCGGAGATGGGCATTGGACTGTGTGCCGGGGATCGGGGATGGACATTGTACTGAAAGCCGGTGATCGGAGATGGGCATTGGACTGAGTGCCGGGATCGGAGATGGGCATTTGACTGAGTGCCGGGGATCGGAAATGGACATTGGACTGCATGCCGGGGATCGGAGATGGGCATTGGACTGAGTGCCGGAGATCGGGGATGATCATTGGTCTGGGTGCCGGGTTTCAGAGATGGGCATTGGATTGAATGCCAAGGATCGGAGATGGGCACTGGACTGAGTGCCGGGGATCAGGGATGGGCATTGGTCTGAATGCTGGGGATCGGAGATGGTAATTCTGCTGAGTGCCAGGGATCAGGGATGGGCATTGGATTGAATGCCGAGCATCGGAGATGGGCTTAGACTGAGTGCCAGGGATTGGAGATGGGCATTGGACTGAGTGCCGGGGATCGGAGATGGGCATTGGACTGAGTGCCGGAGATCGGGGATGGTCATTGGTCTGGGTGCCGGGGTTCGGAGATGGGCATTGGATTGAATGCCAAGGATCGGAGATGGGCACTGGACAGAGTGCCGGGGACCAGGGATGGGCATTGGTCTGAATGCTGGGGATCGGAGATGGTCATTCTGCTGAGTGCCAGGGATCGGGGATGGGCATTGGATTGAATGCCGAGCATCGGAGATGGGCTTAGACTGAGTGCCGGGGATTGGAGATGGGCATTGGACTGAGTGCTATGGATCAGAGATGGGCATTAGGCTGAGTGCCAGGGATCGGGGATGGGCTTTAGACTGAGTGGTGGGGATCAAAGATGGGCATTGGAGTGAGTGCCGGGGATCGGAAATGGGCATTGGTCTGTGTGCCGGGGATTGGGGATGGACATTGGACTGAATGACGGGGATCGGAGATGGGCATTAGACTGAGCGACGAGGATAGGAGATGGGCATTGGTCTGTGTGCCGGGGATCGGGGATGGACATTGGACTGAATGACAGGGATCAGAGATGGGCTTTAGACTGAGTGCTGGGATCGGAGATGGGCATTAGACTGAGTGCCGGGGATCGGAATTGGACATTGGACTGCGTGCCGTGGATCGGAGATGGGCATTGGACTGAGTGCCGGGGATCATGGATGGTCATTGGTCTGAGTGCCGGGGATCAGAGATTGGCATTGGACTGAATGCCGAGGATTGGAGATGGGCACTGGACTGAGTGCCAGGGATCGGGGATGTGCATTGGTTTGAATGCCGGGGATCAGAAATGGACATTGGTCTGAGTGCTAGTGATCAGACATGGGCGTTAGACTGAGTGCCAGGGATCAGGGATGGGCATTGGTATGAGTGCCAGGGATAGGAGTTGGGCACTGGACTGAATGCCGGGGATCGGGGTTGGGCATTGGTCTGAATGCCGGGGATTGAAGATGAGCATTTGACTGAGTGCTGGTGATCGGAAATGGTCAGCGGACTGTGTGCCGGGGATCGTGGATGGGTTTAGACTGAGTGCTGCTGATTGGAGATGGGCATTGGACTGAGTGCTAGAGATCGGGGATGGGCATTGGTCTGAATGAAGGGGAGCGGAGAGGGGTTTAGACTGAGTGCTGGGGATCGGAGATGGTCAATGGACTGGGTGACAGGGATCGCGGTTGGACATTGGACGGAGTGCCGGGGATCGGAGATGGGCTTAGACTGAGTGCCGGGGATTGGAAATGAGCATTGGACTGAGTGCTAGGGATCAGGGATGGGCATTAGACTGAGGCCGGGGATCAGAGATGGGCATTTGACTGAATGCCAGGGATCGGAGATGGGCATTGAATTGAGTGCTGGGGTTCGGAGATGGGCATTGGAGTGAGTGCCTGGGATCAGAGCTGAACATTAGACCGAGTGCCGGGGATCAGAGATGGGCATTGGAGTGATTGCTGGGGATTGGAGATGGGCATTGGACTGTGTGCCAGGGGTCGGGGATGGACATTGGAATGAATGCCGGGGATCGGAGATGGGCATTGGACTGAGTGCCGGGATCGGAAATGGATATTGGACTGCGTGCCGGGGATCGGAGATGGTCATTGGTCTGAGTGCTGGGGATCGGAGATGGGCATTGGTCTGAATGCTAGGGATCGGAGTTGGGCATTGGACTGAGTGCCGGGATCGGAAATGGACATTGGACTGCGTGCCGGGGATCGGAGATGGTCATTGGTCTGAGTGCTGTGGATCGGAGATGGGCATTGGTCTGAATGCTGGGGATCGGAGTTGGGCATTTGACTGAGTGCTGGGGATCAGAGAATGTCATTGGACTGAGTGCCAGGGGATCCTGGATGGGCATTGGAAGGAGTGCCGGGGATCGGAGATGGGCTTAGACTGAGTGCCGGGGATTGAAGATGGGCATTAGACTGAGTGCCATGGATCAGGGATGGGCATTGCTCTGAATGCCCGGGATCAGAGATGGGCATTTGACTGAGTGCTGGCGATCGGAAATGGTCATTGGACTGAGTGCCGGGGATCGGAGATGGGCATTGGACTGAGTGCTAGTGATCGGAGATGGGCATTAGGCTGAGTGCAAGGGATCGGGGATGGGTATTGGTCTGAATGCCGGGGATAGGAGATGGGCACTGGACTGAGTGCTGGCAATCGGGGATGAGTGGTATACTGAGTGCCGAAGATCAGAGATGGGCACTGGACTGAGTGCCGTGGATCGGGGATGGGCATTAGACTGAGTGCAGGGGATCGGGGATGGGCATTGGACTAAGTGCCGGGGATCAGAGATGGGCATTGGACTGAGTGCCGTGGATCGGGGATGGGCATTAGACTGAACCCCCAGGATCAGGGATTGGGGATGGGCATTAGACTGAGCGACGAGGATAGGAGATAGGCACTGGACTGAGTGCCGGGGATCGGGGATGGGCATTGGTCTGAATGCCGGGGATCAGAGATGGACATTGGACTGAGTGCTAGGGATCAGACATGGGCATTAGACTGAGTGCCAGGGATCGGGGATGGGCATTGGTATGAATGCCGTGGATTGGAGATTGGCATTGGACTGAGTGCAAGAGATCGAGGATGGGCATTGGTCTGAATGCCGGGGATCGGAGATGGGCAATGGACTGAGTGACGGGATTGGAGATGGGCATTGGACTGAGTGCCGGGGATTGGAGATGGGCATTGGATTGAGTGCCGGGCATCGGAAATGGACATTGGACTGAATGCCGGGGATCGGAGATGGGCATTGGACTGTGTGCCGTGGATCGGGGATGGACTTTGGACTGAGTGCCGGGATTGGAGATGGGCATTAGACTGAGTGCCGGGGATCAGAGCTGGACATTAGACTGAGTGCCGGGGATCGGAGATGGGCATTGGAGTAAGTGCCGGGGATCGGAGATGGGCATTGGACTGTGTGCCAGGGATCGGGGATGGAAATGGTCATTGGACTGCATGCTGGGGATCGGAGATGGGCATTGGACTGAGTGCCGGGGATCGGAGATGGTCATTGGTCTGAGTGCCGGGGATCGGAGATGGGCATTGAATTGAATGCCGAGGATCGGAGATGGGCACTGGACTGAGTGCCAGGGATCGGGGATGGGCTTTGTTCTGAATGCTGGGGATCGGAGATGGGCTTTTGACTGGGCCCTGGGGATCGGAGATGGTCATTGGACTGGGTGCCGGGGATCGGGGATGGCAATTGGATTGAATGCCGAGGATCGGAGATGGGCTTAGACTGAGTGCCGAGGATTGGAGATGGGCATTGGACTGACCGCTGGGGATCGGGGATGGACATTGGTCTGAATGCCGGGGATCGGAGTTGGGCATTTGACTGAGTGCTGGGGATCGCAGATGGTCATTGGACTGAGTTCCGGGGTTTGGGGATCGACATTGGTCTGAGTGCCGGGGATCGGGGATGGACATTAGACTGAGTGTTGGGGATCGGGGATGGGCATTAGACAGAGGGCCGGGGATCGGAGATGGATATTGGCCTGAGTGCCAGAGATCGGGGATGGACATTGGACTGAGTGCTGGGGATCGGTGATGGGCATTAGACTAAGTGCCGGGGATCGGAGATGGGCATTGGATTGAGTGCCGGGCATCGGAGATGGACAATGGACTGAATGCCGGGGATTGGAGATGAGCATTGAACTGAGTGCCGGGGTTCGGAGATGGGCATTGCACTGAGTGCCCGGGATCAGAGCTGGACATTTGACTGACTGCCGGGGATCAGAGATGGGCATTGGAGTGAGTGCCAGGGATCGGAGATGGGCATTGGACTGTGTGCCGGGGATCGGGGATGGACATTGGACTGAAAGCCGGGGATCGGAGATGGGCATTGGACTGAGTGCCGGGATCGGAGATGGGCATTCAACTGAGTGCCGGGGATCGGAAATGGAAATTGGACTGCGTGCTGGGGATCGGAGATGGGCATTGGATTGAGTGCCGGGCATCGGAGATGGACAATGGACTGAATGCCGAGGATTGGAGATGGGCATTGAACTGAGTGCCGGGGTTCGGAGATGGGCATTGGACTGAGTGCCCGGGATCAGTGCTGAACATTTGACTGAGTGCCGGGGATCAGAGATGGGCATTGGAGTGTGTGCCAGGGATCGGAGATGGGCATTGGACTGTGTGCCGGGGATCGGGGATGGACATTGGACTGAAAGCCGGTGATCGGAGATGGGTATTGGACTGAGTGCCGGGATCGGAGATGGGCATTTGACTGAGTGCCGGGGATCGGAAATGGACATTGGACTGCATGCCGGGGATCGGAGATGGGCATTGGACTGAGTGCCGGAGATCGGGGATGGTCATTGGTCTGGGTGCCGGGTTTCAGAGATGGGCATTGGATTGAATGCCAAGGATCGGAGATGGGCACTGGACTGAGTGCCGGGGATCAGGGATGGGCATTGGTCTGAATGCTGGGGATCGGAGATGGTAATTCTGCTGAGTGCCAGGGATCAGGGATGGGCATTGGATTGAATGCCGAGCATCGGAGATGGGCTTAGACTGAGTGCCAGGGATTGGAGATGGGCATTGGACTGAGTGCCGGGGATCGGAGATGGGCATTGGACTGAGTGCCGGAGATCGGGGATGGTCATTGGTCTGGGTGCCGGGGTTCGGAGATGGGCATTGCATTGAATGCCAAGGATCGGAGATGGGCACTGGACAGAGTGCCGGGGACCAGGGATGGGCATTGGTCTGAATGCTGTGGATCGGAGATGGTCATTCTGCTGAGTGCCAGGGATCGGGGATGGGCATTGGATTGAATGCCGAGCATCGGAGATGGGCTTAGACTGATTGCCGGGGATTGGAGATGGGCATTGGACTGAGTGCTATGGATCAGAGATGGGCATTAGGCTGAGTGCCAGGGATCGGGGATGGGCTTTAGACTGAGTGGTGGGGATCAAAGATGGGCATTGGAGTGAGTGCCGGGGATCGGAAATGGGCATTGGTCTGTGTGCCGGGGATCGGGGATGGACATTGGACTGAATGACGGGGATCGGAGATGGGCATTAGACTGAGTGACGAGGATAGGAGATGGGCATTGGTCTGTGTGCCGGGGATCGGGGATGGACATTGGACTGAATGACAGGGATCAGAGATGGGCTTTAGACTGAGTGCTGGGATCGGAGATGGGCATTAGACTGAGTGCCGGGGATCGGAATTGGACATTGGACTGCGTGCCGTGGATCGGAGATGGGCATTGGACTGAGTGCCGGGGATCATGGATGGTCATTGGTCTGAGTGCCGGGGATCAGAGATTGGCATTGGACTGAATGCCGAGGATTGGAGATGGGCACTGGACTGAGTGCCAGGGATCGGGGATGTGCATTGGTCTGAATGCCGGGGATCAGAAATGGACATTGGTCTGAGTGCTAGTGATCAGACATGGGCGTTAGACTGAGTGCCAGGGATCAGGGATGGGCATTGGTATGAGTGCCAGGGATAGGAGTTGGGCACTGGACTGAATGCCGGGGATCGGGGTTGGGCATTGGTCTGAATGCCGGGGATTGAAGATGAGCATTTGACTGAGTGCTGGTGATCGGAAATGGTCAGCGGACTGTGTGCCGGGGTTCGTGGATGGGTTTAGACTGAGTGCTGCTGATTGGAGATGGGCATTGGACTGAGTGCTAGAGATCGGGGATGGGCATTGGTCTGAATGAAGGGGAGCGGAGAGGGGTTTAGACTGAGTGCTGGGGATCGGAGATGGTCAATGGACTGGGTGACAGGGATCGCGGTTGGACATTGGACGGAGTGCCGGGGATCGGAGATGGGCTTAGACTGAGTGCCGGGGATTGGAAATGAGCATTGGACTGAGTGCTAGGGATCAGGGATGGGCATTAGACTGAGGCCGGGGATCAGAGATGGGCATTTGACTGAATGCCAGGGATCGGAGATGGGCATTGAATTGAGTGCCGGGGTTCGGAGATGGGCATTGGAGTGAGTGCCTGGGATCAGAGCTGAACATTAGACCGAGTGCCGGGGATCAGAGATGGGCATTGGAGTGATTGCTGGGGATTGGAGATGGGCATTGGACTGTGTGCCAGGGATCGGAGATGGGCATTGGACTGAGTGCCGGGATCGGAAATGGATATTGGACTGCGTGCCGGGGATCGGAGATGGTCATTGGTCTGAGTGCTGGGGATCGGAGATGGGCATTGGTCTGAATGCTAGGGATCGGAGTTGGGCATTGGACTGAGTGCCGGGATCGGAAATGGACATTGGACTGCGTGCCGGGGATCGGAGATGGTCATTGGTCTGAGTGCTGTGGATCGGAGATGGGCATTGGTCTGAATGCTGGGGATCGGAGTTGGGCATTTGACTGAGTGCTGGGGATCAGAGAATGTCATTGGACTGAGTGCCAGGGGATCCTGGATGGGCATTGGAAGGAGTGCCGGGGATCGGAGATGGGCTTAGACTGAGTGCCGGGGATTGAAGATGGGCATTAGACTGAGTGCCATGGATCAGGGATGGGCATTGCTCTGAATGCCCGGGATCAGAGATGGGCATTTGACTGAGTGCTGGCGATCGGAAATGGTCATTGGACTGAGTGCCGGGGATCGGAGATGGGCATTGGACTGAGTGCTAGTGATCGGAGATGGGCATTAGGCTGAGTGCAAGGGATCGGGGATGGGTATTGGTCTGAATGCCGGGGATAGGAGATGGGCACTGGACTGAGTGCTGGCAATCGGGGATGAGCGGTATACTGAGTGCCGAAGATCAGAGATGGGCACTGGACTGAGTGCCGTGGATCGGGGATGGGCATTAGACTGAGTGCAGGGGATCGGGGATGGGCATTGGACTAAGTGCCGGGGATCAGAGATGGGCATTGGACTGAGTGCCGTGGATCGGGGATGGGCATTAGACTGAACCCCCAGGATCAGGGATTGGGGATGGGCATTAGACTGAGCGACGAGGATAGGAGATAGGCACTGGACTGAGTGCCGGGGATCGGGGATGGGCATTGGTCTGAATGCCGGGGATCAGAGATGGACATTGGACTGAGTGCTAGGGATCAGACATGGGCATTAGACTGAGTGCCAGGGATCGGGGATGGGCATTGGTATGAATGCCGTGGATTGGAGATTGGCATTGGACTGAGTGCAAGAGATCGAGGATGGGCATTGGTCTGAATGCCGGGGATCGGAGATGGGCAATGGACTGAGTGACGGGATTGGAGATGGGCATTGGACTGAGTGCCGGGGATCGGTGATGGGCATTAGACTAAGTGCCGGGGATCGGAGATGGGCATTGGATTGAGTGCCGGGCATCGGAGATGGACAATGGACTGAATGCCGGGGATTGGAGATGAGCATTGAACTGAGTGCCGGGGTTCGGAGATGGGCATTGCACTGAGTGCCCGGGATCAGAGCTGGACATTTGACTGACTGCCGGGGATCAGAGATGGGCATTGGAGTGAGTGCCAGGGATCGGAGATGGGCATTGGACTGTGTGCCGGGGATCGGGGATGGACATTGGACTGAAAGCCGGGGATCGGAGATGGGCATTGGACTGAGTGCCGGGATCGGAGACGGGCATTCAACTGAGTGCCGGGGATCGGAAATGGAAATTGGACTGCGTGCTGGGGATCGGAGATGGGCATTGGATTGAGTGCCGGGCATCGGAGATGGACAATGGACTGAATGCCGAGGATTGGAGATGGGCATTGAACTGAGTGCCGGGGTTCGGAGATGGGCATTGGACTGAGTGCCCGGGATCAGTGCTGAACATTTGACTGAGTGCCGGGGATCAGAGATGGGCATTGGAGTGTGTGCCAGGGATCGGAGATGGGCATTGGACTGTGTGCCGGGGATCGGGGATGGACATTGGACTGAAAGCCGGTGATCGGAGATGGGTATTGGACTGAGTGCCGGGATCGGAGATGGGCATTTGACTGAGTGCCGGGGATCGGAAATGGACATTGGACTGCATGCCGGGGATCGGAGATGGGCATTGGACTGAGTGCCGGAGATCGGGGATGGTCATTGGTCTGGGTGCCGGGTTTCAGAGATGGGCATTGGATTGAATGCCAAGGATCGGAGATGGGCACTGGACTGAGTGCCGGGGATCAGGGATGGGCATTGGTCTGAATGCTGGGGATCGGAGATGGTAATTCTGCTGAGTGCCAGGGATCAGGGATGGGCATTGGATTGAATGCCGAGCATCGGAGATGGGCTTAGACTGAGTGCCAGGGATTGGAGATGGGCATTGGACTGAGTGCCGGGGATCGGAGATGGGCATTGGACTGAGTGCCGGAGATCGGGGATGGTCATTGGTCTGGGTGCCGGGGTTCGGAGATGGGCATTGGATTGAATGCCAAGGATCGGAGATGGGCACTGGACAGAGTGCCGGGGACCAGGGATGGGCATTGGTCTGAATGCTGTGGATCGGAGATGGTCATTCTGCTGAGTGCCAGGGATCGGGGATGGGCATTGGATTGAATGCCGAGCATCGGAGATGGGCTTAGACTGAGTGCCGGGGATTGGAGATGGGCATTGGACTGAGTGCTATGGATCAGAGATGGGCATTAGGCTGAGTGCCAGGGATCGGGGATGGGCTTTAGACTGAGTGGTGGGGATCAAAGATGGGCATTGGAGTGAGTGCCGGGGATCGGAAATGGGCATTGGTCTGTGTGCCGGGGATCGGGGATGGACATTGGACTGAATGACGGGGATCGGAGATGGGCATTAGACTGAGTGACGAGGATAGGAGATGGGCATTGGTCTGTGTGCCGGGGATCGGGGATGGACATTGGACTGAATGACAGGGATCAGAGATGGGCTTTAGACTGAGTGCTGGGATCGGAGATGGGCATTAGACTGAGTGCCGGGGATCGGAATTGGACATTGGACTGCGTGCCGTGGATCGGAGATGGGCATTGGACTGAGTGCCGGGGATCATGGATGGTCATTGGTCTGAGTGCCGGGGATCAGAGATTGGCATTGGACTGAATGCCGAGGATTGGAGATGGGCACTGGACTGAGTGCCAGGGATCGGGGATGTGCATTGGTCTGAATGCCGGGGATCAGAAATGGACATTGGTCTGAGTGCTAGTGATCAGACATGGGCGTTAGACTGAGTGCCAGGGATCAGGGATGGGCATTGGTATGAGTGCCAGGGATAGGAGTTGGGCACTGGACTGAATGCCGGGGATCGGGGTTGGGCATTGGTCTGAATGCCGGGGATTGAAGATGAGCATTTGACTGAGTGCTGGTGATCGGAAATGGTCAGCGGACTGTGTGCCGGGGTTCGTGGATGGGTTTAGACTGAGTGCTGCTGATTGGAGATGGGCATTGGACTGAGTGCTAGAGATCGGGGATGGGCATTGGTCTGAATGAAGGGGAGCGGAGAGGGGTTTAGACTGAGTGCTGGGGATCGGAGATGGTCAATGGACTGGGTGACAGGGATCGCGGTTGGACATTGGACGGAGTGCCGGGGATCGGAGATGGGCTTAGACTGAGTGCCGGGGATTGGAAATGAGCATTGGACTGAGTGCTAGGGATCAGGGATGGGCATTAGACTGAGGCCGGGGATCAGAGATGGGCATTTGACTGAATGCCAGGGATCGGAGATGGGCATTGAATTGAGTGCCGGGGTTCGGAGATGGGCATTGGAGTGAGTGCCTGGGATCAGAGCTGAACATTAGACCGAGTGCCGGGGATCAGAGATGGGCATTGGAGTGATTGCTGGGGATTGGAGATGGGCATTGGACTGTGTGCCAGGGGTCGGGGATGGACATTGGAATGAATGCCGGGGATCGGAGATGGGCATTGGACTGAGTGCCGGGATCGGAAATGGATATTGGACTGCGTGCCGGGGATCGGAGATGGTCATTGGTCTGAGTGCTGGGGATCGGAGATGGGCATTGGTCTGAATGCTAGGGATCGGAGTTGGGCATTGGACTGAGTGCCGGGATCGGAAATGGACATTGGACTGCGTGCCGGGGATCGGAGATGGTCATTGGTCTGAGTGCTGTGGATTGGAGATGGGCATTGGTCTGAATGCTGGGGATCAGGGATGGGCATTAGACTGAACCCCCAGGATCAGGGATTGGGGATGGGCATTAGACTGAGCGACGAGGATAGGAGATAGGCACTGGACTGAGTGCCGGGGATCGGGGATGGGCATTGGTCTGAATGCCGGGGATCAGAGATGGACATTGGACTGAGTGCTAGGGATCAGACATGGGCATTAGACTGAGTGCCAGGGATCGGGGATGGGCATTGGTATGAATGCCGTGGATTGGAGATTGGCATTGGACTGAGTGCAAGAGATCGAGGATGGGCATTGGTCTGAATGCCGGGGATCGGAGATGGGCAATGGACTGAGTGACGGGATTGGAGATGGGCATTGGACTGAGTGCCGGGGATTGGAGATGGGCATTGGATTGAGTGCCGGGCATCGGAAATGGACATTGGACTGAATGCCGGGGATCGGAGATGGGCATTGGACTGTGTGCCGTGGATCGGGGATGGACTTTGGACTGAGTGCCGGGATTGGAGATGGGCATTAGACTGAGTGCCGGGGATCAGAGCTGGACATTAGACTGAGTGCCGGGGATCGGAGATGGGCATTGGAGTAAGTGCCGGGGATCGGAGATGGGCATTGGACTGTGTGCCAGGGATCGGGGATGGAAATGGTCATTGGACTGCATGCTGGGGATTGGAGATGGGCATTGGACTGAGTGCCGGGGATCGGAGATGGTCATTGGTCTGAGTGCCGGGGATCGGAGATGGGCATTGAATTGAATGCCGAGGATCGGAGATGGGCACTGGACTGAGTGCCAGGGATCGGGGATGGGCTTTGTTCTGAATGCTGGGGATCGGAGATGGGCTTTTGACTGGGCCCTGGGGATCGGAGATGGTCATTGGACTGGGTGCCGGGGATCGGGGATGGCAATTGGATTGAATGCCGAGGATCGGAGATGGGCTTAGACTGAGTGCCGAGGATTGGAGATGGGCATTGGACTGACCGCTGGGGATCGGGGATGGACATTGGTCTGAATGCCGGGGATCGGAGTTGGGCATTTGACTGAGTGCTGGGGATCGCAGATGGTCATTGGACTGAGTTCCGGGGTTTGGGGATCGACATTGGTCTGAGTGCCGGGGATCGGGGATGGACATTAGACTGAGTGTTGGGGATCGGGGATGGGCATTAGACAGAGGGCCGGGGATCGGAGATGGATATTGGCCTGAGTGCCAGAGATCGGGGATGGACATTGGACTGAGTGCTGGGGATCGGTGATGGGCATTAGACTAAGTGCCGGGGATCGGAGATGGGCATTGGATTGAGTGCCGGGCATCGGAGATGGACAATGGACTGAATGCCGGGGATTGGAGATGAGCATTGAACTGAGTGCCGGGGTTCGGAGATGGGCATTGCACTGAGTGCCCGGGATCAGAGCTGGACATTTGACTGACTGCCGGGGATCAGAGATGGGCACTGGAGTGAGTGCCAGGGATCGGAGATGGGCATTGGACTGTGTGCCGGGGATCGGGGATGGACATTTGACTGAAAGCCGGGGATCGGAGATGGGCATTGGACTGAGTGCCGGGATCGGAGATGGGCATTCAACTGAGTGCCGGGGATCGGAAATGGAAATTGGACTGCGTGCTGGGGATCGGAGATGGGCATTGGATTGAGTGCCGGGCATCGGAGATGGACAATGGACTGAATGCCGAGGATTGGAGATGGGCATTGAACTGAGTGCCGGGGTTCGGAGATGGGCATTGGACTGAGTGCCCGGGATCAGTGCTGAACATTTGACTGAGTGCCGGGGATCAGAGATGGGCATTGGAGTGAGTGCCAGGGATCGGAGATGGGCATTGGACTGTGTGCCGGGGATCGGGGATGGACATTGGACTGAAAGCCGGTGATCGGAGATGGGCATTGGACTGAGTGCCGGGATCGGAGATGGGCATTTGACTGAGTGCCGGGGATCGGAAATGGACATTGGACTGCATGCCGGGGATCGGAGATGGGCATTGGACTGAGTGCCGGAGATCGGGGATGGTCATTGGTCTGGGTGCCGGGTTTCAGAGATGGGCATTGGATTGAATGCCAAGGATCGGAGATGGGCACTGGACTGAGTGCCGGGGATCAGGAATGGGCATTGTTCTGAATGCTGGGGATCGGAGATGGTAATTCTGCTGAGTGCCAGGGATCAGTGATGGGCATTGGATTGAATGCCGAGCATCGGAGATGGGCTTAGACTGAGTGCCAGGGATTGGAGATGGGCATTGGACTGAGTGCCGGGGATCGGAGATGGGCATTGGACTGAGTGCCGGAGATCGGGGATGGTCATTGGTCTGGGTGCCGGGGTTCGGAGATGGGCATTGGATTGAATGCCAAGGATCGGAGATGGGCACTGGACAGAGTGCCGGGGACCAGGGATGGGCATTGGTCTGAATGCTGGGGATCGGAGATGGTCATTCTGCTGAGTGCCAGGGATCGGGGATGGGCATTGGATTGAATGCCGAGCATCGGAGATGGGCTTAGACTGAGTGCCGGGGATTGGAGATGGGCATTGGACTGAGTGCTATGGATCAGAGATGGGCATTAGGCTGAGTGCCAGGGATCGGGGATGGGCTTTAGACTGAGTGGTGGGGATCAAAGATGGGCATTGGAGTGAGTGCCGGGGATCGGAAATGGGCATTGGTCTGTGTGCCGGGGATCGGGGATGGACATTGGACTGAATGACGGGGATCGGAGATGGGCATTAGACTGAGCGACGAGGATAGGAGATGGGCATTGGTCTGTGTGCCGGGGATCGGGGATGGACATTGGACTGAATGACAGGGATCAGAGATGGGCTTTAGACTGAGTGCTGGGATCGGAGATGGGCATTAGACTGAGTGCCGGGGATCGGAATTGGACATTGGACTGCGTGCCGTGGATCGGAGATGGGCATTGGACTGAGTGCCGGGGATCATGGATGGTCATTGGTCTGAGTGCCGGGGATCAGAGATTGGCATTGGACTGAATGCCGAGGATTGGAGATGGGCACTGGACTGAGTGCCAGGGATCGGGGATGTGCATTGGTCTGAATGCCGGGGATCAGAAATGGACATTGGTCTGAGTGCTAGTGATCAGACATGGGCGTTAGACTGAGTGCCAGGGATCAGGGATGGGCATTGGTATGAGTGCCAGGGATAGGAGTTGGGCACTGGACTGAATGCCGGGGATCGGGGTTGGGCATTGGTCTGAATGCCGGGGATTGAAGATGAGCATTTGACTGAGTGCTTGTGATCGGAAATGGTCAGCGGACTGTGTGCCGGGGATCGTGGATGGGTTTAGACTGAGTGCTGCGGATTGGAGATGGGCATTGGACTGAGTGCTAGAGATCGGGGATGGGCATTGGTCTGAATGAAGGGGAGCGGAGAGGGGTGTAGACTGAGTGCTGGGGATCGGAGATGGTCAATGGACTGGGTGACAGGGATCGCGGTTGGACATTGGACGGAGTGCCGGGGATCGGAGATGGGCTTAGACTGAGTGCCGGGGATTGGAAATGAGCATTGGACTGAGTGCTAGGGATCAGGGATGGGCATTAGACTGAGGCCGGGGATCAGAGATGGGCATTTGACTGAATGCCAGGGATCGGAGATGGGCATTGAATTGAGTGCCGGGGTTCGGAGATGGGCATTGGAGTGAGTGCCTGGGATCAGAGCTGAACATTAGACCGAGTGCCGGGGATCAGAGATGGGCATTGGAGTGATTGCTGGGGATTGGAGATGGGCATTGGACTGTGTGCCAGGGGTCGGGGATGGACATTGGAATGAATGCCGGGGATCGGAGATGGGCATTGGACTGAGTGCCGGGATCGGAAATGGATATTGGACTGCGTGCCGGGGATCGGAGATGGTCATTGGTCTGAGTGCTGGGGATCGGAGATGGGCATTGGTCTGAATGCTAGGGATCGGAGTTGGGCATTGGACTGAGTGCCGGGATCGGAAATGGACATTGGACTGCGTGCCGGGGATCGGAGATGGTCATTGGTCTGAGTGCTGTGGATCGGAGATGGGCATTGGTCTGAATGCTGGGGATCGGAGTTGGGCATTTGACTGAGTGCTGGGGATCAGAGAATGTCATTGGACTGAGTGCCAGGGGATCCTGGATGGGCATTGGAAGGAGTGCCGGGGATCGGAGATGGGCTTAGACTGAGTGCCGGGGATTGAAGATGGGCATTAGACTGAGTGCCATGGATCAGGGATGGGCATTGCTCTGAATGCCCGGGATCAGAGATGGGCATTTGACTGAGTGCTGGCGATCGGAAATGGTCATTGGACTGAGTGCCGGGGATCGGAGATGGGCATTGGACTGAGTGCTAGTGATCGGAGATGGGCATTAGGCTGAGTGCAAGGGATCGGGGATGGGTATTGGTCTGAATGCCGGGGATAGGAGATGGGCACTGGACTGAGTGCTGGCAATCGGGGATGAGCGGTATACTGAGTGCCGAAGATCAGAGATGGGCACTGGACTGAGTGCCGTGGATCGGGGATGGGCATTAGACTGAGTGCAGGGGATCGGGGATGGGCATTGGACTAAGTGCCGGGGATCAGAGATGGGCATTGGACTGAGTGCCGTGGATCGGGGATGGGCATTAGACTGAACCCCCAGGATCAGGGATTGGGGATGGGCATTAGACTGAGCGACGAGGATAGGAGATAGGCACTGGACTGAGTGCCGGGGATCGGGGATGGGCATTGGTCTGAATGCCGGGGATCAGAGATGGACATTGGACTGAGTGCTAGGGATCAGACATGGGCATTAGACTGAGTGCCAGGGATCGGGGATGGGCATTGGTATGAATGCCGTGGATTGGAGATTGGCATTGGACTGAGTGCAAGAGATCGAGGATGGGCATTGGTCTGAATGCCGGGGATCGGAGATGGGCAATGGACTGAGTGACGGGATTGGAGATGGGCATTGGACTGAGTGCCGGGGATTGGAGATGGGCATTGGATTGAGTGCCGGGCATCGCAAATGGACATTGGACTGAATGCCGGGGATCGGAGATGGGCATTGGACTGTGTGCCGTGGATCGGGGATGGACTTTGGACTGAGTGCCGGGATTGGAGATGGGCATTAGACTGAGTGCCGGGGATCAGAGCTGGACATTAGACTGAGTGCCGGGGATCGGAGATGGGCATTGGAGTAAGTGCCGGGGATCGGAGATGGGCATTGGACTGTGTGCCAGGGATCGGGGATGGAAATGGTCATTGGACTGCATGCTGGGGATCGGAGATGGGCATTGGACCGAGTGCCGGGGATCGGAGATGGTCATTGGTCTGAGTGCCGGGGATCGGAGATGGGCATTGAATTGAATGCCGAGGATCGGAGATGGGCACTGGACTGAGTGCCAGGGATCGGGGATGGGCTTTGTTCTGAATGCTGGGGATCGGAGATGGGCTTTTGACTGGGCCCTGGGGATCGGAGATGGTCATTGGACTGGGTGCCGGGGATCGGGGATGGCAATTGGATTGAATGCCGAGGATCGGAGATGGGCTTAGACTGAGTGCCGAGGATTGGAGATGGGCATTGGACTGACCGCTGGGGATCGGGGATGGACATTGGTCTGAATGCCGGGGATCGGAGTTGGGCATTTGACTGAGTGCTGGGGATCGCAGATGGTCATTGGACTGAGTTCCGGGGTTTGGGGATCGACATTGGTCTGAGTGCCGGGGATCGGGGATGGACATTAGACTGAGTGTTGGGGATCGGGGATGGGCATTAGACAGAGGGCCGGGGATCGGAGATGGATATTGGCCTGAGTGCCAGAGATCGGGGATGGACATTGGACTGAGTGCTGGGGATCGGTGATGGGCATTAGACTAAGTGCCGGGGATCGGAGATGGGCATTGGATTGAGTGCCGAGCATCGGAGATGGACAATGGACTGAATGCCGGGGATTGGAGATGAGCATTGAACTGAGTGCCGGGGTTCGGAGATGGGCATTGCACTGAGTGCCCGGGATCAGAGCTGGACATTTGACTGACTGCCGGGGATCAGAGATGGGCATTGGAGTGAGTGCCAGGGATCGGAGATGGGCATTGGACTGTGTGCCGGGGATCGGGGATGGACATTGGACTGAAAGCCGGGGATCGGAGATGGGCATTGGACTGAGTGCCGGGATCGGAGATGGGCATTCAACTGAGTGCCGGGGATCAGAAATGGAAATTGGACTGCGTGCTGGAGATCGGAGATGGGCATTGGATTGAGTGCCGGGCATCGGAGATGGACAATGGACTGAATGCCGAGGATTGGAGATGGGCATTGAACTGAGTGCCGGGGTTCGGAGATGGGCATTGGACTGAGTGCCCGGGATCAGTGCTGAACATTTGACTGAGTGCCGGGGATCAGAGATGGGCATTGGAGTGAGTGCCAGGGATCGGAGATGGGCATTGGACTGTGTGCCGGGGATCGGGGATGGACATTGGACTGAAAGCCGGTGATCGGAGATGGGCATTGGACTGAGTGCCGGGATCGGAGATGGGCATTTGACTGAGTGCCGGGGATCGGAAATGGACATTGGACTGCATGCCGGGGATCGGAGATGGGCATTGGACTGAGTGCCGGAGATCGGGGATGGTCATTGGTCTGGGTGCCGGGTTTCAGAGATGGGCATTGGATTGAATGCCAAGGATCGGAGATGGGCACTGGACTGAGTGCCGGGGATCAGGGATGGGCATTGGTCTGAATGCTGGGGATCGGAGATGGTAATTCTGCTGAGTGCCAGGGATCAGGGATGGGCATTGGATTGAATGCCGAGCATCGGAGATGGGCTTAGACTGAGTGCCAGGGATTGGAGATGGGCATTGGACTGAGTGCCGGGGATCGGAGATGGGCATTGGACTGAGTGCCGGAGATCGGGGATGGTCATTGGTCTGGGTGCCGGGGTTCGGAGATGGGCATTGGATTGAATGCCAAGGATCGGAGATGGGCACTGGACAGAGTGCCGGGGACCAGGGATGGGCATTGGTCTGAATGCTGGGGATCGGAGATGGTCATTCTGCTGAGTGCCAGGGATCGGGGATGGGCATTGGATTGAATGCCGAGCATCGGAGATGGGCTTAGACTGAGTGCCGGGGATTGGAGATGGGCATTGGACTGAGTGCTATGGATCAGAGATGGGCATTAGGCTGAGTGCCAGGGATCGGGGATGGGCTTTAGACTGAGTGGTGGGGATCAAAGATGGGCATTGGAGTGAGTGCCGGGGATCGGAAATGGGCATTGGTCTGTGTGCCGGGGATCGGGGATGGACATTGGACTGAATGACGGGGATCGGAGATGGGCATTAGACTGAGCGACGAGGATAGGAGATGGGCATTGGTCTGTGTGCCGGGGATCGGGGATGGACATTGGACTGAATGACAGGGATCAGAGATGGGCTTTAGACTGAGTGCTGGGATCGGAGATGGGCATTAGACTGAGTGCCGGGGATCGGAATTGGACATTGGACTGCGTGCCGTGGATCGGAGATGGGCATTGGACTGAGTGCCGGGGATCATGGATGGTCATTGGTCTGAGTGCCGGGGATCAGAGATTGGCATTGGACTGAATGCCGAGGATTGGAGATGGGCACTGGACTGAGTGCCAGGGATCGGGGATGTGCATTGGTCTGAATGCCGGGGATCAGAAATGGACATTGGTCTGAGTGCTAGTGATCAGACATGGGCGTTAGACTGAGTGCCAGGGATCAGGGATGGGCATTGGTATGAGTGCCAGGGATAGGAGTTGGGCACTGGACTGAATGCCGGGGATCGGGGTTGGGCATTGGTCTGAATGCCAGGGATTGAAGATGAGCATTTGACTGAGTGCTGGTGATCGGAAATGGTCAGCGGACTGTGTGCCGGGGATCGTGGATGGGTTTAGACTGAGTGCTGCTGATTGGAGATGGGCATTGGACTGAGTGCTAGAGATCGGGGATGGGCATTGGTCTGAATGAAGGGGAGCGGAGAGGGGTTTAGACTGAGTGCTGGGGATCGGAGATGGTCAATGGACTGGGTGACAGGGATCGCGGTTGGACATTGGACGGAGTGCCGGGGATCGGAGATGGGCTTAGACTGAGTGCCGGGGATTGGAAATGAGCATTGGACTGAGTGCTAGGGATCAGGGATGGGCATTAGACTGAGGCCGGGGATCAGAGATGGGCATTTGACTGAATGCCAGGGATCGGAGATGGGCATTGAATTGAGTGCCGGGGTTCGGAGATGGGCATTGGAGTGAGTGCCTGGGATCAGAGCTGAACATTAGACCGAGTGCCGGGGATCAGAGATGGGCATTGGAGTGATTGCTGGGGATTGGAGATGGGCATTGGACTGTGTGCCAGGGGTCGGGGATGGACATTGGAATGAATGCCGGGGATCGGAGATGGGCATTGGACTGAGTGCCGGGATCGGAAATGGATATTGGACTGCGTGCCGGGGATCGGAGATGGTCATTGGTCTGAGTGCTGGGGATCGGAGATGGGCATTGGTCTGAATGCTAGGGATCGGAGTTGGGCATTGGACTGAGTGCCGGGATCGGAAATGGACATTGGACTGCGTGCCGGGGATCGGAGATGGTCATTGGTCTGAGTGCTGTGGATCGGAGATGGGCATTGGTCTGAATGCTGGGGATCGGAGTTGGGCATTTGACTGAGTGCTGGGGATCAGAGAATGTCATTGGACTGAGTGCCAGGGGATCCTGGATGGGCATTGGAAGGAGTGCCGGGGATCGGAGATGGGCTTAGACTGAGTGCCGGGGATTGAAGATGGGCATTAGACTGAGTGCCATGGATCAGGGATGGGCATTGCTCTGAATGCCCGGGATCAGAGATGGGCATTTGACTGAGTGCTGGCGATCGGAAATGGTCATTGGACTGAGTGCCGGGGATCGGAGATGGGCATTGGACTGAGTGCTAGTGATCGGAGATGGGCATTAGGCTGAGTGCAAGGGATCGGGGATGGGTATTGGTCTGAATGCCGGGGATAGGAGATGGGCACTGGACTGAGTGCTGGCAATCGGGGATGAGCGGTATACTGAGTGCCGAAGATCAGAGATGGGCACTGGACTGAGTGCCGTGGATCGGGCATGGGCATTAGACTGAGTGCAGGGGATCGGGGATGGGCATTGGACTAAGTGCCGGGGATCAGAGATGGGCATTGGACTGAGTGCCGTGGATCGGGGATGGGCATTAGACTGAACCCCCAGGATCAGGGATTGGGGATGGGCATTAGACTGAGCGACGAGGATAGGAGATAGGCACTGGACTGAGTGCCGGGGATCGGGGATGGGCATTGGTCTGAATGCCGGGGATCAGAGATGGACATTGGACTGAGTGCTAGGGATCAGACATGGGCATTAGACTGAGTGCCAGGGATCGGGGATGGGCATTGGTATGAATGCCGTGGATTGGAGATTGGCATTGGACTGAGTGCAAGAGATCGAGGATGGGCATTGGTCTGAATGCCGGGCATCGGAAATGGACATTGGACTGAATGCCGGGGATCGGAGATGGGCATTGGACTGTGTGCCGTGGATCGGGGATGGACTTTGGACTGAGTGCCGGGATTGGAGATGGGCATTAGACTGAGTGCCGGGGATCAGAGCTGGACATTAGACTGAGTGCCGGGGATCGGAGATGGGCATTGGAGTAAGTGCCGGGGATCGGAGATGGGCATTGGACTGTGTGCCAGGGATCGGGGATGGAAATGGTCATTGGACTGCATGCTGGGGATCGGAGATGGGCATTGGACTGAGTGCCGGGGATCGGAGATGGTCATTGGTCTGAGTGCCGGGGATCGGAGATGGGCATTGAATTGAATGCCGAGGATCGGAGATGGGCACTGGACTGAGTGCCAGGGATCGGGGATGGGCTTTGTTCTGAATGCTGGGGATCGGAGATGGGCTTTTGACTGGGCCCTGGGGATCGGAGATGGTCATTGGACTGGGTGCCGGGGATCGGGGATGGCAATTGGATTGAATGCCGAGGATCGGAGATGGGCTTAGACTGAGTGCCGAGGATTGGAGATGGGCATTGGACTGACCGCTGGGGATCGGGGATGGACATTGGTCTGAATGCCGGGGATCGGAGTTGGGCATTTGACTGAGTGCTGGGGATCGCAGATGGTCATTGGACTGAGTTCCGGGGTTTGGGGATCGACATTGGTCTGAGTGCCGGGGATCGGGGATGGACATTAGACTGAGTGTTGGGGATCGGGGATGGGCATTAGACAGAGGGCCGGGGATCGGAGATGGATATTGGCCTGAGTGCCAGAGATCGGGGATGGACATTGGACTGAGTGCTGGGGATCGGTGATGGGCATTAGACTAAGTGCCGGGGATCGGAGATGGGCATTGGATTGAGTGCCGAGCATCGGAGATGGACAATGGACTGAAGGCCGGGGATTGGAGATGAGCATTGAACTGAGTGCCGGGGTTCGGAGATGGGCATTGCACTGAGTGCCCGGGATCAGAGCTGGACATTTGACTGACTGCCGGGGATCAGAGATGGGCATTGGAGTGAGTGCCAGGGATCGGAGATGGGCATTGGACTGTGTGCCGGGGATCGGGGATGGACATTGGACTGAAAGCCGGGGATCGGAGATGGGCATTGGACTGAGTGCCGGGATCGGAGATGGGCATTCAACTGAGTGCCGGGGATCGGAAATGGAAATTGGACTGCGTGCTGGGGATCGGAGATGGGCATTGGATTGAGTGCCGGGCATCGGAGATGGACAATGGACTGAATGCCGAGGATTGGAGATGGGCATTGAACTGAGTGCCGGGGTTCGGAGATGGGCATTGGACTGAGTGCCCGGGATCAGTGCTGAACATTTGACTGAGTGCCGGGGATCAGAGATGGGCATTGGAGTGAGTGCCAGGGATCGGAGATGGGCATTGGACTGTGTGCCGGGGATCGGGGATGGACATTGGACTGAAAGCCGGTGATCGGAGATGGGCATTGGACTGAGTGCCGGGATCGGAGATGGGCATTTGACTGAGTGCCGGGGATCGGAAATGGACATTGGACTGCATGCCGGGGATCGGAGATGGGCATTGGACTGAGTGCCGGAGATCGGGGATGGTCATTGGTCTGGGTGCCGGGTTTCAGAGATGGGCATTGGATTGAATGCCAAGGATCGGAGATGGGCACTGGACTGAGTGCCGGGGATCAGGGATGGGCATTGGTCTGAATGCTGGGGATCGGAGATGGTAATTCTGCTGAGTGCCAGGGATCAGGGATGGGCATTGGATTGAATGCCGAGCATCGGAGATGGGCTTATACTGAGTGCCAGGGATTGGAGATGGGCATTGGACTGAGTGCCGGGGATCGGAGATGGGCATTGGACTGAGTGCCGGAGATCGGGGATGGTCATTGGTCTGGGTGCCGGGGTTCGGAGATGGGCATTGGATTGAATGCCAAGGATCGGAGATGGGCACTGGACAGAGTGCCGGGGACCAGGGATGGGCATTGGTCTGAATGCTGGGGATCGGAGATGGTCATTCTGCTGAGTGCCAGGGATCGGGGATGGGCATTGGATTGAATGCCGAGCATCGGAGATGGGCTTAGACTGAGTGCCGGGGATTGGAGATGGGCATTGGACTGAGTGCTATGGATCAGAGATGGGCATTAGGCTGAGTGCCAGGGATCGGGGATGGGCTTTAGACTGAGTGGTGGGGATCAAAGATGGGCATTGGAGTGAGTGCCGGGGATCGGAAATGGGCATTGGTCTGTGTGCCGGGGATCGGGGATGGACATTGGACTGAATGACGGGGATCGGAGATGGGCATTAGACTGAGCGACGAGGATAGGAGATGGGCATTGGTCTGTGTGCCGGGGATCGGGGATGGACATTGGACTGAATGACAGGGATCAGAGATGGGCTTTAGACTGAGTGCTGGGATCGGAGATGGGCATTAGACTGAGTGCCGGGGATCGGAATTGGACATTGGACTGCGTGCCGTGGATCGGAGATGGGCATTGGACTGAGTGCCGGGGATCATGGATGGTCATTGGTCTGAGTGCCGGGGATCAGAGATTGGCATTGGACTGAATGCCGAGGATTGGAGATGGGCACTGGACTGAGTGCCAGGGATCGGGGATGTGCATTGGTCTGAATGCCGGGGATCAGAAATGGACATTGGTCTGAGTGCTAGTGATCAGACATGGGCGTTAGACTGAGTGCCAGGGATCAGGGATGGGCATTGGTATGAGTGCCAGGGATAGCAGTTGGGCACTGGACTGAATGCCGGGGATCGGGGTTGGGCATTGGTCTGAATGCCGGGGATTGAAGATGAGCATTTGACTGAGTGCTTGTGATCGGAAATGGTCAGCGGACTGTGTGCCGGGGATCGTGGATGGGTTTAGACTGAGTGCTGCGGATTGGAGATGGGCATTGGACTGAGTGCTAGAGATCGGGGATGGGCATTGGTCTGAATGAAGGGGAGCGGAGAGGGGTTTAGACTGAGTGCTGGGGATCGGAGATGGTCAATGGACTGGGTGACAGGGATCGCGGTTGGACATTGGACGGAGTGCCGGGGATCGGAGATGGGCTTAGACTGAGTGCCGGGGATTGGAAATGAGCATTGGACTGAGTGCTAGGGATTAGGGATGGGCATTAGACTGAGGCCGGGGATCAGAGATGGGCATTTGACTGAATGCCAGGGATCGGAGATGGGCATTGAATTGAGTGCCGGGGTTCGGAGATGGGCATTGGAGTGAGTGCCTGGGATCAGAGCTGAACATTAGACCGAGTGCCGGGGATCAGAGATGGGCATTGGAGTGATTGCTGGGGATTGGAGATGGGCATTGGACTGTGTGCCAGGGGTCGGGGATGGACATTGGAATGAATGCCGGGGATCGGAGATGGGCATTGGACTGAGTGCCGGGATCGGAAATGGATATTGGACTGCGTGCCGGGGATCGGAGATGGTCATTGGTCTGAGTGCTGGGGATCGGAGATGGGCATTGGTCTGAATGCTAGGGATCGGAGTTGGGCATTGGACTGAGTGCCGGGATCGGAAATGGACATTGGACTGCGTGCCGGGGATCGGAGATGGTCATTGGTCTGAGTGCTGTGGATCGGAGATGGGCATTGGTCTGAATGCTGGGGATCGGAGTTGGGCATTTGACTGAGTGCTGGGGATCAGAGAATGTCATTGGACTGAGTGCCAGGGGATCCTGGATGGGCATTGGAAGGAGTGCCGGGGATCGGAGATGGGCTTAGACTGAGTACCGGGGATTGAAGATGGGCATTAGACTGAGTGCCATGGATCAGGGATGGGCATTGCTCTGAATGCCCGGGATCAGAGATGGGCATTTGACTGAGTGCTGGCGATCGGAAATGGTCATTGGACTGAGTGCCGGGGATCGGAGATGGGCATTGGACTGAGTGCTAGTGATCGGAGATGGGCATTAAGCTGAGTGCGAGGGATCGGGGATGGGTATTGGTCTGAATGCCGGGGATAGGAGATGGGCACTGGACTGAGTGCTGGCAATCGGGGATGAGCGGTATACTGAGTGCCGAAGATCAGAGATGGGCACTGGACTGAGTGCCGTGGATCGGGGATGGGCATTAGACTGAGTGCAGGGGATCGGGGATGGGCATTGGACTAAGTGCCGGGGATCAGAGATGGGCATTGGACTGAGTGCCGTGGATCGGGGATGGGCATTAGACTGAACCCCCAGGATCAGGGATTGGGGATGGGCATTAGACTGAGCGACGAGGATAGGAGATAGGCACTGGACTGAGTGCCGGGGATCGGGGATGGGCATTGGTCTGAATGCCGGGGATCAGAGATGGACATTGGACTGAGTGCTAGGGATCAGACATGGGCATTAGACTGAGTGCCAGGGATCGGGGATGGGCATTGGTATGAATGCCGTGGATTGGAGATTGGCATTGGACTGAGTGCAAGAGATCGAGGATGGGCATTGGTCTGAATGCCGGGGATCGGAGATGGGCAATGGACTGAGTGACGGGATTGGAGATGGGCATTGGACTGAGTGCCGGGGATTGGAGATGGGCATTGGATTGAGTGCCGGGCATCGGAAATGGACATTGGACTGAATGCCGGGGATCGGAGATGGGCATTGGACTGAGTGCCGGGATCGGAGATGGGCATTCAACTGAGTGCCGGGGATCGGAAATGGAAATTGGACTGCGTGCTGGGGATCGGAGATGGGCATTGGATTGAGTGCCGGGCATCGGAGATGGACAATGGACTGAATGCCGAGCATTGGAGATGGGCATTGAACTGAGTGCCGGGGTTCGGAGATGGGCATTGGACTGAGTGCCCGGGATCAGTGCTGAACATTTGACTGAGTGCCGGGGATCAGAGATGGGCATTGGAGTGAGTGCCAGGGATCGGAGATGGGCATTGGACTGTGTGCCGGGGATCGGGGATGGACATTGGACTGAAAGCCGGTGATCGGAGATGGGCATTGGACTGAGTGCCGGGATCGGAGATGGGCATTTGACTGAGTGCCGGGGATCGGAAATGGACATTGGACTGCATGCCGGGGATCGGAGATGGGCATTGGACTGAGTGCCGGAGATCGGGGATGGTCATTGGTCTGGGTGCCGGGTTTCAGAGATGGGCATTGGATTGAATGCCAAGGATCGGAGATGGGCACTGGACTGAGTGCCGGGGATCAGGGATGGGCATTGGTCTGAATGCTGGGGATCGGAGATGGTAATTCTGCTGAGTGCCAGGGATCAGGGATGGGCATTGGATTGAATGCCGAGCATCGGAGATGGGCTTATACTGAGTGCCAGGGATTGGAGATGGGCATTGGACTGAGTGCCGGGGATCGGAGATGGGCATTGGACTGAGTGCCGGAGATCGGGGATGGTCATTGGTCTGGGTGCCGGGGTTCGGAGATGGGCATTGGATTGAATGCCAAGGATCGGAGATGGGCACTGGACAGAGTGCCGGGGACCAGGGATGGGCATTGGTCTGAATGCTGGGGATCGGAGATGGTCATTCTGCTGAGTGCCAGGGATCGGGGATGGGCATTGGATTGAATGCCGAGCATCGGAGATGGGCTTAGACTGAGTGCCGGGGATTGGAGATGGGCATTGGACTGAGTGCTATGGATCAGAGATGGGCATTAGGCTGAGTGCCAGGGATCGGGGATGGGCTTTAGACTGAGTGGTGGGGATCAAAGATGGGCATTGGAGTGAGTGCCGGGGATCGGAAATGGGCATTGGTCTGTGTGCCGGGGATCGGGGATGGACATTGGACTGAATGACGGGGATCGGAGATGGGCATTAGACTGAGCGACGAGGATAGGAGATGGGCATTGGTCTGTGTGCCGGGGATCGGGGATGGACATTGGACTGAATGACAGGGATCAGAGATGGGCTTTAGACTGAGTGCTGGGATCGGAGATGGGCATTAGACTGAGTGCCGGGGATCGGAATTGGACATTGGACTGCGTGCCGTGGATCGGAGATGGGCATTGGACTGAGTGCCGGGGATCATGGATGGTCATTGGTCTGAGTGCCGGGGATCAGAGATTGGCATTGGACTGAATGCCGAGGATTGGAGATGGGCACTGGACTGAGTGCCAGGGATCGGGGATGTGCATTGGTCTGAATGCCGGGGATCAGAAATGGACATTGGTCTGAGTGCTAGTGATCAGACATGGGCGTTAGACTGAGTGCCAGGGATCAGGGATGGGCATTGGTATGAGTGCCAGGGATAGGAGTTGGGCACTGGACTGAATGCCGGGGATCGGGGTTGGGCATTGGTCTGAATGCCGGGGATTGAAGATGAGCATTTGACTGAGTGCTTGTGATCGGAAATGGTCAGCGGACTGTGTGCCGGGGATCGTGGATGGGTTTAGACTGAGTGCTGCGGATTGGAGATGGGCATTGGACTGAGTGCTAGAGATCGGGGATGGGCATTGGTCTGAATGAAGGGGAGCGGAGAGGGGTTTAGACTGAGTGCTGGGGATCGGAGATGGTCAATGGACTGGGTGACAGGGATCGCGGTTGGACATTGGACGGAGTGCCGGGGATCGGAGATGGGCTTAGACTGAGTGCCGGGGATTGGAAATGAGCATTGGACTGAGTGCTAGGGATCAGGGATGGGCATTAGACTGAGGCCGGGGATCAGAGATGGGCATTTGACTGAATGCCAGGGATCGGAGATGGGCATTGAATTGAGTGCCGGGGTTCGGAGATGGGCATTGGAGTGAGTGCCTGGGATCAGAGCTGAACATTAGACCGAGTGCCGGGGATCAGAGATGGGCATTGGAGTGATTGCTGGGGATTGGAGATGGGCATTGGACTGTGTGCCAGGGGTCGGGGATGGACATTGGAATGAATGCCGGGGATCGGAGATGGGCATTGGACTGAGTGCCGGGATCGGAAATGGATATTGGACTGCGTGCCGGGGATCGGAGATGGTCATTGGTCTGAGTGCTGGGGATCGGAGATGGGCATTGGTCTGAATGCTAGGGATCGGAGTTGGGCATTGGACTGAGTGCCGGGATCGGAAATGGACATTGGACTGCGTGCCGGGGATCGGAGATGGTCATTGGTCTGAGTGCTGTGGATCGGAGATGGGCATTGGTCTGAATGCTGGGGATCGGAGTTGGGCATTTGACTGAGTGCTGGGGATCAGAGAATGTCATTGGACTGAGTGCCAGGGGATCCTGGATGGGCATTGGAAGGAGTGCCGGGGATCGGAGATGGGCTTAGACTGAGTGCCGGGGATTGAAGATGGGCATTAGACTGAGTGCCATGGATCAGGGATGGGCATTGCTCTGAATGCCCGGGATCAGAGATGGGCATTTGACTGAGTGCTGGCGATCGGAAATGGTCATTGGACTGAGTGCCGGGGATCGGAGATGGGCATTGGACTGAGTGCTAGTGATCGGAGATGGGCATTAAGCTGAGTGCAAGGGATCGGGGATGGGTATTGGTCTGAATGCCGGGGATAGGAGATGGGCACTGGACTGAGTGCTGGCAATCGGGGATGAGCGGTATACTGAGTGCCGAAGATCAGAGATGGGCACTGGACTGAGTGCCGTGGATCGGGGATGGGCATTAGACTGAGTGCAGGGGATCGGGGATGGGCATTGGACTAAGTGCCGGGGATCAGAGATGGGCATTGGACTGAGTGCCGTGGATCGGGGATGGGCATTAGACTGAACCCCCAGGATCAGGGATTGGGGATGGGCATTAGACTGAGCGACGAGGATAGGAGATAGGCACTGGACTGAGTGCCGGGGATCGGGGATGGGCATTGGTCTGAATGCCGGGGATCAGAGATGGACATTGGACTGAGTGCTAGGGATCAGACATGGGCATTAGACTGAGTGCCAGGGATCGGGGATGGGCATTGGTATGAATGCCGTGGATTGGAGATTGGCATTGGACTGAGTGCAAGAGATCGAGGATGGGCATTGGTCTGAATGCCGGGGATCGGAGATGGGCAATGGACTGAGTGACGGGATTGGAGATGGGCATTGGACTGAGTGCCGGGGATTGGAGATGGGCATTGGATTGAGTGCCGGGCATCGGAAATGGACATTGGACTGAATGCCGGGGATCGGAGATGGGCATTGGACTGTGTGCCGTGGATCGGGGATGGACTTTGGACTGAGTGCCGGGATTGGAGATGGGCATTAGACTGAGTGCCGGGGATCAGAGCTGGACATTAGACTGAGTGCCGGGGATCGGAGATGGGCATTGGAGTAAGTGCCGGGGATCGGAGATGGGCATTGGACTGTGTGCCAGGGATCGGGGATGGAAATGGTCATTGGACTGCATGCTGGGGATCAGAGATGGGCATTGGACTGAGTGCCGGGGATCGGAGATGGTCATTGGTCTGAGTGCCGGGGATCGGAGATGGGCATTGAATTGAATGCCGAGGATCGGAGATGGGCACTGGACTGAGTGCCAGGGATCGGGGATGGGCTTTGTTCTGAATGCTGGGGATCGGAGATGGGCTTTTGACTGGGCCCTGGGGATCGGAGATGGTCATTGGACTGGGTGCCGGGGATCGGGGATGGCAATTGGATTGAATGCCGAGGATCGGAGATGGGCTTAGACTGAGTGCCGAGGATTGGAGATGGGCATTGGACTGACCGCTGGGGATCGGGGATGGACATTGGTCTGAATGCCGGGGATCGGAGTTGGGCATTTGACTGAGTGCTGGGGATCGCAGATGGTCATTGGACTGAGTTCCGGGGTTTGGGGATCGACATTGGTCTGAGTGCCGGGGATCGGGGATGGACATTAGACTGAGTGTTGGGGATCGGGGATGGGCATTAGACAGAGGGCCGGGGATCGGAGATGGATATTGGCCTGAGTGCCAGAGATCGGGGATGGACATTGGACTGAGTGCTGGGGATCGGTGATGGGCATTAGACTAAGTGCCGGGGATCGGAGATGGGCATTGGATTGAGTGCCGGGCATCGGAGATGGACAATGGACTGAATGCCGGGGATTGGAGATGAGCATTGAACTGAGTGCCGGGGTTCGGAGATGGGCATTGCACTGAGTGCCCGGGATCAGAGCTGGACATTTGACTGACTGCCGGGGATCAGAGATGGGCATTGGAGTGAGTGCCAGGGATCGGAGATGGGCATTGGACTGTGTGCCGGGGATCGGGGATGGACATTGGACTGAAAGCCGGGGATCAGAGATGGGCATTGGACTGAGTGCCGGGATCGGAGATGGGCATTCAACTGAGTGCCGGGGATCAGAAATGGAAATTGGACTGCGTGCTGGGGATCGGAGATGGGCATTGGATTGAGTGCCGGGCATCGGAGATGGACAATGGACTGAATGCCGAGGATTGGAGATGGGCATTGAACTGAGTGCCGGGGTTCGGAGATGGGCATTGGACTGAGTGCCCGGGATCAGTGCTGAACATTTGACTGAGTGCCGGGGATCAGAGATGGGCATTGGAGTGAGTGCCAGGGATCGGAGATGGGCATTGGACTGTGTGCCGGGGATCGGGGATGGACATTGGACTGAAAGCCGGTGATCGGAGATGGGCATTGGACTGAGTGCCGGGATCGGAGATGGGCATTTGACTGAGTGCCGGGGATCGGAAATGGACATTGGACTGCATGCCGGGGATCGGAGATGGGCATTGGACTGAGTGCCGGAGATCGGGGATGGTCATTGGTCTGGGTGCCGGGTTTCAGAGATGGGCATTGGATTGAATGCCAAGGATCGGAGATGGGCACTGGACTGAGTGCCGGGGATCAGGGATGGGCATTGGTCTGAATGCTGGGGATCGGAGATGGTAATTCTGCTGAGTGCCAGGGATCAGGGATGGGCATTGGATTGAATGCCGAGCATCGGAGATGGGCTTAGACTGAGTGCCAGGGATTGGAGATGGGCATTGGACTGAGTGCTGGGGATCGGGGATGGGCATTAGACTGAGTGCCGGGGATTGGGGATGGGCATTAGACTGAGTGCCGGGGATCAGGGTTGGGCATTAGATTGAGTGCCGAGGATCGGAGATGGGCACTTGACTAAGTGCCGGAGATCCAGGATGGTCATTAGATTGAGTGCTGGGGATCGGGGATGGGTATTAGACTGAGTGCCGTGGATCGGGGATGGGCATTGGACTAATTGCCGGCGATCAGAGATGGGCATTGGACTGAGTGCCGTGGATCGGGGATGGGCATTAGACTGAGTGCCGAGGATCGGAGATGCACATTGGACTAAGTGCCAGCGATCGGGGATCGGCATTAGACTGAGTGCTGGGGATCGGGGATGGGCATTGGTATGAGTGCCAGCGATTTGTTATGGGCATTGGACTGAGTGCCGGGGATCGGAGATGGACATTGGACTGAATGCCAGGGATCGGTGATGGGCATTAGACTGAGTGCCGGCTATCAGCGATTGACATTGGACTGAGTGCCGAGGATCGGAGATGGGCACTTGACTGAGTGTGAGGGATCGGGGATGGGCATGACACTGAGTGTCAGAGATCGGAGATGCGCATTTGACTGAGTGCCAGTGATTGGGGATGGGCATTGGACCGAGTGCCAGCGATCGGGGATGGGCATTGGACTGAAAATGAGTTGAACCTTCCATAAATAATACTTTAAAAACAACTTTCCTTGCTTTTCGTGATTGGCTTTTCACCACCTTCTGTTGCTTGTCGTGAATGGCTTTTCACCACCTTCTGTTGCTTGTCATGATTGGCTGTTCCCCACCTTCTGTTGCAATGGGGAGGTGACAAGTTGGAGAAATTAGCCTCGTGAATGTAATTTTTGCTTCTACCCGGCTGGTTAAGAAATATTTCCAATTCTCTTTCCCTCTTCTGCTGAAGGGGTGGTTTGTTGCCGATATTTGGTTGCACAGCTGCCCAGTGATGCATACCCGAGTGGCCATGGGCACTGCCAAAAGTATATTCAACCAGGCTGGGGTGAGGGGGGAAAGTGAAACAGTAGAGTGGAATTCTCAACCACCACCCACAGATATAGTGAGATCCTCCCCTCCATCTCCACTGCTTTACAGGTCAGGAAGGGGAAAGGTTTCGTGGGAAAAAGTGAAGTAAGCTATACAGTCAGATTATAATCTGGGGCAAATAGCCAGGGAAAGGCAGCAATTCCATCTCAGCCTTCCGACAGTGGTGGAACCAGAGAGGGGTCAGGGTCATGACCCCCCAATCACTTTGAAGTTGGACAAGTTTGTAAGTCCCAACTCGGCCAAAGCCGACGGCAAATAATTTACTCACTTGACGTTTAAAATTACGATGGCGATATCAGCTGGTTCACCCTCAGACAGTTGCCAGGGAGAGGGATGGAGCCGGTGCCCATCATCGCCCCTCTCCTCAAAAAACCTAGCCTTGAACCCTCTATCCTAGCAATTTAACCCCTCCCCATCTCCAACCTCTCTTTCCACTCCAAACTCCTTGAACATGTTGTCGCCTCCCAATTCCGTGCCCATCTTTCCCGCAACGCCATCTTTGAAACCCTCCAATCAAGTTTCTGCCCCTGCCGCAGTATCGAAACACCTCTTATCAAACTCACAAATGACATAGAAACATAGAAGATAGGAGCAGGAGTAGGCCATTCGGCCCCTCGAGCCTGCTCCACCATTCAATGCGATCATGGCTGATCATCCAAATTCAGTACCCTGTCCCTGCTTTCTCCCCGTATCCCTTGATCCCCTTAGCCTTAAGAAATATATCCAACTCCTTCTTGAATATATTTAATGAATTGGCCTCAACTGTCTTCTGTGGTAGAGAATTCTACAGGCTCACCACTCTCTGGGTGAAGAAATTCCTCCTCATCTCAGTCCTAAATGGCTTACCCCTTATTTTTAGACTGTGACCCCTGGTTCTGGACTCCCCCGCCATCGGGAACACCCTTCCTGTATCTAGTCTGTCTAGTCCTGTTAGAATTTTATAAGTTTCAATGAGATCCCCTCTCATTCTTCTAAACTCTAGCGAATACAGTATAAGCCTAATTGACCCAATCTCTCTTCATACGTCATCCCTGCCATCCCAGGTATCAGTCTGGTGAATCTTCGCTGCACTCCCTCCATGGCAAGAACATCCTTCCTCAGATAAGGTGAACAATACTGCACACAATACTCAAGGTGTGGTCTCACCAAGGCCCTGTACAACTGCAGCAAGACATCCTTGCTCCTGTATTCTAATCCTCTCGCTATGAAGGCCAGCATACCATTTGCCTCTTAACCGCCTGCTGCACCTGCATGCTTACCTTCAGCGACTGGTGCACAAGGACACCCAGGTCTGGTTGCACTTCCCCTTTTCCCAATCTATTGCTATTCAGATAATAATCTGCCTTCCTGTTTTTGCCACTAAAGTGGATAACCTTGCATTTATCAAAATTATACTGCATCTGCCATGCATCTGCCCAATCGCCCAGCCTGTCCAAATTGTACTGGAGTTTCTCTGCATCCTCCTCACAGCACACACGCCCACCCAGCTTTGTGTCATCTGCAAACTTGGAGATATTACATCTAGTTCCCTCGTCTAGATCATTAATATATATTGTGAATAACTGGGGTCCTAGCACCGATCCCTGCGGTACCCCACTAGTCACTGCCTTCCACTCGGAAAAAGACCCGTTTATTCCAACTCTTTGCTTCCTGTCTGCCAACCAGTTTTCTATCCAAGTCAGTACCTTACCCCCAATCCCATGTGCTTTAACTTTGATAAGGTCTCTTATGTGGGACCTTATCAAAAGCCTTCTGAAAGTCCAAATACACTACTACATCCACTGGTTCTCCCTTATCTATTCTACCAGTTACATCCTCAAAAAATTCCAGTAGATTAGTGAAGCATGATTTACCTTTTGTGAATCCATGTTGACTTTGTCTGATCCTGTCATTGTTTTCCAAGTGCTCTGCTATTACATTTTTTATAATGGACTCTAGCATTTTTCCCACTACCGATGTCAGGCTTACCAGTCTATAATTCCCCGTTTTTTCTCTACCACCTTTTTTAAATAGTGGGGTTACATTAGTTACCCTCCAATCCATGGGAACTGTTCCAGAGTCTATAGAATTTTGGAAGATGACCAGCAATGCATCTACTATTTCTAGGGCCACTTCCTTAAGTACCCTAGGATGTAGATTATCAGGCTCTGGGGATTTATCGGCCTTCAATCCCATCAATTTCCCGAACACCATTTCCCTACAATTACTGATTTCATTCAGTTCCTCCCTCTCATTAGACCCTATGTTCCCTGAGATCTCTGGGCGTTTATTTGTGTCCTCCTTTGTGAAGACAGAACCAAAGTTTTTATTTTATTGGTCTGCCATGTCTTTGTTCCCCATTATAAATTCCCCTGATTCTGACTGCAAGGGACCTACGCTTGACTTTACCAATCTTTTTCTCTTCACATATCTATAGAAGCTTTTACAGTTAGTTTTTATGTTCCCTGCAAGCTTACTCTCAAAATCTATTTTCCCCCTCTTAATTAATCCCTTTGTCCTCCTTTGCTGAATCCTAAACTGCTCCCAATCCTCAAGTTTGCTGCTTTTTCTGGCCAATTTATATGTCGTTTCCTTGGATCTTATGCATTCACTAATTTCCCTTGTTAGCCAATGTTAAGTCACCTTTTTTGTTTTATTTTTATGCCAAACAGGGATGAACAAATTCTATAGTTCATTCATGTGATCTTTAAATGTTTGCCATTGCCTATTCACCGCCAACCCTTTAAGTAACATTCCCCAATCCATTCTAGCCAACTCGCGCCTCATACCATCATAGTTTCCTTTATTTAAATTCAGTACCCAAGTCTCTGAATCAACTACTTCACTCTCCATCTTAATGAAGAATTCTATCATATTATGATCGCTCCTCCCCAAGGGGCCTCGCACAACAAGATTGCTAATTAATCCTTTCTCATTACATAATACCTAGTCTAAGATGGCCTGATCTCTAGTTGGTTCCTCAACATATTGGTCCAGGAAACCATCCCGTATACACTCTAGGAATTCCTCTTCCACAGTATTGTTACTTATTTGGTTAGACCAAACTATATGTAGATTAAAGTCACCCATGATAACTGCTGTGCCCTTATTGCACGCATCTCTAATTTCCCGTTTAATGCCATCCCCAACCTCAGCATTACTGTTTGGGGGTCTGTATACAACTCCAACTAACGTTTTCTGCCCTTTGGTATTTCTCAGCTCTAGCCATACAGATTCCACATCATCAGAGCTAATATCCTTCCTTACTATTGTGTTAATCTCCTCTTTAACCAGCAATGCTACCCCACCGCCTTTTCCTTTTAGCTTGTCCTTCCTGAATATTGAATACCCCTGGATGTTGAATTCCCAGCCTTGGTCACCCTGGAGCCATGTCTCGGTAATCCCAATTATATCATATCCGTTTACATCTATTTGCACAGCTAATTCATCCACCTTATTACGAATGCTCCTTGCATTAAGACACAAAGCCTTCAGGCTTGATTTTTTAACACTCTTAGACCTTTTAGAATTATTGTTTGCTGCGGCCATGTTTGATTTACACCCTTGATTTCTCTGACTTCCACTTTTGCCTTTCTCCTTCCTGTCTTTTGCTTCTATCCTTGTTTCCCTTTCCTCTGTCTCCCTGCACAGGTTCCCAACCCCCTGCCATTTTAGTTTAAACCCTCCCCAACAGCACTAGCAAACACTCCCCCTAGGACATCGGTCCCAGTCCTACCCAGGTGCAAACCGTCCAGTTTGTACTGGTCCCACCTCCCCCAGAACCAGTTCCAATGTCCCAGGAATTTGAATCCCTCTCCCTTGCCCCATTCTGAAATATCCTTCTATTTCTACTCTGACTAGCACGTGGCACTGGTAGCAATACTGAGATTACTACCTTTGAGGCCCTATTTTTTAATTTACCTCCTAACTCCCTATATTCAGCTTTTAGGACCTCATCCCGTTTTTTACCTATATCGTTGGTATCTATATGCACCACAACAACTGGCTGTTCATCCTCCCCCTCCAGAATGCCCTGCAGCCGCTCCGAGACATCCTTGACCCTTGCACCAGGGAGGCAACATACCATCCTGGAGTCTCGTTTGCGGCCGCAGAAACGCCTATCTATTCCCCTTACAATAGAACCCCCTATCACTATAGCTCTCTCGCTCTTTTTCCTCCCATCCCATGCAGCAGAACCACCCATGGTGCCAGAAAGTTGCTGCTGCTGCCTTCCCCCGATAAGCCATCCTCCACAACAATGTCCAAAGCGGTATATCTGTTTGAGAGGGGGATGGCCACAGGGGACCTCTGCACTACCTGCCTGCGCCTACTACTCTGCCTGGCGGTCACCCATTCCCTTCCTGCCTGTGCAGCCTTCACCTGCAGTGTGACCAATTGATTAAACATGATATCCATGATGTCCTCAGCATCGCAAATGCTCCAGTATGTATCCATTCTCAGCTCCAGTGCCACAATGCCAGTAGATGCAGCTGGATACACTTCCCGCACACATGGTCGTCAGGTACACAGGAAATGTCCCTGATTTCCCACATAGTGCAGGAGGAGCATGCCACGGGGCCGAGCTTTGCTGCCATGACTTACCCTTTAATTAATTTAAATTAAATCAATACCACCAATTATACTACAATTAAATGATATGCTCAATGGCCCTTGTTTCCTAGCACTCCCCGCTACACAACAGAGACCTTAGAATCTATAACCACAAAATTAAGACCCTCTAAACTTTATAAACTATGAACCTTAACTGTCAAACTATAGCATAGTAAAAATACTCACCCAATCAGCTGATTCCTCATGACCGCGTCACGTTTCGATTCGTGACGTGGCTCTGGAACACCGCCACCGGTCTGCAAGATTGGTAAGCCTGTGAAAAAAGCCCGCGAAAGTGAGTTTAAATAATCACTGAACCTCCGCTCTCACCACTCCCGACAATGGCCTGTGAAAAAAAGCCCGCGAAAGTGAGTTTAAATACAATCCAATTCAATTTTATTTGCCATATGTACTAGTACAATGGAATGCTTACTCCCCATAGGGACACGTCAGCTATTTTTAATACTAACTGAACCTCCGCTATCACCGCTCCCGACAATGGCCTATGAAAAAAAGCCCGCGAAAGTGAGTTTAAATACTCACTGAACCTCCGCTCTCACTGGTCCCGACAATGGCCTGTGACATCCTATGTGACTGTGTCCGTGGTAAACTATCCCTCCTCAGCCTTCTTGACCTGTGTGCAGCCTTTGACACGGTTGACCACACCATCCTCCTCCAATGCCACTCCACTGTCAGCCAGCCGGGTGGGACTGCACTCGCCTGGTTCCATTCTTATCTATCCAGTCGTAGCCAGAGAATCACCTGCAATGGCATCTCTTCCTGCTCCCGCACCATTACCTCTGGAGTCCCCCAAGGGTCTATTGATCATAGTATAAACGACTAGTTAAATCCCAGCTCTTGCAGCAGAGCAGAAACTTGATATCTCCCTTCAGAAACATGTCCTTGGCCCTCCTCGGCGACATCATCTGAAACACAGCATCAGATTCCACATGTTCGCTGATGACATCTAGTTTTACCACAACGCCACCTCTCTCGACCTCTCCACTGTCTCTAAATTGTCTTGCTGCTTGTCCCACATCCAGTACTGGATGAGCAGAAATTTCCTCCTACTACACACGAGGATGACCGAAGCTATTGTCTTTGGTCCCCGCCACAAACTCTGTTCCCTAGCTACCGACTCCATCCCTCTCCCTGACAACTGTCCGAGACTGAACCAGACTGTTCACAACTTTGGTGTCATAGTTGACCCCAAGGTGAGCTTCCGAACACTTATCCGCGCCATCACTAAGACCGCCTACTTCCACCTCCGTAACATCGCCCGGCTCCGCCTTGCCTCAGCTCATCTGCTGCTGAAATCCTCATCCATGCCTTTGTTACCTCTAGACTTGACTATTCCAACACTCTCCTAGCCGGTCTCCCATCTTCCACCCTCCATAAATTGAGCTCATCCAAAACTCTGCTGCCCATATCCTAACTCGCATCAAGTCCCATTCACCCATCGCCCCTCGCTGACCTACACTGGTTTCCGACTGAGCAACACCTCAATTTTAACATTCTCATCCTCGTTTTCAAAGCCCCCCCATGGCCTCGCCCCTCCCTATTTCTATTCTTCCAACCAAAGTAAATAATCTCACATTTCCACACATTATACTCCATCTGCCACCTTATTGCCCACTCACTTAACCGGTCCGTATCCCTTTGCAGGCTCTTCATGTCCTCCCCACAGCTTACCGTCCCACCTAGCTTTGTATCGTCAGCAAACTTGGATACATTGCATTTGGTTGATTGCCTTTCTGAGGTGAATTGCGCCCAAATTTCCTGATGGTAAATGTGTTCCCTATCCAGGGAGATTTGTATATTAAGCACTGGGATCAGGATTGGATCTATAGATTCAGCTTCAATAATATTTGAATTTTGTATCTTCAGAGCCAAATAAAAAGAAGGCCCATGAATGGTCACTCTGACTCTAGCCTTTATAAGCAGCAAAAGGTCAGACAGCAAAATAAATCTTCACCCATTAAAAATAATGAATTAACAATCCGTTATCTAACACAGATGGCATTTTGCAGATAAATACTCTTATGTTCATTAATAAATAGACATTCTTATTATGAACACAGCTAGCTTTTGCTAGTTACTTTATTGAGCACATGTGGACTAGGTACAATATCAGTAGAGGCTTCCATCTTGACTGCTGCCTTGTTGGTAGCCTAGTGCCTCATGGGTAATGTAGTCTTAATATATATACAGCTGGGTAGTGTAGTCTTATATACAGCTCTACACAGCTCTACAGCTCCACCTAGTGTCCACTATAGAATGACATGTTATTGATCATTACATCCCCCTTTCTTTGAGGTTTAACAAAATCAATATCAATCAACTTTCAAGAAAACAATAAAGATAATATCAGTAACACTTTTGTTAGTGCTCTATAAACAGAAACATTTTCAAAACAGTCAGCACATTTTCAAAGCTTTACATTATACTCAAAGATTAAGTCTATCAGGCTCTTTTACTTCATGTGTGGATCTCCTCAACACGGGTAAGTCTGATGTGTCTTCATGAGATTGTTCTGGCGGTGAATGACAAGATGCAGTTGCGGCATTGTCATCAATCTGCTCTTGTATAGATCGAGGTCTCCTTGCGATCTTTGCTTGGAGAGGGTTTCAGTGTTTCCTTCACTCTTCATGCCATAACTCTCAATGTAGTCAATGCACTCTCGAAAAACTGCTGGCAGCTGGATCCCATCATACAGCATAGTCCTCTCAGCAGCCTCGGCTAATGGAACACCAAAGATTGGCCTGAGGGAAGAAGGAGTATCCACTGGAACTGCTTCCTGCTCTGGTGCAGGCTTCTTCTTTTTCTTTATCTCTTTCCACTGCTTAACAACATCTGCTGCGGTTATATCTTTGGACTTTTTCTCCTTGTGTTTTTCCTCTTTGTGCTTTTCTTCCTTTGGCTTCTCTTTGACCTTAAAGTCTTTTTCTTTCTTCTTGGAGAAACTAGGCTTTTTGAAGACATGGATACCCTTTCGCCTTTTCATCCTTGATGGGCTCTCTGCTTCATCACCTGAGTCATCTGGTCTGCTTATGGCACAGTTTATACGGTAGACTCTCTTGACCAGTTCTAAGTCTTCACAAGCTTTGTCACCTTGTATCGAATCAAGTCTTTCAGCCACAACAGAAAACATGAGATGATGCACTTTGTCTTTGACTGTCACTTTAAGTCTGCATACACCTAAGCTATCTATTTTCTGTCCATTATAGCTCTTCAGTAGTGCTGACTTTTTCTGTATTTTGGGCTTTTCTTTCATATTTTTTATGTCACTCATACTGATTAAGTTTGCTTTTGCCCCAGTGTCCAGTTTCAATGTAACTAATGCTCCATTTATCTGCAGTGGGATCATCCATTTGTCCACTTTTACTGCATTAACTTTATGTTCAGCATTGTCCATTTCTGAGGGCTGCACATTTTCTGTATCTTTTTTGATATCGTCACATGACACCATTCCTACAAAAAATGTCTCACTTAAATCAGTGTCCTCAATCACATTAACTTGTTGCCCTTTCGTTGTTTTTACTTTTGAAAAGCATTGTTTGGCAAAGTAATTCTTTCCATTACACTTTGTGCACATTTTTCCAAACGCTGGGCATTGTCTTAACTGGTGTTTGTAACCACAGCGTTTACAATTAAAAATTTCATCCTCCGATTGCTTTTCATTTCTGTTCTGTCCACGTTTCTTCCCCTTGTAGGACACAGCACCGACAGCAGCATTATCACTCATTACAATCGCATCATTATTGATTTTACTGAAAGTCTTCGCGTGCTTTCGAGCTAGCTCGCTGGCTTGGCATATTTTCACTGCATTTTCCAAATTTAGTTCGGTTCCTCTCAACAGACGTTCCCTGACTTTTTTATCATGAATACCAAACACAATCTGGTCACGAATCATGGATGATTTCAGCTCAGAGAAATTACATGTCTGTGCTTTCAGTTTCAGATCAGTTATAAAGCTATCAAAAGTCTAATTTTGTTGCTGTGTCCGAGATCAGAAGATGTATCTTTCATACGTCTCATTCTTTTTGGGAGAGCAATGTGCATCAAGTTTTTTTTAGCACATCTAATTTTGCTCTGTTCTCCTCTGGATTAAATACAAATGTATTAAATACCTCTATTGCCTGTGGGCCTGCAACCGTAAGCAGCAAAGCTATCTTCCTTGCGTCTGGCTTCGTACCGAATCCGATGGCTGCAATGTAGAGTTTGAATTGTTGTTTAAAAGTCTGCCAATTGTAGTCGATTTTTCCTGTGAGTTTCAAACGCTCTGGTGGCTTCAAATTCTCCATGTCGCTTTTCACAATTTTCAGCAGATCTTCACCATCCTGGTACCATCTTATGTTCATTAATAAATAGACATTCTTATTATGAACACAGCTAGCTTTTGCTAGTTACTTTATTGAGCACATGTGGACTAGGTACAATATCTGTAGAGGCTTCCATCTTGACTGCTGCCTTGTGGGTAGCCTAGTGCCTCATTGGTAATGTAGTCTTAATATATATACAGCTGGGTAGTGTAGTCTTATATACAGCGCTACACAGCTCTACGGCTCCACCTAGTGTCCACTATAGAATGACATGTTATTGATCATTACAAATACTTCATATGGAAATATAACTCTGGAGAGGATGAGTAAATATTTATTCCAAAACAATCTGCAATACTTATTTATAGTTTATTTATAGTTTATTTAAGACAAATTATTGTAACAAACATTTCGAAGGCTTAAGTGTCTGGAAATTGTGAAATCTTATTTATGGGATTTCTTTGATTTTTCCCTCTGATTTTCTCCACTCCCCTCCTGAGAGCATTTGCTCCTGGCTGGGGTACTGTTCCACGGGTGCTAATCCCTTCTGGCATCTCTCCCAGATTACCACTGGCACGCTGTTAGCAAATTCAATCATGTGTGAGTGGGCATCACAGCCTAACCCAGTCCTGTCGTCATCTGAAACAGGTACAACTGTACCTTCCAGCAGGAACAGAGGAACAGGAGGAGGCCATCCAGCCCCTCAAGCCTGTTCCACCATTCAATTTGGATGATCTTTACCCAACACTTCCAAACATTGAACTCCATCTGCCATAGTTTTCCTTTCACTTAGCCTGCATGTTCCTTTGTAACCTCCTTATATCTACACAACTTACTGTGCCTCCTAACTTAGTGTCATCAGTCTTGTTTAGGATTAGCATTGGGGTTAGTGAGAGGGGAGTCTTGTTTAGGTTTAGTGTTGGGGTTAGTGAGAGGGGAGTCTTGTTTAGGCTTAGCATTGGGGTTAGTGAGAGGGGAGTATTGTTTAGGGTTAGTGTTGGGGTTAGTGAGAGGAGGGTCTTGTTTAGGGTTGGAGTTAGTGAGAGGATTAGGGCTAGGGTTAGGTTTAGGGTTAGGGTATTTAGGGTTAGGATTAGGGTTAGTGCAAGGAGAGCCTTGTTTAGGTTTGGGGTTAGGGTTAGGGTTAAGAAGAGAAGAACCTTGGTTCAGGGTTAGGATGTGGCTCGTGTTCGGAGGGCTGTTTTAGGGTTAGGATTGAGATGAGGGAGTGGGAGCGGGTGGGAGTGGAGGTGCAAGCAAGGGTGGGGGTGGGGACGGGGGTGGGGCAGGGGAGAAGGGTGGAAGATGCATCACTGAGTTCAAGGTTTATGCCTAACATTTGATGCAAAAGTCGCTAGTCTGAGTTAAACTGGAGATTCAGGACGACAGGAGCAGTTTAGAATCTCACTCTGCATGCAAAGTATTGCTTTGTCCAGCGTCTCAGCTCTGATTTTAGCAGATGCAAAAAAACTTGATAATAATACAATAATCAGCAAAGCAAGCATAGTCTAATCACTAATTATTATATTTATAAATATTGCTATTTTTAAATTGGAAATTAGTGCTACATTCTAGATACCAGTAAGCGCAGTGTCCTCTATAACACCATCCACGGTATCAAAAGGCTATTTGTGACGTTAAAAAATAAATTCTGTTGACCCAGACAGAACACCAACTGCAATTCAGCTGTACTGTTCAGTTGATGACACTTGCAAAAGGCAAGTTATAAAAAAAGTGCCAGAGATTTAAGGAACCATTTGGTCGCATTTAACTTTCAAATATTTGAGTAATTGGAGTGTGCTGATTGCCGGGCGTGTGTTTCGGGAGATCGGAGGAGCAGTCTGCCAGCTGGCCAGGCACAATCCTCGCATGCAGCAGGCCCATTACCCAAAGAAGAGCCACCATTGTACCGTCAAAACAAAGGCCGGGACATCTGTTCACTTCAGATCTGCTCCAGCACAAAGACAGGAATGTCAGAGCTATTTAACACACAGGGAGAAGATAAAACTGCAGCCAGACTTCCCTTCATTTAAATACACGTGTTGCAGCCTGGGCAGCGAGGAGAAAAAAAGAGGAATGCTATTCAACGCTTTTATTTATTTAGTCACTTTGCTTTCTATTTAAAGTGATTCCAAGGGGGCGTTTTCCCGTTTTCCCTTTTATTTTAGCCTGTGCTGAAGTTGAATAAACCTTTTAAGATGCCGTTGATCTTTCTGTAAAATATAGGCGTGGATTTTGAACGGTTGCCAGCTGCATTTAAGTTACTTTTTCTCTTAAAACCCTTCCCCCACCACAAATTATTCTGTCAATTTTTCCTATTTTTGCCCCTCCCAACTTTTTCTCACTGGGGTACTAGTGCCAGTAGTGTGCCTGACCACTTTTTTTTGTAGGTGTCAGCCATGGCTCAGTAGCACACTTGCCTCTGAGTTAGAAGGTTGTGGGTTCAAGTCCCACTCCAGGCACTTGAGCACAAAAATCTAGGCTGATGCTTTAGTGCAGTGCTGAGGGAGTGCTGCACTGTCGGAGGTGCTGTCTTTCAGGTTAGATGCTAAACCAAGGCTGCATCTACCCTCTCAGGTGGATATAAAAGATGATGTCCTGGCCAATATTTATCCCTCAACCCATATCACTAAAGCAGATTATCTGGTCATTATTACATTGCTGTTTGTGGGAGCCATTGCTGCTTCTCTTCTCTTTATATCAGCAACCTCTGTTTCATGCTTTCCAAACCAATATCGACAAGCCCGTACCTTATTTCCGTGCCTCTCCTCAGCTGTGAAACAGTAACGTTTAAGTTTAGCGCTGGGCAGCTACTTTGCCAGAGACCAGAGATGTGTCCACCTTCTAATTTCAAAGAAACATTACATTTGAATTATTTTCAACTTCAACCTTCTGCCCAATCAAATCAGTCAAATTATTATTTATTTGTTCTTGGGACGTGGCGACACTGGCAAAATTGGTTGACCTCAAAATGATTAGGAATCAACTGCATAATGTGGGACTGGAGCCACATGCGGACCAGACCGGGTAAGGGTGGCAGGTTCCGTTCCCTGAAGGACATTGATAAACCAGTTGGGTTTTTACATTAATCCAGTACGATCTTGATCATTTTTCTGGTGCCAGACTACAAATGACCAGATTTATTGCATTCAGTTTCACAACTTGCCCTGGTGGGATTTGGTCTCACAACCTGTGCACCAAAATCACGACCATACCGGTATTTTAGGAAACATTAAACAACCGATTAAACAGCAAAGCAACCCATCAGGGATAAACCATCACTTACCACAGTATGTGTGGCAGCAATCTAGGTTGATGCAAGGTTATTTAATGCTTGTTCAGTTATTTATCTTCTTTTCTTGCCAATGAATGTGTCTCTGCTCATCTGGGAAGTGGATGGAATGCAGAACGACAAGGATTGCTTGCTAGGTCAGCGGAGCTGTGTTTTTAGCAGAAGTCAGTGCCATCAGGTATGGAGGGAGGTAAATTAAGGGGAGAAAATTAGACTCTTTCATTCCAAGGTGTCACTCCTGTCACTTTCAGTAGAAATACTCCCTACCTTCACCCCATCATCGACAGTCAGGCCAACAACCACCCAGGTCCCACTCTCTGAAATACCCTCCAAAAAACCCTATCCTTCCACCTTCCTCTCCTTTAACAGTAAGCGAGTAGTAAGAGGTGGGGTGGGGCCTATTAGCGGCAAAGCAGGTGGTATATGCTTAAAGGTTTTTACTAAGGATGTGGATGCTGACAAAATATCGGTAGAAGTGGAAATGGTAGAAGCAATGGAAGGGGTGAAAATTGATAGACAGGATGTACTAGAAAGGCTGGGTATGCTTAGAGTGGATAAGTCGCCTGGTCCAGATGGCTTGCATCCCAGGTTGTTAAGGGAATTGGGGAAGGAGATAGCGGAAGCGCTTGCCATCATTTTCCAATCTTCCCTAGATGCGGGGGAGGATTGGAAAGTGGCAAATGTGACACCATTGTTCAAGAAAGGGTGTAAGGACAATCCTAGTAACTACAGGCCGGTCAGTGTAACATCAGTGGTGGGTAAAGTTTTAGAAACAATAATCAAGGAAAAAATTAACGGGCACTTGGAGAGGTTTAAGCTAATTAAGGAGAGCCAACACAGATTTGTAAAAGGAAGATCGTGTTTATCTAATCTAATTGAATTTTTTGATGAAGTAACAGAGAGGATTGATGAAGGGAATGCAATGGATGTTGTCAGCATGGATTTTCGGAAGGCGTTTGACAAAGTACCACATAAAAGGCTGGTTAACAAAATTGAGGCTCATGGAAAAGGTGGGTCAGTGGCAGCTTAGATAAGGAATTAGCTTACGGACAGAAAACAGCGAGTTGTGGTAAATGGCTGTTTTTCAGACTGGAGGATGGTAGACAGTGGTGTTTCCAAAGGGTCAGTGCTGGGGCCACTGCTTTTTTTGATATATATAAGTGACCTGGATAATGGAATACAGAGTAGAATTTCTAATTTTGCCGATGACACCAAACTTGGGGGTGTGGCAAACAGTAATGATGATACCAATCGACTGCAACAGGAAAAAGAAAGACTAGCAGAATGGGTAGACAAGTGGCAGATGGAATTTAATACAGAGAAGAGTGAGGTGATGCATTTTGGCAGAAGGAACAGGGAGAGGCAATATACACTTAATGGCACAGTTTTAAAGAGTGTGCAGGGACAGAGGGACCCGGGAATTAATGTGCATAGGTCCCTGAAGGTGGCAGGACATATTGAGAGAGTGGTTAGCAATGCATATGGGATCTTGGGCTACATAAATAGAGGTATTGAGTACAAAAGTAGAGAAGTTATACTGAACCTTTATAAAGCACTGGTTAGGCCACAACTGGAGTATCGCGTCCAGTTCTGGTCACCATACTTTAGGATGATGTGAAGGCCCTTGAGAGGTTGCAGAGGAGATTTACCAGAATGGTTCTGGGGATGGGGGATCTTAGCTACAAGGACAGGTTTGAGAAGCTGGATTTGTTTTCATTAGAGTAAAGGAGGTTGAGGGGTGATTTGATAGAAGCGTACAAGATTATGACGGGTTTGGATAGGCTAGACGGGGAAAGGCTGTTCCCACTAATTGATGGTACAAGGACTCGGGGACACAGATTTAAGGTTTTGGGCAAGAGATACGGGAGGCTGTGAGGAAAAACTCTTTTATGCAGCGAGTGGTGATGACCTGGAATTCGCTGCTGACAGTAGTGGTGGAGGCAGAGACACTCAATGTTTTCAAGGGAAGACTGGATAGGAACTTGAGGGAAATAAACTTGCAGGGCTACGGAGATAAACATAAGAACATAAGAACATAAGAAGTAGGAGCAGGAGTCGGCCATATGGCCCCTCGGGCCTGCTCCGCCATTCAATAGGATCATGGCTGATCCGAACCTAGACTCACGTCCACTTCCCTGCCCTCTCCCCGTAACCCCTAATTCCCTTATCTGCTAGGAAACTGTCTATCTCCATTTTAAATCTATTTAATGTTGCAGCTTCCACAGCTCTCTGGGGTAGCAAATTCCATAGATTTACTACCCTCTGAGTAAAGAAGTTTCTCCTCATCTCAGTTTTGAAAGGGCAGCCCCTTATTCTAAGATTATTCCCCCTAGTTGTAGTCTCACCCATCAGTGGAAACATCCTCACCGCATCCACCCGATCAATTCCCCTCACAATCTTATATGTTTCGATAAGATCGCCTCTCATTCTTCTGAACTCCAATGAGTAGAGGCCCAACCTACTCAACCTTTCCTCATACGTCAACCCCCTCATCTCCGGAATCAACCGAGTGAACCTTCTCTGAACCACCTCGAGAGCAAGTATATCTTTTCTTAAATATGGAAACCAAAACTGCATGCAGTATTCCAGGTGTGGCCTCACCAATACCCTGTATAACTGCAGCAAGACTTCCCTGTTTTTATACTCCATCCCCCTTGCAATAAAAGCCAAGATTCCATTGGCCTTCCTGATCACCTGCTGCACCTGCATACTAACATTTTGTGTTTCATGCACCAGGACCCCCAGATCCCTTTGTACTGTAGCACTTTGCAGTTTCTCTCCATTTAGATAATAACTTGCTCTTTGATTTTTTCTGCCAAAGTGCATAACCTCACACTTTCCAATATTATATTCCATCTGCCAAATCTCTGCCCACTCACTTAGCCTGTCTATGTCCTTTTGCAGGTTTTTTATGTCCTGCTCAATCACTAGAGCGGGGGACTGGGACTGACTAGATTGCTCTGCAGAGAGCCGGCACGGACTCGATGGGCCAAATGGCCTCCTTCTGTGCCGTTATGACTCTATAACTCTATGACTCTATGTGGAGAGACATGAGAAGCTGGGGTTGTCCTCCTTAGAGCAGAGGAGACTAAGAGGAGATTTGATAGAGGTGTTCAAAATCACGAAAGGTATTGATAGAGCAAATAAGGAGGAACTTTTTCCAGTGGCAGAATCAGAGGACACAGATTTAAGGTGACTGGGAAAAGAACCAAAGGCGATATGAGGAAAGATTTCTTCACGAAGCCAGTTGTCGTGATCTGGAATACACTGCCTGAAAGGGCGGTGGAAGCAGATTCAGCAGTAACTTTCAAAAGGAAATTGGATAAATAGTTGAAGGGATAAAATTTGCAGGGCTGTGGAGAAAGAGCAGTTGAATGGGACTCATTGGATAGGTCTCTTCTTCTTAGGCAGTCCCTCGGGACCGAGGATGACTTGCTTCCACATTAAAAATGAGTTTGCAGGTGACTGATGAGTCCAATGCGGGACCTACAGTCTCTGTCACAGGTGGGGCAGATGGTGGTTGAAGGGGCGGGCGGGTGGTGTGCTTGGGTTGACATGCGCTTGGCTTCCGCTTGCTCCCGGCGAAGAGACTCGAGGTGTTCGGTGCCTTCCCAGATGCTTCTCCTCCACTTTGTGTGGTCTTGGGCCAGGGATTCCCAGGTGTCGGTGGGGATGTTACACTTTTTCAAGGAGGCTTTGAGGGTGTTCTTGAAGCGTTTCCTCTGCCCACCTGGGGCTCTCTTGCCGTGTCGGAGTTCCGAGAAGAGCACTTGTTTTGGGAGTCTCGTATCGGGTAAGCGGACAATGTGACCCGTCCATCAGAGCTGATTGAGCGTGGTCAAAGCTTCGATGCTGGGGATGTTGGCCTGAGCAAGTACACTGACGTTGGTGCGCCTATCCTGCCAATGGATTTGCAGGATCTTGCGGAGACAGCGTTGGTGGTACCTCTCCAGTGCTTTGAGGTGCCTGCTGTACATGTCTCTGAGGCATACAGCTGGGCGGGTATCGCTGCTGCTCTGTAGACCATGAGCTTAGTGCCGGGTTTGAGGTCCTGGTCTTCAAACACTCTCTTCCTCAGGCGACCGAAGGCTGCACTGGATAGGTCTACCAAAGAGCCGGCACAGGCACGATTGGCCGAATGGTCTCCTTCTGTGCTGTATCATTCTATGATTCTATGAATCACAGAATCACAGAATCCCCACAGTGCAGATAGAGGCCATTTCGGCCCATCGAGCCTGCACCGACACATATCCCACCCTATCCCCGTAACCCCACGTATTTAATCCCCTAACACTAAGGGCCAATTTTTATCATAGCCAAATCAACCTAACCCGCACATCTTTGGAATGTGGGAGGAAACCGGAGCACCCGGAGGAAACCCATGCAGACACAGGGAGAATGTGCAAACTCCACACAGACAGTCGCCCGAGGCCAGATTTGAACCCGGGTCCCTGGCGCTGTGAGGCAACAGTGCTAACCACTATGCCACCTAAGAACTTAGGAGGAATTTCTTTAAACAGTGAGTACTGCCACATGGAGAGCAATGACACATTTAAGGGAGGCTTGGTACATACCTGAGGAATAAGAGAAGAGAGGGATATGAGGAGTAGGGTAGGAAGAGGTAATTAGAATGGGAGGAGGTTTGTGTGGAGCATAAACACTGGCAGAGACCAGTTGGGCCGAATGGCCTGTTTCTGTGCTACAGATTCTTTGTTTGTAATTCAGTTAGTGTGATTAACTGAACTGTTAATGATCTTCCGTTCTCGATCTGATAAAGGAAGGAGCAGATGGCAAGGAGGCCTGGCACTGGTACGATAGCAAAATACTGCAGATGCTGGAAATCTGAAATAACAACAGAAAATGCTGGAAAAACTCAGCAGGGCAGGCAACATCCACTGGGTCTGTCTCAGATGCACAAACAATAGCAGCACATGTTTTGCAGTGCTTAGCACCACCTCTTTAGCCTGAGGGAAGGAGTTGATTTCAGAGACGCTGTGGCATCACAGGTGTGTTGCTCATTTCCTTTGATCACAGTTTTTCTGCAGTGTAGACTTTGAAAGTGAACCTTCAGTGAATCTGTCCCATAAATCTCATTTACACAAGGAACATTGTATTAGGTCAGTATATATTTATAATTCATTGGCACTGCGGCCATTGTTCTGGTTAACTTTCCTGCATGTTAGTTTACATGCTGGAATAATTTCATTCTTACCCTATTTACATCGCAAATTGAATTCAGTTTAAACACTGGGACCTTTTATACAGTGAAGAGGTTTGCTGTATCTGGGACAGTCAATTGTTGCTGATTAACAGTTTTTGATGGAGCAGAGAAAGTAGCAAAAGTTCAAGTTCGGTGACAACAGTCAGGTCAACCTTCGGCAGAAGTGTTCTACGCATTGATTCAAAGAATGAGACAGTGGCTTGTTTGGCAGGTGCAGTGCCCAGTATAGGATCGAGCCATACAAACCCAAAGGGTTCCCTGTTTAATGTCTGGTCTGTGTTGAGGTAGCTCATCTCAGCTGCCTGGTGTGAGGACATATAAATATGAGGAAATGTTTGAAAAATTAGATCTTTTTTCATTAGAACAGTGGCTGAAATAATAGAAGAGTTTAAAATTCGAATAGGATGTTTCCAGCACTTGAGGTGGTCTAGAATGAGAGGCCATAGATACAAAATTAAACGTAAGTGATTGAGAACAGAGAGCAGGAAAATGTTCTTCACACAGAGAAAGTTGTGAGGCTGTGGAATTCACTTCCAGGGTTGATGGTTGAGGCAGAATCTATTGCCGGGAATTTCCTCGGAGCTGCTCCCGCTTTGCTGGCGTAATATCACCAGAGTGCACCGAAAACCCTGTTTATTCTTTTTTATATTAATACACGGGATGTGGGCATCTCTGGAAAGGCCAGCATTTATTGCCAATCCCTAATTGCCCTTGAGAAGGTGGTGGTGAGTCGCCTTCTGGAATAATGGCTTGCTTGGCCTTTCAGAGGGCAGTTAAGAGTCATCCACATTGCAGTGGGTCTGGAATCACATATCGGCCAGACCAGGTAAGGACAACAGATTTCCTTTCTTAAAGGACATTAGTGAACCAAATGGGTTTTACGAAAATCCGATAGTTTCATGGTCACCCATTACTGATACTAACTCTTTATTCCAGATTTATTTAATTAACTGAATTTAAATTTGTGGTGGGATTTGAACTCACATCTCTGGATCTTTAGACTAGACCTCTGGATTACTAGTGCTAGCAACGTCACCACTATGCGACCGTACCCCAGCCTACATCAACGTTCAAGATTAGATTAGATTAGATAGTGGAATAAAAAAAGACTTGCATTTCAATAGCACCTTTCACAATCACCAGATGTCCCAAAGCACTTTACAGCCAGTGAAGTACAGTCACTGTTGTAAAGTAGGAAATGCAGCAGCCAACTTGCACCCAGCAAGATCCCACAAACAGAAATGAGATAATGACCAGATAATCTGTTTCAGTGATAAATATTGGCCAGGGCACCAGAGAGAACACCCCTGTTTTTCTTCCAATAGTGTCATGGTATCTTTTACACCACCCTGAGAGAACAGGCAGGACCTTAGTTTAACATCTCATTTGAAAGATGGCACCTCCAGACAGTGCAGCACTCCCTCAGTACCACACTGGAGTGTCAGCCTGGATTATGTGCTCAATTCTCTGGAGTGAGATATGAACTCACAAACCTTCTAACTGAGAGACAAGCGTGCTACCCACTGAGCCACGGCTGATCCAATGAAGGAGAAAGAGTTCAAGATATATAGGGACAGGGTGGGTAACTGTGATTGGGACTATTTGCCCATGTGGAGGATAAACACTGACACCAACTGGTTGGGCTGAATGGCCTGTTTCCCTGTTGTAACCTATGTTTTTCTATGAGGTTTATATGGAGTAAAGGTGGGTAAATGGAGTTGTGGTACAGAGCAGTGATATTCTAATTGAATGGCAGAGCAGGCTCGAGGGGTTGACTGTTCCTATGTAGTGCTGGGTCAGTACAACTTGCCTCAGTGCTCCGTGTTCAGGACGAGCCTGCCCCTGTTTGCTACCCTGGTCTGAACCCCAGTCAGTGGTGAGCAGGCTGGCCTAAGTCTTGATGGTATAATAGACATCTCAGGTGGCAGCATACACATCAGCAAAATTCCAGGCTCAAACTCCAGCCCATGGTGAGTTAGAGCAATCAGCATCAGTCCTGCTGAGAGCAGAAAGTCCGTACGGTCGAGTCCCTGCTCATCATCACTATTCAGTGACACCCGCTGGAAGTGCACAGGTACAGCTGTTGGGTGTGGACAAGACTGAGCCTCTCACAGCCAAATAGCATTCAGAATCTCACTGTCCAGGAGGAAGAGCCGATGTTCATTTGATGTTTTCGGGCCAATGTGCACCATCGTGAGTCAGTGCCTGTTAGAAGGCCAGAGAGGAAGAGAGAGAATTGGAGAGGTGTAAAAGACCCCTAAAGACCAGATTGTCAGTCCCTCTGGATTGTGTGTTCAATCTGGAATTGATTGCAAAATACTACCTACTTGAGGTATTCAAATCCCTCCATGGCCTCGCCCCTCCCTATCTCTATAACCTCCTCCAGCCCTACAACCCTCCGAGATCTCTGTATCCTCCTCCAGCCCTACAAACCTCTGAGACCTCTGTAATCCCCTCCAGCCCTACAGCCCTCCGAGATCTCTGTAACCTCCTCCAGCCCTATAACCCTATGAGATCTCTGTAACCTCCAATCTCCTCCAGCCCTACAACCCTCTGAGATCTCTTAAACCTCCTCCAGCCCTACAGCCCTCCGAGATCTCTGTAACCTCCTCCAGCCCTACAACCCTCTGAGATCTCTGTAACCTCCTCCAGCCCTACAACCCTCTAAGATCTCTGTAACCTCTCCAGCCTTACACTCTCCGAGATCTCTGTAACCTCCTCCAGTCCTACAACCCTCTGAGATCTCTGTAACCTCCTCCAGCCATACAACCCTCCAAGATCTCTGTAACCTCCTCCAGCTATACAACCCTCCAAGATCTCTGTAATCTCCTCCAGCCCTACAGCCCTCTGAGATCTCTGTAACCTCCTCCAGCCCTACAACCCTCCGAGATCTCTGTAACCTCCTCCAGCCCTACACTCTCCAAGATCTCTGTAATCTCCTCCAGCCCTACAGCCCTCTGAGATCTCTGTAACCTCCTCCAGCCCTACACTCTCCAAGATCTCTGTGACCTCCTCCAGCCCAACAACCCTCCGAGATCTCTGTAAACTCCTCCAGCCCTACAACTCTCTGAGATCTCTGTAACCTCCTCCAGCCCTACAACCCTCCAAGATCTCTGTAACCTCCTCCAGCCCTACAAGCCTCCGAGATCTCTGCAACCTCCTCCAGCCCTACAACTCTCTGAGATCTCTGTAAACTCCTCCAGCCCAGCAACCCTCCGAGATCTCTGTAAACTCCTCCAGCCCTACAACTCTCTGAGATCTCTGTAGCCTCCTCCAGCCCGACAACCCTCCAAGATCTCTGTACCCTCCTCCAGCCCTACATTCTCCGAGATCTCTGTAACCTCCTCCAGCCCGACAACCCTCCAAGATCTCTGTACCCTCCTCCAGCCCTACATTCTCCGAGATCTCTGTAAACTCCTCCAGCCCTACAACTCTCTCAGATCTCTGTAACCTCCTCCAGCCCTACAACTCTCTCAGATCTCTGTAACCTCCTCCAGCCCTACATTCTCCGAGATCTCTGTAACCTCCTCCAGCCCTACAACCCCCCCCCGAGATTCTGCACTCCAATATTTTTATAACTAGGAAACCAAAGTGTTCAAAGAAAATGATAAAAAAGCGCCGATTTATTTAACGCCCCTGTGATGTTTATCCCGGATTTCTCACAGCAGTGTCCAGTATAACCTTTAATTCCTGCCGACTCCAGCACAAACCTGGAGGATTGGCAACCAATGGTCCCGTTAATTTTTTTTGGAGTGTGCAGGGCCCCTTTAAGGGGCTGCTTGTCCATTCATAATACCGTGCATGCCCGTTTTTTCTCATTGAAAAGTCAGTGAGCCAGCTGCGCGGGGGGTCCAGAGAGCTGCGCGGGGGGTCCAGAGAGCTGCGCGAGTGGTCCAGAGAGCTGTGCGAGTGGTCCAGAGAGCCGCGCAGATGTCCAGAGAGCTGCGCGGGGGGTCCAGAGAGCTGTGCGAGTGGTCCAGAGAGCCGCGCAGATGTCCAGAGAGCTGCGCGGGGGGTCCAGAGAGCTGCGCGGGGGGTCCAGAGAGCTGTGCGAGTGGTCCAGAGAGCCGCGCAGATGTCCAGAGAGCTGCGCGGGAGGTCCAGAGAGCTACACTGGAGGCCCAGAGAGCTGCGCGGGAGGTCCAGAGAGCTGCACGGAAGGTCCAGAGAGCTGCACGGGAGGTCCAGAGAGCTGCACGGGAGGTCCAGAGAGCTGCACGGGAAGTCCAGAGAGCTGCACGGAAGGTCCAGAGAGCTGCACGGGAGGTCCAGAGAGCTGCACGGGAAGTCCAGAGAGCTGCACGGGAAGTCCAGAGAGCTGCGCGGGAAGTCCAGAGAGCTGCACGGAAGGTCCAGAGAGCTGCACGGGAAGTCCAGAGAGCTGCACGGGAGGTCCAGAGAGCTGCACGGAAGGTCCAGAGAGCTGCACGGGAAGTCCAGAGAGCTGCACGGGAAGTCCAGAGAGCTGCACGGAAGGTCCAGAGAGCTGCACGGGAAGTCCAGAGAGCTGCACGGGAGGTCCAGAGAGCTGCACGGAAGGTCCAGAGAGCTGCGCGGAAGGTCCAGAGAGCTGCACGGGAAGTCCAGAGAGCTGCACGGAAGGTCCAGAGAGCTGCACGGGAGGTCCAGAGAGCTGCACGGAAGGTCCAGAGAGCTGCACGGGAAGTCCAGAGAGCTGCACGGGAAGTCCAGAGAGCTGCACGGAAGGTCCAGAGAGCTGCACGGGAAGTCCAGAGAGCTGCACGGGAAGTCCAGAGAGCTGCACGGAAGGTCCAGAGAGCTGCACGGGAAGTCCAGAGAGCTGCACGGGAAGTCCAGAGAGCTGCACGGAAGGTCCAGAGAGCTGCACGGGAAGTCCAGAGAGCTGCACGGGAAGTCCAGAGAGCTGCACGGAAGGTCCAGAGAGCTGCACGGGAAGTCCAGAGAGCTGCACGGGAGGTCCAGAGAGCTGCACGGAAGGTGCAGAGAGCTGCACGGGAGGTCCAGAGAGCTGCACGGGAGGTCCAGAGAGCTGCACGGAAGGTCCAGAGAGCTGCACGGGAAGTCCAGAGAGCTGCACGGGAAGTCCAGAGAGCTGCACGGAAGGTCCAGAGAGCTGCACGGGAAGTCCAGAGAGCTGCACGGGAAGTCCAGAGAGCTGCACGGAAGGTCCAGAGAGCTGCACGGAAGGTCCAGAGAGCTGCGCGGAAGGTCCAGAGAGCTGCACGGGAGGTCCAGAGAGCTGCGCGGAAGGTCCAGAGAGCTGCACGGGAGGTCCAGAGAGCTGCGCGGGAGGTCCAGAGAGCTGCACGGGAGGTCCAGAGAGCTGCGCGGGAGGTCCAGAGAGCTGCACGGGAGGTCCAGAGAGCTGCACGGGAAGTCCAGAGAGCTGCACGGAAGGTCCAGAGAGCTGCACGGGAGGTCCAGAGAGCTGCACGGGAGGTCCAGAGAGCTGCACGGGAGGTCCAGAGAGCTGCGCGGGAAGTCCAGAGAGCTGCACGGGAGGTCCAGAGAGCTGCACGGGAAGTCCAGAGAGCTGCATGGAAGGTCCAGAGAGCTGCGCGGGAAGTCCAGAGAGCTGCACGGAAGGTCCAGAGAGCTGCACGGAAGGTCCAGAGAGCTGCACGGAAGGTCCAGAGAGCTGCACGGGAAGTCCAGAGAGCTGCACGGGAGGTCCAGAGAGCTGCACGGGAGGTCCAGAGAGCTGCGCGGGAGGTCCAGAGAGCTGCATGGAAGGTCCAGAGAGCTGCGCGGGAAGTCCAGAGAGCTGCACGGAAGGTCCAGAGAGCTGCACGGAAGGTCCAGAGAGCTGCACGGAAGGTCCAGAGAGCTGCACGGGAAGTCCAGAGAGCTGCACGGGAGGTCCAGAGAGCTGCACGGGAGGTCCAGAGAGCTGCGCGGGAGGTCCAGAGAGCTGCACGGGAGGTCCAGAGAGCTGCACGGAAGGTCCAGAGAGCTGCACGGAAGGTCCAGAGAGCTATGGGGGAGGTCCAGAGAGCTGCACGGAAGGTCCAGAGAGCTGCACGGGAGGTCCAGAGAGCTGCACGGGAGGTCCAGAGAGCTGCGCGGGAAGTCCAGAGAGCTGCGCGGGAGGTCCAGAGAGCTGCGCGGGAGGTCCAGAGAGCTGCGCGGGAAGTCCAGAGAGCTGCGCGGGAGGTCCAGAGAGCTGCACGGGAGGTCCAGAGAGCTGCGCGGGAAGTCCAGAGAGCTGCGCGGGAGGTCCAGAGAGCTGCGCGGGAGGTCCAGAGAGCTGCGCGGGAGGTCCAGAGAGCTGCGCGGGAGGTCCAGAGAGCTGCACGGGAGGTCCAGAGAGCTGCGCGGGAGGTCCAGAGAGCTGCGCGGGAAGTCCAGAGAGCTGCACGGAAGGTCCAGAGAGCTGCACGGAAGGTCCAGAGAGCTGCACGGGAGGTCCAGAGAGCTGCACGGAAGGTCCAGAGAGCTGCACGGGAGGTCCAGAGAGCTGCACGGGAGGTCCAGAGAGCTGCACGGGAGGTCCAGAGAGCTGCACGGGAAGTCCAGAGAGCTGCACGGGAGGTCCAGAGAGCTGCACGGGAGGTCCAGAGAGCTGCACGGGAGGTCCAGAGAGCTGCGCGGGAGGTCCAGAGAGCTGCACGGGAGGTCCAGAGAGCTGCGCGGGAGGTCCAGAGAGCTGCGCGGGAGGTCCAGAGAGCTGCGCGGGAAGTCCAGAGAGCTGCACGGGAGGTCCAGAGAGCTGCACGGAAGGTCCAGAGAGCTGCACGGAAGGTCCAGAGAGCTGCGCGGGAAGTCCAGAGAGCTGCACGGAAGGTCCAGAGAGCTGCGTGGGAGGTCCAGAGAGCTGCACGGGAGGTCCAGAGAGCTGCACGGGAAGTCCAGAGAGCTGCACGGAAGGTCCAGAGAGCTGCACGGAAGGTCCAGAGAGCTGCACGGGAGGTCCAGAGAGCTGCACGGAAGGTCCAGAGAGCTGCACGGGAGGTCCAGAGAGCTGCACGGGAGGTCCAGAGAGCTGCACGGGAGGTCCAGAGAGCTGCACGGGAAGTCCAGAGAGCTGCACGGGAGGTCCAGAGAGCTGCACGGGAGGTCCAGAGAGCTGCACGGGAGGTCCAGAGAGCTGCGCGGGAGGTCCAGAGAGCTGCACGGGAGGTCCAGAGAGCTGCGCGGGAGGTCCAGAGAGCTGCGCGGGAGGTCCAGAGAGCTGCGCGGGAAGTCCAGAGAGCTGCACGGGAGGTCCAGAGAGCTGCACGGAAGGTCCAGAGAGCTGCACGGAAGGTCCAGAGAGCTGCGCGGGAAGTCCAGAGAGCTGCACGGAAGGTCCAGAGAGCTGCGTGGGAGGTCCAGAGAGCTGCACGGGAGGTCCAGAGAGCTGCACGGGAAGTCCAGAGAGCTGCGCGGGAGGTCCAGAGAGCTGCACGGAAGGTCCAGAGAGCTGCACGGGAAGTCCAGAGAGCTGCACGGGAAGTCCAGAGAGCTGCACGGGAAGTCCAGAGAGCTGCACGGGAAGTCCAGAGAGCTGCACGGGAAGTCCAGAGAGCTGCACGGGAGGTCCAGAGAGCTGCACGGGAGGTCCAGAGAGCTGCACGGGAAGTCCAGAGAGCTGGACGGGAAGTCCAGAGAGCTGCGCGGGAAGTCCAGAGAGCTGCACGGGAAGTCCAGAGAGCTGCACGGAAGGTCCAGAGAGCTGCGCGGGAAGTCCAGAGAGCTGCGCGGGAGGTCCAGAGAGCTGCACGGAAGGTCCAGAGAGCTGCGCGGGAAGTCCAGAGAGCTGCGCGGGAGGTCCAGAGAGCTGCGCGGGAGGTCCAGAGAGCTGCGCGGGAGGTCCAGAGAGCTGCACGGAAGGTCCAGAGAGCTGCGCGGGAGGTCCAGAGAGCTGCGCGGGAGGTCCAGAGAGCTGCGCGGGAGGTCCAGAGAGCTGCGCGGGAGGTCCAGAGAGCTGCACGGGAAGTCCAGAGAGCTACACTGGAGGCCCAGAGAGCTACACTGGAGGCCCAGAGAGCTGCGTGGGAGGTCCAGAGAGCTGCACGGAAGGTCCAGAGAGCTGCGCGGGAAGTCCAGAGAGCTGCACGGAAGGTCCAGAGAGCTGCGCGGGAGGTCCAGAGAGCTGCACGGGAAGTCCAGAGAGCTGCGCGGGAGGTCCAGAGAGCTGCACGGGAGGTCCAGAGAGCTGCACGGAAGGTCCAGAGAGCTGCACGGGAGGTCCAGAGAGCTGCACGGAAGGTCCAGAGAGCTGCACGGGAAGTCCAGAGAGCTGCACGGGAGGTCCAGAGAGCTGCACGGGAGGTCCAGAGAGCTGCACGGGAGGTCCAGAGAGCTGCACGGGAGGTCCAGAGAGCTGCACGGGAGGTCCAGAGAGCTGCGTGGGAGGTCCAGAGAGCTGCACGGGAGGTCCAGAGAGCTGCACGGGAAGTCCAGAGAGCTGCGCGGGAGGTCCAGAGAGCTGCGCGGGAAGTCCAGAGAGCTGCGCAGGAGGTCCAGAGAGCTGCGCGGGAAGTCCAGAGAGCTGCGCGGGAAGTCCAGAGAGCTGCGCGGGAAGTCCAGAGAGCTGCGCGGGAAGTCCAGAGAGCTGCGCGGGAAGTCCAGAGAGCTGCGCAGGAGGTCCAGAGAGCTGCGCAGGAGGTCCAGAGAGCTGCACGGGAGGTCCAGAGAGCTGCACGGGAAGTCCAGAGAGCTGCACGGGAGGTCCAGAGAGCTGCGCGGGAGGTCCAGAGAGCTGCACGGGAAGTCCAGAGAGCTGCGCAGGAGGTCCAGAGAGCTGCACGGGAGGTCCAGAAAGCTGCGCGGGAGGTCCAGAGAGCTGCGCAGGAGGTCCAGAGAGCTGCACGGGAGGTCCAGAGAGCTGCACGGAAGGTCCAGAGAGCTGCACGGGAAGTCCAGAGAGCTGCGCGGGAGGTCCAGAGAGCTGCGCGGGAGGTCCAGAGAGCTATGGGGGAGGTCCAGAGAGCTGCGCGGGAGGTCCAGAGAGCTATGGGGGAGGTCCAGAGAGCTGCACGGGAGGTCCAGAGAGCTGCGCGGGAGGTCCAGAGAGCTGCGAGGGAGGTCCAGAGAGCTGCGCAGGAGGTCCAGAGAGCTGCGCGGGAGGTCCAGAGAGCTACACTGGAGGCCCAGAGAGCTGCACGGGAGGTCCAGAGAGCTGCGCGAGTGGTCCAGAGAGCTGCGCAGGAGGTCCAGAGAGCTGCACGGGAGGTCCAGAGAGCTGCGCGGGAGTTCCAGAGAGCTGTGCGGCCGCACAGCCACGCAGCTTAAAGGAAACATTGTTGGCAACCCTACTCTGTTGTGAGGAAACTCCACTTATGCACGTTAAACGGGGTCTCTGCTGAACTTCTGCCGCAGTTACATGGGGTCAGAGCGGGAGAAAGAAATAAAAAAGAACTTGCATTTATATAGCGCCTTTCATGACCTCAGGATGTCCCAATGCATTTTACAGCCAATTAAATACTTTTAAGTGTAGTCATTGTGGTAACGTAGGGAGCCCAGCATCCAATTTGCACACAGCAACATCCCACAAAGAGCAATGTGATAATGTTGGTTGAGGGATAAAGATTGGCCAGGATACCGGGGAGAACTCCCCTGCTCTTCTTCCAATAGTGTCATGGGATCTTTTACAAGACAGACAGGGTCTCGGTTTAACATCTCATTCAAAAGACAGCACCTCCAACAGTGCAGCGCTCCCTCAGTACTGCACTGGAGTGTCAGCCTGGATTTGTGCTCAAGTCTCTGGAGTGGGACTACGAACCCACAACCTTCTGACTCAGAGGCAGAGAGTGTTACCACTGAGCCATGGCTGGCATGGGCAAAAGGAATTCAGTGCTGATGTTTTCAAGTATAAGCAGAGCTTTGTCCACTCTCTCATCACCCCCACTTTCAGCTGCTTGTCTCTGGACACTTTCCGACAAACCGCTGGCCATTCGACTCTCCACAAACCATTGTCATGGGGCCCTGGGCACCCTTCCAATCTAGTGTCCTGCATTGACAGCTCCCATTCCATGGGAAAGGGGAGGCTCGCTTCAGGCCTCCCCCTCAGCCTGGAACCCAAAGAATGTTAAAGTCTTTAAAAAACAGCACTGCAGATTGGCCCCCCTGAGCAAAGGGGACTTGTAGGACCATTGGTGGAGTTGGATGGGGGAAGGGGAGGAGAGGGAGCCTGGTAAATGTCCCATTTGATTCAAATTGTGTCTTTTATTAACAGGGGAACGACATTTTGCTGTGGGCAGACTCCCCCCACCCCCCATAGCAGCAATTGAATTTTGCTGCTTAAAGCAGCTGCAGATTGTTCAGTTGAGACGGGGATTTAACAGGGTGAAGAGGCAGTGATGGGGCCAGCAGTCCTTTCGATCATTCCTGCCGTCACACTCAGTGTCTGCTGGCTGTGTGCACCTGCTGTATCTCACCATCTGGTCGTCAGACTCAGTCATTGACCAAGCACCAAGCACATTTCTCAGCAGGATCTATGTGTGTTTGTGAAACAACGGTTCCTGAGCTACACCAGCTGGCTTACTGAGCGACGGTCACACTCCATACTGCCTTCATTTTCGCTCTCCTATGTGTCCTAACCCGTGACTATTCCAACTACTCCAGGGGCGATTTTAACACTGTCCCCTTGGCACAACCCAGGCGAGCGGGCGGGCGGTTAATATCGGCCGAGAGACTTACCCACCAACATCCCGCTCCCTTCCCACTGCTGACAATTTTAACCTTCTCTTCTGATCAGGCGGCAAGTACGCTGGCCGGAAACCAGTGGGGCACTTATTTAAATATGCAGCTCGGGCTCCGCTGATGTTATTGGGACTCGACTGCAATATTAATCCGAGGTTTGATTGCCGAAACCCTTGAGGATTTCCCGCCAGGTGAAGACGACGGGAGGAGAAGCCAGGGCCAGAAGAGGTCCCGACAGATAATGTAGGAAATGCGGCAGCCCGTTTGTACACAGCCAGGTCCCACAAATAGCAATCAGATAATGACCAGATAATCTGTTTTGATTATATTATTTGAGGGACAAATATTGGCCAGGATCCCAGGGAGAACTCCACTGCTCTTCGAAATAGTGTCATAGGATTGTTTACGTCGATCTGAGAGAGCAGACAGGGCTTCGGTTTAACATCTGATCTGAAAGACGGCACCTCCGACAGTGCAGCACTCCCTCAGCTCTGCACTGGGAGTGTCAGACTAGATTTTATACTCAAGTCTCTAGAGTGGGTCATGAACCCACAACCTTCTGACTCCTGGTTTTCCCTTTCCAGTGTTCCTTTCTGTTCTCCCAAAGGTGTTCATATGTGCTTAGTAAAGGTCTACAGACACGAGTAACTCCAGCTCTTGCTCAAGTTCATCATGGATGAGCCTGGATTGTGAGTATTGTTAAGTCTGTGTATTCTAGTTATTGTTAATAAGAATCACTGCACACAGACCACAAGAATAAATTCAACAGGTCTTTACTAGTCGAAGGTCAGGCTGAACTGCCCAATAAATCATTACACAGCACTTATATACCGGTGTGGTCACCACCGGTATTACAGTATACAGCAGCCAAGATAAAGTAGTGCACCTCTTAAAATAGTTCTCTTAAAGGTGGAACGGTTACATACACCACAATCCTCCCTTTTTAGCTTAACAGTATATATTCCCCATTTAACATAACATAATAACATATATACACAACTTCATGTAAAAACAGTTCACAGATTCAGTCTCTGAGGAGGCCTCCTGATCCGAGACGGATAATGCCTTTCAGGGGTCTCTGGTTCTCGTTGCTGGGGTGACTCATCTAGTTGATCCCCTATGGATAGGACATCATCATCAGGTATATTCACTTCTGAGGTAGATGCTTCAGGTTCACTAACTTCCTCCACGGTTGTCTCTGTCGTAACCATGGGCTCGACCCTTGTTCTCGATCCCACCAGTTGGTCAGCATGACGTCGCATTACGTTTTCACCAACATCTACCGTGTACATCAGGGGTCCTTGTCTGGCCCGAATTGTTCCAGATTGCCATTTCTCATTTTTATAGTCCCTGGCTAACACCGGTTGTCCTATTTCAAAACTCCGAGTGGGCTTGTTATTGATATGCTGGAACTGTTTGTTTTCGACTTCCCTCCGCACATTTGGTTTTAACAAGTCCAACCTGGACCGCAACCTCCTGTTATAGAACACCATGGCAGGACTTTGGTTTGTTGTTGCATGGGTGGCGTTTCGATATGCCAGTAGGAAATTGTCCACCTTGTGTTGCAGTGGAATCTGATCTTCGCTCATGGCCTTTATTGCCTTTTTGAACGTCTGTACAAACCTCTCGGCCAGCCCATTCGTAGCTGGATGATATGGGGCAGAGGTATAATGTTTCACCCCATTCTTCTTCAGGAATTTCTGGAATTCCTCTGACACGAACTGTGGTCCGTTGTCTGAACATATTTGCTCTGGCAATCCATTTCTTGCAAATATCGTTCTTAGCACCGCGATCGTCTTCTCCGAGGTAGTGGTAGTCATTTTAATCACTTCTGGCCATTTAGAATGTGCGTCCACCGCAATTAAAAACATGGAGTCCATGAATGGACCAGCAAAGTCAATATGTACACATTGCCATGGGGTTGAAGGCCATTCCCATGGATGCAGCGATGCAATTGGAGGTGCATTTTGGACTTTTTGGTACCCTGAGCAGCTTTTCGTCAGATCCTCTATCTGTTGGTCGATACCCGGCCACCACACATAAGCCCTAGCAAGGCTTTTCATCTTGACTCCCCCCAGATGACCTTCATGTAGTTCTTTTAGAACTCTCTCTCTTAACTTAGGAGGGATAATCACCCTTGTTCCATACATCAATGTTCCCTGACAGATGGACAGCTGTTCTCGTCTTGCTGAGAATGCCGGTAACAGTGGATCACCATGGGCTGGCCATCCCTTTACTGTCAATTCGTAGACCCGGGACAGTGTCGGGTCATTCCTAGTCTCCCTTTCAATATTTGCATTGGTGACAGGTAAACATTCGATGATGGTCGAGTGAAATAACTCCACCGGGTCAACCGTCGGTGCCTCCTCCTCAGTAGATAGTGGCAGGCGCGACAGCCCATCAGCATTACCATGCTGCTTTGTACCTTTGAATTCTATCTGATATTGATGTGCCCCTAGGAAAAGGGACCATCTCTGGAGCCTCTGTGCTGTCATCACCGAAACACCCTTCTTAGGTTTAAAAATGGATACCAACGGCTGGTGGTCTGTCAGCAGTGTAAACTTCTGGCCCTGCAGGTAATGATTAAACTTCTTTACTCCCCACACAAGGCTGAGAGCCTCCCTATCTATCTGAGCATAGTTGCGCTCAGCGGAGGTCAATGATCTGGATGCAAATGCGACTGGCCTTTCCAAGCCATTTGGCAACTTGTGTGAGAGTACTGCTCCAATACCATAAGGAGAAGCATCACAAGCTAAACGAATAGGTAGCGTTGGGTTGAAGTGAGCCAACACTTCCTCTGAGGTGATCAATGCCTTGCTTTTGCGAAAGGCCTTCTTACAGTCCTCGCTCCACTTCCATGGTACTTCTTTCTGCAAAAGAGCGTTCAGCGGGTGCAGCACCGTGGATAGATTTGGCAGAAACTTATGGTAATAGTTAATCAACCCTAGGAACGACCTCAACTGGGATACATTTTCCGGAGCGGGAGCCTTCACAACAGCTTTGATCTTGTCAGGTGACTTGTGCAGCCCCTCCTGGTCAATGACATGACCACAGTATGAGATCCGTTTCTGAAAGAACTCACATTTCTGGCGATTAACTCGAAGTCCATATTCCTTCAATCTGGTGAGCACCAGTTTCAAATTTGCAAGGTGTTCCTCATCGTCATCTCCTGTAATCAGGATATCGTCCAAGTAACATTGAGCGCTTGGAATTCCCTGTAATACCTGCTCCATGGCCCTCTGCCAAATTGCTGGAGCCGAAGCCACTCCAAAAACCAGTCTATTATATCGATACAAGCCTCTGTGCGTGTTGATTGTGAGATACTGGCGCGACTCTTCCTCAACTTCCATCTGTAAGTACGCTTGCGCCAGGTCTATCTTGGTGAAGTGTTTCCCACCAGACAATGAAGCAAAGATATCCTCAATCCGCGGAAGCGGATATTGCACCGTGTGAAGCACCGGATTAACCGTGATCTTGAAGTCTCCACAGATGCGGACCTTCCCCGGTTCCCCTGGCTTGTTACTCGATGAACGCTTCATGACGGGAACAATGGGCGTGGCCCACTCACTCCAGTCCACCTTAGACAGTACTCCTGAACGTTCTAGCCCTTCCAGCTCAGCTTCCACAGCAGGTCGTATCGCATAAGTTACCGGTCTGGCTTTGAAAAATTTTGGGTTTGCATGTTCTGCAATCTTGATTTTTGCCGTAATTCCTCTCAGTGTTCCCAGTCCCTGTTGGAACACCTCTTTAGCATCATCCAATATTCTGGACAATCGTTCAGGTTTGACATCTTTTTTTCCGGAATCTACCGTTATTGCTTTTAGGGAGTGCCAGTCCATATTTATTTTCCTGATCCACTCCTGTCCCAGAAGTGGTGGGCCTCCCTCAGGTAGTACATATAAGTCCATTCCTTGGTGTTCTTTGCCCTTGTGTACCACCTTGACTTTTATCTTTCCGATGGGGTATACTCTTTGCCCCGTGTATGTCTGCAATACTATCTCCGTATCCCGTAGGGGAATATGTGTGAATAACCTTTTGTAATCTTGCTTATTCATGACCGTCAACGCCGATCCGGTGTCCAATTCCATCTTCACTTGGACTCCTGCTATCTGAAGTGTGACCCAGATAGTTTGTAGGTCAGCTTCCTTACTCACATTGTGAATTCTCAGACTACCCAGTTCCTTGCTGTTGGAGTCTGAATCCGAATTCTGTTCATCCGAACTCTTCTCAGCCACCTTATGTACCTTTCTGCACTTTTCCTGCGGTGACTTTTTGTTGCTGGTCTTCTTTCCTGACCGGCATACTTTAGCTATGTGACCAAGCTTGCCACATTTTCTACATTCCTGATTTTTAAACCAGCATTGGTTCTGATCGTGTGTTGTCTTTCCACAACGATAACATTTCGCTGTACCCAAAGCCATTTGATCTACGCTGAGTACCGCTGCCTTCAGCTGCATTTCCGCAGTGCCTCTCGCTGCGGCTTCGTGCGATGCTGCAATAGTGACAGCCTTATCAAGTGTAAGATCATTCTCTTCAAGCAGTCGCTTTTGTGTTCCTTCTTTCGACAATCCACACATGAGTTTGTCTCTCAGTGCCTCTGTCAGTCTTTCCCCAAACTGACAGTATTTCGCTAGCTTATGCAGTTCAATTAAATACTCTGCGTTGCTTTCCTCTTTCAGTTGCGCTCTCGCATAAAATTTAAATCGTTCCGCTAACATCAGCGGTGTGGGGTTCAAATGATTTCTCAGGACAGCAACAATATTAGCGAAAGCCTGATCCGCTGGTTTAGCTGGTGATAGAAGATGCTTCAATAGCCCGTATGTCTTCGCACCCATTGAGTTTAGTAAGGTTAGTGCTTTATCTTCATCTGATATTTTATTTGCCTTACAATAAATCTCTATGCGTTCTACATACGTGGCCCAATCTTCAACATCGGCATCGAAATCGTTGATGTTACCACGCTTAGGCATCCTCGCAATCTTCTTGAGAAACAAAAAGAAATTTTTCTTTTATTTTTTTTCAAAATGGCGGTTTCCCGCGCTTGTCTTCTTCCCCCGCCTACGAAAATGGCGGCTTCCCGCGTTTGCCTTTCTCCCCCGCTGGCTGTAATGGCGATTGCCGTATTGCTGCATTCGCCCTCCCCAGCGGTTCTCAAATCGTGCCTCCCAGCCCCTCTTGCAATCCGGTCCTTTCCCCCGGCTGCGGCTGAGTTCTCCGCGGTTTTTAAAAAAATTATTTTTATTTTCTCCTGCGCCTCGCGGCCTCGGTGGCTGCCCGGCCTTTTTCCCCGGTCGTGGTCGAGCTCTCTCTTGATGCTGTTGCGTTTCCCAGCCCGCTTGCAGCCCGGTCTTTTACACCGGCTGCGTTTGCATTCACCGCGGCTCCCGTGCCTTACGCTGCCCCAGTCTCAGCGCCTCTGGCCCCGACTTCTGTCTGGCTCTTTTCCCCGGCCGTGGTCGAGTTCTCCGCCCTTATATCCTCCGTTTTTCCCTCCCCTACTTCACAGCCAACATGGCCGACTTGCTGCTCGCCGCTGATCGGCTTACCCACCACCGTGATAGAAGGGATGATCACTGCCTGTTGCTGATGGAAGGCTTCGTGTCAGGATTCTTCCTTGCTCTTCAGACCCGAGTCTTTTCTCAGCAGGATGATGAGGGCGGATGCCTCTTCTCGATGCCCGTTAAACTGCCTTGGATATATCTCTGCCACAGGGTAAGATCGTCATCGTCGCCACTGTTAAGTCTGTGTGTTCTAGTTATTGTTAATAAGAATCACTGCACACAGGCCACAAGAATAAATTCAACAGGTCTTTACTAGTCGAAGGTCAGGCTGAACTGCCCAATAAATCATTACACAGCACTTATATACCGGTGTGGTCACCACCGGTATTACAGTATACAGCAGCCAAGATAAAGTAGTGCATCTCTTAAAATAGTTCTCTTAAAGGTGGAACGGTTACATACACCACAAGTATTGTCAGGTAGTTTGATTGAAGGAGGTTCTGTACAGATCAGATACCAGTCATATACAATGATAATGTGGGATCATTCAGGAATGAGCAAAGGGCAGATATGGATGTGGAAGCTGGATTGAAGAGGAACAAACTTAATACCTTCCAATCGGTGAGGTGAGCTTTTGTTGATTGGAATTTTGATCCTATGCTTAACCCTCATTAATAGCGTAGCCCCAGTGATGAAACGTGGATATACCCAGTACATCCAAGTATACCCAGTATCCCCAAATATACCCAGTGCACCCAAATATACCCAAATAAACCCAAGTATACCCAGTACATCCAAGTATACCCTTTAGACCCAAGTACACACTGTACATCCAAGTATATCCAATAAACACAAGTATACCCAATACAACCAAGTATACCCAATACACCCAAGTATACCCAGCACACCCAAGTATACCCCAGTACCCCCAAGTATACCCAATACACCCAGCTTTAACCAGTACACCCAAGTGTACCCAGTACACCCAGGTATACCCCAGTACACCCAAGTGTACCCCAGTACACCCAAGTATACCCAATACACCCAAGGATACCCAGTACACCCAAGGATACCAAGTACACCCAAGTATACCCCAGTACACCCAAATATACCCAGTACACCCAAGTATACCCTGTACACCCAAGTATACCCAATACACCCAGCTTTATCCAGTACACCCAAGTATACCCAGTACACTCAAGTATACCCCAGTACACCCAAGTATACCCAATACACCCAAGGATACCCAGTACACCCAAGTATACCCCCATACACCCAAGTATACCCCAATACACCCAAATATACCCAGTAAACCCAAGTATACCCTGTACACTCAAGTATACCCCAGTACACCCAAGTATACCCAATACACCCAAGGATACCCAGTACACTCAAGTATACCCCAGTACACCCAAGTATACCCAATACACCCAAGGATACCCAGTACACCCAAGGATACCCAGTACACCCAAGTATACACCCATACACCCAAGTATACCCAATACACCCAAGGATACCCAGTACACCCAAGGATATCCAGTACATCCAAGTATACCCTCATACACCCAAGTATACACAATACACCCAAGGATATCCAGTACACCCAAATATACCCCAGTACACCAAAGTATACCCAGTACACCCAAGTATACCCAATACACCCAAGTACATCCTGTACACCCAAGTTTCCTCAATACACCCAAGTTTATCCAGTACACCCAAGTATACCCAATACACCCAAGTATACTCAATACACCCAAGTATACCCAATACACCCAAGTATACTCAATACACCCAAGTATACCCAGTACAACCAAGTTTCCCCAATACACGCAAGTATACCCAATACACCCAAGGATATCCAGTACACCCAAGTATACCCCAGTACACCCAAGTATATCCAGTACACCCAAGTTTCCTCACCAGTACGCCCAAGTATACCCAATACACCCAAGTATACTCAATACACCCAAGTATACCCAATACACCCAAGTATACTTAATACACCCAAGTATACCCAGTACAACCAAGTTTCCCCAATACACGCAAGTATACCCAATACACCCAAGGATATCCAGTACACCCAAGTATACCCCAGTACACCAAAATATACCCAGTACACCCAAGTATACGCAATACACCCAAGTATATCCAGTACACCCAAGTTTCCTCAATACACCCAAGTTTATCCAGTACACCCAAGTATACCCAATACACCCAAGTATACCCAATACATGCAAGTATACCCAATACACCCAAGTATACCCAATACATGCAAGTACACTCAACATACCCAATTATACCCAATACACCCAAGTATACCCAGTACACCCAAGTATACCCAGTACACCCAAGTATACCCAGTAAACCCAAGTATACCCAATACACCCAAGTATACCCAATACACCCAAGTATACCCAGTAAACCCAAGTATACCCAGTAAACCCAAGTATACCCAGTAAACCCAAGTATACCCAAAACACCCAAGTATACCCAGTAAACCCAAGTACACCCAGTACACCCAAGTATACCCAATACACCCAAGTATACCCAGTACACCCAAGTATACCCAGTAAACTCAAGTATACCCCCATACACCCAAATACACCCAATACACCCAAGTAAACCCAGTACACCCAAGTATACCCAGTAAACCCAAGTATACCCAGTAAACCCAAGTATACCCAGTACACCCAAGTATACCCAGTACACCCAAGTACACCCAATTATACCCAGTACACCCAAGTATACCCAGTACACCCAAGTATACCCAATACACCCAAGTATACCCAATACACCCAAGTATACCCAATACATCCAAGTATACACAATACACCCAAGTATACCCAATACACCCAAGTATACCAATACACCCAAGTATACCCAATACACCCAAGTATACCCAATACATCCAAGTATACACAATACACCCAAGTATACCCAATACACCCAAGTATACCCAATACACCCAAGTATACCCAATACATCCAAGTATACCCAATACACCCAAGTATACCCAATACATCCAAGTATGCACAATACACCCAAGTATACCCAATACACCCAAGTATAGTCAATACACCCAAGTATACCCAATACACCCAGGTATACCCAATACATCCAAGTATACACAATACAACCAAGTATACCCAGTAAGCCCAAGTATACCCAATACACCCAAGTATGCACAATACACCCAAGTATACCCAATACACCCGAGTATACCCAATACATAAGAACATAAGAAATAGGAGCAGGAGAGGCCATTCAGCCCTACGAGCCTGCTCCACCATTCAATCAGATCATGGCTGATCTTCTGCCTCAATTCCATTCACTGGCCTTATCGCCATATCCCTCCCACCCCGCTTCCTGTAAGGACTCTATTCCATTCTCCCAGTTTCTCCGTCTCCGCCGTATCTGCTCCGACGATGCCACCTTCCACACCAGTGCTTCAGACATGTCTTCCTTTTTCCGCAACCGAGGATTCCCCTCTACCGTGGTTGACACTGCCCTCGACCATGTCAGTTCTATCTCCCGCACTTCTGCCCTCACCCCTGCCCCTCCCTCCCGGAACCACGATAGGGTTCCCCTTGTCCTCACCTTTCACCCCACCAGCCTCCACATTCAACGGATCATCCTCCGGCATTTCCGCTACCTCCAAAGTGATCCCACCACCAAACATATCTTCCCCTCCCCTCCCCTTTCAGCATTCCGCAGGGACCGCTCCCTCCGAGACAACCTAGTCCACTCCTCTATCACCCCAAACAGCCCTTCCCCTTCGCCTGGCACCTTCCCATGCAAGCGGAGGAGATGTAACACCTGCCCCTATACCTCCCCCCTTCCCACTGTCCAGGGCCCCAAACACCCCTTCCAGGTGAAACAGCGATTTACTTGTACTTCTCGCAATCTAGTATACTGTATTCGCTGCTCACGATGCAGTCTCCTCTACATTGGGGAGACCAAACGCAGATTGGGTGACCGCTTTGCGGAACACCTCCGTTCAGTCCGTAAGGGGGACCCCGAGCTTCCGGTCGCCTGTCACTTTAATTCACCGCCCCATTCCCACTTGGACCTCACCGTCCTCGGCCTCTTGTATTGTTCCACGGAAGCTCAACGTAAACTCGAGGAACAGCACCTCATCTTCCGATTAGGCACTCTGCAGCCATCCGGACTCAATATCGAGTTCAACAATTTCAGATCATAAGCTCGGCCCCCATTTCATTTTTTCTTGTAATTGTTCCGCTCCTTTCCCCCCCCCCTTTCCTTTTGTTTCTCTCTCACACCTGGCAGCTATCTTTTGCCCTGCCAGTACACTTTACACCTAATCCCAGCCTATTACCATCTCGTCTAGCTTCTAATCTCTTTTACTTCTTTTGTTTCGTTTATTCTTTTGTCCGATCGCAGCCCTGCCTTCGATCTAGTTTCTTTTCTTTCCAGTTTTGAAGAAGGGTTCGACCCGAAACGTCAACTCAAATTTCTCTCCACGGATGTTGCCTGACCTGCTGAGTTTTTCCAGCATTTTCTGTTGTTATTTCGGATTTCCAACATCTGCAGTATTTTGCTATCGCCATATCCCTTGATGGCTTTACTGGTCAGAAAAATATTGACTTCTGTTTTGAATATACCCAATGCCTGAGCCTCCACAACCCTCTGGGGTAGAGAATTCCAAAGATTCACCACCCTCTGTGTGAAGGAATTTCTTCTCATCTCAGTCCTGAATGGCCTCCCCTTTATCCTGAGGCTGTGGCCCCTGGTTCTAGACTGCCCAGCCAAGGGAAACATTCTCCCAGCATCCACCCTATCAAGCACTGTAATAATTTTGTATGCTTCAATGAGATCCCCTCTCATTCTTCTGAATTCAAGAGAATACAGGCCTAGTTTACTCAATCTCTTCTCAAACAACAGTCTCGCCATCCCAGGAATCAATCTCCTGAACCTTCGTTGCACTCCCTCTATGGCAAGTATATCCTTCCTTCAGTAAGGAGGGCAAAATTGTACACAGTGCTCCAGGTGTGGTCTCACCAAGGCCCTATATAATTGGAGTAAGACTTCTTTGTTCCTTTACTCAAATCCTCTTGTAATGAAGGCCAGCATACCATTTGCCTTCCTAATGGCTTGCTGCATCTGCACATTCACTTTCAGTGACTCATGTATAAGGACACCCAGGTCCCTTTGAGCATCTGCATTCCCCAATCTTTCACCATTTAGGAAATACACTGCCTTTCTGTTTTTTCTACCAAAGTGGATAATGCAGTGTATGTACCTTTAAGGGGAGAACTACTTTTTGACAGCTCCTGTATACTGTAGTACCGGCAGTGACCACACCTGTATATAAACCCTGAGTAGGGATCTGTACTGTTAGTTTAGAGTAACCCTCATCCAGTAAACACCTGTTGATTGTTCCTCTGCAGTCTCTGTCTATTTATTGAAGGACACCATCCATCAAGATTCACGGATTTAACATTAGCGATGAGTGGATTCAAACCTACCTGCAACTCTGCATCACCTCCCAGGGATTCGCTCCTGGAGAGCAGTGAAAGGGGAAGGCCGAGTCCAGAAGTGCGGGCGTCGGCCATCCAGAGAGGACTTGAACATCGCAGAGGGGGCTGTGGAAAGCTGGGCTTGGTTCTCCAGTCGCGACGATCCAGCGCAGCGGGCTGGCAGCAGGTATGGCGCAGAACCTTCCCGGACAGCGGCGGCTGGAGCCGACCGACGGCACAGAAAAAGGCCGAGCAGCGTCGACGGGGTAAGAGAGAGGGTAAAGCGCACAGGGCGCAGCCGGGGTTGAAGACCGAGCGGCGTCAATGAGAGAGGGTAAAGCGCACAGGGCGCAGCCGGGGTTGAAGACCGAGCGGCGTCGACGAGAAAAAAAAAAGAGAGAGAGGGTTAAGTGCACAGGGCGCAGCCGGGGTTCAGGACCGAGCGGCGTCAACGAGAGAGGCGCGCAGGAAAATGCGCAGAGCGCAGCCAGTGTTCTAGGGCCGAGCAGCATCCGCGGAGAAGAAGGGAGACGCCATTTTTTTTTTAGCTGCAGCGGAGAAGAAGGGAGAGCGCGGGAAGAAAGGAAAGCGTGGGAGACGCCATTTTAAGCCAGCGGAGAAGAAGGGAGAGCGCGGGAGATGCTATTTTTAGCCAGTCTAACCACACCCAGGGATGCCGAAGAGTGGCAGTGTCACAGCGTTCGACAATGAAGTCGAAGATTGGGCGACATATGTAGAACGCATAGAAGTGTACTGCAAGGCGAATGAAGTGCTAGATGCCAGGAAAGCACTGGTATTGTTGAATTCCATGGGTGCAAAAACGTATGGCTTACTGCAAAACCTAGTAACTCCAGAGAAGCCAGTGGAAAAGGATTTTGAAAGCATAGTGGCAATCCTACAGAACCACTTAAACCCCACACCGCTGCTGATAGCAGAAAGATTTAAGTTTCACAAAAGGAACCAGCATAAAGACGAAAGTAATGCTGAGTATTTAACGGAACTGCGCAAGCTATCGAAACACTGCCAGTTTGGAACGGGACTAGCAGATACTTTAAGGGACAAGTTTGTGTGTGGGCTTCAAAGTGAAGGAACCCAGAAACGGCTTCTATCAGAAAAGGATCTTACGCTGGACAAGGCTTTCAGCATGGCAGTATCACACGAAGCAGCAGCACGGGGCGCGGCTGAGATACAATGGAGACCGCAAGAATATGGCACAAATGAAATGGCATACGGAACAGTGAAGTGCTATCGCTGCGGCAGAACAACACACGACCATAAGGATTGCTGGTTCAAGGACCAAGTGTGCAGACAGTGTGGAAAAGTAGGACACATAGCAAGAGTCTGCAGGTCAGAAAAGAAAACCAGCAGCAAGAAATCTCCACAGGAGAAGTACAAGAAAGTACATAAGGTGACGGAGAGTAGTTCGGACGAACAGAAAAGGGATACAGACTCCGGAAGCAACGAGCTGGGTTGTCTGAAACAACATAATGTGATCAAAACGGAGGATCACCAAACTATCTGGGTCACGCTCAAGATAGCCGGAGTCCAAGTGAAAATGGAATTGGACACAGGATCAGCCCTAACAGTCATAAACCGAAGGGACTACAAGCGGCTATTCTCACATATACCCTTGAGAGATACAGCGATGATCTTGAAGACGTACACGGGGCACAAAGTCTAACCCAAAGGAAAAATAAGGGTGAACGTTATATATAATGGCAAGGAAACACCAAAAATGGACCTATTTGTATTGCCAGATGGAGGACCACCACTACTAGGACGTGAATGGATCCGGAAGATACAGCTAGATTGGCATTCCATACAGGCACTGACTGTAGATGCCAAAAAGGATGACGACATCACACCTGGACGACTGTCAAAAATGCTAACTGACGCACAAGAAGTGTTCCAGGAGGAACTCGGAACACTAAGAGGCATAACAGCGACAATCAAAACAGAGGAAAATGCAAGCTCAAAGTTTTTTAAGGCCAAACCAGTGCCTTATGCGATCTGCCCAGCCGTCGAAGCAGAGCTGGAAGGTTTGGAACGTTCAGGAGTACTGTCCAAAGTGGACTGGAGCGAGTGGGCTACACCCATCGTTCCTGTAATGAAGAGGTCATTGAGTAATACGCCTGGGGAACCAAAGAAAGTTCGCATCTGTGGGGAATTTAAGGTGACAGTGAACCCAGTCCTTCACACGGTACAAAGTCCGCTTCCGCGGATTGAAGATATTTTCGCCTCGCTATCTGGAGGGAAACGCTTCACTAAGATTGATCTGGCCCAGGCGTACCTGCAAATGGAGGTAGAAGAAGCCTCGAAACAGTACCTCACGATCAACACTCATAAAGGTCTCTACCAATAAAACCGGCTGGTGTTCGGGGTAGCATAAGCTCCGGCTATTTGGCAAAGGGCAATGGATCAAGTCCTGCAAGGGATTCCAGGGACCCAGTGTTATTTGGATGACATCCTGGTCACGGGCGGAAATGAAAGTGATCACCTCGCCAACCTGGAGCAGGTACTCACTAGATTGAAGGAATATGGGCTCCGAGCTAATCGCCACAAATGCGAGTTTTTCCAGAAGCAGATCTCGTATTGTGGCCACGTTATTGATGAAGAGGGGTTACATAAGTCCCCTGAAAAGATTGAGGCAGTAGTCAAGGCTCCAGCACCGGAAAATGTGTCACAACTGAGGTCGTTCCTCGGGCTGGTGAACTACTACCATAAGTTCTTGCCAAATTTGTCTACCGTACTACACCCACTGAACGCCCTACTGCAAACGGGGGTACCATGGAAGTGGAATGACGAATGTAAACGAGCTTTCCAGAAGAGTAAAGAATTGATCACATCAAAAGAGGTGTTGGCTCATTTCAACCCAGTACTACCAATTCGGTTGGCGTGTGACGCATCACCCTATGGCATTGGAGCGGTGCTGTCGCACAAATTCTTGGACGGCTCAGAGAGGCCAATAGCCTTTGCGTCACGATCACTAACCTCAGCCGAGCGTAACTATGCCCAGATTGACAGGGAGGCCCTCAGCCTAGTGTGGGGAGTGAAAAAGTTCAATCACTATCTGCACGGGCAGAAGTTCACCTTGCTGACTGACCACCAACCACTTGTCTCCATCTTTAATCCAAAGAAGGGCGTTCCGGTGATGACTGCGCAACGGCTACAAAGATGGTCCCTTTTTCTAGGGGCGAACCAATATGAAATCGAGTATAAGGGCACGAAACAGCATGGAAACGCTGATGGGCTATCACGCCTGCCACTGCCTACTGCGGAGGAAGCACCAGCAGTGGACCCTGTCGAAATATTTCATTCGACTATAATTGAACGCTTGCCTGTAACTAACGCTTATAGAGAAGGAGGCCCTAAATGACCCGACACTGTCTCGGGTATATGGCTTAATGGTGAAGGGATGGCCAACACATGGCGACTCACTGTTGCCAGCATTCTCATCCAGAAGAGAACAGCTATCAGTATGCCAGGGGACCTTGATGTGTGGATCCCGAGTGGTAATTCCACCCAAGTTAAGGGAGAGAGTGCTCAATGAGCTTCACGAATGTCATCTGGGAGGGGTGAAAATGAAAAGCCTTGCTAGGGCTTATGTGTGGTGGCCGGGGATCGATCAGCAAATCGAGGACCTGACAAAGAGCTGCTCAGGATGCCAGAAGGTCCAAAATGCACCACCACATGCCCCTCTACACCCATGGGAGTGGCCCTCATCTCCATGGCAACGGGTGCATATTGATTTTGCTGGTCCATTCATGGACTCAATGTTTTTAATAGCCGTGGATGCGCATTCGAAATGGCCTGAGGTGATCAAAATGTCCTCCACCACCACGGAGAAAACTATTGCAGTCCTACGGACCATATTTGCCAGGAACGGCTTGCCAGAGCAGATTTGCTCTGATAACGGACCACAGTTTGTGTCCGAGGAATTTCGAAGCTTTATGAAGAGGAATGGGGTAAAGCGTTACACATCCGCCCCGTATCATCCAGCCACAAATGGATTGGCTGAGAGGTTCGTACAAACCTTTAAGAAAGCAGTAAGGGCCATGTGCGATGATGACATTCCACTGCAGCATAAGGTGGACAATTTCCTGTTAGCCTACAGAAATGCGACACATGCAGTCACCAACCAGATCCCAGCCATGATGTTCTTTAACCGAAGGTTGAGATCTCGTATGGATTTGCTCAGACCAAATGTACGAAGAGATTTTGAGAATAAGTAATTCCAGCACATCAATGAGAAGCCGACAAGGAGCTTCAATGTAGGGCAACCAGTCTTGGCCCACGACTACCGAACAGAGAAATGGCAACCAGGAACGATATGCACACGGCAGGGCCCACTAATGTACACAGTGGATGTTGGGGAGAACATTGTGAGACGCCATGTCGACCAGAACCTAGAGTCACAGGAATGAGTCAATCCCATGTCTCGCGTACCTGGTGATGAACCCAATATACAGGTAGCATCTACCCCAGAAACAGTAGCATCGGAAGCTGATGAACCAACCGACGACAGGGGGCCAGAATCGCCTCCGCACCAAGAGCAAGACACTCAGGAAAGGCGCTATCCAGAAAGGATCAGGAAGCCGCCCCAAATACTGAATTTATAAATGGACTATTTTCAGTTAATGTTGCATGTTGAAAGTGTTAATTGTTAAATGAATGTTATGGTACTGTTAATCTAAAAGGGGAGGAATTGTAGTGTATGTACCTTTAAGGGGAGAACTACTTTTTGACAGCTCCTGTATACTGTGGTACCGGCAGTGACCACACCTGTATATAAACCCTGAGTAGGGATCTGTACTGTTAGTTTAGAGTAACCCTCATCCAGTAAACACCTGTTGATTGTTCCTCTGCAGTCTCTGTCTATTTATTGAAGGACACCATCCATCAAGATTCACGGATTTAACAGATAACTTCACATTTATCCACATTATAATTCATCTGCCATGTTCTCGCCCACTCACTGAGCCTGTCGAGATCCCCTTGAAGCCTCTTCACATCCTCTTCGCAACTGACACTGCCACCTAGCTTTGTGTCATCAGCAAATTTGGAAATGTTACATTTAGTCCCCTCATCCAAATTATTGATATAGATTGTGAATAGTTGGGGCCCAAGCTCTGATCCTTGCAGTACCCCACTAGTCACAGTCTGCCATCCTGAAAAAGACTCGTTTATCCCTGCTCTTTATTTTCTGTCTGTTAACCAATTCTCAATCCATGCTAGTATATTACCCCCAATTCCATGTGCCCTAATTTTGTTCACCAACCTCTTGTGTGGGAACTTATCGAAGGCCTTCTGAAAATCCAAATACACCACATCTACCGGTTCCCCTTTGTCTACTCCAATAGTTAAATCTTCAAAGAACTCCAATAGGTTTGTAAAACAGGATTTCCCTTTCATAAATCCATGTTGACTCTGCCCAATCTTACTATTAGTTTCTAAGTGCCCAGTTATTGCATCCTTTATAATAGATTCCAGCATTTTCCCAACTACTGATGTGAAGCTAACAGGTCTGTAGTTCCCCGTTTTCTCTCTCCCTCCTTTCTTAAATAGCAGGGTTACATTTGCTATCCTCCAATCTGCAGGAACCGTTCCAGAATCTATAGAATTTTGGAAGATGACAACCAATGCGTCCACTATCCCAATGGCCTCCTCTTTCAAAACTCTAGGATGTAGGTCATCCGGTCCTTGAGATTTACTGACTTTTAGTCCTATTAATTTTGCTAGTACTGTTTTTTTACCAATAATAATTTATTTAAGTTCCTCATTCTCACCACACCCTGGGTTTCTTGTATTTCTAGGAGGTTTTTTGTCTCTTCCTCTGTGAAGACAGAAAAAAAGTATTTATTCAATTTCTCTGCCATTTCCTCATTCCCATTATAAATTCTCCCATCTCTGACTATAAAGGACCTACATTTACCTTTGCCAGTCTTTTCCTTTTCACATACCTATAGAAGCTTTTACAATCCGTTTTTATATTTTTCGCTAGTTTGCGCTCATATTCCATTTTCCCTTTCTTTATCAAATTCTTGGTCCCCCTTTGCTGATTTCTAAAAAGATCCCAATCCTCAGGTTGACCGCTCTCACTGGCAACTTTATAAGCTTCCTCCTGTGACTTAATACTAGCTTTAATTTCTTTTGCTAGCCATGGTTGGATCACTTTTCCTTTTGGGTTTTTATGCCCTAGTTTGTTTGTTTGTTTGTTGCAAATTATGCATTATTTCCTTGAATGTTAGCCATTGTATGTCCACCTTCATACATTTTAGTGTAGTCTCCCAGTCTACCATGGCCAACTTGTCCCTCCTACCCTTGTAGTTTCCTCTGTTTAGATTGAAGACCTTAGTTTCACATTGGACTACATCACTCTCAAACTTAATATAACATTCAATCATATTATGGTCACTTGTCCCTAAAGGCCCCTTTACCACAAGATTATTGATTAGCCCTTTCTCATTACACAGTACCAGATCCAGAATAGCCTGTTCCCTGGTACGATAGCAAAATACTGCAGATGCTGGAAATCCGAAATAACAACAGAAAATGCTGGAAAAACTCAGCAAGCCAGGCAACATCCGTGGAGAGAAATTAGAGTTGACGTTTCGGGTCGAAACCCTTTTTCAAAACTGGAAAGGAAATAAAATAGATCGAAGTCAGGGCTGCGATAGAACAAAAGAAGTAAAAGAGACATTAAGAGGTATTCAAAACCAGACGAGATGCTAATAGGACAGTGGAGACAAAAGATGGCTCAGATTAGGTGTGAAGTGTACTGGCAGGATAAGAGACAGCTGCCAAGTGGGAGAGAGAAGAGAGAAAATAAAAGGAAAGGCGGGGGGGAAGGGAAGACCCAAAACAAAGGGGTGGAAAAAAATATAAGTAAAAATGTAATGGGGGCCGAGGTTATGATCTGAAATTGTTGAACTCGATATTGAGGAACAGCACCTCATCTTCCGATTAGGCACTTTGCAGCCTTCCGGACTCAATATCGAGTTCAACAATTTCAGATCATAACCTCGGCCCCCATTACATTTTTACTTATATTTTTTTCCACCCCTTTGTTTTGGGTCTTCCCTTCCCCCCCGCCTTTCCTTTTTTTTTCTCTCTTCTCTCTCCCACTTGGCAGCTGTCTCTTATCCTGCCAGTACACTTCACACCTAATCTGAGCCATCTTTTGTCTCCACTGTCCTATTAGCATCTCGTCTGGTTTTGAATACCTCTTAATGTCTCTTTTACTTCTTTTGTTCTATCGCAGCCCTGACTTCGATCTATTTTATTTCCTTTCCAGTTTTGAAAAAGGGTTTCGACTCGAAACGTCAACTCTAATTTCTCTCCACGGATGTTGCCTGGCCTGCTGAGTTTTTCCAACATTTTCTGTTATTATTTAACCTGTTCCCTGGTTGGTTCCTCCACATACTGATCCAGGAAACAATCTTGCATGTATTCTAAGAATTCGTCCTCCACACTATTAACATAGAAACATAGAAGATAGGAGCAGGAGTAGGCCATTCGGCCCCTCGAGCCTGTTCCGCCATTTAATGAGATCATGACTGATCATCCAAATTCAGTACCCTGTCCCTGCTTTCTCCCCACTAGTCACTGCCTGCCACTCAGAAAAAGACCCGTTTATTCCAACTCTTTGCTTCCTGTCTGCCAACCAGTTTTCTATCCAAGTCAGTACCTTGCCCCCAATCCCATGTGCTTTAATTTTGCACGCCAATCTCTTATGCGGGACCTTATTGAAAGCCTTCTGAAAGTCCAAATACACCACATCCACTTGTTCCCCCTTATCTATTCTACCAGTTACATCCTCAAAAAATTCCAGTAGAGTAGTCAAGCACAATTTACCTTTTGTAAACCCATGTTGACTTTGTCCGATCCTGTTACTGTTTTCCAAGTGCTCTGCTATTACATCTTTTATAATGGACTCTAGCATTTTCTCCACTACCGATGTCGGGTTTACCGGTCTACAATTCCCCATTTTCTCTCTACCCCCTTTTTTAAATAGTGGGGTTACATTAGCTACCCTCCAATCCATGGGAACTATTCCAGAGTCTATAGAATTTTAGAAGATGACCAGCAATGCACCTACTATTTCTAGGGCCACTACCTTAGGTACCCTAGGATGTCGATTATCAGGCCCTGTGGATTTATCGGCCCAATTCATGTACGGACCGGGGTCAAGCTAGGCTGTGTCATCGCACCAACGTGCTTCTCGATCGTACTTGTTGCAATGCTCCATCTCACCCTCAGTAAGCTCCCCGCTGGAGTGGAGCTAATTTGCAGAACAAACAGGAAACTGTTCAACCTCCGTCGCTTCCAGTCCAAATCCAAAGTCGTCCCATCCTCGGTCGTCGAATTACAGTATACAGATGACGCTTGCGTCTGCGCTCACTCGGAAGTCGAACTCCAAACCATCGTCAACACCTTCACCGAAGCATACGAGAGCATGGGCATTACACTAAACATCCGTAAGACAAAGTTCCTCTTCCACCTGCCCCTGCAATCCAGTACTGCCCCCCAATTAACAAAATCCACGACAAGGCTTTGGACAATGTGGACCACTTTCCATACATCGGGAGCCTACTGTGATGGAAACATAGAAACATAGAAGGTAGAAGCAGGAGTAGGCCATTCGGCCCCTCGAGCCTGCTCCGCCATTCAATGCGATCATGTCTGATCATCCAAATTCAGTACCCTGTCCCTGCTTTCTCCCCAGATCCCTTGATCCCTTTAGTCTTAAGAAATATATCCAACTCCTTCTTGAATATATTTAATGAATTGGCCTCTACTGCCTTCTGTGGTAGAGAATTCCACAGGTTCACCACTCTCTGGGTGAAGAAATTCCTCCTCATCTCTGTCCTAAATGGCTTACCCCTTATCCTTAGACTGTGACCCCTGGTTCTGGACTCCGCGAGCATTGGGAACATCCTTCCAGCATCTAGTCTGTCTAGTCACAGAATCACAGAATCACAGAAACCACACAGTGCAGATAGAGGCCATTTCGGCCCATCGAGCCTGCACCGACACATATCCCACCCGATCCCCGTAACCCCTACACCAACACATATCCCACCCTATCCCCGTAACCCCAAGTATTTAATCCCCCTAACACTAAGGGTCAATTTATCATAGCCAATCAACCTAACCTGCACATCTTTGGACTGTGGGAGGAAACCGGAGCACCCGGAGGAAACCCACGCAAACACGGGGAGAATGTGCAAACTCCACACAGACAGTCACCCGAGGCCGGATTCGAACCCGGGTCCCTGGCGCTGATCCCCTCTCATTCTTCTAAACTCCAGCGAGTATAATCCCAATTGACCCAATCTCTCCTCATACGTCATTCCTGCCATCCCAGGTATCAGCCTGGTGAATCTTCACTGAACTCCTTCCATGGCAAGAACATCCTTCTTCAGATAAGGCGACCAAAACTGCACACAATACTCAAGATGTGGTCTCACCAAGGCCCTGTACAACTGCAGCAAGACATCCTTGTTCCTGCACTCAAACCCTCTCACTACGAAGGCCAACATACCTTTTTCCTTCTTAACCGCCTGCTGCACCTGCATGCTTACCTTCAGCGACTGGTGCGCAAAGACACCCAGGTCTCGTTGCACTTCCCCTTCTCCCAATCTATTGCCATTCAGATAATAATCTGCCTTCCTGTTTTTGACACGAAAGTGGATAACCTCGCATTTATCCACATTATATTGCATCTGCCATGCTTCTGCCCAATCACCCAACCTGCCCAAATCATCCTGGAGTTTCTCGGCATCCTCCTCACAGCACACACGCCCACCCAGCTTTGTGTCATCTGCAAACTTGGAGATATTACATCTAGTTCCCTTGTCTAGATCATTAATATGTATTGTGAATAGCTGGGGTCCAAGGACCAATCCCTGCGGTTCCCCACTAGTCACTGCCTGCCACTTGGAAAAAGACCTGTTTATTCCAACTCTTTGCTTTCTGTCTGCCAACCAGTTCTCTATCCAAGTCAATACCTTGCCCCCAATCCCATGTGCCTTAACTTTACATGCTAATCTCTTATGCGGGACCTTATCGAAAGCCTTTTGAAAGTCCAAATACACCACATCCACTGGTTCTCCCTTATCTATTTTACCAGTTACATCCTCAAAAAATTCCAGTAGATTAGTCAAGCACGATTTACCTTTTGTAAATCCATGTTGACTTTGTCTGTCAACAAGGACAGACGTTGATGACGAAGTCCAGCACCGCCTTCAGTGTGCCAGTGCAGCCTTTGGTCACCTGAGGATGAGAGCGTTTGAAGACCAGGACCTTAAACCCGGCACTAAGCTCATGGTCTACAGAGCAGCAGTGATACCCGCCCTGCTGTATGCCTCAGAGATATGGACCATGTAAAGCAGGCACCTCAAGTTACTGGAGAGGTACCACCAACGCTGCCTCCGCAAGATCCTGCAAATCCATTGGCAGGATAATTGCACCAACGTCGGTGTTCTCACTCAGGCCAACATCCCCAGCATTGAAGCTTTGACCATGCTCGATCAGCTCCGATGGATGGGTCACATCGTCCGCATGCCCGATACGAGACTCCCAAAACAAGTGCTCTACTCGGGGCTCCGACATGGCAAAAGAGCCCCAGGTGGGCAGAGGAAATGCTTCAAGGACACCCTCAAAGCCTCCTTGATAAAATGCAACAGCCCCACCAACACCAAGGAATCCCTGGCCCAAGACCGCACAAAGTGGAGGAGAAGCATTCGGAAAAGTGCCAAACACCTCGAGTCTCTTCGCCGGGAGCAAGCGGAAGCCAAGCGCAAACAGTGGAAGGAGCGCACGTCAACCCAAGCACCCCACCCACCCGCCCCTTCAACCACCGTCTGCCCCACCTGTGACAGAGACTGTAGGTCCCGCATTGGACTCATCAGTCACCTGAGAACTCATTTTTAATGTGGAAGCAAGTCATCCGAGGGACTGCCTGAGAAGAAGAAGATATTCCACTGTTCAATCCTCCCCATTTTACCATGAGGATATTTTGCACATTTTAAATCATTGACTCCTTTATATGCAACCTTTAAATATAATGGTTTATTCCAAAACAATATACAATGTAGTTTTATTTGTGTTTTTTTCCCCCCTGGGGTGCAGTTCATGGGCAGCCTTCTGCTCCTGTAAATACAAGTATCTGAAATGGCAACAGTTTTTTTAAAAGACAGTAACGCAGAGGTGAGCTACAGATCAATGCCAGCTGCAGGACTAACCGGTGATGTTACATTCCCTTCCAACAATAGATTACTGCGACATACCATTAGAGAAAAGCAACCAAACCTCCCCAACTGTGTACAAAGATATACTTCAAAAATGTTTGGATGGTCTGATGGAAAGTAAGAGCTTGTGTCATCAGATAGTCCTTTCATTCTCACTCTTCATTGCATTTCAGGGTCACTGAAGGTCAGATTCAATATCAGGGTGATTGACAACCATTAACATCTGACACTGAACCACTTATATTTCAGGGATCAAGGTCAGATGAGACAAAGAGATGTCCAAATAGAACTACTATCTACATTGTATCTTCTTCAATGTCAAAGAGAATAAAGGTCGGCGGTAGATTTTTTTTTACTATTAGTAACCCAAACTTCCAGTTGCCAAATGCAGACCCGTAGAAAGTTTCTTATTGGAAGATGTCCCCTCAAGCAGCAATAACTGCTACAGATCAATGCCAGCTGCAGGACTAACCGGTCGCATTTGCTTCTCTTACTGGGTAGTGGTTATATTACTGGACTAGTACACTCATCCTCGGTGATTTCAACGTCCATCTCAATTCATCATGCTCTCTCTCCTCTGAGTTCACTAGCCTCCTCTCCTCCCTTAATCTCTCCCTCCATGTAAACTCCCCAACCCATATTCACGGCCACCCCCTCGACCTTGCCATTTCTCTTGGCCTCGCTACACACACCATGTCAATCAAAGATAAGGCCATCTCTGACCACTTCCTTGTATCACTCTCCACCCACATCCCACTTCCCCCTCCGAACCCCACTTCCTTCTGTGTCCACCCCTGAAAAAAACTCACCCCCAACTCACTTACAACTGCACTTTCAAATTCTTGACTCTCCAGCCTCTGGCCCACCATTCACCATGACATTTCTGCAGCTACCGATCTGCTCAACCACACCCTCACCACCACCTTTGTTGCCCTAGTACCCATTAAAACCATTACGCTCTCTCACCCTGGCTGTTCCCCCTGGTGCGGCCTTCATCTTCGCTCCCTTAAGTCAAAGGGACACAGACTTGAACAGATATGGCAGACAACTGGTTTAGCCATTCACGGCCAGATCTGGCTGGACCACATAAAGCATTATCGGGATCTGCTCTCGTCTGCCAAAATTGCTCAATATTCCAGGATCATTCTGGAGTGCAAAGCTACGTTCCAGCTTCTTTCCTCTACTGCTAACCGTCTTCTTAATCCCCCCTCCCCTGTCTCCTCCACCCTCACCTCCGGCAAAAAGTGTGAGGAGCTCATGGACTTCATTATCACTAAGATTGACACCATCCGATAAGCTGCCTCTGCCACTTCCCTTTCTTCACCTAGCCCACTGGGCCAAACTTCCTCTACAGTCTCTAAATTGTCAGACTGCTTGTCCAACATCCTGTTCTGGATGAGCAGATATTTCCATTGTCTTTGGTCCCTGCCACAAACTCCATTCCCTAGCCACCGACTCCATCCCTCTTCCCGGCATCTGTCTGAGGCTGAACCAGACTGTTCGCAAACTTGGTTTCATATTTGACCCTGAAATGAGCTTCCGACCACATATCCGCGCCATCACTAAGACCGCCTACTTCCACCTCCGTAACATCGCCTGACTCCACCTTGCCTCAGCTCATCCGCTGCTGAAACCCTCATCCATGCCTTTGTTACCTCTAGACTTGATTATTCCAACGCACTCCTGGCTGGCCTCCCACGTTCTACCCTCCATAAACTTGAGGTGATCCAAAACTCTGCTGCCCATGTCCTAACTTGCACCAAGTCCCATTCACCCATCACCCCTGTTGAGTCTGTGTTTCCAAATGTAGTTATGCTGAATAACTGGACACAGACTACAGAAATAATTAAACAGGTCTTTAGTAATTGAGGGTCAGGGCTGAACTGGAGTACACTTTGCTCCACAGGGTTTATATACCGGTGTGGTCACCACCGGTACTACAATGTACAGGAGCCATCAAAAAGTAGTTCATCACCTTAAGGTATCCTCTTAAGGTGGTACAGGTTACATACACTACAATTACTCCCCTTTTAGCTTAACAGTGTACACCCCAATTTAAACATTACATGGATAACTTATATACAACTTTCACACAAAACTGTTCAAAGATTCAGTCTCTGAGGAGGCCTCCTGATCCTGGCCGGATAACACCTTTCAGGGGTCTCTGGTTCTCGTTGCTGGGGTGACTCATCCATTTGATCTCCTATGGATTGAACATCATCATGTACGTTCGAGTCTGAGGTAGATGCTACAGGCTCAATAACTTCTTCAACTGGTGTCTCTGCCGTAGGCATGGGGTCGACCCTTGTTCTCGATTCCACAAGTTGGTCAGCATGACGTCGTATTACGTTCTCTCCAACGTCTACCGTGTACATCAAGGGTCCTTGTCGGGCACGAATTGTTCCGGATTGCCATTTATCATTCCTATAGTCCCTGGTCAACACTGGTTGTCCTATTTCGAAACTCCGAGTGGCCTTGTTATTTACGTGCTGGAATTGCTTGTTTTTGACTTCCCTACGCACATTGGGTTTTAACAAATCCAACCGGGACCGCAACCTCCTGTTATAGAACATTATGGCAGGGCTTTGATTTGTCACTGCATGCGTGGCGTTTCGATATGCCATCAGGAAATTGTCCACCTTGTGTTGTAGTGGAATATGGTCTTCGCTCATGGCCTTTATCGCCTTTTTGAACGTTTGTACAAATCTCTCAGCCAACCCATTTGTAGCCGGATGATATGGGGCAGATGTATAGTGTTTCACCCCATTCTTTTTCATGAATTTCTGGAATTCTTCTGACACGAACTGTGGTCCGTTGTCCGAACATATTTGTTCCGGCAACCCATTCTTTGCAAATATGGTTCTTAGAACTGCGATCGTCTTTTCAGAGGTAGTGGTCGACATCTTAATCACTTCTGGCCATTTAGAATGTGCGTCTACTGCTATCAAAAACATGGAATCCATGAATGGACCTGCAAAGTCGATATGCACACGTTGCCATGGGGTTGAAGGCCATTCCCACGGATGCAGCGGTGCAATTGGAGGTGCGTTTTGAACTTTTTGGCACCCTGAGCAGCTTTTAGTCAGATCCTCTAGTTGTTTGTCAATACCTGGCCACCACACATAAGCCCTAGCAAGGCTTTTCATCTTGACTCCCCCCAGATGACCTTCATGCAATTCCTTCAGAACTCTCTCCCTTAATTTAGGAGGAATAATCACCCTTGTTCCATACATCAATGTTCCTTGACAGACGGACAGCTGTTCTCGTCTGGCTGAGAATGCTGGTAACAGTGGGTCGCCATGTGCTGGCCATCCCTTCACTGTCAAATCGTAGACCCGAGACAGTGTCGGGTCATTTCGGGTCTCTCTCTCAATACCTGCATTGGTGACTGGTAAGCATTCGATGATGGTCAAGTGAAATATTTCGACAGGGTCAACTGCCGGTGCCTCTTCCGCTGTAGGTAGTGGCAGGCGCGACAGCCCATCAGCATTACCATGTTGCTTTGTACCTTTGAATTCGATATCATATTGATGTGCCCCTAGGAAAAGGGACCATCTCTGAAGCCTCTGCGCCGTCATAACCGGAACACCCTTCTTAGGGTTAAAAATGGAAACCAATGGCTGGTGATCTGTCAGCAGCGTAAACTTTTGGCCTTGCAGGTAATGGTTAAATTTCTTAACTCCCCACACGAGGCTGAGAGCCGCCCTATCTATCTGAGCATAGTTGCGCTCTGCGGAGGTCAATGATCTGGATGCGAACGCGACTGGCCTTTCCAAGCCATTTGGAAACTTATGTGAGAGCACTGCCCCGATACCATATGGAGAAGCATCACAAGCTAAGCGAATAGGCAGCGTTGGGTTAAAGTGAGCCAACACTTCCTTAGAGGTGATCAGTGCCTTGCTTTTTTGAAAAGCCCGCTTACAATCATCGCTCCACTTCCATGGTATTCCCATTTGCAAAAGAGTGTTCAGCGGGTGTAACACCGTGGATAAATTTGGAAGAAACTTGTGGTAATAGTTAACCAACCCAAGGAACGACCTCAACTGGGATACATTTTCCGGAGCGGGAGCTTTCACAACAGCTTTGATCTTGTCAGGTGACTTATGGAGCCCCTCCTGGTCAATGACGTGGCCGCAGTACGAGATTCGCTTTTGAAAGAACTCACATTTCTGGCGATTAACTCTGAGCCCATATTCTTTCAATCTGGTGAGCACCTGCTCCAAATTCGCGAGGTGATCCTTATCATCATCTCCTGTAATCAGAATGTCGTCCAGGTAGCATTGTGTGCCTGGAATTCCCTGCAATACCTGCTCCATGGCCCTTTGCCAAATCGCTGGAGCCGATGCCACTCCAAAAACCAGTCTATTATACCGATATAAGCCCTTATGTGTGTTGATCGTGAGATACTGGCGTGACGCTTCATCAACTTCCATCTGTAGGTACGCCTGCACCAGGTCTATCTTGGTGAAGTGTTTCCCGCCAGACAGCGAAGCGAAGATATCTTCAATCTGCGGAAGCGGATATTGCACCGTGTGAAGAACCAGATTAACAGTGATCTTGAAATCGCCACAGATGCGAACCTTCCCAGGTTCCCCCGGCTTGTTGCTCAATGAACGCTTCATGACGGGAACAATGGGTGTGGCCCATTCGCTCCAGTCCACCTTTGACAGTACTCCTGAACGTTCTAGCCCTTCCAGCTCTGCTTCCACAGCAGGTCGTATCGCATAAGGTACCAGTCTGGCTTTGAAAAATTTTGGGTTTGCATGTTCTTCAACCTTGATGTTTGCCGTAATTCCTTTCAGTGTTCCCAGTCCCTGTTGGAACACCTCCTTAGCATCGTCCAATATTTTGGACAGTCGTTTAGGTTTGACGTCGTCCTCTTTACAGGAATCTACAGTCAGTGCTTGTATGGAATACCAGTCCACATTTATTCTCCGGATCCATTCCCATCCCAGTAGTGGCGGACCTCCATCAGGTAACACATACAAGTCCATTTCCTGACTTTCTTTACCATTGTAGACCACATTTACTTTTATCTTTCCGATGGGGTATACTATTTGCCCCGTGTATGTTTTCAATACAATCTCCGTATCCCTCAGGGGAATGTGCAAGAATAACCTTTTGTAATCTTGCTTATTCATGGCCGTCAATGCCGATCCAGTGTCCAATTCCATCTTCACTTGGACTCCTGCTATCTGAAGCATGACCCAGATAGTTTGGTGGTCTGCTGTGTTACCCACATTATGTATTTTTAGACAACCCAGTTCCTTACTGCTGGAGTCTGAATCCATCTTCTGTTCATCCGAACTGTTCTCTGTCACCTTGTGTACTTTTTTGTACTTCTCCTGCGGCGACTTTTTGCTGCTGGTCTTCTTTCCTGACCGGCATACTCTCGCTATGTGACCAAGTTTGCCACATTGCCTGCATTCTTTATCTTTGAACCAGCACTGGTTCTGGTCATGCGTTGTCCTTCCGCAACGATAGCACTTTACTGCGCCCAATGCCATTTCATTGGTGCTGAATTCCAATGGCCTTTGCTGTATCTCTGCAGCGCCTCGTGCTGCTGCCTCGTGTGATGCTGCAATGCTGAAAGCTTTGTCCAGCGTAAGATCCTTTTCCTCTAGCAGTCGCTTCTGGGTTCCTTCCCTTAGGAGCCCACACACAAACTTATCTCTCAGTGCATCTGCTAGTCCTGTACCGAACTGACAGTACTTTGATAACTTGCGCAGTTCGATTAAGAATTCAGCGTTGCTTTCCTCTTTAAGTTGAATTCTTTTGCAGAATTTAAATCGTTCCGCTATCAGCAGCAGCATGGGGTTTAAATGCTCTTGCAGGATAGTAACAATATCCGCGAAACTCTTTCCTACCAGTTTATCTGGTGTTACAAGGTTCCTTAATAACCCGTACGCCTTCGCACCCATCGAGTTTAATAGGGTTAGTGCTTTCTTATCCTCCGGTACCTCATTCGTTGTACAGTAAACTTCGACGTGTTCCACATAAGTGGCCCAATCTTCCACATCGCTATCAAAAGCAGTGATGTTACCCGTTTTTGGCATCCTTGTTGAGTTTCCTTTCCTTCGGATATGATTATTATTTTATTTTATTTTTTCCAAATGGCGGCTTCCTGCGCTTGGCGGCTTTTCCCGCGCTTGTCTTCTTCCCCCGCCGACTCAAAATGGCGATTACCGCGCTGTTGCCGTTCTCGCCTCCCAGCGGTCCTTTATTTTCCCCTACGCTGCTGCTCTTGTTCCCCGCCGCTCCCGCGGTCCTTGTGGACATAAACGCTTTTCTGGCTGCTGCGCGTCTCTGCCCCGATTGCAGTCCGGCCCCTGACACCGGCTGCGGTCGTGTTCTCCGCCCTTTTCATCATTTCCCTCCCCTTCTCTTACTGACAACTCGGCCGACTTCCCCCCCGTGCCGCTCGATCGGGCTTACCCGCCGCTGTTGTCGAAGGGATGTTCACTGATGTTTGACTTCGTGGCCAGAACCCAACCCGGGTTCCCGATTGCCTCCCGTGCTATGCAGTGCCCAGCAGGATGTTGAGGGTGGATGTCCTTGATCGACCCCCGTTTCAGAGGCGAAGCTTCCTTTGATGCAACTGCCGCTAGGTAAGATCAGACTCGTCGCCACTGTTGAGTCTGTGTTTCCAAATGTAGTTATGCTGAATAACTGGACACAGACTACAGAAATAATTAAACAGGTCTTTAGTAATTGAGGGTCAGGGCTGAACTGGAATACACTTTGCTCCACAGGGTTTATATACCGGTGTGGTCACCACCGGTACTACAATGTACAGGAGCCATCAAAAAGTAGTCCATCACCTTAAGGTATCCTCTTAAGGTGGTACAGGTTACATACACTACAACCCCTGTGCTCACTGACCTACATTGGCTCCTGGTTAAGCAACGCCTCAATTTCAAAACTCTCATCCTTGTTTTCAAATGCCTCTATGGCCTCACCCCTCCCTATCTCTATAATCTTCTCCAGCCCCACAACCCTCCAAGATATCTGCGCTCCTCTAATTCTACCCACTTGAGCATCCCTGATTATAATCACTCAACCATTGGCGGCCGTGCCTTCTGTTGCCTAGGCCCTAAGCTCTGGAATTCCCTTCCTAAACCTCTCCGCCTCTCTTTCCTCCTTTAAGATGCTCCTTAAAACCTACCTCTTTGACCAAGCTTTTAGTCATCTGCCCTAATTTCTCCTCATATGGCTCGGTGTCAAATTTTGTTTGTTAACGCTCCTGTGAAGTACCTTGGGCCATTTTACTACATTAAAGGTGCTATATAAATACAAGTTGTTGTTGTAGTAATCCCAGGGCTTGGCCTAGTAACCAGAGAATGGCATTTCAAATCCCACCATGGTATTTTGAGAATTTGACTGCAGTTTAAAAAATCTGAATATAAAAAGCTGGCATCAGTAATAGTGACCATGAGCTGTTGGATTGTCGTAAAAACCTAACTGGTTCACTAATGTTCTTCAGGGAAGGAAACTTGCCATCCTTAACCGGTCTCGGCCTATATGTGACTCCAGTCCCACACCAACATGGTTTACCCTTAACTGCCCTCTGAGGTGGCTGAGCAAGACACTAAATTGTATCAAACCCGCTACCAGCGGTTCAAGATGAAGGCCCACCACCACTTTCTCAGGGAAACTAGGAATAATGGACAATAAATGCTGGCCTTGCCAGTGATGCCCACATCCCGAGAAAGAATAAAACCATTCAGATAAAGCTATAGGCTCCCTCAGTAGCTGAGTGGGGAACTGCACTATACCTGACATGGTGCAGACTCACACAAACCAAGAAGGTTCCAGGTTAGAAATAACAACAGAAAACACTGGAAAAACTCAGCAGGCCAGGCAACATCCGTGGAGAGAGAAACAGAGTTAACGTTTCAGGTCGAAACCCTTCTTCAGAACTGAGAAAAAAGCAGGAAATTAAACAGATTAAAAGGCCAGTTTGAGGGAGGGGATGAAAGAACAAAAGGGAAGGTCTGAGAGGTGAAGAGACTTTAAGCAAACACGAGAAGGGAAACTGAAAGCAATGAAGATGAACAAGGTTGAAGAGCCAAACGAAGATCCCGTCGAAGAGAAGAGCAGAACTTCTTCAAGGTGGGCATGCCTAGAAGAGGTGTGGCAGTGAACCAAACACTAATACGATAGGCCACACATGCCAGCAGATAACTGACCCCGTGGCCAGGGAGAGGGTCATTGCAGCAAGGGCTCCAACTCCTGATTACTGTCCAGAGACTCCTGCTAGAAGGTGCTGATTGTAGACATTGCTAGGGAGACTCGTGGTCCTGGACCTTCCCGGGTACTCGCGGTCCTGGGCCTTCCCAGGTATTCGCGGTCCTGGGCCTTCCCGGGTACTCGCAGTCCTGGGCCTTCCCGGGTATTCGCGGTCCTGGGCCTTCCCGGGTACTCGCAGTCCTGGGCCTTCCCAGGTATTCGCGGTCCTGGGCCTTCCCGTGTACTCGCAGTCCTGGGCCTTCCCGGGTATTCGCGGTCCTGGGCCTTCCCGGGTACCTGCGGGCCTGGGCCTTCCCAGGTACCCACGGGAAGAGGCCCACATATCCCAGGGGCGCAGGCAGATCGCAAGTTCCCCGGGATCACGTGGGCCGGACCAATGATTGAAAGAAGGGGTATCCCCATTCATGCTTATCGGGATTCTGTATGTACGGAAACCACTAAGCACGAATGGGAATACCCCCAAAAAACACACATACACTTCAAATACATTTTTAAAAATCACATATTTAAAATTAATTAAAATGGCATTTAATTAACTATTTAAAACATAAGAACATAAGAGCATAAGAAATAGGAGCAGGAGTAGGCCATTCGGCCCTTCGAGCCTGCACCGCCATTCAATGAGATCATGGCTGATCTAATTCCTCAACTCCATTCACCAGCCCTCTCGCCATATTCCTTGATGTCTTTACTAGTCAGAAATCTATCGACTTCTGTTTTGAATATACCCAATGACTGAGCCTCCACAGCCCTCTGGGGTAGAGAATTCCAAAGATTCACCACCCTCTGTGAAGAAATGTCTTCTCTTCTCAATCCTGAATGGCCTACCCTTTATCCTGAGGCTGTGGCCCCTGGCTCTAGACTCCCCAGCCAAGGGAGACATTCTCCCAGTATCCACTCTATCAAGCCCTGTAATAATTTTGTATGCTTCAACGAGATCACCTCTCATTCTTCTGAATTCAAGAGAATACAGGCCTAGTTTACTCAATCTCTTTTCATACGACAGTCCTGCCATCCCAGGAATCAATCTCAGGAACCTTCGTTGCACTCCCTCTATGGCAAGTATATCCTTCCTTAGGTAAGGATACCAAAATTGCACACAGTACTCCAGGTGTGGTCTCACCAAGGTCCTACATAATTGGAGTAAGACTTCTTTACTCCTGTACTCAAATCCTCTTGTAATGAAGGGCAGCATACCATTTGCCTTCCTAATGGCTTTAATTTTTTGAAAAATAAATGTACATGTTTTAAAGGGGCTAAAATTAACTTACCTTATTGTATAGGTTTTAAATTGTATAAATTATTGATAAAATGTTATTATTCTATTTTTTAAAAGTCTTACGCTGGTAAAAGCAGGCCTTACACCTGCTTTTTACCAGGCATAAGAGTTACACGGGCATTCACTGGGCAGAAGTTGGGAAAATAACGCAACTCTCCGTCCACGGAGGCCCTTTTCCTGAGGATGCGAAGGATCTGTCAAGAAAATTCTGTGACAGATCGCAAGTTGCAGGTTTTAGCGCATGCCTAAACCTGGAATTTGTGCAGCCCCTATGGGGGCGTGCGCACCTTGTGGCCGCAAATTACGGCCCATAGGTTGAGGTTGGACTGTGCTTGGCTGGGATGACTTACTGCCATGGTCAAACAACCTGGTGACACTCACTGCCTATGATCACACATTAATAATGGCTGCTTGGGATGGCCAGCGATGGGATGCTTGTATGTGTGGATCTACTGTACCTCATCAGATTTCAACTGTGCTCACTTCACATATGCTGCAGTACATAAAATTGCACAGCCTAATGTAGGCAAAGGAGATGTGACCCTGCACTCCAGTGGGAATTTGACATAAATCTCTATTGGATTAGTGTCTTTGGGCTTTAATTTGATCAGTAACCCTCCTCAACACTTGACATGAGCCATTCTTAGGGACAAGCAGAGCTTCTCTCAGTTCATACTGAGCTGGATATCCTGACATAAGAGTTTCCATTCTTTCGCCTGCCTGTGAATTAAAATAAGATCCCCTCAAACAGAGCATGGGAAATCTGAAGTGCCTCATTTTACTGCTTACTGTAACATATTTGTCACTTATCATAGGGAACAATGGCGAAAAGGACTGAAGCACGCTGCATCACTGAAAGCTGTTTGTGTGTGTATGAGGTAAAGTTGGGATTTGTTGCAATTTCCCATATCATGGAATTTTTCAGTGAATGCTGTTGAAATATTGATTGTGCTGTGCAAACAGGAAACAGATTATTGATCCCAAACAACTGTCTTGCTTGCAGGCAGATATGTAGGTTAAGTTCCGAGAGACGTTAAGCTGGATGTGACTTTGTGCTGCTTTAATGTATTGGGCTTGCATCAATCTGCATTAAAGCTGCTGATATACCAGAAGGGGTTACTGAGCTTGACAGCATGATCGAGTGGAATTACCCACTATCCATACGGCCATTTCAGTGATAAATTTGGATCCCTCAGATTGACCCCTCGCTCTCAATGCTCCCTCTCACATTTCCCGATGGAGGGAGGAAGTTCTTAACATTCTGGGAATGAAATGAGTTGGAGGACTCGAAATGTGGGGGCAGATTCTCATCGTTAATGTCCCTGGAACAGAGCTGCAAACATATGCAAGCTGCTTGAGCCCATCCCCCCGACCCCGGACAGTTAAGTTAACCCTTTCAGTGAGGGATCTTGGAAGGGGTAATGAACCAGAACAGATAGGAGCAATAAGAGTAAGAGAGCATCTTAGTAGTAGTGATCCAACATAGTAAGGCACAATTAGGATTGAGAGTGACATAAGTAGCACAAAGACTAAGGTAACACTGGAAACTCTTTTTTATCTGGCACTGACGGAACCGGCGTGTTGCCGGTTTATCAAAATTTCCAGATAATGGAGAGGGTTATCTACCGAGGCTATTTTTAGCAAGAAAAATAAAAAAATCAAGAAATGTGCAGTATACAGTAATTGGGTACTCACCTATAGAATGTTGTGTTAAATGGATGGTGGAAGATGCTTGATTAAGTACAGTACTGCCAGTGGAGGGTAATCCATAACTCTTTAATTATTTAACAGTAAAACAAAAATTATAAACGACTGTACAGTACAGTACAGTATAAAGTACTGTGGTTGACTGTACACTTATTACAAGTCAACTGGTTCATCAGGAATATCCATGTCAGCTGGGTCATCAGGGTCATGCACTTCAACAGATTCTTCAGGCATTTCCACTGCTCCAACTCTTTTGGAAGCTTTCCTAAAGATGTCCCGGATATCTGCTTGCTTAGTGGACTCTTGCCTTTTTTGTAGAAAGGTGGAATGCAGAATATGGAGGTGCATAACTTCTTGGGCAGAATAGCAAGGATGCCTTTCAGCAAATTTGAGGAATAAAGCAAATCCTTCTGCAGCTTTAGCCCAAGAAATCGTCTTCTCTTCAGAAATCTCATCCTCTTCACTTTCCATCTCACTTTCCTTTTCTTTCTTTGGATTCAAAACATTTTCCATTATTTCATCATCACTTAGCATATGCACAACAGCAACTTCTCTATCTACATCAACCCACTGCTCAATATCACTTTCACTGAGGTGATGTAGAGGGTTTGCTGGGTGTACATTTTTCAGCATGCCAGCCATTTCCATTACTGTACGCCTCTTGGGACGAACATTGAACCCATGAAATTCCTCCTCTGAAGAAGAACCTTCAGCAAACATTACAGAAGGCCACAATTTGTGCCAGGCTTGTCTCAAAGTATGACCTTTCACCAAGTTCCAGGAACATGCAGCATTAAAGATGGCATCTTTAAGATTGTATTCCTTCTGAAATGCGTGAATATTGTCATCTTGGCTTATCAGTTTACGTAGGAAGTCTTTCTTGTAATGACACTTGAGATTTTGGATAACGCCCTTGTATGGGGTGCTGTGTGTGTCAGCTTCACCTCTGACTCCTTTGAGCGGTTCGAATCGCTCCCACTCCCTTGGTTCTAGACCTGGACTTATTTGGGTGTTGTAATGAAATTGCAACAGACAACTGAGTTGTTGAAAAGAACTTGGATTTTATTTGAGACAAGAAAATATACACAACACAATAAATCTTATCACTCTAAAAGGGGGAACACTTTGGAATATGCGAGGGAGAATGACAGTAGACAAAAATACCTACCCCTCCCAATCCCACTATACTGGCTGGCTCGTTAAGGGCCACTTGATTGGTCCCATTTAGTTAACTGGTTTCGGGATAGCTTCCTGAGTAGTTGAAGAAGGTGTAAAGTGGTTTTAAATGTCTCAAAGTCTTTTAATCTTAGATTTCCTGTAAGGCCTTCAAATTCTGTGCAGGTTCTTTTATGCATGGGTTTTAATGGGCTTTGGGCTTTAGGTGAGGCTGGGGTTTTCATTGATTTATTGATTGAATGCAAATTCCCAGATAGGGGCTGAGTTTCGTTTATTGTTCCTCCCAGACAGTCTGGCTACTTTCGAATACACAAACTGTTCCTCTGCAGAGGTCAATCCCACATTCCTGTCGCAGCCTTTTCCTACAAGTCTGAACATGTCCTTATAAACCAACCAAATCTTCCTGGGATTTTGATTTAAATCCTTTTTGCCCAATAACTCTGAAACCAGTCCAAAAATCTCTTCCTTAAATTAAACTCTTTGAAATCTTTCTGTTTGGCCCAACCACACTGTTGTCCTTTTTTACAGATTTCTTCTGTGATGTTCCAAAATCACTTAAAAAATGACCTTTCCTTCTGTCCTGGGGTTGTGCAGAAATTTTGAGAACCCTACACCGTGGTCCATGGGTTGTATGAGAGAAGTTACATTTGGTGGCAAATAAATGGTGAAAATATTTCCCGAAACCAACTCGGATGCATGCGGATGGGCTCTACAATTATCAAGCAATAAAATGCATTTGCTATCTTCAGGTTTCCCTATTCTATTGAAATGTTCCCTCACAGATGGAACAATAATATAATGGAACCAATTCGAAAAGATTTCCTTATCCATCCAAGCATTTTTTTGAGCTTTGTACTCAACAGGTAAGTGCCTCACATTTTTAAATGCACAGGGATTTTTATACCTCCCAATGACAAGAAGGTTAACCCGGTGTGATCCAGCAGTGTTCGCACATGTTAGCACGGTTACATGATCTTTATTTTTCTTGTAACCTGAAGCATTAGCCTCACTAACCCCAGTAAGCGTTGATTCTGGCAAAAACCTCCAAAATAAGCCAGTTTCATCGGCATTGTATAGCTGCGCTGGCGACAAATCATGTTGCTGCACAATCCAATTGAAATAATCACAGTATTCTTCTGATTTCTTCTCCCTGGAAATATCGAGTCGTCGTATCCCATGCCGTACTTTGATGCACGTTAGCCATCCCTCGGAGAAAGCACACTTGTCAGTGAGCTCCATCTTTGCGTAGAAATCCTTCGCTTTTTCAATTAGCATGGGTCCGGAAATCGGAACACCCTCTGAACGCTTAAGAGAAAACCAGTCATAAAGCACAGTATCCAGCTTTTCAAGCTTAGGCTTACGAAGTGTACGCCATTTCTCTACACCCTTAGATGTCTCCGAGCTTGAATAAAACTTGACCAGCTTATCCTTCTGCGATTTGATGTCATAGATTGTTGACGAACCGATTTTGAATTAATTCATAATGTTGATACGCTTCTCTCCCCTTTCTAATCATTGGCATATGTCGATTTTCTGTTTTAAAGTTAACACCACTCTCTTCCTTTTGCTTGGACCAACTTTTGGGATTTCCATAATGCAATGCAATGACTACCAGCAGCGTGGGAGACACACAGTACCCTTGTAAAATGGTGGATCAGAAGAGACTACCGGCAGCGCAGGAGAGTCAGACTCCTGTTACAGGGGTACTGAGGTGTTCCGACTTCTGACAGCGCCAAGAAGCCGAGTAGTGGCAGTTTGGAGAACTACCCCCACTGACTAACTCGGCCACCGCGGGAGACTCGGACTCGGCAACATTGCCGGCTATTGAGGTGTTGTTTTCGGAGTGAGAATTTTGCCGGTTAATAGAGAATTCCGGATATTTAGGTGCCGTTTAAATGAGAGTTTCCTGTAGCTTGAAAAAGAGCAAATTATAAGGAAATGAGGGTGGAACTAAAGACTAAAGAAGGTAAACTGGGAGAAAACCTTGAAAAACAAAGAGACAGTAAAATAGTGGGAAATCTTTTAAAAGAGTAATCAATAGACTTTGCCAGGCCCAGATGAGATGTATCCCAGGCTGTTAAGAGAAGCAAGGGAGGGAATAGCGGAGGCTTTAACCATCATTTTCAATTCTCTCTGGCTACAGGCGTGGTGCTGGAGGACTGGAGGACTGCTAACATTGTACTGTTGTTTAAAAAGGGAGTAAGGGACAGACCAAGAAATTATAGGCCAGTCAGCCTAACCTTAGTGGTGGGCAAATTATCGGACAAAATTCTGAGGGACAGTATTAATCGTCGTTTAGAAAGTGACGGATTAATCAAAGACAGTCAGCATGAATTTGTTAAGGGAAGGTCGTGTCTGACTAACTTGATTGAATTTTTTGAGAAGATAACAAGGAGGGTCGATGAGGGTAGCGCATTTGATGTAGTGTACATAGATTTTAGAAAGGCTCAGTACTAGGACCCTTGCTTTTCGTGGGATACATCAATGATTTAGCCTTCAATGTAGGGGGCATGATTAAGAAGTTTGCAGATAATACAAAAATTGGCCGTGTGGTTGATAGTGAGGAAGAAAGCTGCAGACTGCAGTAAGATATCAATGGACTGGTCAGGTGGGCAGAAAAGTGTCAAATAGAATTCAATCCGGAGAAGTGTGAGGTAATGCATTTGGGGAGGGCTAACAAGGCAAGGGAATACACAATCAATGGCAGGATACTGAGAAGTGTAGAGGAACAGAGGGACCTTGGAGTGCATGTCCACAGATACCTGAAGGTAGTAATATTATAGGTAGATAAGGTGGTTAAGAAGGCATACGGGATACTTTCCTTTGATAGCTGAGGCGTAGAATATAAGAGCAGGGAGGTTATGCTAGAACCATATAAAACGCAGGTTAGGCAGCAGCGAGAGTACTTCATACAGTTCTGGTCACCACATTACAGGAATGATGTGATTGCACTAGAGAGGGCACAGAGATTTACAAAGATGTGGCCAGGTAGAAAGTGCTTGGATGTGCACTTGAAGTGTTGTAACCTACAAGGCTATGGACCAAGAGCTGGAAAGTGGGATGAGGCTGGATAGCTCTTTTTCGGTCAGCACAGACACGATGGACCGAATGGCCTTCTTCTGTGCTGTAAATTTCTATGATTCTATTCTATGATTCTAAGAGAAATATATTCCACTTAAACCCCCAAACAGGCACGCTAATTATGGGGCACTATGGAGGAATAAAGAACTAAAGAGAAAATTGAATCTAAAGAAAAATTAATGTAAGAAGTACTTCGACAGTAAAGGAGAGATCAAAGATCTTAGGAGAGAAGTTTAAAAAACCATCAGGAAGGCAAAGAGAAATTACAAAATCAAATTATCAAGGAATATAAAAAATAATAAAGTGTTCTATAGACAGATAAATAACAAGGAAAATTAAAGTAGGGATCGGGCCTCTAAAGGATGAGCAAGATAACCTCACAGGCAATGTGCCCTTCAATTTTTTTTGGGTGCGTGGCCCCTTTAAGGAGCTGCGTGATCCATTCAAAATACCGCGCGGGCGCAGTTTCTCCCATTTAAAAGCCGGTGAGCAGGCCGCGCAGGAGCTCCACAGCGTTAGCTTAAAGGAAACATTGCTCATAGGTAATGACAGAGAAATGGCAGAATTATTGAATAACTACTTTGCCTCAGTTTTTACTGAAGAAGGTAATGAAATAGACATTTCACTGGAGGATGAGTTTAAACAGAATATTAATACAGGGGGTGTTGTGTATGTACCTTTAAGAGAAGTACTGATTCTATACTGCAGTACTGGCAGTGACCACCCCTGTATATAAAGCCATAGCAGGCTTCTGTATTTCAGTCTTAAGTTACCCTCTGTTCAGGTCGGGGTAGTCGTGGCCGAGTGGTTAAGGCGATGGACTAGAAATCCGTTGGGGTTTCCCCCACGGATGTTCAAATCTTAAATAAAAGAGTACCCTCTGTTCAGTAAATACCTGTTATTATTGTTCTCCTGCAGTCCGTGTATTATTTATACTCGGACACTACATTGGCGACGAACAGGTGCGAACTCACCTGCAGTACTGCAGCACCTCACGGGGATCTTTCCCTGAGAAGAAGCTTTTGGAGGTCGAAGTCAGAACAACAGGCGTCGACCGCGGGCAACCGCCCAAGGATCCATCGGAGTTCGGAGAGTTGCAGGAGAGGCTGTGGAGAGCTGGGCTTGGCTCCCCAGTCAAGGTGTTCCAGCAAATCGTGCTGGTAGCAGGTAGTGCGCTGACCCTTCCGGACTGCGGCGGGCTCGAGCTCGATCGAGCGGCTCTGCAAAGGGGCCGTGCAGCGTCATCGGGAGGAAAAGAGAGAGAGAGAGAGGGTGGAGCACACAGGGCGCGGTCGGTGCTCAAGAACCGGGCAGCGTAGCGAAAATTAAACAAGGGGAAGGAAAAGTGAGACGCGCCAAAGCCGCGGGTCGCCGCCATTACCCTGCAGAACGCTAGGAGCAGTGTGGCAGCAAGGGGAAGAAGGAAAAGCGTGGGAGGTGCCATTTTATTCCATTGGGGAAGAAGGAAAAGTGCGGGAGGTGCCATTTTAATCCATTGGTGAAGAAGAAAAAGCGCGGGAGGCGCCATTTTAAATCACCCAAGATGCCGAAAAGTGGCAGTATCACTGCTTTCAACAACGAGGTAGAAGACTGGACCACGTATGTGGAAAGAATTGAAGTGTACTGCAAGGCAAATGAGGTGGCCGATGGAAAGAAGGCGTCGGTATTATTAAATTTGATGGGCGCGAAAACGTACGGCCTATTGCGGAATTTAATTACCCCAGCTAAACCAATGGAGAACAGTTTTGAAGAGATTGTTAATACTGTAGTGTCCGAGGATCAATAATACTCAGACTGCAGGAGAACAATAAAACAGGTATTTACTGAACAGAGAGTAATTCAAGACAGAAATACAGAAGCCTGCTATGGCTTTATATACAGGGGTGGTCACTGCCGGTACTGCAGTATAGAATCAGTTCTTCTCTTAAAGGCATATACACAACAATTCCTCCCCTTTTAGATAAACAGTACATAACATTCATTTAACAACTAAATAATAACTAATTACAATTACAATTTTCTCTGTACTATATACATCAACTGAAATAATCATTTATAAGTTCAGTCTTTGAGGAGGCTTCCTGATCCTGACTGGATAGTGCCTTTCTCGAGTATCCTGTTCTTGCGGTGGAGTTGATTCTTGTAGTGTATGTGCCTTTAAGAGCCCCAGGTGCGCTGTAATGCCGGTAATGGCCACTCGGGCTATATAAGCCTGTATATTGTGTATATCCATTAGAATCCCCCCAGACTTTGCTTAGTAAACACCTATGAACCAACTCCTGTCTTCAGTGTCTTTATCAACACACGGACACTACAGTGGCGACGAAGTGGAAACGGACTTACCTGCAATTCGGCAGCACCTCCAGGACATTGATTCCTCGGGCGTCCAGAAGACTCAAGAAAGTGAGAGAAGCTGTGGTTTCACCAGCTGGCCAAGCTGGTGGCAGGTACTGCGCTAATCCTTCCTGGGCGTCAGGCTGGGGCTCCAGCGGCTGGCTCTACAGCTGAGACAGGCAGCGAAATCGGAGGCAAGCAATAACGGATTGGGAGGGAGCACTCGGGAGACGGCTGGCGCGGCAAGCAGGTCGGCGTTCAGACCTGCAGAGAAAGTCCGGCGGGAACGAGTCTCCAACTGTAAACAAATAAAATAAAAAAATTAAAAAAACAAAGAACGGGAACCGCGGGAAACAGCGTTGTCATCGGCAGCAGCGGCGGGAAAGCACGGGAAGCGCCATATCTTTGCTGCTGAAAAGAAAGAAAAGCGCGGGAAGCGCCATATCATTTCCGAAATGCCTAAGTCTGGCAATATTGATGCTTTTGATAGCAAAATAGAGGATTGGACCACATACGTGGAAAGAGTAGAGGTATATTGCACTGCAAATGGAATAGAAGATGAAAAAAAAGCTTCAGTACTGCTGAACCTAATGGGCGCAAAGGCATACGGGATGTTACAAAATTTAATCACTCCAGCCAAACCAAAGGACAAGAATTTTAAAGAAATTGTTGATATCCTGCAGGAGCACTTAAACCCAACACCGCTGCTGATAGCGGAACGATTCAAATTCTTCAAGAGAAATCAAAACAAGAATGAAAGTAACGCTGATTAACTAACCGAATTAAGAAAGCTATCAAAGTACTGCCAACTCGGGGCAGGACTAGCAGATTATCTTTGAGACAAATTCGTTTGTGGTCTCTTAAGTGAAGGAACACAAAAAAGGCTGCTTTCTGAAAAAGATTTAACATTGGACAAAGCCTTCAGTATGGCTGTATCATACGAAGCAGCAGCAAGAGGAGCTGCAGAGATACAACAAAAGACACAGGACTTCGGCACCCATGAAATGACACAGGGTTTCGAAAGATGTTATCGCTGCGGCAGATCCACCCATAACCAGAAGGACTGCTGGTTCAAGGACAAAGCATGCAGGCAATGCGGAAAGATTGGACACATTGCACAGGTATGCCGATATGGACAAAATAAATCCACAGACAGAAAAAAAAATCAATAAAGGAAAGTACAGGAAGGTACAAATGATGACGGACAGTAGCTCCGAAGACCAGAAGAGTGATAGCGACTCCGAAAACAAGAGACTAAGCTGTCTCAAATTACATAATGTACCTGCCAAAGATGATTACCAAACCATTTGGGTTACCCTCACGATAGCAGGGTCCCCTGTTAAAATGGAGCTAGATACAGGATCAGCTCTAACCGTAATAAATCGACGGGATTACGAGAGGCTATTTTCGCATATACCTCTAAAAGACACATATCCATTATCTTAAAAACATATACGGGGCAGAAAGTATACCCCAAAGGAAAAATAAGGGTGCCTGTTGTATACAACGGCAAAGAAATACAAAAGTTGTATTTATACATTCTACAAGATGGTGGTCCACCGTTGTTGGGACGTGAATGGATCAGAAAGATACGTTTAGACTGGCACTCCATTCAGGCACTGACGGTGACCAGTAAGAAAATAAACAATGATGACATCATACCTAAACGATTAAAAGACATCTTGGCCAACGCCAAAGAAGTGTTTCAAGAGAAACTAGGAACCTTGAAAGGCATCACCGCCTCAATAAAAGTGGAAGATGCAGCAATTCCGAAATTTTTTAAGGCAAGACCGGTGCCATACGCAATTCGTCCAGCAGTCGAAGCAGAGCTGGAGAATTTGGAAAAGGCAGGCGTATTATCCAAAATAGATTGGAGCGACTGGGCAACACCCATCGTTCCAGTCATGAAAAAAGCATTGAATAATGATAAATCTGAAAAACAAAGAAAAATTCGCATCTGTGGAGACTTCAAGGTGACTGTAAACCCGGTCCTTCACACACTACAGTATCCTCTTCCGAGGATAGAAGATATTTTCGCCTCACTATCCGGAGGGAAATGTTCCACCAAAATTGACTTGGCACAGGCATATCTACAGATGGAGGTTGAGGAGGCCTCTAAAAGTATCTCACGATAAACACACACAAAGGCCTGTACCAGTACAATCGACTGGTTGTTGGAGTAGCATCAGCTCCAGCTATCTGGCAAAGAGCTATGGAGCAAGTCCTGCAAGGGATTCCGGGGACTCAATGCTACCTAGACGACATCCTTGTAACAGGAGAAAACGACAACGAGCACCGTGCCAATTTGGAGCAGGTGCTCACTAGGCTGAAAGAACGGGGCCTACGAGCAAATCACCCCAAGTGCGAATTTTTCCAAAATCAGATATCATATTGTGGCCACATAATTAATAAGGAAGGGTTGCATAAGTCACCTGAGAAAATTGAAGTGGTCATAAAAGCCCCAGCACCTGAAAATGTTTCACAATTAAGGTCGTTCCTGGGATTAATAAATTACTATCATAAATTTTTACCGAACTTATCAACTCTTCTACACCCTCTTAATGAACTTTTACAAACAGGAGTGATTTGGAAATGGAACGAAGACTGGAAACGTGCCTTCCATAAATGCAAAGACTTAATCACATCCGAAGAAGTTTTGGCTCATTACAACCCATCATTGCCAATCAGACTGGCGTGCGATGCATCCCCTTACGGCATAGGAGCAGTATTATCCCATAAATTTCCTGATGGCTCAGAACGACCGATAGCTTTTGTGTCACGCTCATTAAACTCAGCTGAGCGTAACGATGCCCAAATCGACAGGGAAGCACTCAGCCTGGTATGGGGAGTGAAGAAATTCAACCATTACCTACACGGACAAAAATTTACCTTGTTGACTGACCATCAACCCCTCATCTCCATATTCAACCCTAAAAAGGGTGTTCCCATTATGACAGCGCAAAGGCTACAGAGGTGATCCCTTTTTCTAGGGGCACACCAATACAACATAGAATACAAAGGATCAAAACAGCATGGGAATGTTGACGGTTTATCGCGCCTACCGTTGCCAATGGTAGAAGAGGCACCGACAGTAGACCCAGTAGAGATGTTCCACTCTACCATAGTGGAATGTCTACCAGTAACAAATTCTGCCATTGAAAGGGAGACGAGAAATGACCCGACTCTCTCACGGGTCTACGATTTAACAGTGAAGGGATGGCCAGCACATGGCGAACCACTGTTGCCAGCATTCTCGCAAAGAAGAGAACAGCTGTCAGTGTGCCGAGGAACCTTGATGTGTGGATCCAGAGTGGTGATTCCACCCAAACTCCAGGATAAAGTGCTAAAGGAACTTCATGAGGGGCATCTGGGTGGAGTGAAAATGAAGAACCTAGCTAGGGCGTTTGTATGGTGGCCAGGTATCGATGGAGACATCGAAGAAATGACCAAGAGCTGCCTAGGATGCCAGAAGGTCCAAAACGCTCCACCACAAGCCCCTCTACATCCATGGGAGTGGCCCTCATCTCCCTGGCAAAGCGTGCACATCGACTTTGCTGGTCCATTTATGGACTCAATGTTCTTAATCGCGGTTGATGCACACTCCAAGTGACCGGAGGTAATAAAGATGTCCTCCACCACCACGGAAAAAACCATCACAGTATTAAGGACCATATATGCCAGGAATGGGCTGCCTGAACAGATCTGTTCTGATAATGGACCGCAATTTGTGTCCGAAGAATTCAGAAAGTTCTTAAAAAACAATGGGGTTAAGCACTACACGTCCGCCCCATACCATCTCACCACCAATGGATTGGCTGAAAGGTTTGTCCAGACCTTCAAGAAGGCCATAAAGGCCATGGGTAATGAAGACATAAAACTTCAGCACAAGGTGGATAACTTCTTATTCGCATACAGGAATGCAACACATATGGTTACCAACCAAACTCCCGCCATGATGTTCTTCAATAGAAACCTAACATGCCGGCTGGATTTGGTCAAGCCCAACATCAGAAGGGACGTGAAGAACCGGCAGTTTCAAGGCATGAATGAAAGGCCAACTAGAACCTTCCAGATAGGTCAACAAGTTTTGGCCCGGGACTACCGTACCGAGAAATGGCAGCCTGGAACTATCTGCACACGACTAGGACCACTGATGTATACCGTGGACAACGGAGAAAGCATAATAAGGCGCCATGCTGACCAAATCATCAAGTCATCCGAAAAGGGACAACCTACACCACAACTCTATACGTCGAACGATGAAGTAGAGATACCCATATCTACCTCCGATCCGGTGATACAGGAACCCGATGAACCCGACACTGGCATTCAAGCCGAATCAGCCTTGCGAAAATAACCTACTACACCACCAGAAACTACTACACCCCCGAGGCGTTATCCGGACCGAGTCAGGAAGCCTCCTGAGAGACTGACTTATAATTAATTAACTACAGCAATGTGTATATTATTTTTCTTATAACATGTAATTAATAATTACTTAAAATATGATGTACTGGTTAACTAAAAGGGGAGGAATTGTAGTGTATGTGCCTTTAAGAGCCCCAGGTGTGCTGTAATGCCGGTAATGGCCACTCGGGCTATATAAGCCTGTATATTGTGTATATCCGTTAGAACCCCCCCCCCAGACTTTGCTTAGTAAACACCTATGAACCAACTCCTGTCTTCAGTGTCTTTATCAACACACGGACACTACAATTCTGGCTCATTTTCATTGGTTGGTTCATCAGCTTCCAATACCACTGCCTCCGAGGTAGACGCAATCTGTACTTCGCGTTGATTACCAGGTGCACCTGCTCGTGGTATGGGTTTGGCTTGTTCCTGTGACTCTAGAATCTGGTCAGCATGGCGTCTCACGATGCTCTCTCCAACGTCCACTGTATACATTAGTGGTCCCTGCTGTCTGCATATCGTTCCTGGCTGCCATTTTTCTGTTCGGTAGTCGCGGGCCAAGACTGGTTGCCCTATCTTGAAGCTCCTGGTTGGCTTCTCATTTATGTGCTGGAATTGCTTATCCTCAACATCTCGTCTTATGTTTGGTTTGAGCAAATCCAGGCGACATCTTAGCCTTTGGTTGGTGACTGCAGATGTCGCATTCTGGTAAGCAAACAAGAAATTATCCACCTTGTGTTGTAGTGGTATGTCGTCATTATGCATTGCCTTTATGGCCTTTTTAAAGGTCTGAACAAACCTCTCAGCCAATCCATTTGTGGCTGGATGATATGGGGTAGATGTGTAATGCTTCACCCTATTATTCCTCAGAAACCTCCGGAAATCCTCTGACACAAACTGTGGCCCATTGTCGGAGCAAATCTGTTCTGGCAAGTCATTCCTGGCGAAGATGGTCCGTAGGACTGCAATAGTTTTCTCTGTGGTGGTGTAGGACATTTTGATGGCCTCTGGCCATTTCGAATGGGCGTCCACAGCGATTAGGAACATTGAGTCCATAAATGGACCAGCAAAATCAATGTGTACCCGTTGCCATGGAGATGAGGGCCACTCCCATGGATGTAGCGGGGCCTGTGGTGGAGCGTTTTGGACCTTCTGGCATCCTGTGCATCTCTTGGTCATATCCTCGATTTCTTTATCGATTCCCGGCCACCACACAAACGCCCTGGCTAGGCTCTTCATTTTTACCCCTCCCAGATGACCCTCATGAAGCTCATTGAGCACTCTATCTCTCAACTTGGGTGGAATTACCACTCAGGATCCACACATCAAGGTCCCCCGGCACACTGACAGCTGTTCTCTCCTTGGCGAGAATGCTGGCAACAGTGAGTCGCCATGTGCTGGCCATCCCTTCACCGTCAAATCATAGGCCCGAGAGAGTGTCGGGTTATTTCGGGTTTCCTTCTCTATACTTGAGTTTGTAACAGGTAGACATTCGACTATGGTTGCATGGAATATCTCAACAGGGTCCACTGCAGGTGCTTCCTCTACCGTAGGCAACGGTAGGCGCGACAGCCCATCAGCGTTTCCATGCTGTTTCGTACCCTTGTACTCTATGTCTACTGATGTGCCCCTAGAAAAAGTGACCATCTTTGCAGCCATTGCGCCGTCATCACCGGAACGCCCTTCTTTGGGTTAAAAATGGAGACCAGGGGCTGATTATCAGTTAGTAGGGTGAATTTCTGCCCGTGCAGATAGTGATTGAACTTCTTCACCCGCCACACCAGGCTGAGGGCCTCCCTGTCAATCTGGGCGTAGTTACGCTCGGCTGAGGTTAACGAGCGCGACGCAAAGGCTATTGGCCTCGCTGAACCGTCAGGGAATTTGTGTGACAGCACCGCTCCGATGCCATAGGGAGACGCATCACATGCTAACCGAATCAGTGGTGTTGGATTGTAGTGGGCCAATACTTCTTTTGAAGTGATTATGCATTTACATTTCTGAAAGGCACGCTTACACTCATCACTCCATTTCCATGTTACTCCAGTTTGAAGTCGGGCATTCAGTGGGTGCAGAATTGTAGATAAATTCGGCAAGAACTTATGGTAGTAGTTCACCAACCCGAGGAACGACCTCAGTTGCGACACATTTTCCGGTGCTTGAGCCTTGACTACAGCCTCAATCTTGTCCAGCGACTTATGCAACCCTGCCTCAAAAATCATGTGGCCACAATACGAGACTTGTCTCCTGAAGAACTCGCATTTGGGGCGGTTGGCTCGTAGCCCATATTCCTGTAATCTCGTGAGCACCTGCTCCAGGTTGGCAAGGTGTTCACTGTCATTTTCCCCCGTAACCAGGATGTCGTCCAAATAACACTGGGTCCCCGGGATCCCTTGCAGGACTTGTTCCATCACCCTCTGCCAAATAGCCGGGGCTGATGCTACCCCGAATACCAGTCGATTGTACTGGTAAAGGCCTTTGTGAGTATTTATCGTGAAGTATTTCCTAGACGCTTCTTCCACCTCCATTTGTAGATACGCTTGGGCCAGATCAATCTTTGTAAAGCGTTTCCCTCCAGATAGTGAGGCAAAAATATCTTCTATCCGTGGAAGTGGATATTGTACTGTGTGCAGGACTGGGTTCACAGTTACCTTGAAGTCCCCACAGATGCGAACCTTCTTCGGTTCCCCAGGCGTGCTGCTCAATGATTTCTTCATTACAGGAACGATGGGTGTGGCCCTCTCGCTCCAGTCCACCTTGGACAGCACACCCGAATGCTCCAGACTCTCCAGCTCTGCTTCAACGGCTGGGCGGATCGCGTAAGGTACCGGTCTGGCCTTAAAAAATTTTGGGTTAGCGTTACCTTAGATTTTTATCATTGCCGTTACTCCTTTTAGCGTCCCAAGTCCTTGTTGGAGCACCTCTTTCGCGTCAGTTAGAATTTTTGACAGTCGTCCAGGTGTGACGTCGTCATCCTTTTTATCAGTCGCAGCTAGCGCCTGAATGGAATGCCAATCCAATTGTATTTTTCGGAACCATTCACGTCCCAATAATGGTGGTCCTCCATCTGGTAGTGTATATAAAGATACAGTTTCTGTGTTTCCTTGCTGCTGTATTCAACTGGCACCCTTATTTTTCCTCTGGGGTAGACTTTTTGCCCCGTGTATGTCTTCAATACAATGGACGTGTCCTTCAAGGGTATGTGTGGGAATAGCCGCTCAAAGTCTCGTCGATTCATGACAGTTAGGGCTGATCCTGTGTCCAATTCCATCTTTACTGGGGACCCTGGTATCATGAGGGTGACCCAAATGGTTCGATGATCCTCCTTTGCGATCACGTTGTGTAACTTTAGACAACTTAATCTCCTGCTCCCGGAGTCCTTATCACTCTCCTGATTTTCCGAACTACTGTCTGTCAATTTCTTTACTTTCTTGTACTTTTCCTTTGTAGTTCTTGTAGTGTTGGTTTCTTTCCCGACCTGCAGACTCTTGCTATGTGTCCCATTTTCCCCCATTGCCTGCATACTTTGTCCTTAACCCAGCAGTCCTTCTGATCATGGGTTGTTCTGCCGCAGCGATAGCACTTTTCTGCTCCATACGCCATTTCGTTAGCGCTGTATTCCTGTGGTTTCTGTTGTATTTCCGCAGCTCCCCGTGCTGCTGCTTCGTAGGATACTGCCACGCTGAAAGCCTGTTCTAGCGTCAGGTCCTTTTCCGAAAGTAGTCGTTTCTGGGTTCCTTCACTCTGGAGCCCGCAGACAAACTTATCCCGCAAGGTGTCTGCCAGTCCTGCTCTGAACTGGCAGTGCTTCGATAACTTGCCTAGTTCCGTAAGATAGTCAGCATTGTTCTCATCTTTGTGCTGGTTTCTTTTATGGAACTTGAATCTTTCTGCTATCAGCAGCGGTGTAGGGTTTAGGTGTTCCTGTAAGATATTAACAATCTCTTCAAAACTTTTCTCCATTGGTTTAGCTGGGGTAATTAAATTCCGCAATAGGCCGTACGTTCTCGCGCCCATCAAATTTAATAATACCGACGCCTTCTTTCCATTGGCCACCTCATTGGCGTTGCAGTACACTTCAATTCTTTCCACATATGTGGTCCAGTCTTCTACCTCGTTGTCGAAAGCAGTGATACTGCCACTCTTCGGCATCTTGGGTGATTTAAAATGGTGCCTCCCGCGCTTTTTCTTCTTCCCCAATGTAATAAAATGGCGCCTCCCGCGCTTTTCCTTCTTCCCCAATGGAATAAAATGGCGCCTACCGCACTTTTCCTTCTTCCCCTTGCTGCCACGCTGCTCCTAGCATTGTACAGGGTAATGGCGGCGACCCGCGGCTTCAGCGCGTCTCACTTTTCCTTCCCCGCGTTCTATCCTCTCCACGCTGCCCTGTTCTTGAGCACCGACCGTGCCCTGTGCGCGCCACCCTCTCTCTCTCTCTTCCTCCCGACGACGCTGCACGGCCCCTTTGCAGAGCCGCTCGATCGAGCCCGAGCCCGCCGCAGTCCGGAATGGTCAGCACACTACCTGCTACCAGCACGACTTGCTGGAACACCTCGACTGGGGAGCCAGGCCCAGCTCTCCACAGCCTCCCCTGCAACTCTCCGATGGATCCCTGGGCGGTTGCCCGCGGTCGACGCCCGCCATTCTGACTTCGACCTCCAAGAAGCTTCTCTTCAGGGAAAAGATCCCCGTGAGGTGATGCAGTACTGCAGGTGAGTTCAAACCTGCCCGTCGCCAGTGTTGTGTCCGAGGATCAATAATACTCAGACTGCAGGAGAACAATAAAACAGGTATTTACTGAACAGAGAGTAATTCAAGACTGAAATACAGAAGCCTGCTATGGCTTTATATACAGGGGTGGTCACTGCTGGTACTGCAGTATTGAATCAGTTCTTCTCTTAAAGGCACATACACAACAAATACCTTACAGGAACACCTAAACCCTACACCGCTGCTGATAGCAGAAAGATTCAAGTTCCATAAAAGAAACCAGCACAAAGATGAGAGCAATGCTGACTATCTTACGGAACTAGGCAAGTTATCGAAGCACTGCCAGTTTGGAGCAGGACTGGCAGACACCTTACGGGATAAGTTTGTCTGTGGGCTCCAGAGTGAAGGAACCCAGAAACGACTACTTTCGGAAAAGGACCTGACGCTAGAACAGGCTTTCAGCGTGGCAGTATCCTACAAAGCAGCAGCACGGGGAGCTGCGGAAATACAACAGAAACCACAAGAATACAGCCCTAACGAAATGGCGTTTGGAGCAGAAAAGTGCTATCGCTGCGGCAGAACAACCCATGATCAGAAGGACTGCTGGGTTAAGGACAAAGTATGCAGGCAATGGGGGAAAATGGGACACATAGCAAGAGTCTGCAGGTCGGGAAAGAAACCAACACTACAAGAACTACAAAGGAAAAGTACAAGAAAGTAAAGAAATTGACAGACAGTAGTTCGGAAGATCAGGAGAGTGATAAGGACTCCGGGAGCAGGAGACTAAGTTGTCTAAAGTTACACAACGTGATCGCAAAGGAGGATCACCGAACCATTTGGGTCACCCTCATGATACCAGGGTACCCAGTAAAGATGGAATTGGACACAGGATCAGCCCTAACTGTCATGAATCGACGAGACTTTGAGCGGCTATTCCCACACATACCCTTGAAGGACACGTCCATTGTATTGAAGACATACACGGGGCAAAAAGTCTACCCCAGAGGAAAAATAAGGGTGCCAGTTGAATACAACGACAAGGAAACACAGAAACTGTATCTTTATATACACTACCAGATGGGGGACCACCATTATTGGGACGTGAATGGTTCCGAAAAATACAATTGGATTGGCATTCCATTCAGGCGCTAACTGTGACTGATAAAAAGGATGACGACGTCACACCTGGGCGACTGTCAAAGATTCTAACTGACGCGAAAGAGGTGTTCCAACAAGGACTTGGGATGGTAAAAGGAGTAACGGCAACGACAAAAATCGAAGATAACGCAAACCCAAATTTTTTTAAGGCCAGACCGGTACCTTACGCAATCCGCCCAGTCGCTGAAGCAGAGCTGGAGAGTCTGGAGCATTCAGGTGTGCTGTCCAAGGTGGACTGGAGCGAGTGGGCCACACCCATCATTCCTGTAATGAAGAAATCATTGAGCAGCATGCCTGGGGAACCGAAGAAGGTTCGCATCTGTGGGGACTTCAAGGTAACTGTGAACCCAGTCCTGCACACAGTACAATAGCCACTTCCACGGATAGAAGATATTTTCGCCTCACTATCTGGAGGGAAACGCTTTACAAAGATTGATCTGGCCCAAGCGTATCTACAAATGGAGGTGGAAGAAGCATCTAGGAAATACCTCACGATAAATACTCACAAAGGCCTTTACCAGTACAATCGACTGGTATTCGGGGTAGCATCAGCCCCGGCTATTTGGCAGAGGGTGATGGAACAAGTCCTGCAAGGGATCCCGGGGACCCAGTGTTATTTGGATGACATCCTGGTTACGGGGGAAAATGACAGTGAACACCTTGCCAACCTGGAGCAGGTGCTCACGAGATTACAGGAATATGTGCTACGAACCAACCGCCCCAAATGCGAGTTCTTCAGGAGACAAATCTCGTATTGTGGCCACATGATTGATGAGGAAGGGTTGCATAAGTCGCCGGATAAGATTGAGGCTGTAGTCAAGGCTCCAGCACCGGAAAATATGTCGCAACAGAGGTCGTTCCTCGGGTTGGTGAACTACTACCATAAGTTCTTGCCGAATTTATCTACAATTCTGCACCCACTGAACGCCCTACTGCAAACTGAAGTCACATGGAAATGGAGTGATGAGTGTAAGCGTGCCTTTCAGAAATGTAAATGCCTAATCACTTCAAAAGAAGTATTGGCCCACTACAATCCATCACTACCGATTCGGTTAGCATGTGATGCGTCTCCCTATGGCATCGGAGCGGTGCTGTCACACAAATTCCTTGACGGTTCAGAGAGGCCAATAGCCTTTGCGTCGCGCTCGTTAACCTCAGCTGAGCGTAACTACGCCCAGATTGACAGGGAGGCCCTCAGCCTGGTGTGGCGGGTGAAGAAGTTCAATCACTATCTGCACGGGCAGAAATTCACCCTACTGACTGATCATCAGCCCCTGGTCTCCATTTTTAACCCAAAGAAGGGCGTTCCGGTGATGACGGCGCAACGGCTGCAAAGATGGTCACTTTTTCTAGGGGCACATCAGTAGACATAGAGTACAAGGGTACGAAACAGCATGGAAACGCTGATGGGCTGTCGCGCCTACCATTGCCTATGGTAGAGGAAGCACCTGCAGTGGACCCTGTTGAGATTTTCCATGCGACCATAGTCGAATGTCTACCTGTTACAAGCTTAAGTATAGAGAAGGAAACCCAAAATGACCCGACACTCTCTCGGGTCTATGATTTGACGGTGAAGGGATGGCCAGCACATGGCGACTCACTGTTGCCAGCATTCTCGCCAACGAGAGAACAGCTGTCAGTGTGCCTGGGGACCTTGATGTGTGGATCCCGAGTGGTAATTCCACCCAAGTTGAGAGATTGAGTGCTCAATGAGCTTCATGAGGGTCATCTGGGAGGGGTATAAATGAAGAGCCTAGCCAGGGCGTTTGTGTGGTGGCCGGGAATCGATAAAAAAATCGAGGATATGACCAAGAGATGCACAGGATGCCAGAAGGTCCAAAACGCTCCACCACAGGCCCCGCTACATCCATGGGAGTGGCCCTCATCTCCATGGCAACGGGTACACATTGATTTTGCTGGTCCATTTATGGACTCAATATTCCTAATTGCTGTGGACGCCCATTCGAAATGGCCAGAGGTCATCAAAATGTCCTCCACCACCACGGAGAAAACTATTGCAGTCCTACGGACCATCTTCGCCAGGACTGGCTTGCCAGAACAGATTTGCTCCAACAATGGGCCACAGTTTGTGTCAGAGGATTTCCGGAGGTTTCTGAGGAATAATGGGGTGAAGCATTACACATCTGCCCCATATCATCCAGCCACAAATGGATTGGCTGAGAGGTTTGTTCAGACCTATAAAAAGGCAATAAAGGCAATGCATAATGACGACATACCACTACAACACAAGGTGGATAATTTCTTGTTTGCTTACCGGAATGCGACACATGCATTCACCAACCAAGCTCCAGCCATAATGTTCTTCAACCGAAGGCTAAGATGTCGCCTGGATTTGTTCAAACCAAACATAAGACGAGCTGTTGAGGATAAGCAATTCCAGCACATCAATGAGAAGCCAACCAGGAGCTTCAAGATAGGGCAACCAGTCTTGGCCCGCGACTACCGAACAGAAAAATGGCAGCCAGGAACGATATGCAGACAGCAGGGACCACTAATGTACACAGTGGACGTTGGAGAGAGCATCGTGAGACGCCATGCTGACCAGATTCTAGAGTCACAGGAACAAGTCAAACCCATACCACGAGCATGCGCACCTGGTAATGAACCCGAAGTACAGATTGTGTCTACCTCAGAAGCAGTGGTATTGGAAGCTGACGAACCAACCAATGACAATGAGCCAGAATCAACTCCACCACCAGAACAGGATACTCGAGAAAGGCGCTATCCAGTCAGGATCAGGAAGCCTCCTCAAAGACTGAACTTATAAATGATTATTTCAGTTGATGTATATAGTACAGAGAAAATTGTAATTGTAATTAGTTATTATTTAGTTGTTAAATGAATGTTATGTACTGTTTATCTAAAAGGGGAGGAATTGTTGTGTATGTACCTTTAAGAGAAGAACTGATTCTATACTGCAGTACCGGCAGTGACCACCTCTGTATATAAAGCCATAGCAGGCTTCTGTATTTCAGTCTTAAGTTACCCTCTGTTCAGTAAATACCTGTTATTATTGTTCTCCTGCAGTCCGTGTATTATTTATACTCGGACACTATAGGGGGGATATAAAGACAGAAAATAATTGACAAACTAGCAAAACCAGAAGAGGATAAAAGCCCAGGTCCGGATGGTATGCACCCACGCTTACTCAAGAAAACTAGAAAGGCTATACATAACTTAAAGTTACATAGAATAGTGGATAGTGCCAGAGGACTGACAGACTGCTAATGTTGTCCCTCTATACAAAAAGGAGATAGAACAATACCTGGGAACTATAGACTACTCAGCTTAATGTCAGTGATAGGAAAGATACTGGAATCTATCCTAAAATAACTGATAGAAGAGCATCTGTAGACAGAAAACATAATTTAAAAAGTCAGCATGGATTCTGAAATGCTTAACTAATCGGATAGAATTCTTTGAAGATGTAATGGAAAGAGTAGACAAGGGTAATGCAGTAGGTGTCATATACTGCATTTGGATTTTCAAAAGGCCTTCAATAAGGTACCATACAGTAGGCTCATGATGAAGGTTAGGGCATGTGGAGTCAGGGGACAAATAGCTGAATGTTAAGCAAATTGGCTAAAAAAAATAGAAAGCAGAGATTAGGAGTAAAAGATAATTATTCAGATTGAAGGGAGGTAGAAAGTGATGTTCCACGAGGATCACTACTGGGACCACTGTTATCCATAATTTACATTAATGATTTGGACTTAGGAATAAGTAACTATCAAAATTTGCAAATGATACCAAACTGAGGGGTATAGCTAACACTGAGGAAGAATGCAGCATAACACAAGAAGACATTAGAAAACTTGCAGACCGGGCAGTTAAGTGTCAAATGAACTTTAACGTAGATAAATGTGAGGTGATGCACTTTGGTTGGAAAAACAGAAACATCACCTACACCTTAGAAAATAAGAAACTGAATGGGGTAGAAGAGCAAAGGGATCTAGGGATACAGGTGAACAAATTAAAAGCAGCATCGCAGGTCAACAAAGCAATTACAAATGCTAACAAAGCACTGGGATTTATTTCTGCGACATAGAATTCAAAAGTAGTGAAGTTATGTTAAACTTGTACAGGAGCCTGGTCAGGCAGCACTTAGAATACTGTGCACAGTTCTGGTCTTCAATACTATAAAAAGGACACAGAAGCACTGGAGAAACTGCAAAATGATTTACAAGAATGGTACCAGAAACGAGAGATTACAGCTATCGGGGAAAGATTGAACAGGTTGGGGCTTTTTTCTTTAGAAAAGAGAAGACTTAGAGGAGACTTGATAGAGGTCTTTAAAGTATGAATGGGTTGGACAGGGTAGATGTGGAGAGAATGTTTCCACCTGTGGAAGAATCTAAAACTCGGGCCATAAATACAGGATAGTTACTAATAAATCCAGTGGGGAAATAAGGAGAAATTTCTTTACTCAGAGAGTGGATAGAATGTGGAACTCGCTACCACAGGAAGTGGTTACCATGGGAAGCTTAGATGCTTTCAAAAGGAAACTAGACGAGTAGGTGAGAGAAAAGGGAATAGAAAGATACGCTGAAAGGCTGAGGTGAGGCTGATGGAATGTGAGGAGACTGGTGTGGAGTATAAACACCAGCACAGACTAGTTGGGCCGAATGGCCTGTTTCTGTGCTGTATATTCTATGTAATTCTATGTTACAACCCCTCCCCCACCAAGTAATAATGAACAATTCCAGTGCTACCCTGGGAATCGTTGATTAATAATACTTGATCAGATTCTGTAAGCTGCTGCCACCCTTTCTAGTTGGGGGAGAAATTGGCTAACCCCCGAAAATGGTGGCGGGGCTCACAATGCGCGATTAACCCACACTCCTTCATTGTGATGCAGGTAGGATGTTAAATAGGTGCTGCCTGCTCTTTGAAATGATTGCTGAGAGCAGCCAGCGCTCCCCGCGCTGTTCATTGGCTGCACACATCAGCGGGGGGCCCGATATTGTGAGTGGCCGCGCTACTTAAAGGCAGCCTGTACCTCTTAAAGGGGAGGTGCATTGTGACTGCAAGGATTGGTGAGAGTTTTTTCAAAAGGCAATCTGGGCTGTGATACTCTGAGCAATGGCTGAAAATGTGAGACAGCGAGCACCAAGGTTTTCAGACACTGCACTGGAGGTCTTGGTGGAGGAGGGGGAAAGGAGGAAAGATAGCAGGTGGCTCTCCAGACAGATACCCAGGAGGCAGTGGGAAGAAGTAGCGGTGGAGGTCAATGCCAGAAATGTAGCTCCAAGAACATGGATGCAGCGCAGCAAGAAGTTTAATGATCTGACACGAGTTGTCAAGGTCAGTGAGTTCATCTTCAAATACCATATCCTGCCAACTGCACCATTAGCCTCATCCTTCTTCTTCTTCTTCTTCTTAGGCAGTCCCTTGGAACTGAGGATGACTTGCTTCCACATTAAAAATGAGCTCGCAGGTGGCTGATTAGTCCAATGCCGGACCTACAGTCTCTGTCACAGGTGGGGTAGATGGTGGTTGAAGGGGCGGGTGGGTGGGGTGCTTGGGTTGACGTGCGCTCCTTGCGCTTGGCTTCCACTTGCCCCCGGCGAAGAGACTCGAGGTGTTCGGCGCCTCCCCGGATGCTTCTCCTCCACTTTGTGCGGTCTTGGGCCAGGGATTCTGTAGTGTATGTACCTTTAAGGGGAGAACTACTTTTTACAGCTCCTGTATACTGTAGTACCGGCAGTGACCACACCTGTATATAAACCCTGAGTAGGGATCTGTACTATTAGTTTTAGAGTAACCCTCATCCAGTAAACACCTGTTGATTGTTCCTCTGCAATCTCTGTCTATTTCTTCAAGGACACCATACATCAAGATTCACGGATTTAACATTGGCGACGAGGCGATTCGAACCTACCTGCAACTCTGCAGAGGAAGGCCGATTCCAGAGACACGGGCGTCGACCATCTGGCGGAGACTCCAGCAAGGCGGGCTGGCAACAGGTACGGCGCAGACCCTTCCCGCACAGCGGCGGCTAGAGCCGACCGACGGCACAGGAAAAGGCCGAGCAGCATTGACGGGAGCAGAGAGAGAGGGTAAAGCGCACAGGGTGCAGCCGGGGTTCAGGACTGAGTGGCGTCAACGAGAGAGGCACGCAGGAAAATGCGCAGAGCGCGGCCGGTGTTCAAGGGCTGAGCAGCGTCCGCGGGGGAAGAAAGGAAAGCGCGGGAGACGCCATTTGAGCCGCAGCGGAGAAGAAGGGAGAGTGCGGGAGATGCCATTTTTGAGCCGCAGCGGAGAAGAAGGGAGAGCGTGGGAGACGCCATTTTGAGCCACAGCGGAGAAGAAGGGAGAGCGCGGGAGACGCCATTTTTAGCCAGTCTAACCACACCCAGGGATGCCAAAGAGTGGCAGTGTCACAGCGTTTGACAATGAAGTCGAAGATTGGGCAACATATGTAGAACGCATAGAAGTGTACTGCAAGGCGAATGAAGTGGCAGATGCCAGGAAAGCACTGGTATTGTTGAATTCCATGGGTGCAAAAACGTATGGCTTACTGCGAAACTTTGTAACCACAGATGAGCCAGCGGAAAAAGGATTTTGAAAGAATAGTGGCAATCCTACAGGACCACTTAAACCCCACACCGCTGCTGATAGCAGAAAGGTTTAAGTTTCACAAAAGGAAACCAGCAGCAAGAAATCTCCACAGGAGAAGTGCAAAAAGGTACATAAGGTGACGGAGAGTAGTTCAGACGAAAAGAAAAGTGATACAGACTCCGGAAGCAAGAAGCTGGGTTGTCTGAAACTACATAATGTAATCAAAATGGAGGATCACCAAACTATCTGGGTCACGCTCAAGATAGACGGAGTCCAAGTGAAAATGGAATTGGACACAGGATCAGCCCTAACAGTCATAAACCGAAGGGGCTACAAGCGGCTGTTCTCACATATAGCCTTGAGAGATACAGAGATTGTCTTGAAGACGTACACGGGGCAAAAAGTCTACCCCAAAGGAAAAATAAGGGTGAACGTTATATATAACGGCAAGGAAACACCAAAAATGGACCTATATGTATTGCCAGATGGAGGACCACCACGACTAGAATGTGAATGGATCCAGAAGATACAGCTAGATTGGCATTTTATACAAGCACTGAATGTAGGTGCCAAAAAGGATGACGACGTCACACCTGGACGACTGTCAAAAATGCCAACTGACGCACAAGAAGTGTTCCAGGAGGGACTCGGAACACTAAAAGGCATAACAGCGACGATCAAAATAGAGGAAAATGCAAGCCCAAAGTTTTTTAAGGTCAGACCGGTGCCTTATGCGATCCGCCCAGCCGTCGAAGCAGAGCTGGAAGGTTTGGAACGTTCTGGAGTACTGTCCAAAGTGGACTGGAGCGAGTGGGCTACAACCATCGTTCCTGTAATGAAGAGGTCGTTGAGTAATACGCCTGGGGTACCAAAGAAGGTTTGCATCTGTGGGGACTTTAAGGTGACAGTGAACCCAGTCCTTCACATGGTACAATATCCGCTTCCACGGATTGAAGATATTTGCGCCTCGCTATCTGGAGGAAAATGCTTCACTAAGATTGATCTGGCCCAGGCGTACCTGCAAATGGAGGTAGAAGAAGCCTCGAAACAGTACCTCACGATCAACACTCATAAAGGTCTCTACCAATACAACTGGCTGGTGTTCGGGGTAGCATCAGCTCCGACTATTTGGCAAAGGGCAATGGATCAAGTCCTGCAAGGGATTCCAGGGACCCAGTGTTATTTGGACGACATCCTGGTCACGGGCGAAAATGACAGTGATCACCTCGCCAACCTGGAGCAGGTGCTCACTAGATTGAAGGAATATGGGCTCTGAGCTAATCGCCACAAATGCGAGTTTTTCCAGAAGCAGATCTCGTATTGTGGCCACGTTATTGATGAAGAGGGGTTACATAAGTCCCCTGAAAAGATTGAGGCAGTAGTCGAGGCTCCAGCACCGGAAAATGTGTCACAACTGAGGTCGTTCCTCGGGCTGGTGAACTACTACCATAAGTTCTTGCCAAATTTGTCTACCGTACTACACCCACTGAACACCCTACTGCAAACGGGGGTACCATGGAAGTGCAATGACGAAAGTAAATGAGCTTTCCAGAAGTGCAAAGAATTGATCACATCAAAAGAGGTGTTGGCTCATTTCAACCCAGCACTATCAATTCGGTTGGCGTGTGATGCATCACCCTATGGTATTGGAGCGGTGCTGTCGCACAAATTCCCGGACGACTCGGAGAGGCCAGTAGCCTTTGCGTCTCGGTCACTAACCTCAGCCGAGCGTAACTACGCCCAGATTGACAGGGAGGCCCTCAGCCTAGTGTGGGGAGTGAAAAAGTTCAACCACTATCTGCACGGGCAGAAGTTCACCTTGCTGACTGACCACCAACCACTTGTCTCCATCTTTAATCCAAAGAAGGGCGTTCCGATGATGACTGCGCAACAGCTACAAAAATGGTTCCTTTTTCTAGGGGCGAACCAATATGAAATAGAGTATAAGGGCACGAAACAGCATGAAAACGCTGATGGGCTATCACGCCTGCCACTGCCTACGGCGGAGGAAGCACCAGCAGTGGACCCTGTCGAAATATTTTATTCGACTATAATTGAACGCTTGCCAGTAACTAACGCGGATATAGAGAAGGAGACCCGAAATGACCCGACACTGTCTCGGGTATATGACTTGACGGTGGAGGGATGGCCAACACATGGCGACTCACTGTTGCCAGCATTCTCATCCAGAAGAGAACAGCTGTCAGTATGCCAGGGGACATTGATGTGTGGATCCCGAGTGGTAATTCCACCCAAGTTAAGGGAGAGAGTGCTCAATGAGCTACACGAAGGCCATCTGGGAGGGGTGAAAATGAAAAGCCTTGCTAGGGCTTATGTGTGGTGGCCGTGGGTCGATCAGCAAATCGAGGACCTGACAAAGAGCTGCTCAGGATGCCAGAAGGTCCAAAATGCACCACCACATGCCCCTCTACACCCATGGGAGTGGCCCTCATCTCTATGCAACGGGTGCATATTGATTTTGCTGGTCCATTCATGGACTCAATGTTTTTAATAGCCGTGGATGCGCACTCGAAATGGCCTGAGGTGATCAAAATGTCCTCCACCACCACGGAGAAAACGATTGCAGTCCTATGGACCATATTTTCCAGGAACGGCTTGCCAGAGCAGATTTGCTCTGATAACGGACCATAGTTTGTGTCCGAGGAATTTCGAAGATTTATGAAGAGGAATGGGGTAAAGCGTTACACATCCGCCCCGTATTATCCAGCCACAAATGGATTGGCTGAGAGGTTCGTACAAACCTTTAAAAAAGCAGTAAGGGCCATGTGCGATGACGACATTCCACTGCAGCATTAGGTGGACAATTTCCCGTTAGCCTACAGAAATGCGACACATGCAGTTACCAACCAGACCCCGGCCATGATGTTCTTTAACCGAAGGTTGAGATCTCGTCTGGAATTGCTCAGACCAAATGTACGAAGAGATGTTGAGAATAAGCAATTCCAGCACATCAATGAGAAGCCAACAAGGAGCTTCCATGTAAGGCAACCAGTCTTGGCCCGCGACTACCGAACAGAGAAATGGCAACCCGGAACGATATGCACACGACAGGGGCCATTAATGTACACAGTGGATGTTGGGGAGAACATTGTGAGACGCCATGTCGACCAGATCCTAGAGTCACAGGAACGAGTCAACTCCATGTCTCGCGTACCTGGTGATGAACCCGATATACAGGTAGCATCTACCCCAGAAACAGTAGCATCGGAATCTGATGAACCAACCGACGACAGGGGGCCAGAATCGCCTTCGCACCAAGAGCAAGACACTCAGGAAAGGCGCTATCCAGAAAGGATCAGGAAGCCGCCCCAAAGGCTGAATTTATAAATGGACTATTTTCAGTTAATGTTGCATGTTAAAAGTGTTAATTGTTAAATGAATGTTATGGTACTGTTAATCTAAAAGGGGAGGAATTGTAGTGTATGTACCTTTAAGGGGAGAACTACTTTTTACAGCTCCTGTATACTGTAGTACCGGCAGTGACTACACCTGTATATAAACCCTGAGTAGGGATCTGTACTGTTAGGTTTAGAGTAACCCTCATCCAGTAAACACCTGTTGATTGTTCCTCTGCAGTCTCTGTCTATTTCTTGAAGGACACCACACATCAAGATTCACGGATTTAACAGATTCCCAGGTGTCAGTGGGGATGTTGCACTTTTTCAAGGAGGCTTTGAGGGTGTCCTTGAAGCGTTTCCTCTGCCCACCTGGGGCTCTCTTGCCGTGCCGGAGCTCCGAGAAGAGCACTTGTTTTGGGAGTTTCGTATCGGGCATGCAGACAATGTGACCCGTCCATCGGAGCTGATTGAGGGTGGTCAGAGCTTCGATGCTGGGGATGTTGGCCTGAGCAAGAACATTGATGTTGGTGCGCCTATCCTGCCAATGGATTTGCAGGATCTTGCGGAGGCAGCGTTGGTGTTACCTCTCCAGTGCTTTGAGGTGCCTGCTGTACATGGTCCATGTCTCTGAGGCATACAGCAGGGCGGGTATCACTGCTGCTCTGTAGACCATGAGCTTAGTGCTGGGTTTGAGGTCCTGGTCGTCAAACACTCTCCTCCTCAGGCGACCGAAGGCTGCACTGGCACACTGAAGGCGGTGTTGGACTTCGTCGTCGGTGTCTACCCTTGTTGACAGTAGGCTCCCGAGGTATGGAAAGTGGTCCACGTTGTCCAAGGCCTTGTCGTGGATTTTGATAATCGGGGGGCAGCACTGTGTGGTGGGGGCAGGTTGGTAGAGGACCTTTGTCTTACGGATGTTTAGTGTAAGGCCCATGCTCTCGTATGCTTCGGTGAAGGTGTTTACGATGGTTTGGAGTTCGACCTCCGAGTGAGCGCAGACGCAAGCATCGTCTGCATACTGTAATTCGACGACAGAGGATGGGATGACCTTGGATCGGGACTGGAGGCGACGGAGGTTGAACAGTTTCCCGTTTGTTCTGTAAATTAGCTCCACTCCAGTGGGGAGCTTACTGAGGGTGAGATGGAGCATTGCAGCAAGGAAGATTGAGAAGAGCGTAGCCTAGCCTCATCCATTGCTCAATTTACTACACCCCCATCACCTACCTACTGACAATCTCCATCCCTCAGTAATCAACTTTAAAATTCATATGCTTTACCTCACCCTCACACACTTAGCACTGTTGCAAGCCTCATACCCACATCTCACAGCTCGCACACACTGGCAGCTATTCAACCATGACAGCCACATCACCCAAACATATTGCAGGACACTCACAGACACACTTCCCTCTTTCTTGCCAGAGAAGGTGGTACATAACAAGGGGCAGCAGCAAAGAACTGGAGGAGAACAAACACACCTGCATGTTTTAACTCCCGTGGAGGAGACAGTGCTGGCATCGCTGAGGCAGTGGTCACCAGTGGGGCTGGAGCGATTGATGATGAGGGTATGCGCATAACGAATCCTCCTTCTCTCTTCCCACTTCTTCCTCATCCCACAGTCTCTTCTGACTCAAAAACTGCAGATGGTGTAACCACGTGCTTCTTATTTTCTCCCCTCCCCTCACCACAACCCAACCCTTGTTCCTTTTTACATTTCAGATACCCAAGAACTGGGACCTTCCCAGTCAGTGGAGGAAGAGGAAGAAAATAGTAAAGATGAAGAGAGACCGTCACTTGATCTTACACTTGCAGCCACCACCTCAGACATTGACACTTTGTGTATTTTAGAGGCTAGGATAGAGGAGGGACCTGCACGTGGTGAGACACCATGCACGAGTGCGTAGGAGCCCAAGGTGGGGTTAAAGAATAGCGCAGGTGCCAGTTCACCGGAGTTCTGCTGCAGGGGAGTCAGATGAGGACTTCGATGGGTCAGGCTACAGAAGAAGGCTGATGGGTGGACATAACCAAATGCTTGGTGCATTGGGAAGCCTTCCAGAAAGCCTGCATTCAATGTCAAGGAGCATGGAGGAATACAGCACCAACTTGGCACACGGCTTTGTGCAGAGCTTCGAGCCCATCCTTTCCAACATGGAATGGGTGGTCACCTCCATCAACCCACCTGTGGGACCAACTATGATGCAAAATCCGATGGCCGATGTCACAGCTTCCATTGCAGCAGAAACAGCTTCCATCAAAGGTCTGAGTGCTGCAGTGGAAACTCAGACTGCGGACTTTAAGCTCAGACTGCTGCCATGCAAGGTCAGCTTGCTGCCATCATGGTTCTGGATACCACTGTTCAAAAGAGGCTTCCAGGGCCTCACAGCAGTCCATCAATCTGTCCTCCAACAGATTACTAGGATTGCTGAGGCGCCGCCCCGGGAGAGTGGCAGTGGCTCCATGGAGCACGAACCTGCTGTCCTCTCTCAGGAAGATAGCATTCCCGCTCCCACCCCTGCCACTCCGCCAGTGCCCTTGCTGTTGCCTGTCAGCTAGTCCAGTCTGCTGCCGCCCAGGCTGAGATGGTGCAGTCTAAAACCAGGCCTTCTAGGCCCAGCCTGCTCGAGGTCGCCCTCCAAGGCCATTCGCAGTCTTCTCAATTGAAGGTCAGCAGCCTTTCACCAGCCAAACAGCAGCCACTGGGGAAGAACAGCATAGGAGCACTGGGACAGGCAAAGGCACAACGAAGAGGCACTAAGGGACTGTACAAGGGTGATTATTTTATTTTTGTATGCATTATTTCATGATTAAATTCATAAATTTGGAATGGAATATTCAGTTTGCGTTGGCTTTTATTTTTGTGTTGTCAGAAAGAGGACAATGTGATGGTCAGTGATAGAAGAAAGGTAAGGAGTGTGGAACTGTTGGTGAATGGGGAGGTGCGGTTGAGGTTACTGGCAATGTTCCCTGTAATTTTGTTTGGTGTCGCATGGCCCCTTGAAAAGCCAGCAAGCTGGCTGCGCGGGGTCCCTGGAGCACTGCACAGACACCCGGCTTACAGAGAACGTTGGTTACTGGGATCGCTCATGAAGTATTTGATCACGTAGAGTCTGGTTGAAAGGGGCTGTCTACATTGCAGACTCCCTTCCTCTTCCTGTTCCTCCACTTCCTGTTGCACTTCCTCCTCCTCCCCCTCAGCTTCGCGCCTGATAGCTGGTGGCAAGGGCTGCTCCCTCTTAATGGCGAGGTTGGGCAGCATGCAGCAGACCACCATAAATCTTGAGTTTCACTCAGCTGAGTACTGCAGGGCTCCTCCAGAGCGGTCCAGGCAGCGGAAGCGTTGCTTGAGGACGCCGATGGTCTGCTCTATACTGTTCCTTGTGGCAGCATGGCGCTCACTGTAGGTCTGCTGTGCACGTGTGCGTGGATTCCTGACCAGAGTCATGAGCCATGTCAGGAGTACTTCAGCACCAGCCAGACCACTCCCTGTCAACTATTCAAACTTTAGGCAATTTAGGAAAGCTCCAAAAATGCGTACAATTGCACCAACAGCCAGAAGAAATAATCCAGCAAATAACTTGTAAGCAGTTCATGATCCCTTTAAGTAGCGCTGGTGGGGGGTCCTTCATTCCATGTCCAGCAATGCAGGGTTAAGTCTGAGCCTAGGCTGGAGCATGATGTTCTAAAATGGCAGCACTGACGTCAAATCAGCGTGCACACTGATTGACGTCATCGTCTGCCTGCTCAGCATGGTGCCGGCTGTCATTAGGTGTGCTTGCGTAAACCCCTTTGCCAAGATGGCGTCCAGTGCACTTCACGTCAGAAGTGTGCGCGGGAATCTCAGACCCCATTTTTGGGCATTGGAGGCTGTGTAGTTCTTAAAAACGAGCGCTGCAGAGCCCAAATTCTCCCCCAATGTCTCTCGCTTGTAGAGGTGGTGGTGTGTGATGAGGCGTAGCTACATTAGTACTAATCCACTAATCTACTGAGCTACTCAATTCTCCCACCGCTATCTTCTCGGGTCAGCTACGGATGGGCAATAAATGTCGGCCTTGCCAGCGATGCCCAAATCCCGAGAATGAATTAAACAAAAGCCAATAGCAACCCTTGTTACCGTCTCCAATTGGACATTCTGAAGGGTGATTCCGGTGAAAACTGGCTCGCTGTTTGCCATGCATCAGATCCAAGCACAAACAGATCATCACTCGGTGTCCATGCACATGCATTGCCCAGCATGGGGCACTGAATAATGATCAGGAAACCTTGTGATTATTGGCCTCCATACAACAGGGAACCTTAGGCAAATAGAACAAGAGCATAGGTCAGGGGTTGACCAGGAGGTGAACCTGTGATCTACCTTTATTGTATGCCTCAGCTTCGTACGACACTAGACCATAATCACACCACACCATAACTAAAGCACACCACATAACTAAACCTCAACACACCGCACCACACCCCACACCACAAACCAAACCTCACAGCATCGGAGCGGATTGGAGGACAGTTCTGAGATGTGAGACCATTAATTATGAGGATGAGCGATTTAAATTTGAGGCGTTGGGAGTGTGGGAGCTGATGTGGGTCAGCGAGGCAAGGCATTTAATGTAAGAGGTTACAGAATAGGAGACGGATTGGTGAAGCCCACCTCACAAAATAAAAACCTGTTCAGCTATCAGGTTCCACTGAGAATGTGAACTGGGCTTCTTCATACACCTCGTCCGCCCTGGGTCCCAAACATGATCCTGTATGAAAGCTGCTTAATTGGATTCTGGGCAGACAGCGAATAACACCCACTGATTTCTGGGAGCAATTACTGTAGGCCGGCATCTGCCACGAGGTCATTATCGAGTTACATGGCTCCCGCTTTCTCTCAGCAGATGTCATGTTAATGCCTTTCAGAGATTAAAAAGCCCTTGTCTTCAGGCAATCCTTCTGTCCAACTCCTTTAGGACTATTGTAATTACCAAATGTTGAAAATGTAAATGGGCCTGAACTCCCGCTGCCCTATTCAACATCGGCTGCTGTGCAACCACCTGTAGTTACTCTCTGTCTATCTCCATTTCACTGCTCAATATCTTTCCCCGCTCCTCACCCACACCCACAGCCACCTGCTCATTCCTCATCTTCACTCCCCTTCTATAGCGAGCCGGCACCTCTACAATACATATGCGAGCATTACTGTGTTCAACAATCAGCCTGTAAAGAGGGAGCCAAAAATCTATTCAAGTGTGGAGACCATCGCTCCACAGCCTGACTCAATCGACAACCAAAGTGAGTACACGGTGACATTCAAACGAGAGGGAGTGAGTGTGATCAGGAGAGGGGGAGTGAGTGTGATCAGGAGAGGGGGAGTGAGTGTGATCAGGAGTGGGAGTGTGAGTGTGATCAGGAGAGGGAGAGTGAGTGTGATAAGGAGAGGGAGAGTGAGTGGGATCAGGAGAGGGAGAGTGAGAGTGATCAGGAGAGCGGGAGTGAGTGTGATCAGGGGAAGGGGAGTGAGTGTGATCAGGAGAGGGGGAGTCAGTGTCATCAGGAGAGGGAGAGTGAGTGTGATCAGGAGAGGGGGAGTGAGTGTGACCAGGAGAGGGGGAGTGAGTGTGATCAGGAGAGGGGGAGTGAGTGTGATCAGGAGAGGGAGAGTGAGAGTGATCAGGAGAGGGGGAGTGTGTGTGATCAGGAGAGGGAAAGTGAGTGTGATCAGGAGGGAGAGTGAGTGCGATCAGGAGAGGGGAGTGAGTGTGATCAGGAGAGTGAGTGTGATCAGGAGAGCCAGAGTGAGTGTGATCAGGAGAGGGAAAGTGAGTATGATCAGGAGAGGGAGAATGAGTGTGATCAGGAGAGGGGAGTGAATGTGATCAGGAGAGGGGGAGTGAGTGTGATCAAGAGAGCAAGAGTGAGTGTGATCAGGAGAGGCGGAGTGAGTGTGATCAGGAGAGGAAAAGTGAGTGTGATCAGGAGGGAGAGTGAGTGTGATCAGGAGGGAGAGTGAGTGTGATCAGGAGAGGGAAGTGAGTGTGATCAGGAGAGGGAAAGTGAGTGTGGTCAGGAGAGGGAGAATGAGTGTGATCAGGAGAGGGGAGTGAGTGTGATCAGGAGAGGGGGAGTGACTGTGATCAGGAGAGGGAGAGTGAGAGTGATCAGGAGAGTGAGTGTGATCAGGAGAGGGGAGTGAGTGTGATCAGGAGAGCAAGAGTGAGTGTGATCAGGAGAGGGGGAGTGAGTGTGATCAGGAGAGAAAAAGTGAGTGTGATCAGGAGGGAGAGTGAGTGTGATCAGGAGAGCCAGAGTGAGTGTGATCAGGAGAGGGAAAGTGAGTGTGATCAGGAGAGGGAGAATGAGTGTGATCAGGAGAGGGGAGTGAGTGTGATCAGGAGAGGGAGAGTGAGAGTGATCAGGAGAGGGTGTGAGTGTGTTCAGGAGAGGGGGAGTGAGTGTGATCAGGAGAGCGAAAGTGAGCGTGATCAGGAGAGGGAATGTGAGTGTGATCAGGAGAGGGAGAGTGAGCGTGATCAGGAGAGTGGATGTGAGTGTGATCAGGAGAGGCAGTGTGAGTGTGATCAGGAAAGGGAGAGTGAGTGTGATCAGGAGAGGGAAAGTGAGTGTGATCAGGAGAGGGAGAGTGAGTGTGATCCGGAGAGGGGGAGCGAGTGTGATCAGGAGAGGGAGAGTGAGTGCATTCAGGAGAGGGAGAGAGAGTGTGATCAGGAGAGGGAGAGTGAATGTGATCAGGAGAGTGGGATTGAGTGTGATCAGGAGAGGGAGAGTTAGTGTGATTAGGAGGTGGAGTGAGTGTGATCAGGAGAGGGGGAGTGAGTGTGATTAGGAGAGGGGGAGTCAGTGTGATCAGGAGAGGGTGAGTGAGTGTGATCAGGAGAGGGAGAGTGAGTGTGGTCAGGAGAGGGAGAGTGAGGGTGATCAGGAGTGGGCGAGTGAGTGTGATCAGGAGAGGGGGAGTGAGTGTGATCAGGAGAGTGAGAGTCAGTGTGATCAGGAGAGGGAGAGAGTGATCAGGAGAGGAGGAGTGAGTGTGATCAGGAGAGGGGGAGTGAGTGTAATCAGGAGGGGGAGTGAGTGTGATCAGGAGAGGGAGAGGGAGTTTGTTCAGGAGGGGGAGTGAGCGTGATCAGAAGAAGGGGAGTGAGTGTGATCAGGAGAGGGGGAGTGAGTGTGATCAGGAGAGGGAGAGGGAGCATGTTCAGGAGGGGGAGTGAGTGTGATCAGGAGAGGGAGTGTGAGTGTGAACAGGAGAGGGTAGTGAGTGTGATCAGGAAAGGGAGAGTGAGGGTCATCAGGAGAGATGGAGTGAGTGTGACCAGGAGAGGGAGAGTGAGAGTGATCAGGAGAGGAGATGTGAGTGTGATCAGAAGAGGGAGAGTGAGTGTCATCAGGAGAGGGGGAGTGAGTGTGATCAGGAGAGGGAGAGTGAGTGTGATCAGGAGAGGGGGCTTGAGTGTGATCAGGAGAGGGGGAGTGAATGTGATCAGGAGAAGGTGAGTGAGAGTGATCAGGAGAGGGTGAGTGAGTGTGATAAGGAGATTTGGGAGTGAGTGTGATCAGGAGAGGGTGAGGGAGTGTAACCAGGAGAGGGGGAGTGAGTGTGATCAGGAAAGGGGGAGTGAGTGTGATTAGGAGAGGGGTAGTGAGTGTGATCATGAGAGGGAGAGTGAGTGTGATCAGGAGAGTGGGCTTGAGTGTGATCAGGAGAGGGGGAGTGAATGTGATCAGGAGAAGGTGAGTGAGAGTGATCCGGAGAGGGTGAGTGAGTGTGATCAGGAGATTTGGGAGTGAGTGTGATCAGGAGAGGGTGAGGGAGTGTAACCAGGAGAGGGGGAGTGAGTGTGACCAGGAGAGGGGGAGTGAATGTGATCAGGAAAGGGGGAGTGAGTGTGATTAGGAGGGGGGAAGTGAGTGTGATCAGGAGAGGGGTAGTGAGTGTGAGCAGGAGAGCGAGAGTGAGTGTGATTTGAAGAGGGAGGGTGAGTGTGATCAGGAGAGGAGGAGTGAGTGTGATCAGGAAAGGGGGAGTGAGAGTGATCAGGAGAGTGAGAGTTAGTGTGACCAGGGGAGGGATTGTGAGTGTTATCAGGAGAGGGGGAGTGAGTGTGACCAGGAGAGGGAGAGTGAGTGTGAACTGGACAGGGTAGTGAGTGTGATCAGGAAAGGGCAAGGGAGGATGATCAGGAGAGAGGGAGTGAGTGTGACCAGGAGAGGGGGAGATAGTGTGAACAGGAGAGGGTAGTGAGTGTGATCAGGAGTGGGAGGGTGAGTGTGAACAGGAGAGGGATAGACAGTGTTATCAGGAGAGCAATCGTGAGTGTGATCAGGAGAGCAATAGTGAGTGTGATCAGAAATGGGGAAGTGCCTGAGAGCAGGAGGGACAGTGAGTGTGATCAGGAGCGGGGGAGTGAGTGTGATCAGGAGAGGGGGAGTGAGTGTGATCAGGAGAGGGGTAGTGAGTGTGATCAGGAGAGGGGGAGTGAGTGTGATCAGAAGAGGGACAGTGAGTGTGATCAGGAGAGGGGAAGTGCCTGAGAGCAGAAGGGAGAATGAGTGTGATCAGGAGAGGGGGAGTGAGTGTGATGAGGAGAGGGGGAGTGAGTGTGATCAGGAGAGGGACAGTGAGTGTGATCAGGAGAGGGGAAGTGCCTGAGAGCAGGAGGGAGAGTGAGTGTGATCAGGAGAGGGGGAGTGAGTGTGATCAGGAGAGGGGGAGTGAGTGTGATCAGGAGAGGGAGACTAAGTGTGATCAGTGTAGTGTATGTACCTTTAAGAGAGAACTACTTTTACAGCTCCTGTATACTGTAGTACCGGCAGTGACCACACCTGTATATAAGCCTTGAGCATGCCTCTGTCCCCCCAGTCTTTAGACTACCCTCCTCCAGTAAACACCTGTTGATTGTTAAGTTACAGTCCCCGTGTAGTTATTGGAAAACATCATACGTTAAGAATCACAGATTCAACAGTGGTGACGAGGTCGATTCGAATCTACCTGCAACTCTGCATTTCCCGTCAAGGATTCGCTCCGGGAGGGCGGTGGAAGGAAGTCGAGGCCAGAGGCACGGGCATCGACCACGAGCAACCGCCCAGTCATCCGGCAGAGAGTGAACATCGCAGGGGAGGCTGTTGAGAGACGGGCTTGGTTCCCCAGCCACGACAATCCAGCAACAGACTGGCAACAGGTACAGCGCAGACCCTTCCCGGACAGCGGCGGCTGGAGCCGACCGACGGCAGAGAAAAAGCCGAGCAGCGTCAACGGGGTAAGAGAGAGGGTGAAACGCACAGGGCGCAGCCGGGGGTTGAAAACCGAGCGGCGTCGAGGAAAAACAAAACAGAGAGAGAGAGGGTAAAGCTGCAGCCGGGTTCAGGACCGAGCGACGGCAACGGGAAAGGCGCACAGGAGAACGCGCAGAGCACAGCCAGGGCTCAAGGGCTGAAACGCATCCGCGGGGCGAAGGGAGAGCGTGGGGGATGCCATTGAGCTGCGGAGAAGAAGGGAGAGCGCGGGAGACGCCATTTTAGAAGCTGCAGCGGAAAGGAAGGGCGAGCGCGGGAAGAAAGGAAAGCACGGGAGACGCCATTTTGTGCCAGCGGAGAAGAAGGGAGAGCGCAGGAGACGCCATTTTAGACAGTTAAATCACACCCAGGGATGCCGAAGAGTGGCAGTATCACTGCATTCGACAATGAAGTCGAAGATTGGGCGACATATGTGGAGCACATTGAGGTGTACTGCAGGGCGAATGAATTGCCAGATGCTAGGAAAGCACTGGCTTTGTTAAATTCCATGGGTGCAAAAACTTATGGCTTACTGCGAAACCTAATAACCCCAGAGAAGCCTGTGGATAAGAATTTCGAAAGCGCAGTAGAAATCCAAAGGACCACTTAAACCCCACACCGCTGCTGATAGCAGAAAGATTTAAGTTCCACAAAAGGAACCAGCAGAAAGACGAAAGTAATGCTGAGTACTTAACGGAACTGCGCAAGCTATCGAAACACTGCCAGTTTGGAATGGGACTAGCAGATACGTTAAGGGACAAGTTTGTGTGTGGGCTTCAAAGTGAAGGAATCCAGAAACGGCTTCTTTGAGAAAAGGATCTTACGCTGGACAAGGCTTTCAGCATGGCAGTATCACACGAAGCAGCCGCACGGGGCGCTGCAGAGATACAACGGAGACCGCAAGAATATGGCACCAATGAAATGTCATATGGAGCAGGGAAGTGTTATCGCTGCAGCAGAACAACACACGACCAGAAGGATTGTTGGTTCAAGGACCAAGTGTGCAGACAGTGTGGAAAAGCAGGACACATAGCAAGAATCTGCAGGTCAGGGAAGAAAACCACAGCAAAAATTCTCCACAAGAGAAGTACAAAAAGGTTCATAAGGTGATGGACAGTAGTTCAGACGAACAGAAAAGTGATACAGACTCCGGAAGCAAGGAGCTGGGTTGTCTGAAACTACGTAAGGTAACCAAAATGGAGGATCACCAGACTATCTGGGTCACGCTCAAGATAGACGGAGTCCAAGTGAAAATGGAATTGGACACAGGATCAGCCCTAACAGTCATAAACCAAAGGGACTACAAGCGGCTATTTTCACATATACTCTTGAAAGCTACAGAGATTGTCTTGAAGATGTACACTGGGCAAAAAGTCTACCCCAAAGGAAAAATAAGGGTGAAAGTGATATGCAAAGGCCAGGAAATACCTAAAATGGACCTATATGTATTGCCACTACTAGGACGTGAATGGATCCAGAAGATACAATTAGATTGGCTTCCATACAGGCACTGAAGGTTGAGGCCAAAAAGGATGACGACGTCACACCTGGACGACTGTCAAAAATGCTAACTGACGCACAAGAAGTGCTCCAGGAGGGACTCGGAAAACTAAAAGGCATAACAGCAACGATTAAAATAGAGGAAAATGCAAGCCCAAAGATTTTTAAGGCCAGACCGGTGCCTTATGCGATCCGACCAGCCGTCAAAGCAGAGCTGGAAGGGTTGGAACGTTCAGGAGTACTGTCCAAAGTAGAATGGAGCGAGTGGGCTACACCCATCGTTCCTGTAATGAAGAGGTCGTTGAGTAATACGCCTGGGGAACCAAAGAAGGTCCGCATCTGTGGGGATTTTAAGGTGACAGTGAACCCAGTCCTTCACACGGTACAATATCCGCTTCCACAGATTGAGGATATTTTCGCCTCGCTATCTGGAGGTAAACGCTTCACCAAAATTGATCTGGCCCAGGCGTACTTGCAAACGGAGGTAGAAGAAGCCTCAAAACAATACCTCACGATCAAAACTCATAAAGGTCTCTACCAATACAACCGGCTGGTGTTCGGGGTAGCATCAGCTCCGGCTATTTGGCAAAGGGCAATGGATCAAGTCCTGCAAGGGATTCCAGGGACCCAGTGTTATTTGGACGACATCCTGGTCACAGGCGAAAATGACAGTGATCACCTCGCCAACCTGGAGAAGGTGCTCACTAGATTAAAGAAATATGGGCTACGAGCTAATCGCCACAAGTGCGAGTTTTTCCAGAAGCAAATCTCGTATTGTGGCCACGTTATTGATGAAGAGGAGTTACATAAGTCCCCTGAAAAGATTGAGGCAGTAGTCAAGGCTCCAGCACCGGAAAATGTGTCACAACTGAGGTCGTTCCTCGGGCTGGTGAACTACTACCATAAGTTCTTAGCAAATTTGTCTACAGTATTACACCCACTGAACACCCTACTGCAAACGGGGGTACCATGGAAGTGGAATGACGAATGTAAACGAGCTTTCCAGAAGTGCAAAGAATTGATCACATCAAAAGAGGTGTTGGCCCATTTCAACCCAGCACTACCAATTTGGTTGGCATGTGATGCATCACGTTATGGTATTGGAGCGGTGCTGTCGCACAAATTCCCAGACGGGTTGGAGAGGCCAGTAGCCTTTGCGTCTCGGTCACTAACCTCAGCCGAGCGCAACTACGCCCAGATCGACAGGGAGGCCCTCAGCCTAGTATGGGGAGTAAAAAAAATTCAACCACTATCTGCATGGGCAGAAGTTCACCTTGCTGACTGACCACCAACCACTTGTCTCCACCTTCAATCCAAAGACGGGCATTCCGGTGATGACTGCACAACGGTTACAAAGATGGTCCCTTTTTCTAGGGGCGAACCAATATGAAATAGAATATAAAGGCATGAAACAGCATGGAAATGCTGATGGGTTATCACGCCTGCCACTGCCTACTGTGGAGCAAGCACCAGCAGTGGACCCTATCGAGATATTTTATTCGTCAATAATTGAACGATTGCCAGTAACTAACGCGGACATAGAGAAGGAGACCCGCAATGATCCGACACTGTCTCGGGTATATGATTTGACGGTGAGGGGATGGCCAACACATGGCGACTCACTGTTGCCAGCATTCTCATCCAGAAGAGAACAGCTGTCAGTATGCCAGGGGACAGTGATGTGTGGATCCCGAGTGGTAATTCCACCCAAGTTAAGGGAGAGAGTGCTCAATGAGCTTCACGAAGGTCATCTGGGAGGGGTGAAAATGAAAAGCCTTGCTAGGGCTTATGTGTGGTGGCCGGGGATCGATCAACAAATCGAGGACCTAACCAAGAGCTGCTCAGGATGCCAGAAGGTCCAAAATGCACCACCACATGCCCCTCTACACCCATGGGAGTGGCCCTCCTCTCCATGGCAACGGGTGCATATTGATTTTGCTGGTCCATTCATGGACTCAATGTTCTTAATAGCAGTGGATGCTCACTCGAAATGGCCTGAGGTGATAAAAATGTCCTCAACCATTACAGAGAAAACTATTGCAGTCCTACGGACCATATTTGCCAGGAACGGCTTGCCAGAGCAGATTTGCTCTGATAATGGACCACAGTTTGTGTCCGAAGAGCTTTGGAAATTTATGAGAAGGAATGGGGTAAGGCATTACACATCTGCCCCGTATCATCCAGCCACAAATGGATTGGCTGAGAGGTTCGTGCAAACCTTTAAAAAGGCGATAAAGGCCATGTGCGATGATGAAATTCGACTACAGCATAAGGTGGACAATTTCCTGTTAGCCTACAGAAATGCGACACATGCAGTTACCAACCAGACCCCGGCCATGATGTTCTTTAACCAAAGGTTGAGATCTCGTCTGGATTTGCTCAGACCAAATGTGCGAAGGAATGTTGAGGATAAACAATTCCAGCACATCAATGAGAAGCCGACAAGGAGCTTCAATGTAGGACAACTAGTCTTGGCCTGTGACTACCGAACAGAGAAATGGCAACCCGGAACGATATGCACATGGCAGCGGCCATTAATGTACACAGTGGATGTCGGGGAGAACATTGTGAGATGCCACGTCGACCAGATCTTAGCGTCACAGGAGCGAGTCAACCCCATGTCTCGCGTCCCTGGGGATGAACCCGACATACCGGTAACATCTACCTCAGAAACAGTAGCAGCGGAAACTGATGAAATAAAGGACGAAAAGGGGCCAGAATCGCCTCCGCACCAAGAACAAGAACCGCAGGAAAGGCACTATCCAGAAAGGATCAGGAAGCCGCCCCAAAGACTGAATCGATAAATGGACTATTTCAGTTTAATGTGCATGTTAAAGTGTTAATTGTTATTTGAACATTATGGGCACTGCTAATCTAAAAGGGGAGGAATTGTAGTGTATGTACCTTTAAGAGAGAACTACTTTTACAGCTCCTGTATACTGTAGTACCGGCAGTGACTACACCTGTATATAAGCCTTGAGCATGCCTCTGTACTGTCAGTCTTTAGACTACCCTCCTCCAGTAAACACCTGTTGATTGTTAAGTTACAGCCTCCGTGTAGTTATTGGAAAATATCATACTTTAAGGATCACGGATTCAACAATCAGAAGAGGGGGCCTGAGTGTGATCAGGAGAGGGGGAGTGAATGTGATCAGGAGAAGGTGAGTGAGAGTGATCAGGAGAGGGGGAGTGAGTGTGATCAGGAGAGGGAGAGTGAGTGTGATAAGGAGAGGGAGAGGGAGTGTGATAAGGAGAGGGAGAGTGAGTGTGATCAGTAGAGGGAGTGTGAGAGTGATCAGGAGAGCGGGAGTGAGTGTGATCAGGAGAAGGGGAGTGAGTGTGATCAGGAGAGGGGGAGTGAGCGTCATCAGGAGAGGGAGACTAAGTGTGATCAGTGTAGTGTATGTACCTTTAAGAGAGAACTACTTTTACAGGTCCTGTATACTGTAGTACCAGCAGTGAGCGCACCTGTATATAAGCCTTGAGCATACCTCTGTACTGTCAGTCTTTAGACTACCCTCCTCCAGTAAACACCTGTTGATTGTTAAGTTACAGCCTCCGTGTAGTTATTGGAAAACATCATACTTTAAGAATCACGGATTCAACAATTAGGAGAGGGGGCCTGAGTGTGATCAGGAGAGGGGGAGTGAATGTGATCAGGAGAAGGTGAGTGAGAGTGATCAGGAGAGGGGGAGTGAGTGTGATCAGGAGAGGGAGAGTGAGTGTGATAAGGAGAGGGAGAGGGAGTGTGATAAGGAGAGGGAGAGTGAGTGTGATCAGGAGAGGGAGTGTGAGAGTGATCAGGAGAGCGGGAGTGAGTGTGATCAGGAGAAGGGGAGTGAGTGTGATCAGGAGAGGGGGAGTGAGCGTCATCAGGAGAGGGAGACTAAGTGTGATCAGTGTAGTGTATGTACCTTTAAGAGAGAACTACTTTTACAGGTCCTGTATACTGTAGTACCAGCAGTGAGCGCACCTGTATATAAGCCTTGAGCATACCTCTGTACTGTCAGTCTTTAGACTACCCTCCTCCAGTAAACACCTGTTGATTGTTAAGTTACAGCCTCCGTGTAGTTATTGGAAAACATCATACTTTAAGAATCACGGATTCAACAATTAGGAGAGGGGGCCTGAGTGTGATCAGGAGAGGGGGAGTGAATGTGATCAGGAGAAGGTGAGTGAGAGTGATCAGGAGAGGGTCAGTGAGTGTGATCAGGATATTTGGGAGTGAGTGAGAACTGGAGAGGGAGAGTGAGTGTGAACAGCAGAGGGGAGTGAGTGTGATCAGGAGAGCGAAAGTGAGTGTGATCAGGAGAAGGAGAGTGATCAGGAGGGGAGATGTGAGTGTGATCAGGATAGGGAGAGTGAGTGTGATCAGGAGAGGGGGGTTGAGTGTGATCAGGAGAGGGGGAGTGAATGTGATCAGGAGAAGGTGAGTGAGAGTGATCAGGAGAGGGTGAGTGATTGTGAACAGGAGAGGGGTAGTGAATGTGACCAGGAGAGGTGGAGTGAGTGTGATCAGGAAAGGGAGAGTGAGTGTGATCTGGAGAGGGAGAGTGAGTGTGACCAGGAGAGCAGGAGTGAGTGTGATCCGGAGAGTGATAGGGAGTGTGCAGGAGGGGGACTGAGTGTGAACAGCAGAGGGGGAGTGAATGTGATCAGGAAAGGGGGAGTGAGTGTGATCAGGAGAGGGAGTGTGAGAGTGATCAGGAGAGTGAGAGTGAGTGTGATCAGGAGAGGGGGAGTGAGTGTGATCAGGAGAGGGAGAGTGAGTGTGATAAGGAGAGGGAGAGGGAGTGTGATAAGGAGAGGGAGAGGGAGTGTGATAAGGAGAGGGAGAGTGAGTGTGATCAGGAGAGGGAGTGTGAGAGTGATCAGGAGAGCGGGAGTGAGTGTGATCAGGGGAAGGGGAGTGAGTGTGATCAGGAGAGGGGGAGGGAGTGTCATCAGGAGAGGGAGAGTGAGTGTGATCAGGAGAGGGGGAGTGAGTGTGACCAGGAGAGGGGGAGTGAGTGTGATCAGGAGAGGGGGAGTGAGTGTGATCAGGAGAGGGAGAGTGAGAGTGATCAGTAGAGGGCGAGTGAGTGTGATCAGGAGAGGGGGAGTGTGTGTGATCAGGAGAGGGAAAGTGAGTGTGATCAGGAGGGAGAGTGAGTGCGATCAGGAGAGGGGAGTGAGTGTGATCAGGAGAGTGAGTGTGATCTGGAGAGCCAGAGTGAGTGTGATCAGGAGAGGGAAAGTGAGTGTGATCAGGAGAGGGAGAATGAGTGTGATCAGGAGAGGGGAGTGAATGTGATCAGGAGAGGGGGAGTGAGTGTGATCAGGAGAGCAAGAGTGAGTGTGATCAGGAGAGGGGGAGTGAGTGTGATCAGGAGAGGAAAAGTGAGTGTGATCAGGAGGGAGAGTGAGTGTGATCAGGAGAGGGGAGTGAGTGTGATCAGGAGAGTGAGTGTGATCAGGAGAGCCAGAGTGAGTGTGATCAGGAGAGGGAAAGTGAGTGTGATCAGGAGAGGGAGAATGAGTGTGATCAGGAGAGGGGAGTGAGTGTGATCAGGAGAGGGGGAGAGAGTGTGATCAGGAGGGGGAGAGTGAGAGTGATCAGGAGGGGGTGTGAGTGTGATCAGGAGAGGGGGAGTGAGTGTGATCAGGAGAGTGAAAGTGAGCGTGATCTGGAGAGGGAATGTGAGCGTGATCAGGAGAGGGAGAGTGAGCGTGATCAGCAGAGGGGGGTTGAGTGTGATCAGGAGAGGGGGAGTGAATGTGATCAGGAGAAGGTGAGTGAGAGTGATCAGGAGAGGGTGAGTGATTGTGAACAGGAGAGGGGTAGTGAATGTGACCAGGAGAGGTGGAGTGAGTGTGATCAGGAAAGGGAGAGTGAGTGTGATCTGGAGAGGGAGAGTGAGTGTGACCAGGAGAGCAGGAGTGAGTGTGATCCGGAGAGTGATAGGGAGTGTGCAGGAGGGGGACTGAGTGTGAACAGCAGAGGGGGAGTGAATGTGATCAGGAAAGGGGGAGTGAGTGTGATCAGGAGAGGGAGTGTGAGAGTGATCAGGAGAGTGAGAGTGAGTGTGATCAGGAGAGGGGGAGTGAGTGTGATCAGGAGAGGGAGAGTGAGTGTGATAAGGAGAGGGAGAGGGAGTGTGATAAGGAGAGGGAGAGGGAGTGTGATAAGGAGAGGGAGAGTGAGTGTGATCAGGAGAGGGAGTGTGAGAGTGATCAGGAGAGCGGGAGTGAGTGTGATCAGGGGAAGGGGAGTGAGTGTGATCAGGAGAGAGGGAGGGAGTGTCATCAGGAGAGGGAGAGTGAGTGTGATCAGGAGAGGGGGAGTGAGTGTGACCAGGAGAGGGGGAGTGAGTGTGATCAGGAGAGGGGGAGTGAGTGTGATCAGGAGAGGGAGAGTGAGAGTGATCAGTAGAGGGAGAGTGAGTGCGATCAGGAGAGGGGAGTGAGTGTGATCAGGAGAGTGAGTGTGATCTGGAGAGCCAGAGTGAGTGTGATCAGGAGAGGGAAAGTGAGTGTGATCAGGAGAGGGAGAATGAGTGTGATCAGGAGAGGGGAGTGAATGTGATCAGGAGAGGGGGAGTGAGTGTGATCAGGAGAGCAAGAGTGAGTGTGATCAGGAGAGGGGGAGTGAGTGTGATCAGGAGAGGAAAAGTGAGTGTGATCAGGAGGGAGAGTGAGTGTGATCAGGAGAGGGGAGTGAGTGTGATCAGGAGAGTGAGTGTGATCAGGAGAGCCAGAGTGAGTGTGATCAGGAGAGGGAAAGTGAGTGTGATCAGGAGAGGGAGAATGAGTGTGATCAGGAGAGGGGAGTGAGTGTGATCAGGAGAGGGGGAGAGAGTGTGATCAGGAGGGGGAGAGTGAGAGTGATCAGTAGAGGGAGAGTGAGCGTGATCAGGAGAGTGGATGTGAGTGTGATCAGGAGAGGCAGTGTCAGTGTGATCAGGAAAGGGAGAGTGAGTGTGATCAGGAGAGGGAAAGTGAGTGTGATCAGGAGAGGGAGAGTGAGTGTGATCCGGAGAGGGGGAGCGAGTGTGCTCAGGAGAGGGAGAGTGAGTGCATTCAGGAGAGGGAGAGAGAGTGTGATCAGGAGAGGGAGAGTGAATGTGATCAGGAGAGAGGGAGACAGTGTGATCAGGAGAGGGGGAGTGAGTGTGACCAGGAGAGTGGGATTGAGTGTGATCAGGAGAGGGAGAGTTAGTGTGATTAAGAGATGGAGTGAGTGTGATCAGGAGAGGGTGAGTGAGTGTGATCAGGAGAGGGAGTGGGAGTGTATTCAGGAGGGGGTGTGAGTGTGATCAGGAGAGGGGGAGTGAGTGTGACCAGGAGAGTGGGATTGAGTGTGATCAGGAGAGCGAGAGTTAGTGTGATTAAGAGATGGAGTGAGTGTGATCAGGAGAGGGTGAGTGAGTGTGATCAGGAGAGGGAGTGGGAGTGTATTCAGGAGGGGGTGTGAGTGTGAACAGGAGAGGGGGAGTGAGTGTGATTAGGAGAGGGAGAGTGAGTGTGATCAGGAGAGGGAGAGTGAGTGTGGTCAGGAGAGGGAGAGTGAGGGTGATCAGGAGTGGGCGAGTGAATGTGATCAGGAGAGGGGGAGTGAGTGTGATCAGGAGAGGGGGAGTGAGTGTGATCAGGAGAGGGAGAGGGAGCATGTTCAGGAGGGGGAGTGAGTGTGATCAGGAGAGGGAGAGTGAGTGTGAACAGGAGAGGGTAGTGAGTGTGATCAGGAAAGGGAGAGTGAGGGTCATCAGGAGAGATGGAGTAAGTGTGACCAGGAGAGGGAGAGTGAGTGTGACCAGGAGAGCAGGAGTGAGTGTGATCCGGAGAGTGATAGGGAGTGTGCAGGAGGGGGACTGAGTGTGAACAGCAGAGGGGGAGTGAATGTGATCAGGAAAGGGGGAGTGAGTGTGATCAGGAGAGGGAGTGTGAGAGGGATCAGGAGAGTGAGAGTGAGTGTGATCAGGAGAGGGGGAGTGAGTGTGATCAGGAGAGGGAGAGTGAGTGTGATAAGGAGAGGGAGAGGGAGTGTGATAAGGAGAGGGAGAGGGAGTGTGATAAGGAGAGGGAGAGTGAGTGTGATCAGGAGAGGGAGTGTGAGAGTGATCAGGAGAGCGGGAGTGAGTGTGATCAGGGGAAGGGGAGTGAGTGTGATCAGGAGAGGGGGAGGGAGTGTCATCAGGAGAGGGAGAGTGAGTGTGATCAGGAGAGGGGGAGTGAGTGTGACCAGGAGAGGGGGAGTGAGTGTGATCAGGAGAGGGGGAGTGAGTGTGATCAGGAGAGGGAGAGTGAGAGTGATCAGTAGAGGGCGAGTGAGTGTGATCAGGAGAGGGGGAGTGTGTGTGATCAGGAGAGGGAAAGTGAGTGTGATCAGGAGGGAGAGTGAGTGCGATCAGGAGAGGGGAGTGAGTGTGATCAGGAGAGTGAGTGTGATCTGGAGAGCCAGAGTGAGTGTGATCAGGAGAGGGAAAGTGAGTGTGATCAGGAGAGGGAGAATGAGTGTGATCAGGAGAGGGGAGTGAATGTGATCAGGAGAGGGGGAGTGAGTGTGATCAGGAGAGCAAGAGTGAGTGTGATCAGGAGAGGGGGAGTGAGTGTGATCAGGAGAGGAAAAGTGAGTGTGATCAGGAGGGAGAGTGAGTGTGATCAGGAGAGGGGAGTGAGTGTGATCAGGAGAGTGAGTGTGATCAGGAGAGCCAGAGTGAGTGTGATCAGGAGAGGGAAAGTGAGTGTGATCAGGAGAGGGAGAATGAGTGTGATCAGGAGAGGGGAGTGAGTGTGATCAGGAGAGGGGGAGAGAGTGTGATCAGGAGGGGGAGAGTGAGAGTGATCAGGAGGGGGTGTGAGTGTGATCAGGAGAGGGGGAGTGAGTGTGATCAGGAGAGTGAAAGTGAGCGTGATCTGGAGAGGGAATGTGAGCGTGATCAGGAGAGGGAGAGTGAGCGTGATCAGCAGAGGGGGGTTGAGTGTGATCAGGAGAGGGGGAGTGAATGTGATCAGGAGAAGGTGAGTGAGAGTGATCAGGAGAGGGTGAGTGATTGTGAACAGGAGAGGGGTAGTGAATGTGACCAGGAGAGGTGGAGTGAGTGTGATCAGGAAAGGGAGAGTGAGTGTGATCTGGAGAGGGAGAGTGAGTGTGACCAGGAGAGCAGGAGTGAGTGTGATCCGGAGAGTGATAGGGAGTGTGCAGGAGGGGGACTGAGTGTGAACAGCAGAGGGGGAGTGAATGTGATCAGGAAAGGGGGAGTGAGTGTGATCAGGAGAGGGAGTGTGAGAGTGATCAGGAGAGTGAGAGTGAGTGTGATCAGGAGAGGGGGAGTGAGTGTGATCAGGAGAGGGAGAGTGAGTGTGATAAGGAGAGGGAGAGGGAGTGTGATAAGGAGAGGGAGAGGGAGTGTGATAAGGAGAGGGAGAGTGAGTGTGATCAGGAGAGGGAGTGTGAGAGTGATCAGGAGAGCGGGAGTGAGTGTGATCAGGGGAAGGGGAGTGAGTGTGATCAGGAGAGAGGGAGGGAGTGTCATCAGGAGAGGGAGAGTGAGTGTGATCAGGAGAGGGGGAGTGAGTGTGACCAGGAGAGGGGGAGTGAGTGTGATCAGGAGAGGGGGAGTGAGTGTGATCAGGAGAGGGAGAGTGAGAGTGATCAGTAGAGGGAGAGTGAGTGCGATCAGGAGAGGGGAGTGAGTGTGATCAGGAGAGTGAGTGTGATCTGGAGAGCCAGAGTGAGTGTGATCAGGAGAGGGAAAGTGAGTGTGATCAGGAGAGGGAGAATGAGTGTGATCAGGAGAGGGGAGTGAATGTGATCAGGAGAGGGGGAGTGAGTGTGATCAGGAGAGCAAGAGTGAGTGTGATCAGGAGAGGGGGAGTGAGTGTGATCAGGAGAGGAAAAGTGAGTGTGATCAGGAGGGAGAGTGAGTGTGATCAGGAGAGGGGAGTGAGTGTGATCAGGAGAGTGAGTGTGATCAGGAGAGCCAGAGTGAGTGTGATCAGGAGAGGGAAAGTGAGTGTGATCAGGAGAGGGAGAATGAGTGTGATCAGGAGAGGGGAGTGAGTGTGATCAGGAGAGGGGGAGAGAGTGTGATCAGGAGGGGGAGAGTGAGAGTGATCAGTAGAGGGAGAGTGAGCGTGATCAGGAGAGTGGATGTGAGTGTGATCAGGAGAGGCAGTGTCAGTGTGATCAGGAAAGGGAGAGTGAGTGTGATCAGGAGAGGGAAAGTGAGTGTGATCAGGAGAGGGAGAGTGAGTGTGATCCGGAGAGGGGGAGCGAGTGTGCTCAGGAGAGGGAGAGTGAGTGCATTCAGGAGAGGGAGAGAGAGTGTGATCAGGAGAGGGAGAGTGAATGTGATCAGGAGAGAGGGAGACAGTGTGATCAGGAGAGGGGGAGTGAGTGTGACCAGGAGAGTGGGATTGAGTGTGATCAGGAGAGGGAGAGTTAGTGTGATTAAGAGATGGAGTGAGTGTGATCAGGAGAGGGTGAGTGAGTGTGATCAGGAGAGGGAGTGGGAGTGTATTCAGGAGGGGGTGTGAGTGTGATCAGGAGAGGGGGAGTGAGTGTGACCAGGAGAGTGGGATTGAGTGTGATCAGGAGAGCGAGAGTTAGTGTGATTAAGAGATGGAGTGAGTGTGATCAGGAGAGGGTGAGTGAGTGTGATCAGGAGAGGGAGTGGGAGTGTATTCAGGAGGGGGTGTGAGTGTGAACAGGAGAGGGGGAGTGAGTGTGATTAGGAGAGGGAGAGTGAGTGTGATCAGGAGAGGGAGAGTGAGTGTGGTCAGGAGAGGGAGAGTGAGGGTGATCAGGAGTGGGCGAGTGAATGTGATCAGGAGAGGGGGAGTGAGTGTGATCAGGAGAGGGGGAGTGAGTGTGATCAGGAGAGGGAGAGGGAGCATGTTCAGGAGGGGGAGTGAGTGTGATCAGGAGAGGGAGAGTGAGTGTGAACAGGAGAGGGTAGTGAGTGTGATCAGGAAAGGGAGAGTGAGGGTCATCAGGAGAGATGGAGTAAGTGTGACCAGGAGAGGGAGAGTGAGTGTGACCAGGAGAGCAGGAGTGAGTGTGATCCGGAGAGTGATAGGGAGTGTGCAGGAGGGGGACTGAGTGTGAACAGCAGAGGGGGAGTGAATGTGATCAGGAAAGGGGGAGTGAGTGTGATCAGGAGAGGGAGTGTGAGAGGGATCAGGAGAGTGAGAGTGAGTGTGATCAGGAGAGGGGGAGTGAGTGTGATCAGGAGAGGGAGAGTGAGTGTGATAAGGAGAGGGAGAGGGAGTGTGATAAGGAGAGGGAGAGGGAGTGTGATAAGGAGAGGGAGAGTGAGTGTGATCAGGAGAGGGAGTGTGAGAGTGATCAGGAGAGCGGGAGTGAGTGTGATCAGGGGAAGGGGAGTGAGTGTGATCAGGAGAGGGGGAGGGAGTGTCATCAGGAGAGGGAGAGTGAGTGTGATCAGGAGAGGGGGAGTGAGTGTGACCAGGAGAGGGGGAGTGAGTGTGATCAGGAGAGGGGGAGTGAGTGTGATCAGGAGAGGGAGAGTGAGACTGATCAGTAGAGGGCGAGTGAGTGTGATCAGGAGAGGGGGAGTGTGTGTGATCAGGAGAGGGAAAGTGAGTGTGATCAGGAGGGAGAGTGAGTGCGATCAGGAGAGGGGAGTGAGTGTGATCAGGAGAGTGAGTGTGATCTGGAGAGCCAGAGTGAGTGTGATCAGGAGAGGGAAAGTGAGTGTGATCAGGAGAGGGAGAAAGAGTGTGATCAGGAGAGGGGAGTGAATGTGATCAGGAGAGGGGGAGAGAGTGTGATCAGGAGAGCAAGAGTGAGTGTGATCAGGAGAGGGGGAGTGAGTGTGATCAGGAGAGGAAAAGTGAGTGTGATCAGGAGGGAGAGTGAGTGTGATCAGGAGAGGGGAGTGAGTGTGATCAGGAGAGTGAGTGTGATCAGGAGAGCCAGAGTGAGTGTGATCAGGAGAGGGAAAGTGAGTGTGATCAGGAGAGGGAGAATGAGTGTGATCAGGAGAGGGGAGTGAGTGTGATCAGGAGAGGGGGAGAGAGTGTGATCAGGAGGGGGAGAGTGAGAGTGATCAGGAGGGGGTGTGAGTGTGATCAGGAGAGGGGGAGTGAGTGTGATCAGGAGAGTGAAAGTGAGCGTGATCTGGAGAGGGAATGTGAGCGTGATCAGGAGAGGGAGAGTGAGCGTGATCAGGAGAGGGGGGTTGAGTGTGATCAGGAGAGGGGGAGTGAATGTGATCAGGAGAAGGTGAGTGAGAGTGATCAGGAGAGGGTGAGTGATTGTGAACAGGAGAGGGGTAGTGAATGTGACCAGGAGAGGTGGAGTGAGTGTGATCAGGAAAGGGAGAGTGAGTGTGATCTGGAGAGGGAGAGTGAGTGTGACCAGGAGAGCAGGAGTGAGTGTGACCCGGAGAGTGATAGGGAGTGTGCAGGAGGGGGACTGAGTGTGAACAGCAGAGGGGGAGTGATTGTGATCAGGAAAGGGGGAGTGAGTGTGATCAGGAGAGGGAGTGTGAGAGTGACCAGGAGAGTGAGAGTGAGTGTGATCAGGAGAGGGGGAGTGAGTGTGATAAGGAGAGGGAGAGGGAGTGTGATAAGGAGAGGGAGAGGGAGTGTGATAAGGAGAGGGAGAGTGAGTGTGATCAGGAGAGGGAGTGTGAGAGTGATCAGGAGAGCGGGAGTGAGTGTGATCAGGGGAAGGGGAGTGAGTGTGATCAGGAGAGGGGGAGGGAGTGTCATCAGGAGAGGGAGAGTGAGTGTGATCAGGAGAGGGGGAGTGAGTGTGACCAGGAGAGGGGGAGTGAGTGTGATCAGGAGAGGGGGAGTGAGTGTGATCAGGAGAGGGAGAGTGAGAGTGATCAGTAGAGGGAGAGTGAGTGTGATCAGGAGAGGGGGAGTGTGTGTGATCAGGAGAGGGAAAGTGAGTGTGATCAGGAGGGAGAGTGAGTGCGATCAGGAGAGGGGAGTGAGTGTGATCAGGAGAGTGAGTGTGATCTGGAGAGCCAGAGTGAGTGTGATCAGGAGAGGGAAAGTGAGTGTGATCAGGAGAGGGAGAATGAGTGTGATCAGGAGAGGGGAGTGAATGTGATCAGGAGAGGGGGAGTGAGTGTGATCAGGAGAGCAAGAGTGAGTGTGATCAGGAGAGGGGGAGTGAGTGTGATCAGGAGAGGAAAAGTGAGTGTGATCAGGAGGGAGAGTGAGTGTGATCAGGAGAGGGGAGTGAGTGTGATCAGGAGAGTGAGTGTGATCAGGAGAGCCAGAGTGAGTGTGATCAGGAGAGGGAAAGTGAGTGTGATCAGGAGAGGGAGAATGAGTGTGATCAGGAGAGGGGAGTGAGTGTGATCAGGAGAGGGGGAGAGAGTGTGATCAGGAGAGTGAAAGTGAGCGTGATCTGGAGAGGGAATGTGAGCGTGATCAGGAGAGGGAGAGTGAGCGTGATCAGGAGAGTGGATGTGAGTGTGATCAGGAGAGGCAGTGTGAGTGTGATCAGGAAAGGGAGAGTGAGTGTGATCAGGAGAGGGAAAGTGAGTGTGATCAGGAGAGGGAGAGTGAGTGTGATCCGGAGAGGGGGAGCGAGTGTGCTCAGGAGAGGGAGAGTGAGTGCATTCAGGAGAGGGAGAGAGAGTGTGATCAGGAGAGGGAGAGTGAATGTGATCAGGAGAGAGGGAGACAGTGTGATCAGGAGAGGGGGAGTGAGTGTGACCAGGAGAGTGGGATTGAGTGTGATCAGGAGAGGGAGAGTTAGTGTGATTAAGAGATGGAGTGAGTGTGATCAGGAGAGGGTGAGTGAGTGTGATCAGGAGAGGGAGTGGGAGTGTATTCAGGAGGGGGTGTGAGTGTGATCAGGAGAGGGGAAGTGCCTGAGAGCAGGAGGGAGAATGAGTGTGATCAGGAGAGGGGGAGTGAGTGTGATCAGGAGAGGGGGAGTGAGTGTGATCAGGAGAGGGGTAGTGAGTGTGATCAGGAGAGGGGGAGTGAGTGTGATCAGAAGAGGGACAGTGAGTGTGATCAGGAGAGGGGAAGTGCCTGAGAGCAGGAGGGAGAATGAGTGTGATCAGGAGAGGGGGAGTGAGTGTGATCAGGAGAGGGGGAGTGAGTGTGATCAGGAGAGGGACAGTGAGTGTGATCAGGAGAGGGGAAGTGCCTGAGAGCAGGAGGGAAAGTGAGTGTAATCAGGAGAGGGGGAGTGAGTGTGATCAGGAGAGGGGAATGAGTCTGATCAGGAGAGGGGTAGTGAGTGTGATCAGGAGAGGGAGACTAAGTGTGATCAGTGTAGTGTATGTACCTTTAAGAGAGAACTACTTTTACAGCTCCTGTATACTGTAGTACCAGCAGTGACCACACCTGTATATTAGCCTTGAGCATGCCTCTGTACTGTCAGTCTTTAGACTACCCTCCTCCAGTAAACACCTGTTAATTGTTAAGTTACAGTCCCCGTGTAGTTATTGGAAAACATCATACGTTAAGAATCACAGATTCAACAGTGGTGACGAGGTCGATTCGAATCTACCTGCAACTCTGCATTTCCCGTCAAGGATTCGCTCCGGGAGGGCGGTGGAAGAAAGTCGAGGCCAGAGGCACGGGCATCGACCACGAGCAACCGCCCAGTCATCCGGCAGAGAGTGAACATCGCAGGGGAGGCTGTTGAGAGACGGGCTTGGTTCCCCAGCCACGACAATCCAGCAACAGACTGGCAACAGGTACAGCGCAGACCCTTCCCGGACAGCGGCGGCTGGAGCCGACCGACGGCAGAGAAAAAGCCGAGCAGCGTCAACAGGGTAAGAGAGAGGGTGAAGCGCACAGGGCGCAGCCGGGGGTTTAAAACCGAGCGGCGTCGAGGAAAAACAAAACAGAGAGAGAGAGGGTAAAGCTGCAGCCGGGTTCAGGACCGAGCGACGGCAACGGGAAAGGCGCACAGGAGAACGCGCAGAGCACAGCCAGGGCTCAAGGGCTGAAACGCGTCCGCGGGGCGAAGGGAGAGCGTGGGAGATGCCATTGAGCTGCGGAGAAGAAGGGAGAGCGCGGGAGACGCCATTTTAGAAGCTGCAGCGGAGAAGAAGGGCGAGCGCGGGAAGAAAGGAAAGCACGGGAGACGCCATTTTGTGCCAGCGGAGAAGAAGGGAGAGCGCAGGAGACGCCATTTTAGACAGTTAAATCACACCCAGGGATGCCGAAGAGTGGCAGTATCACTGCATTCGACAATGAAGTCGAAGATTCGGCGACATATGTGGAGCACATTGAGGTGTACTGCAGGGCGAATGAATTGCCAGATGCTAGGAAAGCACTGGCCTTGTTAAATTCCATGGGTGCAAAAACTTATGGCTTACTGCGAAACCTAATAACCCCAGAGAAGCCCGTGGATAAGAATTTTGAAAGCACAGTAGAAATCCAAAGGACCACTTAAACCCCACACCGCTGCTGATAGCAGAAAGATTTAAGTTCCACAAAAGGAACCAGCATAAAGACGAAAGTAATGCTGAGTACTTAACGGAACTGCGCAAGCTATCGAAGCACTGCCAGTTTGGAATGGGACTAGCAGATACGTTAAGGGACAAGTTTGTGTGTGGGCTTCAAAGTGAAGGAACCCAGAAATGGCTTCTATCAGAAAAGGAGCTTACGCTGGACAAGGCTTTCAGCATGGCAGTATCACATGAAGCAGCCGCACGGGGCGCTGCAGAGATACAATGGAGACCGCAAGAATATGGCACCAATGAAATGTCATATGGAGCAGGGAAGTGTTATCGCTGCGGCAGAACAACACACGACCAGAAGGATTGTTGGTTCAAGGACCAAGTGTGCAGACAGTGTGGAAAAGCAGGACACATAGCAAGAATCTGCAGGTCAGGGAAGAAAACCACAGCAAGAAATCTCCACAAGAGAAGTAAAAAATGTTCATAAGGTGATGGACAGTAGTTCAGACGAACAGAAAAGTGATACAGACTCCGGAAGCAAGGAGCTGGGTTGTCTGAAACTACATAAGGTAACCAAAATGGAGGATCACCAGGCTATCTGGGTCACACTCAAGATAGACGGAGTCCAAGTGAAAATGGAATTGGACACAGGATCAGCCCTAACAGTCATAAACCAAAGGGACTACAAGCGGCTATTTTCACATATACTCTTGAAAGCTACAGAGATTGTCTTGAAGATGTACACTGGGCAAAAAGTCTACCCCAAAGGAAAAATAAGGGTGAAAGTGATATACAAAGGCCAGGAAATACCTAAAATGGACCTATATGTATTGCCAGATGGAGGACCACCACTACTAGGACGTGAATGGATCCAGAAGATACAATTAGATTGGCTTCCATACAGGCACTGAAGGTTGAGGCCAAAAAGGATGACGACGTCACACCTGGACGACTGTCAAAAATGCTAACTGACGCACAAGAAGTGCTCCAGGAGGGACTCGGAAAACTAAAAGGCATAACAGCAACGATTAAAATAGAGGAAAATGCAAGCCCAAAGATTTTTAAGGCCAGACCGGTGCCTTATGCGATCCGACCAGCCGTCAAAGCAGAGCTGGAAGGGTTGGAACGTTCAGGAGTACTGTCCAAAGTAGAATGGAGCGAGTGGGCTACACCCATCGTTCCTGTAATGAAGAGGTCGTTGAGTAATACGCCTGGGGAACCAAAGAAGGTCCGCATCTGTGGGGATTTTAAGGTGACAGTGATCCCAGTCCTTCACACGGTACAATATCCGCTTCCACAGATTGAGGATATTTTCGCCTCGCTATCTGGAGATAAACGCTTCACCAAAATTGATCTGGCCCAGGCGTACTTGCAAACGGAGGTAGAAGAAGCCTCGAAACAATACCTCACGATCAAAACTCATAAAGGTCTCTACCAATACAACCGGCTGGTGTTCGGGGTAGCATCAGCTCCGGCTATTTGGCAAAGGGCAATGGATCAAGTCCTGCAAGGGATTCCAGGGACCCAGTGTTATTTGGACGACATCCTGGTCACAGGCGAAAATGACAGTGATCACCTCGCCAACCTGGAGAAGGTGCTCACTAGATTAAAGAAATATGGGCTACGAGCTAATCGCCACAAGTGCGAGTTTTTCCAGAAGCAGATCTCGTATTGTGGCCACGTTATTGATGAAGAGGGGTTACATAAGTCCCCTGAAAAGATTGAGGCAGTAGTCAAGGCTCCAGCACCGGAAAATGTGTCACAACTGAGGTCGTTCCTCGGGCTGGTGAACTACTACCATAAGTTCTTAGCAAATTTGTCTACAGTATTACACCCACTGAACACCCTACTGCAAACGGGGGTACCATGGAAGTGGAATGACGAATGTAAACGAGCTTTCCAGAAGTGCAAAGAATTGATCACATCAAAAGAGGTGTTGGCCCATTTCAACCCAGCACTACCAATTCGTTTGGCATGTGATGCATCACCCTATGGTATTGGAGCGGTGCTGTCGCACAAATTCCCAGACGGGTTGGAGAGGCCAGTAGCCTTTGCGTCTCGGTCACTAACCTCAGCTGAGCGCAACTACGCCCAGATTGACAGGGAGGCCCTCAGCCTAGTATGGGGAGTAAAAAAAATTCAACCACTATCTGCATGGGCAGAAGTTCACCTTGCTGACTGACCACCAACCACTTGTCTCCATCTTCAATCCAAAGACGGGCATTCCGGTGATGACTGCACAACGGTTACAAAGATGGTCCCTTTTTCTAGGGGCGAACCAATATGAAATAGAATATAAAGGCACGAAACAGCATGGAAATGCTGATGGGTTATCACGCCTGCCACTGCCTACTGTGGAGCAAGCACCAGCAGTGGACCCTATCGAGATATTTTATTCGTCAATAATTGAACGATTGCCAGTAACTAACACGGATATAGAGAAGGAGACCCGCAATGATCCGACACTGTCTCGGGTATATGATTTGACGGTGAGGGGATGGCCAACACATGGCGACTCACTGTTGCCCGCATTTTCATCCAGAAGAGAACAGCTGTCAGTATGCCAGGGGACAGTGATGTGTGGATCCCGAGTGGTAATTCCACCCAAGTTAAGGGAGAGAGTGCTCAATGAGCTTCACGAAGGTCATCTGGGAGGGGTGAAAATGAAAAGCCTTGCTAGGGCTTATGTGTGGTGGCCGGGGATCGATCAACAAATCGAGGACCTAACCAAGAGCTGCTCAGGATGCCAGAAGGTCCAAAATGCACCACCACATGCCCCTCTACACCCATGGGTGTGGCCCTCCTCTCCATGGCAATGGGTGCATATTGATTTTGCAGGTCCATTCATGGACTCAATGTTCTTAATAGCAGTGGATGCTCACTCGAAATGGCCTGAGGTGATAAAAATGTCCTCAACCATTACAGAGAAAACTATTGCAGTCCTACGGACCATATTTGCCAGGAACGGCTTGCCAGAGCAGATTTGCTCTGATAATGGACCACAGTTTGTGTCCGAAGAGCTTTGGAAATTTATGAGAAGGAATGGGGTAAGGCATTACACATCTGCCCCGTATCATCCAGCCACAAATGGATTGGCTGAGAGGTTCGTGCAAACCTTTAAAAAGGCGATAAAGGCCATGTGCGATGATGAAATTCGACTACAGCATAAGGTAGACAATTTCCTGTTAGCCTACAGAAATGCGACACATGCAGTTACCAACCAGACCGCGGCCATGATGTTCTTTAACCGAAGGTTGAGATCTCGTCTGGATTTGCTCAGACCAAATGTGCGAAGGAATGTTGAGGATAAACAATTCCAGCACATCAATGAGAAGCCGACAAGGAGCTTCAATGTAGGACAACTAGTCTTGGCCTGTGACTACCGAGCAGAGAAATGGCAACCCGGAACGATATGCACATGGCAGCGGCCATTAATGTACACAGTGGATGTCGGGAGAACATTGTGAGATGCCACGTCGACCAGATCTTAGCGTCACAGGAACGAGTCAACCCCATGTCTCGCGTCCCTGGGGATGAACCCAACATACCGGTAACATCTACCTCAGAAACATTAGCAGCGGAAACTGATGAAATAAAGGACGAAAAGGGGCCAGAATCACCTCCGCACCAAGAACAAGAACCGCAGGAAAGGCACTATCCAGAAAGGACCAGGAAGCCGCCCCAAAGACTGAATCGATAAATGGACTATTTCAGTTTAATGTGCGTGTTAAAGTGTTAATTGTTATTTGAACATTATGGGCACTGCTAATCTAAAAGGGGAGGAATTTTAGTGTATGTACCTTTAAGAGAGAACTACTTTTACAGCTCCTGTATACTGTAGTACCGGCAGTGACCACACCTGTATATAAGCCTTGAGCATGCCTCTGTACTGTCAGTCTTTAGACTACCCTCCTCCAGTAAACACCTGTTGATTGTTAAGTTACAGCCTCCGTGTAGTTATTGGAAAACATCATACTTTAAGAATCACGGATTCAACAATCAGGAGAGGGGGCCTGAGTGTGATCAGGAGAGGGGGAGTGAATGTGATCAGGAGAAGGTGAGTGAGAGTGATCAGGAGAGGGAGAATGAGTGTCATCAGGAGATGGGAAGTGCCTGAGAGCAGGAGGGAGAGTGAGTGTGATCAGGAGAGGGGGAGTGAGTGTGATCAGGAGAGGGGTAGTGAGTGTGATCAGGAGAGGGGCAGTGAGAGTGATCAGGAGAGAGGGTGAGAGTGAACAGGAGAGGTAGTGTTAGTGTGATAAGAAGAGGGGAAGTGAGTGTGATCAGGAGAGGTGCAGTGAGTGTGATAAGGAGAGGGAGAGTGAGTTTCATCAGGAGAGCGAGAGTGAATGTGGTCAGGAGAGGGAGAGTGAGTGTGATCAGGAGAGCGCAAGTGAGGGTCATAAGGAGAGGGGAAGTGAGTGTGATCAGGGGAGAGAGAGTGAGTGTGATCAGGAGAGGGGAGTGAGCGTGATAAGGAGAGGGAGAGTGAGTGTGATAAGGAGAGGGAGAGTGAGTGTGATCAGGAGAGGTGGAGTGTGAGTGATCAGGAGAGGGGAAGTGATTGTGAACAGGAGAGGGTAAGTGAGTGTGATCAGGAGGGGGAAGTGAGTGTGATCAGGGGAGAGAGAGTGAGTGTGATCAGCAGAGCAATATTCAATGTGGTCAGGAGCGGGAGTGTGAGTGTGATCAGGAGAGGGAGAGTGAGTGTGATCAGGAGAGCGATTGTCAATGTGGTCAGGAGCGGGAGGGTGAGTGTGATCAGGAGAGGGGAAGTGGGTGTGATCAGTAGAGGGAGAGTGAGTGTGATCAGGAGAGTGTGAGCGACTGTGATCAGGGGAGGGCAAGTGAGTGTGATCAGGAGAGGGTGAGTAAGTGTGATAGGAGGGGCAGAATGAGTGTGATCCGGAGAGAGGATGTGAGTGTAATCAAGGGAGGGGAGTGAGTGTGAACAGGAGAAGGGGAGTCAGTGTGATCAGGAGAGGGGTAGTGAGTGTGATCAGGAGAGGGGGAGTGAGTGTGATCAGGAGAGGGGGAGCGAGCATGATAAGGAGAGGGAGAGCGAGTGTGATAAGGAGAGGGAGAGTGAGTATGAACAGGAGAGGGGGAGTGAGTGTGATCAGGAGAGGGAGTGTGATCAGGAGAGCGGTAGTGAGTGTGATCAGGAGAGCAATAGTGAGTGTGTACAGGAGAGGGAGAGTGAGTGTGATCAGGAGAGGGGAAGTGGGTGTGATAAGTAGAGGGAGAGTGAGTGTGATCAGGAGCGGGGTAGTGAGTGTGATCAGGAGAAGGTGATTAAGTGTGATCAGGAGAGGGAGAGTAATCAGGAGAGGGAGCCTGTGTGACCAGGAGAGGGGGAGTGAGTGTGATCAGGAGAGCGAGTCTAATCAGGAGAGGGAGCCTGAGTGTGATCAGGAGAGGGAGAGTGAGTGTGATCAAGAGAGGTGGCATGAGTGTGATCAGCAGAGGGAGAGTGAGAATGATAAGGAGTGGGGAAGTGAGTGTGATCAGGAGAGAGAGAGGAAGTGTGATCAGGAGAGGGAGTATAATCAGGAGAGGGAGAGGGAGCCTGAGTGTGATCAGGAGAGGGAGCCTGAGTGTGATCAGGAGAGGGGGAGTGAATGTGATCAGGAGGGGGTGAGTGAGAGTGATCAGGAGAGGGGGCATGAGTGTGATCAGGAAAGGGAGTGTAATCAGGAGAGGGAGTGGGAGTGTGATCAGCAGAGGGAGAGTGAGTGTGACCAGGAGAGGGGGAGTGAGTGTGATCAGGAAACGGAGAGTGAGTGTCATCAGGAAAAGGGGAGTGAGTGTGATCTGGAGAGGGAGAGTGAGTGTGATCAGGAGAGGGGGTGAGATTGATCAGGAGACGGCAAGTCAGTGTGATCAGGAGAGGGTGTGAGTGTGATCAGGAGTGGGTGAGTAAGTGTGATAGGAGGGGGAGAATGAGTGTGATCCGGAGAGAGGATGTGAGTGTAATCAAGGGAGGGGAGTGAGTGTGAACAGGAGAGGGGGAGTCAGTGTGATCAGTAGAGGGGCAGTGAGTGTGATCAGGAGAGGGGGAGCGAGTGTGATCAGGAGAGGGGGAGCGAGCGTGATAAGGAGAGGGAGAGTGAGTATGAACAGGAGAGGGGGAGTGAGTGTGATCAGGAGAGGGAGTGTGATCAGGAGAGCGGTAGTGAGTGTGATCAGGAGAGCAATAGTGAGTGTGTACAGGAGAGGGAGAGTGAGTGTGATCAGGAGAGGGGAAGTGGGTGTGATAAGTAGAGGGAGAGTGAGTGTTATCAGGAGAGGTGGAGTGAGTGTGATCAGGAGAGGGAGAGTGAGTGTGATCAGGAGAGGGTGAGTGAGTGTGATCAGAAGAAGGAGGGTGAGTGTGGCCAGGAGAGGGAGAGTGAGTGTGATCAGGAGAGCGAGAGTGAGTGTGATCAGGGGAGGGAGAGAGTGTAATCAGGAGAGGGGAAGTGGGTGTGATATGAGAGGGAGAGTGATTGCGATCAGGAGAGAGGAAGTGAGTGTGATCAGGAGAGAGAGAATGAGTGTAATCAAGGGAGGTGGAGTGAGTATGAACAGGAGAGGGGGGGTGAGTGTGATCAGGAGAGGGAGTGTGATCAGGGGAGAGGGAGTGCGTGTGAACAGGAGAGGGAGAATAAGTGTAATCAGGAGAGGGAGAGCGAGTTTTGTCACTGGATGGAAAGTGAGTGTGTTCAGGAGAGGGAGAGTCAGTGTGATCAGGAGAGGGGAAGTGAGTGAGATCAGGAAATGGGGAGTCAGTGAGATCAGGAGAGTCAGCGTGAGTGTGATCAGGAGTGGGAGTGTGTGTGACCCAGAGAGGGAGAGTGAGTGTGATCAGGACAGGGAGTGAGTGTGATCAGGAGAGGGGTGTGATTGCGATCAGGAGAGGGAGAGTGAGTGTGATCAGGAGAGAGGAAGTGAGTGTGATCAGGAGAGTGAGCGTGAGTGTGATCAGGAGAGGGGGAGTGAGTGTGATCAGGAGAGGGAAATTGAGTGTGACCAGGAGAGGGGGACTGAGTGTGATCAGGAGAGGGGAAGAGAGTGTGATCAGGAGAGGGAGAGTGCATTTTATCAGTAGAGGGAAATTGAGTGTGATCAGGAGAGGGAGACTAAGTGTGATCAGGAGAGGAAGAGTGAGTGTGATCAGGAGAGCGAGAGTGAGTGTGATCAGGGGAGGGAGAGAGTGTAATCAGGAGAGGGGAAGTGGGTGTGATATGAGAGGGAGAGTGATTGCGATCAGGAGAGAGGAAGTGAGTGTGATCAGGAGAGAGAGAATGAGTGTAATCAAGGGAGGTGGAGTGAGTATGAACAGGAGAGGGGGGGTGAGTGTGATCAGGAGAGGGAGTGTGATCAGGGGAGAGGGAGTGCGTGTGAACAGGAGAGGGAGAATAAGTGTAATCAGGAGAGGGAGAGCGAGTTTTGTCACTGGATGGAAAGTGAGTGTGTTCAGGAGAGGGAGAGTCAGTGTGATCAGGAGAGGGGAAGTGAGTGAGATCAGGAAATGGGGAGTCAGTGAGATCAGGAGAGTCAGCGTGAGTGTGATCAGGAGTGGGAGTGTGTGTGACCCAGAGAGGGAGAGTGAGTGTGATCAGGACAGGGAGTGAGTGTGATCAGGAGAGGGGTGTGATTGCGATCAGGAGAGGGAGAGTGAGTGTGATCAGGAGAGAGGAAGTGAGTGTGATCAGGAGAGTGAGAGTGAGTGTGATCAGGAGAGGGGGAGTGAGTGTGATCAGGAGAGGGAAATTGAGTGTGACCAGGAGAGGGGGACTGAGTGTGATCAGGAGAGGGGAAGAGAGTGTGATCAGGAGAGGGAGAGTGCATTTTATCAGTAGAGGGAAATTGAGTGTGATCAGGAGAGGGAGACTAAGTGTGATCAGGAGAGGAAGAGTGAGTGTGATCAGGAGAGGGAAAGTGAGTGTGATCAGGAGGAGGGGAGTGAGTACGATCAGGAGAGGGAGACTGAGTGTGATCAGGAGAGTGAGAGTGAGTGTGATCAGGAGAGCGGAAGTGAGTCTGATCAGGAGAGGGAGAGTGAGTGTGATCAGGAGATGGAGAATGAGTGTGACCAGGAGAGGGGGAGTGAGTGTGACCAGGAGAGGGGAAGTGAGTGTGATCAGAGAGGGGAAGTGATTGTGACCAGGAGAGGGTGTGAGTGTGATCAGGAGAGGGTGTGACTGTGATCAAGAGAGGGGGTGTGATTGCGATCAGGGGAGGGAGAGTGAGTGTGATCAGGAGAGGCTGCGAGTGTGATCAGGAGAGCAAGAGTGAGTGTGATCAGGAGAGGGAGTGAGTGTGATCAGGAGAAGGAGAGTGAGATTGACCAGGTGAAGGAGAGTGAGTGTGATCAGAAGAGAGGAAGTGAGTTTGACCAGGAGAGAGAGAGAGTGTACTCAACGGAGGGGGAGGGAGTGTGAACAAGAGAGGGAGAGTGAGTGTGATCAGGAGTGGGAGTGAGTGTGATCCAGAGTGGGAGATTGAGTGTAATCAGGAGAGGGAGAGTGAGTTTTGTCATTGGAGGGAAAGTGAGTGTGATCAGGAGAGGGAGAGTCAGTGTGATCAGGAGAGGGGAAGTGTGTGAGATCAGGAAATGGGGAGTGAGTGTGACCAGGAGAGGGAGTGAGTGTGATCAGGAGAGGATAAGTCAGTGGGATAAGGAGAGTGAAAGTGAGCGTGATCAGGAGTGGGAGTGTGTGTGACCCAGAGAGGGAGAGTGAATGTGATCAGGAGAGGGTCTGAGTGTGATCAGGAGAGGGGGTGTGATTGTGATCAGGAGAGGGAGAGTGAGTGTGATCATGAGAGGGAGAGTGAGTGTGATCAGGGCAGGGAGAGTGAGTGTGATCAGGAGAGAGGAAGTGAGTTTGACCAGGAGAGAGAGAGAGAGAGTGTACTCAAGGGAGGGGGAGGGAGTGTGAACAGGAGAGGGAGAGTGAGATTTGTCACTGGAGGGAAAGTGAGTGTGATCTGGAGTGGGAGAGTGAGTGTGATCAGGAGAGGGAGAGTGAGTTTTGTCACTGGAGGGAAAGTGAGTTTGATCAGGAGAGGTAAAGTCAGTGTGATCAGGAGAGGGGAAGTGAGTGAGATCAGGAAATGGGGAGTGAGTGTGATCAGGAGAGTTAGAGTGAGTGTGACCAGGAGAGGGGGTGAGTGTGATCAGGAGAGGGGAAGTCAGTGGGATCAGGAGAGTCAGCGTGAGTGTGATCAGGTGTGGGAGTGTGTGACCCAGAGAGGGAGAGTGAGTGTGATCAGGAGAGAGAGTGAGAGTGATCAGGAGAGGGTGTGTGATTGTGATCAGGAGAGAGAGAGTGAGTGTGATCAGGAGAGGGTGTGAAAGTGATCAGGAGAGTGTGAGTGAGTGTGATGAGGAGATGGAAAGTGAGGGCGAACCGGAGATGTAGCGTGAGTGTGATCAGGAGAGTGGCGTGTGTGTGATCAGGAGATTGGGAGTGAATGTGCTCAGGAGAGGGGAAGAGAGTGTGATCAGGAGAGAGGAAGTGAGTGTGATCAGGAGAGGGGGGTGAGTGTGATCAGGAGAGGGGGAGTGAGTGTGATCAGGAGAGGGGGAGTGAGTGTGATCAGGAGAGGGGGAGTGAGTGTGATCAGGAGAGGGAAATTGAGTGTGACCATGAGAGGGGGAGTGAGTGTGATCAAGAGAGGGGAAGTGAGTGTGATCAGGAGAGGGGGAGTGAGTGTAATCAGGAGAGGAAGAGTGAGTGTGATCAGGAGAGGGGGAGTGAGTGTAATCAGGAGAGGAAGAGTGAGTGTGATCAGGAGAGGGAGTGAGAGTGATCAGCAGAGTGAGAGTGAGTGTGATCAGGAGAAGGAGATTGAGGGTAATCAGGAGATGGAGAGTGAGTTTGATCAGGAGAGTGGAGTGAGTCTGACCAGGAGAGTGGGAATGAATGTGCTCAGGAGCGGGGAAGTGAGTGTGATCAGGAGAGAGGAAGTGAGTGTGATCAGGAGAGAGGAAGTGAGTGTGATCAGCAGAGGGAGAGTGAGTGTGATCAGGAGAGAGGAAGTGAGTGTGATCAGGAGAGGGAGAGTGAGTGTGATCAGCAGAGGGAGAGTGAGTGTGATCAGGAGAGGGAGAGTGAGTGTGATCAGGAGAGAGGGTGAGTGTGATCAGGAGAGTGGGATTGAGTGTGATCAGGAGAGGGGAAGTGAGTGTGATCAGGAGAGGGAGATTGAGTGTGATCAAGAGTGGGTAAGTGAGTGTGATCAGGAGAGGGGAAGTGAGTGTGATCAGGAGAGGGAGAGTGAGTGTGATCAGGAGAGGGGGGTGAGTGTGATCAGGAGAGGGAGAGTGAGTGTGATCAGGAGAGGGAAAGTGAGTGTGACCAGGAGAGGGGGAGTGAGTGTGATCAGGAGAGGGGATGTGAGTGTGATCAGGAGAGGGGATGTGAGTGTGATCAGGAGTCGGAGAGTGAGAGTGATCAGGAGAGGGAAAGTGAGTGTGACCAGGAGAGGGGGAGTGAGTGTGACCAGGAGAGGGGGAGTGAGTTTGATCAGAGAGGGGAAGTGTTTGTGATCAGGAGAGGCTTTGAGTATGATCAGGAGAGTGTGTGACTGTGATCAGGAGAGGGGGGGTGATTGTGATCAGGAGAGGGAGAGTGAGTGTGATCAGAAAAGGGAGGTGTGTGTGATCAGGAGATGGAGAGTGATTGTGATCAGGGTTGGGCGAGTGAGTGTGATCAGGAGAGGGTGTGAAAGTGACCAGGAGAGTGAGAGTGAGTGTGACCAGGAGAAGGAGAGTGAGGGTGAACAGGAGATGGAGAGTGAGTGTGATCAGGAGAGGGTGTGAGTGTGATCAGGAGAGCGAGAGTGATTGTGATCAGGAGAAGGTGAGTGAGATTGACCAGGTGAAGGAGAGTGAGTGTGATCAGAAGAGGGAGGTGTGTGTGATCATGAGAGGGAGAGTGAGTGTGATCAGGGGAGGGAGAGTGAGTGTGATCAGGGGAGAGGAAGTGAGTTTGACCAGGAGAGAGAGAGTGTACTCAAGGGAGGGGGAGGGAGTGTGAACAGGAGAGGGGGAGTGACTGTGATCAGGAGAGGGAGTGTGTTCAGGAGTGGGAGAGTGGGTGTGATCAGGAGTGGGAGTGAGTGTGATCCGGAGTGCGAGAGTGAGTGTGATCAGGAGAGGGAGAGTGAGTTTTGTCACTGGAGGGTAAGTAAGTGTGATCAGGAGAGGGGAAGTGAGTGAGATCAGGATATGTGGAGTGAGTGTGATCAGGAGAGTGAGAGTGTGTGTGACCCAGAGAGGGAGAGGGAGTGGGATTGAGTGTGATCAGGAGAGGGGGTGTGATTGTGATCAGGAGAGGGAGAGTGAGTGTGATCAGGAGAGGGTGTGAAAGTGATCAGGAGAGTGAGGGTGAGTGTGATCAGAAGAAGGAGAGTGAGGGTGAACAGGAGATGGAGAGTGAGTGTGATCAGGAGAGTGGGGTGAGTGTGATCAGGAGCTTGGGAGTGAATGTGCTCAGGAGAGCGGAAGTGAGTGTGATCAGGAGAGAGGAAGTGAGTGTGATCAGGAGAGGGGGAGTGAGTGTGATCAGGAAAGGGGGAGTGAGTGTGATCAGGAGAGGGAAATTGAGTGTGAACAGAGAGGGGGAGTGATTGTGATCAGTAGAGGGGGAGTAAGTATGATCAGGAGAGGTAGAGGGAGTTTTATCAGTAGAGGGAGAGTGAGTTTGATCAGGAGAGGAAGTGTGAGTGTGATCAGGAGAGGGAAAGTGAGTGTGATAAGGAGAGGCTGTGACAGTGATCAGGAGAGTGAGAGTGAGTGTGATCAGGAGGAGAGGGAGTGTGATCAGGAGATGGAGAGTGAGTGTGATCAGAAGTGGGATTGAGTGTGATCCAGAATGGGAGATTGAGTGTGATCAGGAGGGGAAGAGTCAGTGTGATCAGGAGAGGGGAAGTGTGTGAGATCAGGAAATGGGGAGTGAGTGTGATCAGGAGAGGGAGTGAGTGTGATCAGGAGAGGATAAGTCAGTGGGATAAGGAGAGTGAGAGTGAGTGTGATCAGGAGTGGGAGTGTGTGTGACCCAGAGAGGGAGAGTGAATGTGATCAGGAGAGGGTGTGAGTGAGTGTGATCAGGAGAGGGGGTGTGATTGTGATCAGGAGAGGGAGAGTGAGTGTGATCATGAGAGGGAGAGTGAGTGTGATCAGGGCAGGGAGAGTGAGTGTGATCAGGAGAGAGGAAGTGAGTTTGATCAGGAGAGAGAGAGAGAGTGTACTCAAGGGAGGGGGGGAGTGTGAACAAGAGAGGGAGAGTGAGTTTTGTCACTGGAGGGAAAGTGAGTGTGTTATGGAGTGGGAGAGTGAGTGTGATCAGGAGAGGGAGAGTGAGTTTTGTCACTGGAGGGAAAGTGAGTGTGTTCAGGAGAGGGAGAGTCAGTGTTATCAGGAGAGGGGAAGTGAGATCGATCAGGAAATGGGGAGTGAGTGTGATCAGGAGAGTCAGCGTGAGTGTGATCAGGAGTGGGAGTGTGTGTGACCCAGAGAGGGAGAGTGAGTGTGATCAGGAGACGGAGTGAGAGTGATCAGGAGAGGGGGTGTGATTGCGATCAGGAGAGAGAGAGTGAGTGTGATCAGGAGAGGGTGTGAAAGTGATCAGGAGAGTGTGAGTGAGTGTGATGAGGAGAAGGTGAGTGAGGGTGAACCGGAGATGTAGCGTGAGTGTGATCAGGAGAGTGGGGTGAGTGTGATCAGGAGATTGGGAGTGAATGTGCTCAGGAGAGGGGAAGTGAGTGTGATCAGGAGAGAGGAAGTGAGTGTGATCAGGAGAGGGGGAGTGAGTGTGATCAGGAGAGGGGGAGTGAGTGTGATCAGGAGAGGGAAATTGAGTGCGACCATGAGAGGGGGAGTGAGTGTGATCAAGAGAGGGGAAGTGAGTGTGATCAGGAGAGGGGGAGTGAGTGTAATCAGGAGAGGAAGAGTGAGTGTGATCAGGAGAGGGAGACTGAGTGTGATCAGGAGTGGGAGAGTGAGTGTGATCAGGAGAGGGAGTGAGAGTGATCAGGAGAGGGGGTGTGATTGCGATCAGGAGAGAGAGAGTGAGTGTGATCAGGAGAGGGTGTGAAAGTGATCAGGAGAGTGTGAGTGAGTGTGATGAGGAGAAGGAGAGTGAGGGTGAACCGGAGATGTAGCGTGAGTGTGATCAGGAGAGTGGGATGAGTGTGATCAGGAGATTGGGAGTGAATGTGCTCAGGAGAGGGGAAGTGAGTGTGATCAGGAGAGACGAAGTGAGTGTGATCAGAGGAGAGGAAGTGAGTGTGATCAGGAGAGGGGGAGTGAGTGTGATCAAGAGAGGGGAAGTGAGTGTGATCAGGAGAGGGAGAGTGAGTTTTATCAGGAGAGGGAAGGTGAGTGTGATCAGACGAGGGAGACTGAGTGTGATCAGGAGAGGAAGAGTGAGTGTGACCAGGAGAGGGAAAGTTAGTGTGATCAGGAGAAGGGGAGTGAGCATGATCAGGAGAGGGAGGCTAAGTGTGATCAGGAGTGGGAGAGTGAGTGTGATCAGGAGAGGGTGTGAGAGTGATCAGGAGAGTGAGAGTGAGTGTGATCAGGAGAAGGAGAGTGAGGGTAATCAGGAGATGGAGAGTGAATTTCATCAGGAGAGTGGAGTGAGTCTGATCAGGAGAGTGGGAGTGAATGTGCTCAGGAGCGGGGAAGTGAGTGTGATCAGGAGAGAGGAAGTGAGTGTGATCAGGAGAGAGGAAGTGAGTGTGATCAGGAGAGGGAGAGTGAGTGTGATCAGGAGAGGGTGAGTGAGTGTGATCAGGAGAGGGTGTGAGTGTGGTCAGGAGAGCAAGAGCGAGTGTGATCAGGATAAGGAGAGTGAGAATGATCAACAGAGGGAGAGTGAGTGTGATCAGGAGAGAGGGTGAGTTTGATCAGGAGAGTGGGAGTGAGTGTGATCAGGAGAGGGGAAGTGAGTGTGATCAGGAGAGGGAGATTGAGTGTGATCAGGAGAGGGAGATTGAGCGTGATCAAGAGTGGGTAAGTGAGTGTGATCAGGAGAGGGAGAGTGAGTGTGATTAGGAGAGGCTTTGAGTGTGATCAGGAGAGTGTGTGACTGTGATCAGGAGAGGGGGAGTGAGTGTGACCAGGAGAAGGAGAGTGAGGGTGAACAGGAGATGGAGAGTGAGTGTGATCAGGAGAGGGTATGTGTGTGATCAGGAGAGCGAGAGTGATTGTGATCAGGAGAAGGAGAGTGAGATTGACCAGGTGAAGGAGAGTGAGTGTGATCAGAAGAGGGAGGTGTGTGTGATCATGAGAGGGAGAGTGAGTGTGATCAGGGGAGGGAGAGTGAGTGTGATCGGGGAGAGGAAGTGAGTTTGACCAGGAGAGAGAGAGTGTACTCAAGGGAGGGGGAGGGAGTGTGAACAGGAGAGGGGGAGTGACTGTGATCAGGCGACGGAGTGTGTTCAGGAGTGGGAGAGTGGGTGTGATCAGGAGTGGGAGTGAGTGTGATCCGGAGTGCGAGAGTGAGTGTGATCAGTAGAGGGAGAGTGAGTTTTGTCACTGGAGGGTAAGTAAGTGTGATCAGGAGAGGGAGAGTCAGTGTGATCAGGAGAGGGGAAGTGAGTGAGATCAGGAAATGTGGAGTGAGTGTGATCAGGAGAGTGAGAGTGAGTGTGATCAGGAGAGGGAGTGAGTGTGATCAGGAGAGGGGAAGTCAGTGGGATCAGGAGAGTGAGAGTGAGTGTGATCAGGAGTGGGAGTGTGTGTGACCCAGAGAGGGAGAGTGAGTGTGATCAGGAGTGGGAGTGAGTGTGATCAGGAAAGGGGGAGTGAGTGTGATCAGGAGAGGGAAATTGAGTGTGACCAGGAGAGGGGGAGTGATTGTGATCAGTAGAGGGGGAGTGAGTATGATCAGGAGAGGTAGAGGGAGTTTTATCAGGAGAGGAAGTGTGAGTGTGATCAGGAGAAGGAAAGTGAGTGTGATCAGGAGAAGGGGAGTGAGTGTGATCAGGAGAGGGATACTGAGTGTGATCAGGAGAGGGAGACTGAGTGTGATCAGGAGAGGCTGTGGCAGTGATCAGGAGAGTGAGAGTGAGTGTGATCAGGAGGAGAGTGAGAGTAATCAGGAGATGGAGAGTGAGTGTGATCAGGAGAGTGGGGTGAGTGTGATCAGGAGAGGGAGTGAGTGTGATCAGGAGAGGGGAAGTCAGTGGGATCAGGAGAGTGAGAGTGAGTGTGATCAGGAGTGGGAGTGTGTGTGACCCAGAGAGGGAGAGTGAGTGTGATCAGGAGTGGGAGTGAGCGTGATCAGGAGAGGGTGTGTGATTGTGATCAGGAGAGGGAGAGTGAGTGTGATCAGGAGAGGGTGTGAAAGTGATCAGGAGAGTGAGAGTGAGTGTGATCAGGAGAAGGAGAGTGAGGGTGAACTGGAGATGGAGAGTGAGTGTGATCAGGAGAGTGGGGTGAGTGTGATCAGGAGCTTGGGAGTGAATGTGCTCAGGAGAGGGGAAGTGAGTGTGATCAGGAGAGAGGAAGTGAGTGTGATCAGGAGAGGGGGAGTCAGTGTGATCAGGAAAGGGGGAGTGAGTGTGATCAGGAGAGGGAAATTGAGTGTGACCAGGAGAGGGGGAGTGATTGTGATCAGTAGAGGGGGAGTGAGTATGATCAGGAGAGGTAGAGGGAGTTTTATCAGGAGAGGAAGTGTGAGTGTGATCAGGAGAAGGAAAGTGAGTGTGATCAGGAGAAGGGGAGTGAGTGTGATCAGGAGAGGGATACTGAGTGTGATCAGGAGAGGGAGACTGAGTGTGATCAGGAGAGGCTGTGGCAGTGATCAGGAGAGTGAGAGTGAGAGTGATCAGGAGGAGAGTGAGAGTAATCAGGAGATGGAGAGTGAGTGTGATCAGGAGAGTGGGGTGAGTGTGATCAGGAGATTGGGAGTGAGTGTCATCAGGAGAGGGGAAGTGAGTGAGATCAGGAGAGGGGGAGTGAGTGTGATCAAGAGTGGGTAAGTGTGTGCGATCAGGAGAGGGGGAGTGAGTGTGATCAGGGGAGGGGGAGTGAGTGCGATCAGAGAGGGGTAGTGATTGTGATCCGTAGAGGGTGTGAGTATGATCAGGAGAGTGAGTGAGTGTGATCAGGTGAAGGAGAGTGAGATTGACCAGGTGAAGGAAAGTGAGTGTGATCAGAAGAGGGAGGTGTGTGTGATCATGAGAGGGAGAGTGAGTGTGATCAGGGGAGGGAGAGTGAGTGTGATCAGGAGAGAGGAAGTGAGTTTGACCAGGAGAGGGTGAGTGAGTATGATCAGGAGAGGGAGAGTGAGTGTGACCAGGAGATGGGGAGTGAGTGTGATCAGAGAGGGGAAGTGATTGTGATCTGGAGAGGGTGTGAGTATGATCAGGAGAGCGAGAGTGATTGTGATCATGAGAAAGAGAGTGAGATTGACCAGGTGAAGGAGAGTGAGTGTGATCAGAAGAGGGAGGTGTGTGTGATCATGAGAGGGAGAGTGAGTGTGATCAGGGGAGGGAGAGTGAGTGTGATCAGGAGAGAGGAAGTGAGTTTGAACAGGAGAGAGAGAGAGAGTTTACTCAAGGGAGGGGGAGGGAGTGTGAACAGGAGAGGGGGAGTGAGTGTGATCAGGAGAGGGGGTGAGTGTGATCAGGAGAGGGGATGTGAGTGTGATCAGGAGAGGGGATGTGAGTGTGATCAGGAGAGGGGATGTGATTGTGATCAGGAGTCGGAGAGTGAGTGTGATCAGGAGAGGGAAAGTGAATGTGACCAGGAGAGGGGGAGTGAGTGCGACCAGGAGAGGGGGAGTGAGTTTGATCAGAGAGGGGAAGTGATTGTGATCAGGAGAGGCTTTGAGTGTGATCAGGAGAGTGTGTGACTGTGATCAGGAGAGGGGGAGTGAGTGTGACCAGGAGAAGGAGAGTGAGGGTGAAAAGGAGATGGAGAGTGAATGTGATCAGGAGAGGGTATGAGTGTGATCAGGAGAGCGAGAGTGATTGTGATCAGGAGAAGGAGAGTGAGATTGACCAGGTGAAGGAGAGTGAGTGTGATCAGAAGAGGGAGGTGTGTGTGATCATGAAAGGGAGAGTGAGTGTGATCAGGGGAGGGAGAGTTAGTGTGATCAGGGGAGAGGAAGTGAGTTTGACCAGGAGAGAGAGAGTGTACTCAAGGGAGGGGGAGGGAGTGTGAACAGGAGAGTGGGAGTGACTGTGATCAGGAGACGGAGTGTGTTCAGGAGTGGGAGAGTGGGTGTGATCAGGAGTGGGAGTGAGTGTGATCCGGAGTGCGAGAGTGAGTGTGATCAGGAGAGGGAGAGTGAGTGTGACCAGGAGAGGGGGAGTGAGTGTGATCAGAGAGGGGTAGTGATTGTGATCAGGAGAGGGTGTGAGTATGATGAGGAGAGGGAGTGAGTGTGATCAGGAGAAGGAGAGTGAGATTGACCAGGCGAAGGAGAGTGAGTGTGATCAGAAGAGGGGTGTGTGTGTGATCATGAGAGGGAGAGTGAGTGTGATCAGGGGAGGGAGAGTGAGTGTGATCAGGAGTGGGAGTGAGTGTGATCCAGAGAGGGAGATTGAGTGTGATCAGGAGATGGAGAGTGAGTGTGATCAGTAGAGGGAAAGTGAGTGTGATCAGTAGAGGGAGAGACAGTGTGATCAGGAGACGGGAAGTGAGTGAGATCAGGAAAAGGGGAGTGAGTGTGATCAGGAGAGTGAGTGTGATCAGGAGGCGGAATGAGTATGGTCAGGAGAGGGGAAGTCAGTGTGATCAGGAGAGTGAGAGTGAGTGTGATCAGGAGTGGGAGTGAGTGTGATCTGGAGAGGGAGAGTCAGTGTGATCAGGAGAGGGGAAGTGAGTGAGATCAGGAAATGTGGAGTGAGTGTGATCAGGAGAGGGTGTGAGTGTGATCAGGAGAGGGGAAGTCAGTGGGATCAGGAGAGTGAGAGTGAGTGTGATCAGGAGTGGGAGTGTGTGTGACCCAGAGAGGGAGAGTGAGTGTGATCAGGAGTGGGAGTGAGTGTGATCAGGAGAGGGTGTGTGATTGTGATCAGGAGAGGGAGAGTGAGTGTGATCAGGAGAGGGTGTGAAAGTGATCAGGAGAGTGAGAGTGAGTGTGATCAGGAGAAGGAAAGTGAGGGTGAACAGGAGATGGAGAGTGAGTGTGATCAGGAGAGAGGAAGTGAGTGTGATCAGGAGAGGGGGGTGAGTGTGATCTGGAAAGGGGGAGTGAGTGTGATCAGGAGAGGGAAATTGAGTGTGACCAGGAGAGGGGGAGTGATTGTGATCAGTAGAGGGGGAGTGAGTATGATCAGGAGAGGTAGAGGGAGTTTTATCAGGAGAGGAAGTGTGAGTGTGATCAGGAGAAGGAAAGTGAGTGTGATCAGGAGAAGGGGAGTGAGTGTGATCAGGAGAGGGATACTGAGTGTGATCAGGAGAGGGAGACTGAGTGTGATCAGGAGAGGCTGTGGCAGTGATCAGGAGAGTGAGTGTGAGTGTGATCAGGAGGAGAGTGAGAGTAATCAGGAGATGGAGAGTGAGTGTGATCAGGAGAGTGGGGTGAGTGTGATCAGGAGATTGGGAGTGAGTGTCATCAGGAGAGGGGAAGTGAGTGAGATCAGGAGAGGGGATGTGAGTGTGATCAAGAGTGGGTAAGTGAGTGCGATCAGGAGAGGGGAAGTGAGTGTGATCAGGAGAGGGAGAGTGAGTGTGATCAGGAGAGGGGGTGAGTTTGATCAGGAGAGGGAGAATGTGTGTGATCAGGAGAGGGAGAGTGAGTGTGACCAGGAGAGGGGGAGTGAGTGTGATCAGAGAGGGGTAGTGATTGTGATCAGGAGAGGGTGTGAGTATGATGAGGAGAGGGAGTGAGTGTGATCAGGAGAAGGAGAGTGAGATTGACCAGGCAAAGGAGAGTGAGTGTGATCAGAAGAGGGGTGTGTGTGTGATCATGAGAGGGAGAGTGAGTGTGATCAGGGGAGGGAGAGTGAGTGTGATCAGGAGTGGGAGTGAGTGTGATCCAGAGAGGGAGATTGAGTGTGATCAGGAGATGGAGAGTGAGTGTGATCAGTAGAGGGAAAGTGAGTGTGATCAGTAGAGGGAGAGACAGTGTGATCAGGAGACGGGAAGTGAGTGAGATCAGGAAAAGGGGAGTGAGTGTGATCAGGAGAGTGAGTGTGATCAGGAGGCGGAATGAGTATGGTCAGGAGAGGGGAAGTCAGTGTGATCAGGAGAGTGAGAGTGAGTGTGATCAGGAGTGGGAGTGAGTGTGATCCGGAGAGGGAGATTGAGTGTGATCAGGAGAGGAAGAGTGAGTGTGATCAAGAGAGGGTAAGTGAGTGTGATCAAGAGAGGGTAAGTGAGTGTGATCAGGAGAGGGGGTGAGTATCATCAGGAGAGGGGGTGTGATTGTGATCAGGAGAGGGAGAGTGAGTGTGATCTGGAGAGGGAGAGTGAGTGTGATCAGGAGAGGGGAAGTGAGTGTGATCAGGAGAGGGTGTGAGTGTGATCAGGAGAGGGGTGTGAGTGTGTTCAGGAGTGGGGAAATGAGTGTGAGCAGGAGAGGAAGAGTGAGTGTGAACAGGCAAGGGGAATTGAGTGTGATCAGGAGAGGGAGAGGTAGTGTGTTCAGGAGTGGGAGGGAGTGTGAACTGGAGAGGGAGAATGAGTGTGATCCGGAGAGGGGAAGTGAGTGTGATCAGGATAGTGGGTGTGATTGTGATCAGGAAAGGGAGAGTGAGTGTGATCAGGCGAGGGTGTGAGTGTGATCAGGAGAGCGAGAGTGAGTGTGAACAGGAGAAGGAGAGTGAGAGTGATCAGGAGATGGAGAGTGAGTGTGATCAGGAGAGGGGGGTGACTGTGATCAGGAGTGGGGGAGTGAGTGTTATCAGGATAGTGGAAGTAAGTGTGATCAGGAGAGGGAGAGTGAGTGTGATCAAGAGAGGGTAAGTGAGCATGATCAGGAGAGGGGAAGTGTGATCAGGAGAGGGAGTGTGAGTGTGAGCAGGAGAGGGAGTGAGTGTGATCAGGAGAGCGAGAGTGAGTGTGATCAAGAGAGGGTAAGTGAGCATGATCAGGAGAGGGGAAGTGGGATCAGGAGAGGCAGTGTGAGTGTGATCAGGAGAGGGAGTGAGTGTGATCAGGAGAGGGGAAGTCAGTGGGATAAGGAGAAGGGGATGTGAGTGTGATCAGGAGAGGGAGTTAGTGTGATCAGGAGAGGGGGTGTGATTGTGATCAGGAGAGGGAGAGTGAGTGTGATCAGTCGAGGGTGTGATTGTGATCAGGAGAGCGACAGTGATCATGAGAAGGAGAGTGAGAGTGATCAGAGATGGAGAGTGAGTGTAATCAGGAGAGGGGCGTGACTGTGATCAGGAGTGTGGGAGTGAGTGTGATCAGGAGAGTGGAAGTGAGTGTGATCAGGAGAGGGAGAGTGAGTGTGATCAAGAGAGGATAAGTGAGCATGATCAGGTGAGGGGAAGTGTGATCAGGAGTGGGAGTGTGATCAGGAGAGTGGGAGTGAGTGTGATCATGAGGGGGTGAGTGTGATCAGGAAAGGGCAGTGTGATCAGGAGAGGGGTAGTGAGTGTGATCAGGAGTGGGAGAGTGAGTCTAATCAAGGGAGAGGAAGGGAGTTTGAACAGGAGAGGGGGCGTGTGCGCGATCAGGAGAGGAAGTGTGATAAAGAGAGGGGGAGTGAGTGTGAACAGGAGAGTGCGAAAATGAGTATAATCAGGAGAGTGAGTGCGATCAGGAGTGGGGGAGTGGGTGTGATCAGGAGAGTGTTAGTGAGTGTATCAGGAGAGGGAGAGTGAGTGTGATCAGGAGTGGGAGTGAGTGTGATCCAGAGAGGGAGATTGAGTGTGATCAGGAGATGGAGAGTGAGTGTGATCAGTCGAGGGAAAGTGAGTGTGATCAGTAGAGGGAGAGACAGTGTGATCAGGAGACGGGAAGTGAGTGAGATCAGGAAAAGGGGAGTGAGTGTGATCAGGAGAGTGAGTGTGATCAGGAGAGGGAATGAGTATGATCAGGAGAGGGGAAGTCAGTGTGATCAGGAGAGTGAGAGTGAGTGTGATCAGGAGTGGGAGTGAGTGTGATCCGGAGAGGGAGATTGAGTGTGATCAAGAGAGGGTAAGTGAGTGTGATCAAGAGAGGGTAAGTGAGTGTGATCAGGAGAGGGGGTGAGTATCATCAGGAGAGGGGGTGTGATTGTGATCAGGAGAGGGAGAGTGAGTGTGATCAGGAGAGGGTGTGAGTGTGATCAGGAGAGCGAGAGTGAGTGTGATCAGGAGAAGGAGACTGAGATTGATCAGGAGAGGGAGAGTGAGTGTGATCAGGGGAGGGAGGTGCGTGTGATCAGGAGAGGGAGAGTGAGTGTGTTCAGGGGAGGGAGAGAGTGTAATCAGGAGAGGGTGTGAGTGTGATAGGAGAGGGAGAGTGAATTTGATCAGGAGAGAGAAAGTGAGTTTGACCAGGAGAGAGAGAGTGAGTGTACTCAAGGGAGGGGGAGTGAGTGTGACCAGGAGAGGGAGTGTGATCAGGAGAGGGAGAGGGAGTGTGATCAGGAGAGTTGGAGTGAGTGTGATCAGGAGAGAGAGAGTGGGTGTGATCAGGAGAGAGAGAGTGAGTGTGCTCAGGAGAGGGAGAGTGAGTGTGATCAGGAGAGGGTGTGAGTATGATCAGGAGAGGGTTGAGTGTGATCAGGAGAGGAGGAGTTATTGTGATCAGGAGAGGGAGAGTGGTGTGATCAGTAGAGGGAAAGTGAGTGTGACCAGGAGAGGAAGATTGTGTGTGATCAGGCGAAGGGGTGTGAGTGTGATCAGGAGAGGGGGAGTGAGTTTGATCAGGAGAGCGAGAGTGAGTGTGATCAGCAGAGGGAGAGTGAGTGTGACCAGGAGAGGGGGAGTATAGTGATCTGGGATGCTATGATTCAGGTTATCCACCAGTTGGTGCTGTAGCTAGTGCTGCTGCTAGTTAAGGTCAGCAGAGGTGGAATGGGAGGATGCAGGCCTGTATGTTTGTTACGCAGTTGTTTAATAAAGTACACGGACTAATTTTAATATCTCGCCTCTTCGAGTTCCTTATTTCACTACATGGATTCATCACATTTGGCGACGAGGTAAAAGGACACTGAATAAAGAGAAGTCTGCCGGGACTTTTATAAAACAAACTCATGAGCTAAAGTTAGCTGCCAATTGGACGAGAGCATGGCTGCCACGGTAGGAACAGTCTCCGCTTTTAATATTCAAGCACAAACCTGTGAGGAATACTGTGAAGTGTTGGGTTATTTCTTCGAAGCAAATGAAATAAATGATGCCGGAAAAAGGAAAGCCATTCTGCTTAGTTCAGTGGGAAGCCAAACCTACAGTTTGATGAAGAATCTGCTCAGTCTTGAAAAGCCTGGAGACAGATCAATTGTTGTATTAGTGGCCTTGCTAAAAGAACATTTCAACCCTAAGCCTAGTGAGATTGTACAGTGGTTCAAGTTTAATTCAAGGAACAGAAAAGAATAAGAGAGTGTAATGGGCTATGTAGTGGTGTTGCGTAAATTAGCATAAGATTGCAATTATGGGAACAACCTGAATGAAATGCTGAGAGACAGGCTAGTTTGCGGAATAATGGACGACCGAATGCAGCGTAGATTATTATCCGAGGCTGGGCTTACTTATGAAAAAGCATTGGAACTTGCTCAAGCCATAGAGACAGCGAACCGAGATGTAAAAGAAATACAGGGTTCAGACAGGGCTAATGCTAAGCAAGTTGCAGGTCAGGTTATTGTGCACAAGTTAAACATGCGTCAGAAACCACAACGTGAGCATGTGAAGGCATGTTATAGATGCAAGGGTGATCACCTGGTGAGTGAATGCCGGTTTCTGGAGGAAAAGTGCCACAAGTGTGGGAAACAAGGACACATAAAACGAGCATGCAGGGCAAAATCACCTGTGGAGGAATCCAAACAAAAAGGGGCTGAAAAGCAAAACCAAGGAAAAGAAGTGAAAAAACATGGAGCACACCACATCAGCGGGGAAGCTGAGGAAGAAGAGGACATGTTCATAATGTGTAGCATGTGTAATCAACCACCACCTAGACCGAAGGGTGTGTTGATGAGAGGGGGTGGAGGACACAAGCACAGTCACAAGATTGGTAAATAAAAACAGCAGTTAGCTGTGTTTTATTAGAAAACAGGGAAAAAAGGTTCACGTCTGACAAAATCCAAAAACATATGACGTTCAAAAAGAGAAATGAAGAACAAAACCATCACCCGCCCCGGGTAGTTATAAGAAGGCAGTCCTTAAATCAGTTTTCTCCAAAAAACTATAAGCCAGGGTTACTTTACCACTGGATCTTTCTTAGCCGGTCCAGGGATCACATCAGGCTCTCAGAACTAAACAATATTCCACCCGGGTTCCATAGCAGACCTCTCTGTGGCAGCCATAAGCTTGTCCTCAACAGCAGTCCCGGCCCGGCACTGGCCCTCTCCTCAGGCACTGGCCCACTCCTCAGGCACTGGCCCACTCCTCAGGCACTGGCCCACTCCTCAGGCACTGGCCCTCTCCTCAGGCACTGGCCCACTCCTCAGGCACTGGCCCACTCCTCAGGCACTGGCCCACTCCTCAGGCACTGGCCCACTCCTCAGGCACTGGCCCACTCCTCAGGCACTGGCCCACTCCTCAGGCACTGGCTCTCTCCTCAGGCACTGGCCCTGAAGGGATGCACTCATTTGCCTTTTGAACTCCTGAGCTAATGGGTAGATTTGCCTCAGGTGTGTTGGAGGTGGGTGTGGCCTTCACCTGAATTGGAGTGAGAGGGGGACTTTGTCTCCATCTGGTGGCCACATACTGTCCATCCACCACAAACCGCCCCCATAGCTCACATATCCCCCCCCCCCTCAGCTCCGACCTCTGGGAAGGGGCGCAGGCAGACCAAAGGGCCTCCTCTTTCCTGCTTTTAGTTCATCCTCTATTTTATCGGAGTTTTCTGTTGCTGTTTTTTTATAAAAAAAGCACCTGTCCTTCGAGTCTGGCAACATTTTGTTCAACAGTGGCAATATCCTGTTCTGCCTTAGACAGTTTAAATTTGTACTCACTCAACTGCCTATTCGCATCTCTCTGCATTTCAAGAATTTGTAGATCTGTGCCATTTTCTAATCGATCAGAATCCGTGAGCACATTCTCAATCTTAGAGTTCTTCTGTCGTTCCTCTTCCAACTGCAATTTCAGCTTTCTGATCTGTGCAAGTAGTTCTTCCTTCTCATCGGCCAGTTTCCTCAGGAACTTTTTAAAGCAGCAGACATCTGCTCCAGCAGCATGTCCTTTTGTGAAAACTGGACACCAGTTGCTTGTCCATATGAGACACCTTAGCACAATTTAATAATTTAAATGCTAGTACCGATCCAGGGGTTCCAAAATTAAACTCTGTCAACCTTTTGTTCAATTTGTTAAAATCCATGATATACTCCTCCATGGAATAACTCAATTTTCCAAAATCTATCGAATTCTGACCAGGCCTCATAGGCACTTAACAAGTCATCTTTCTTGTAAATTTTATCCACGAATTCTATTAGAAAGTCAAGACCATCATCATTATTCAACTGAGTTGCAACCAATTCAGAAAATACCTTACTTCTGATTTTACTTCATTCCAGAAGCAACAACACCAGCATGTCTTGTTTTCTCTTTGGTAGAGCAGTAACCAGTATCCACATATCAACCTCATTCTTCCACTGGTCATACACTTCAAGCTCCAAGAACATTGGCAGGTAGTCATACTCGTTTTAAGCTTACTTTCTTCCATTTTCCACTATGTTTCCAACCTCCACCTTTAGGAAACCATTCTCTGCTACCATGCTATACATCCACTTAAATAAGCTTGCCACTCTTTTCATTTTGTAGGGCAGGGCGCGTAAATACCTGTCGACGACCAGCCGTTCCATTACTTGGGTCACAGTCAATTGGTCGGGTTGGAGCCATCCTGCTGCAACCCGAATCAGTTCATACATCTGACTTCTTGGGGATTCATTAGGATGGAACACCCACTCATGGAATTTCTGTGCTTGAATCGGTGGACTCAGTTCATACCGCTGAAGTATTTCAGAACTCAGTTTTCCATAATTAGCTGCAGCGTCGCTGTCCAGGTCTATATACGCTTTTTGGGCAGGACCAATGAGAAAAGGCGCCCAGAGCCCGGCCCATTGCTCCGGAGGCCATTTTCCCTCTTTGCAGTCCTCCCAAAGGCCTGCAGGTAGGCCTCTATGTTATCCTCCTCTGTTATTTTGGGAATGTACCGCCCAGCTGCATTGGTTGGCACATCGGGTTGGCGGGTGCTGGCGGGAGGTTGATCAGCTGAGGCATTTAGCCGCTCCAGTAGGTTTTCCCTCAGCAGCTCATTGCCATGGCACTGTTCCTCAAGAATTTTTTGTATTTGTTCATGTTGGGCCATATCATCAATAACTGCTGAACTTCCTCAACGTCATTCCAAAATGCTACCTCCAGCAATCTGACGTTATCAGGGAACCGGATCCTCTTCAGCCCTCTGCTGCTTCTCCTTTTGTCCAGCTTTGCTTTTTTACCTTGCTTTCAACAATGTGTGCTTTGTCCTCCCAGCCACCAGAGGGCTAAAGCCAGCATTCTCCACCATATGCGATCAACCACCACCTAGACCGAAGGGTGTGTTGATGAGAGGGGGTGGAGGACACAAGCACAGTCACAAGATTGGTAAATGAAAAACAGCAGTTAGCTGTGTTTTATTAGAAAACGGGGAAAAAAGGTTCACGTCTGACAAAATCCAAAAACATATGACGTTCAAAAAGAGAAATGAAGAACAAAACCATCACCCGCCCCGGGTAGTTAAGAAGACAGTCCTTAAATCAGTTTTCTCCAAAAAACTATAAGCCAGGGATACTTTACCACTGGATCTTTCTCAGCCGGTCCAGGGATCACATCAGGCTCTCAGAACTAAACAATATTCCACCCGGGTTCCATAGCAGACCTCTCTGTGGCAGCCGTAAGCTGGTCCTCAACAGCAGTCCCGGCCCTGTCCTGGCCTCCTCCTCAGGCCCTGGCCTCCTCCTCAGGCCCTGGCCTCCTACTCAGGCACTGGCCTTCTCCTCAGGCACTGGCCCTCTCCTCAGGCACTGGCCCTGAAGGGATGCACTAGTTTGCCATTTGAACTCCTCAGCTAATGGGTAGATTTGCCTCAGGTGTGTTGGAGGTGGGTGTGGCCTTCACTGGAATTGGAGTGAGAGGGGGACTTTGTATCCATCTGGTGGCCACATACCGTCCATCCACCACAAACTGCCCCCATAGCTCACACATGTTAGAGGACATTCCAAAAGTGGCTCCTATCACATTGCAACTGACAGTAAATGACTCTAAGGTGAACTTTGAAGTTGATACAGGGTGCGGTGTAACCATAATGAACAGGGCAGAGTACGCAAAATTGTGGAACCGTGCAAAAGTTCCAGAGTTAAACTCTTGCTCTCTGCATCTTAAAACATATACAGGTGAACGAGTAGCAACATTAGGTGCAGCTAATGTAACATGTGCAACACAGGGACACAGTGGAACAGCTACCTGTAGTTATAGTAACGGGTACCGGGCCAAACCTGTTAGGTCGGGGCTGGATAAAAGAACTTAAATTAGACTGGGGAGCAGTAAATCAAATAAATGAGGGCAAACAGTTGACTTTGCAAGAAGTGTTGAGTAAACATGAGAATGTGTTCAAGGAGGAACTTGGCACATTTAATGGCCCCCCAGCTAAGATTTATGTAGACAAGGAGGCACCGCCAAGGTTTTTTAAACAACAACCTGTGCCTTATGCCATGAAACCAAAGGTAGAGGGTGAGCTTGACCGTCTATTGAGAGAGAACATACTGGAGCCAGTGAAATGTTCAGAATGGGCAGCTCCCATAGTACCTGTTTTAAAACTAGACAATTCGGTAAGACTCTGTGGAGATTATAAATTGACAGTCAATCAGGTGTCCAAACTAGAGCAGTATCCTAATCCCAAAACAGAGGATCTCTTTGCAAACCTGGCTGGAGGAAAGAAATTCACAAAGTTGGATATGAGTCATGCATACTTGCAGATTACACTGGATGACGAATCAAAGAAGTATGTCACCATAAATACACACAAGGGCTTGTTTACATATAACCGCTTACTGTTTGGTGTCTCATCTAGTCCAGCTATCTTCCAGAGGACAATCGAACGTGTACTGCAAGGGATTCCACATGTTTCCATCTATCTGGATGACATTCTGGTGACAGGAAGAACTGACCAGGAGCATCTGAGCACTCTGAGAGAGGTACTACAGAGATAGGAGAGGGCAGGGTTATGGCTCAAGAGGAGTAAGTGCACTTTCCTGGGGAATGAGGCAGTGTTCCTGGGACACAGAGTGGACGCCACCGGGCTCCATCCAATCAAGGAGAAGGTACAAGCACTGCAAGACGCCCCTGCTCCTACCAATGTGGCTGAGTTAAAAGCTTACCTGGGACTGCTGAACTATTATAACAGATTTTTACCAAACTTGTCAACAGTGTTAGCACCTCTTCACAAACTACTGCACAAGGAGACACAGTGGCAGTGGGGAGAGGAGCAGGGGGTTTCATTTGAACAGTCCAAGAAACTGTTGCTGTCGTCGGATGTGTTTGCTCACTACAATGAAGAGAAAGACATCATTCTCTCTTGTGATGCTTCACCTTACGGGGTGGGGGCAGTTCTTTCACACTGCATGAAAGATGGAACTGAAAGACCAATAGGGTTTATGTCCCGAACTCTAACACCAGCGGAAAAAAACTATTCCCAGTTAGACAAAGAGGGGTTAGCAGTAATGTTTGGGTTACAGAGGTTCCACAAGTACATATAGGAAGTTTACCATATACACCGATCATAAACCTCTTCTCTCTCTTTTCAATGAAATGAAAACAGTTCCACAGATGGTGTCACCCCGGATCCAGAGGTGGGCAGTGATGTTGAGGGCATATGAGTATGTCATCGTCTACAAGGCGGGCAAGTACCATGGGAACGCAGATGCCTTGAGCCGTCTTCCACTGCCAGGCACACCTATCCTTGCAGCTCCAGAGGACAGAGTTTTGATGTTGGAGGACACTGACACAGCACTTGTGACTGCAGAGCGAGTAAGAACATGGAAAGGTAAAGATCCAGTACTGTCTAGAGTTCGAGAATATGTGGTGAGGGGGTGGCCACAGCATCCGGAAGGGACTGACTTCACACCCTACAGTGTCAGGAAAACAGAGCTGAGTGTGCAGGATGGTTGCGTGTTGTGGGGAGCACGAGTGATTATTCCACAGCCAGCACGACAGTCTATCCTAGAGCAATTACATCAGTGTCATCCTGGGGTCTCATGTATGAAAGCCTTGGCTAGGAGTTACTTGTGGTGGCCAAAGCTAGATGAGGAGATAGAAAATCTAGTCAAGGCATGCAGCACTTGTCAGGTACACAGGAAGGCACCAGCAACGGCTCCTCTCCACCCCTGGGAGTGGCCGGATAAACCATGGAGAAGATTGCACTTAGATTATGCGGGTCCATTCATGGGGAAGATGTTCCTCATAATCATTGATGTACATTCCAAATGGATGGATGTTTATCCTGTTAATTCTGCTTCCTCCACTACTACTATCGACTGCCTGCGTCAGAGCTTCAGTAATCAAGGGCTACCGGAGATCGTGGTAAGTGACAATGCCACTTGTTTTGTGAGTACAGAGACAAAAGAGTTCATGAGAAACAATGGCATAGTGCAGGTGACCTCGGCTCCATATCATCCGTCCTCAATGCGGAGAGAGCCGTACAAACATTTAAAGAGATTATAGAAAAAAGTGCAGAAGGGAGTTTAGCAGCCAAAGTGTCACGGGTTCTGTTCAGCTACAGAATAACACCTCAATCCATCACAGGACTCTCTCCTGCTGAGAAGTTATTAGGTCATAGACTGCGCTCCACTCTTGACCTTGTCCACCCAGACCTGAAAAGGAAAATGGAAAACAGACAAAACAAACAAAAAGAGAACCATGACAAAAGAACAAAGAGCCGAAGTTTTGGAGAAGGAGATGCGGTCCTTACCAAGAATTTCAGTTATGGACCAAAGTGGATTCCTGGCTTCATAGACTCAATGACAGGTCCAGTATCATACAAGGTCATGTTGGGAGATGGTAGTGTAGTACGCAGACATGTAGATCAGATACTTACCAGACAAGGGGAAATTGAAATTGAGGCTCCAGATGCAATGGCTGAGGACAGGTTTGCCCCCAGTTATCCAAGTGCGTCTGTGGTGCCACCACCATGGACAGAGACAATTCCACAGGAACCCATTCATCAAGATGAAACCATCGTTGCAGAGTCAGATACTCTGAGCACTGCTCAGGAGCAGCTGGTGGCTTCACCACAAACAAGCAGGGACTTTACTGTTAAACATTCACAAAGGACTCGCAAGCCACCAGAGAGATTGGTACTGACCTGTTAGATTCATCAAGTATTGAACATAGTGAATGGAGACTTTTTATGTGACCCTTAGGAATGGTTGTTTGTTAAGAAATTCATACTGAAATCTTAAGGGGGGGAGGAATAGAGTAATCTGTGATGTTATGATTAAGGTTATCCACAGGTGGTGCTGTAGCTAGTGCTGCTGCTAGTTAAGGTCAGCAGAGGGGGAATGGGAGGATGCAGGCCTGTATGTTTGCTACGTAGTTGTTTAATAAAGTACACGGACTAATTCTAATATCTCGCCTCTTCGAGTTCCTTGATTCACTACATGGATTTATCACAGGGAGTGAGTGTGATCAGGAGAGGGGAAGTGAGTGTGATCAGGTGAGGGGGAGTGAGTGTGACCAGGAGAGGGAGCGGGAGTGTGTTCAGGAGGGGGAGGGAGTGTGAACAGGAGAGGCGATGTAAGTGTGATCAGGAGAGGGCGAGTGAGTGTGATAAGGAGAGGGAGAGTGATGTGATAAGGAGAGGGAGAGTGAGTGTGATCAGGAGAGGGTGAGTGAGTGTGATCAGGAGAGGGAGTGATTTTGATCAGGACAGGGAGAGTGAGTGTGATCATGAGAGGGGGTGAGTGTGATCAGGAAAGGGGTGTGTGAGTGTGATCAGGAGAGAGAGAGTGAGTGTGATCAAGAGAGGGATAGTGAGTGTGATCAGGAGAGCAAGAGTGAGTGTGATCAGGAGAGGGAGAGTGAGTGTGATCAGGAGAGGGAGAGTGAGTGTGATCAGGAGAGGGGAAGTGAGTGTGATCAGTAGAGGGAGAGGGAGTGTGATCAGGACAGTGAGAGTGAGTGTGATCAGGAGCGGGCAAGTGAGTGTGATCAGGAGAGGGAGAGTGAGTGTGATCAAGAGAGGGAGAGAGAGTGTAAGGAGAGGGGAAGTGAGTGTGATAGGAGAGGGAGAGTGAGTTTGATCAGGAGAGAGGAAGTGAGTGTGATCAGGAGAGAGTGAGTGAGTGTAATCAAGGGGGGAGTGAGTGTGAACAGGAGAGGGGGAATGAGTGTGATCAGGAGAGGCAGTGTGATCAGGAGAGGGAGAGTGAGAATCATCAGGAGTGGGTAAGTGAGTATGATCAGAAGAGGGAGTGTGATCAGGAGAGGGGGAGTGAGTGTGAACATGAGAGGGAGAGTGAGTGTGATCAGGAGAGGGGTCGTAAGTGTGATCAGCAGAGGGAGAGTGAATATGATCAGGAGAGGGGGCATGAGTGTGATCAGGAGAGGGAGAGTGAGAATGATCAGGAGAGGGTAAGTGAGTGTGATCAGGAGAGGGAGAGTAAGTGTGATCAGTAGAGGGAGTGTGATCAGGAGAGGGGGAGTGAGTGTGAACAGGAGAAGGAGGATGAGTGTAATCAGGTGAGTGAGTGTGATCAGGAGAGGGGGAGTGAGTGAACAGGAGAGGGAGAGAGTGTAATCAGGAGGGTGAGCGTGATCAGGAGAGGGGGAGTGAGTGTGATCTGGAGAGGGGTAGTGATTGTGATCAGGAGAGGGAGTTTGAGTAGACGAGGGGTAGAGATTGTGATCAGGAGAGGGAGTGTGAGTGTGATCAGGCGAGGGTGAGTGAGAGTGATCAGGAGAGGGAGAGTGAGTGTGATCAGGAGAGGGAGATTGAGTGTGATCAGGAGAGGGGAAGTGACTGTGATCAGGAAACGGGGAGTGAGTGTGATCAGTAGAATGAAAGTGAGTGTGATCAGGAGAGTTAAAGTGTTAAAAAATGGGACTCCCGACCTGAACCCGCCTCCAACCCAACCACTTCCGGTTTTAACGGAAGTGGGTGACCAACCCGTTCCCAGGGGTCGTAATGTCAATGTAAAAACTATAATTGTTAAATCCGTGAATCTTGATGTATGGTGTCCTTCAAGAAATAGACAGAGACTGCAGAGGAACAATCAACAGGTGTTTACTGGATGAGGGTTACTCTAAAACTAACTGTACAGATCCCTACTCAGGGCTTATATACAGGTGTGGTCACTGCCGGTACTACAGTATATAGGAGCTGTAAAAAGTAGTTCTCCCCTTAAAGGTACATACACTACAATTCCTCCCCTTTTAGATTAACAGTACCATAACATTCATTTAACAATTAAATATCAACTAATTACAATTAACGCTTTTAACATGCAACATTAACTGAAAATAGTCTATTTATAAATTCAGTCTTTGGGGAGGCTTCCTGATCCTTTCTGGGTAGTGCCTTTCCTGAGTGTCTTGCTCTTGGTGCGGAGGCGATTCTGGCCCCCTGTCGTCGGTTGGTTCATCAGATTCCGATGCTACTGTTTCTGGGGTAGATGCTACCGGTATGTTAGGTTCATCACCAGGTACGTATGGGCGAGACATGGGGTTGACTCGTTCCTGTGACTCTAGGATCTGGTCGACATGGCGTCTCACAATGTTCTCCCCAACATCCATTGTATACATTAGTGGCCCCTGCTGTGTGCATATCGTTCCTGGTTGCCATTTCTCTGTTCGGTAGTCGCGGGCCAAGACTGGTTGCCCTACATTGAAGCTTCTTGTTGGCTTCTCATTGATGTGCTGGAATTGCTTATTCTCAACATCTCTTCGTACATTTGGTCTGAGCAAATCCATACGAGGTCTCAACCTTCGGTTAAAGAACATCATGGCCGGGGTCTGGTTGGTGACTGCATGTGTCGCATTTCTGTAGGCTAACGGGTAATTGTCCACATTATGCTGCAGTGGAATGTCATCATCGCACATGGCCCTTACTGCTTTCTTAAAGGTCTGTACGAACCTCTCAGCCAATCCATTTGTGGCTGGATGATACGGGGCAGATGTGTAATGCTTTACCCCATTCCTCTTCATAAATCTTCGAAACTCCTCGGACACAAATTGTGGTCCGTTATCAGAGCAAATCTGCTCTGGCAAGCCGTTCCTGGCAAATATGGTCCATAGGACTGCAATAGTTTTCTCCGTGGTGGTGGAGGACATTTTGATCACCTCAGGCCATTTCGAGTGCGCATCCACTGCTATTAAAAACATTGAGTCCATGAATAGACCAGCAAAATCAATATGCACCCATTGCCATGGAGATGAGGGCCCTCCCATGGGTGTAGAGGGGCATGTGGTGGTGCATTTTGGACCTTCTGGCATCCTGAGCAGCTCTTTGTCAGGTCTCAATTTGCTGATCGATCCCCGGCCACCACACATAAGCCCTAGCAAGGCTTTTAATTTTCACCCCTCCCAGATGATCTTCGTGAAGCTCATTGAGCACTCTCTCCCTTAACTTGGGTGGAATTACCACTCGGGATCCACACATCAAGGTCCCCTGGCATACTGACAGCTGTTCTCTTCTGGATAAGAATGCTGGCAACAGTGAGTCGCCATGTGTTGGCCATCCCTTCACCGTCAAGTCATATACCCGAGACAGCGTCGGGTCATTTCGGGTCTCCTTCTCTATATCAGCGTTAGTTACAGGCAAGCGTTCAATTATAGTCGAATGAAATATTTCGACAGGGTCCACTGCTGGTGCTTCCTCCGCAGTAGGCAGTGGCAGGCGCGATAGCCCATCAGCGTTTCCATGCTGTTTCGTGCTCTTATACTCGATTTCATATTGGTTCGCCTCTAGAGAAAGGGACCATCTTTGTAGCCGTTGCGCAGTCATCACTGGAACGCCCTTCTTTGGATTAAAGATGGAGACAAGTGGTTGGTGGTCAGTCAGCAAGGTGAACTTCTGCCCGTGCAGATAGTGGTTGAACTTTTTCACTCCCCACACTAGGCTGAGGGCCTCCCTGTCAATCTGGGCGTAGTTACGCTCGGCTGAGGTTAGTGATCGTGACGCAAAGGCTATTGGCCTCTCTGAGCCGTCCGAGATTTTGTGCGACAGCACCGCTCCAATGCCATAGGGTGATGCATCACACGCCAACTGAATTGGTAGTGCTGGGTTGAAATGAGCCAACACCTCTTTTGATGTGATCAATTCTTTGCTCTTCTGGAAAGCTCATTTACATTCGTCATTCCACTTCCATGGTACCCCCGTTTGCAGTAGGGTGTTCAGTGGGTGTAGTACGGTAGACAAATTTGGCAAGAACTTATGATAGCAGTTCACAAGCCCGAGGAACGACCTCAGTGGTGACACATTTTCTGGTGCTGGAGCCTTGACTACTGCCTCAATCTTTTCAGGGGACTTATGTAACCCCTCTTCATCAATAACGTGGCCACAATACGAGATCTGCTTCTGGAAAAGCTCTCATTTGTGGCGATTAGCTCGGAGCCCATATTCCTTCAATCTAGTGAGCACCTGCTCCAGGTTGGCGAGGTGATCACTGTCATTTTCGCCCGTGACCAGGATGTCATCCAAATAACACTGGGTCCCTGGAATCCCTTGCAGGACTTGATCCATTGCCCTTTGCCAAATAGCCGGAGCTGATGCTACCCCGAACACCAGCCGGTTGTATTGGTAGAGACCTTTATGAGTGTTGATCGTGAGGTACTGTTTCGAGGCTTCTTCTACCTCCATTTGCAGGTACGCCTGGGCCAGATCAATCTTAGTGAAGCGTTTCCCTCCAGATAGCGAGGTGAAAATATCTTCAATTCGCGGAAGCGGATATTGTACCGTGTGAAGGATTGGGTTCACTGTCACCTTAAAGTCCCCACAGATGCGAACCTTCTTTGGTTCCCCAGGCGTATTTCTCAATGACCTCTTCATTACAGGAATGATGGGTGTAGCCCACTCACTCCAGTCCACTTTGGACAGTACTCCTGAACGTTCCAAACCTTCCAGCTCTGCTTCGACGGCTGTGCGGATCGCATAAGGCACCGGTCTGGCCTTAAATAACTTTTGTAGTGTATGTGCCTTTAAGTCAGAACTACTTTTAAAGCTCCTGTATACTGTAGTGCCGGCAGTGACCACACCTGTATATAAGCTTTGCGCATGCCTGTGTACCCCCAGTCTTGAGACTACCCTCCTCCAGTAAAGACCTGTTTATTTACAGAAATATACAGCATCCGTGTGATTATTTAAAACAGCAAATCCACTGAACCACGGATCCAACAATGACGACGAGTGTCGATTCGAATCTACCTGCAACATAAAAATAAAGGAAATAGCTGAGGCCAGGAACACGGGCGTCGACCACGAGCAACCGCCCAGCAGTCAGGCAGAGATTGAACTTCGCAGGGGAGGCTGTGGAAAGCCGGGCTTGGTTCCCCAGCCATGACGAGCAGCAAGAAACCGGCGACAGGTCCAGTGCAGACCCTTCCCGAGCAGTGGCGGCTGGAGCCGACAGATGGTGGAGAGAAAGCCGAGCAGCGTCGACGGGGTAAGACAGAGGGTGAAGAGCGCAGGGCGCAGCCGGGGGTTGAACACCGAGCGGCGTCGAGAAAAAGGAAGCAAACCGGAGAGAGAGAGGGTAGAGAAACAGCCGGGTACTAGACTGAGCAGCTTCGAAAAATATAAAAAGAAGAACGTGCAGAGCACAGCCAGGGCTCACGGGCTGAACAGGGACCGCGGGGCGAAGAAAGGGGAGCGCGGGAGACACCACTGAGCCGCGGAGAAGAAGAAAGAGTGCGGGAGACGCCATTTTTAGAGGCCGCAGCGGAGAAGAAGGGCGAGCGCGGGGAAGAAGGGGAAGCGCGGGAGGCGCCATTTTTGACAGTTAACTCACACCCAAGGATGCCGAAGAGTGGTAGTATCTCTACTTTCGACAATGAAGTCAAAGATTGGGCGACATATGTGGAACGTATTGAGGTGTACTGCAGGGCGAATTAAGTGCCAGATGCTAATAAAGCACTGGTTCTGTTAAATTCCATGGGTGCAAAAACTTATGGGTTACTGCGAAATCTAATAACCCCAGAGAAGCCGGTAAACAAGAATTTTGAAAGCATAGTAGAAATCCTACAGGACCACTTAAACCCCACACCGCTGCTGATAGCAGAATGATTTAAGTTCCATAAAAGGAACCAACACAAAGACGAAAGCAATGCTGAGTACCTAATGGAACTGCGCAAGCTATCGAAACACTGGCAGTTTGGAACGGGACCAGCAGATACATAAAGGGACAAGTTTGTGTGTGGGCTACAAAGTGAAGGAACCCAGAAACGGCTTCTATCAGAAAAGGACCTTACGCTGGACAAAGCTTTCAGTATGGCAGTATCACACGAAGCAGCCGCAAGGGGCGCTGCAGAGATACAACGGAGACCGCAAGAATATGGCACCAATGAAATGTCCTATGGAACAGGGAAGTGCTATCGCTGTGGCAGAACAACACATGACCAGAAAGATTGTTGGTTCAAGGACCAAGTGTGCAGACAGTGTGGGAAAGCAGAACACATAGCAAGAGTCTGCAGGTCTGGGAAGAAAACCAACAGTAAGAAATCTCCACAGGAGAAGTACAAAAAGGTACACCAGGTGATGGACAGTGGTTCAGACGAACAGAAAAGTGACATAGACTCCGGAATCAAGGAGTTGGGTTGTCTGAAACTACATAAGGTAACAGAAATGGAGGATCACCAGACTATCTGGGTTACACTCAAGATAGACGGAGTCCAAGTGAAACTGGAATTGGACACAGGGTCAGCGCTAACAATTATAAATCAAAGAGACTACAAGCGGCTATTTTCACATATACCCTTGAAAGCTACAGAGATTGTCTTGAAGACGTATACGGGGCAAAAAGTCTACCCCAAAGGAAAAATAAGGGTGAAAGTGACATATAAAGGCCAGGAAATACCTAAAATGGATATATATGTATTGCCATTTGGAGGACCACCACTGCTAGGATGTGAATGGATCCGGAAGATACAATTAGATTGGCATTCCATACAGGCACTGAAGGTTGAGGCCAAAAAGGGTGATGACGTCACACGTGGACGACTGTCAAAAATGCTAACTGATGCAAAAGAAGTGTCTCAGGAGGGACTAGGAACACTAAAAGGAATAACAGCAACGATTAAAATAGAGGAAAATGCAAGCCCAAAGTTTCTGAAGTCCAGACCAGTGCCTTATGCGATCAGACCAGCTGTTGAAGCAGAGCTGGAAGGGTTGGAACGTTCAGGAGTACTGTCCAAAGTGGACTGGAGTGAGTGGGCTACACCCATCGTTCCTGTAATGAAGAGGTCATTGAGTAATACGCCTAGGGAACCAAAGAAGGTCCGCATCTGTGGGGATTTTAAGGTGACAGTGAACCCAATCCTTCACACGGTACAATGTCCGCTTCCACGAATTGAGGATATTTTTGCCTCGCTATCTGGAGGTAAACGCTTCACCAAAATTGATCTCGCCCAGGCGTACTTGCAAATGGAGGTCTTTATCAATACAACCGGCTGGTGTTTGGAGTAGCCTTGGCTCCGGCTATCTGGCAAAGGGCGATGGATCAGCTCCTGCAAGGGATTCCAGGGACCCAGTGTTATTTGGACGACATCTTGGTCATGGGCGAAAATGACGGTGATCACCTCGCCAACTTGGAGAAGGTGCTCACCAGATTAAAGGAGCATGGGCTACGAGCTAATCGCCACAAGTGCGAGTTTTTCCAGAAACAGATCTCGTATTGTGGTCACGTCATCGATGAAGAGAGGTTACATAAGTCCCCTGACAAGATTGAGGCAGTAGTCAAGGCTCCAGCACCGGAAAATGTGTCACAACTGAGGTCGTTCCTCGGGCTGGTAAACTACTACCACAAGTTCTTACCAAATATGTCTACGGTATTACACCCACTAAACACCCTACTGCAAACAGGGGTACCATGGAAGTGGGATGACGAACGTAGATGAGCTTTCCAGAAGTGTAAAGAATTGATCACATTAAAAGAGGTGTTGGCCCATTTGAACCCAGCACTACCAATTCGTTTGGCATGTGATGCATCACCCTATGGCATTGGAGCGGTGCTGTCGCACAAATTCCCTGACGGGTTGGAGAGGCCAGTAGCCTTTGCATCTCGGTCACTAACTTCAGCCGAGCGCAACTACGCCCAGATTGACAGGGAGGCCCTCAGACTAGTATGGGGAGTAAAAAAATTCAACCACTATCTGCATGGGCAGAAGTTCACCTTGCTGACTGACCACCAACCATTTGTCTCCATCTTTAATCCTAAGAAGGGCGTTCCAGTGATGACTGCACTGCGGTTACAAAGATGGTCCCTGTTTCTAGGGGTGAATCAATATGAAATAGAATATAAAGGCACAAAACAGCATGGGAACGCTGATGGGCTATCGCGCCTGCCACTGCCTACTGTGGAGGAAGCACCAGCAGTGGACCCTATCGAGATATTTTATTCATCAATAATTGAATGATTGCCAGTAACGAACGCGGATATAGAGAAGGAGACCCGCAATGATCCGACGCTGTCTCGGGTATATGAAGTGACGGTGAGGGGGATGGCCAACTCATGGCGACTCACTGTTGCCAGCATTCTCATCCAGAAGAGAACAGCTGTCAGTATGCCAGGGGACAGTGATGTGTGGATCCAGAGTGGTGATTCCACCCAAGTTAAGGGAGAGACTGCTAAATGAGCTACATGAAGGTGATCTGGGGGGAGTGAAAATGAAAAGCCTTGCTACGGCTTATGCGTGGTGGCCGGGAATCGATCAACAAATCGAAGACCTAACTAAATTGCTTAGGATGCCAGAAGGTCCAAAATGCACCACCACATGCACCTCTACACCCATGGGAGTGGCCCTCTTCTCCATGGCAACGGGTGCATATTGATTTTGCTGGTCCATTCATGGACTCAATGTTCTTAATAGCAGTGGATGCTCATTCAAAGTGGCCTGAGGTGATAATAATGTCTTCAACCACTACAGAGAAAACGATTGCAGTCCTACGAACCATATTTGCCAGGAACGGTTCGCCAGAGCAGATTTGCTCTGATAATGGACCACAGTTTGTGTCCGACGAGTTCCAAAAATATATGAGAAGGAATGGGGTAAGGCATTACACATCCGCCCCGTATCATCCAGCCACAAATGGATTGGCTGAGAGGTTCGTATAAACCTTTAAGAAGGCGATAAAGGCCATGTGCGACGATGAAATTCCACTACAGCATAAGATGGACAATTTCTTATTAGCCTACCGAAACGCGACACATGCCGTTACCAACCAGACCCCGGCCATGATGTTCTTTAACCGAAGGTTGAGATCTCGTCTGGACTTGCTCAGACCAAATGTGCGAAGAAATGTTGAGGACAAACAATTCCAGCACATCAATGAGAAGCCGACAAGGAGCTTCAATGTAGGGCAACCAGTCTTGGCCCATGACTATCGAACAGAGAAATGGCAACCCGGAACGATATGTACAAGGCAGGGGCCATTAATGTACACTGTGGATGTCGGGGAGAACATTGTGAGATGCCACATCGATCAGATCTTAGCGTCACAGGAACGCGTCAACCCCATGTCTCAAGTAGCTGGGGATGAACCCGACATACTGGTAGCATCTACCTCAGACCCAGTAACAGTGGAACCCGATGAACTACCCGATGAAAAGGGGTCAGAATCGCCTCTGCACCAAGAACAAGAACCTCCAGAAAGGCACTATCCTGAAAGAGTCAGGAAGCCGCCCCAAAGACTGAATCTATAAATGGACTTTTGTTGTTTGATGTACATGTTGAAATGTTAATTGTTATTTGAATATTAGGGGTACTACTAATCTAAAAGGGGAGGAATTGTAGTGTATGTGCCTTTAAGTCAGAACTACTTTTACAGCTCCTGTATGCTGTAGTACCGGCAGTGACCACACCTGTATATAAGCTTTGCACATGCCTCTGTACCCCCAGTCTTGAGACAACCCTCCTCCAGTAAAGACCTGTTTATTGTTCATGTACAGCATCCGTGTGATTATTTAATAACAGCATATCCACTGAACCACGGATCCATCAACTTTGGACTTGCATTTTCCTCTATTTTGATCGTCGCTGTTATGCCTTTTAATAATAATTCAACTTTATTGTCATTGTACAATGCAGAAGTACATGAACAACGAAATGTGATCTTGCAAGCTCCCATGAGTCCAGTAAAAATAACATTTAACATTAAACGTAAATAGCACCGTCCTGGGAGAAGCAAAGCCGCTGCGTCTGTGTGCGCCGCCATTCCCTGTCCCTAGTTCCTCCTGGAACACTTCTTGTGCGTCAGTTAGCATTTTTGACAGTCATCCAGGTGTGCCGTCGTCATCCTTTTTGGCATCTACAGTCAGTGCTTGTATGGAATGCCAATCTAGCTGTATCTTCCGGATCCATTCACGTCCTAGTAGTGGTGGTCCTCCCTCTGGCAATACATATAGGTCCATTTTTGGTGTTTCCTTGCCGTTATATATAACGTTCACCCTTACTTTTCCTTTAGGGTAGATTTTTGCCCCGTGTACGTCTTCAAGACGATCTCTGTATCTCTCAAGGGTATATGTGAGAATAACCGCTTGTAGTCCCTTCGGTTTATGACTGTTAGGGCTGATCCTGTGTCCAATTCCATTTTCACTTGGACTCCGGCTATCTTGAGCGTGACCCAGATAGTTTGGTGATCCTCTGTTTTGATCACATTATGTAGTTTCAGTCAACCCAGCTCCTTGCTTCCGGAGTCTGTATCCCTTTTCTGTTCATCTGAACTACTCTCTGTCACCTTATGTACCTTCTTGTCCTTCTCCTGTGGAGATTTCTTGCTGCTGGTTTTCTTTTCCGACCTGCAGACTCTTGCTATGTGTCCTACTTTTCCGCACTGTCTGCACACTTGGTCCTTGAACCAGCAATCCTTATGGTCGTGTGTTGTTCTGCCGCAGCGATAGCACTTCGCTGTTCCGTATGACATTTCATTTGTGCCATATTCTTGCGGTCTCCATTGTATCTCTGCCGCGCCCCGTGCTGCTGCTTCGTGTGATACTGCCATGCTGAAAGCCTTGTCCAGCGTAAGATCCTTTTCTGATAGAAGCTGTTTCTGGGTTCCTTCACTTTGAAGCCCACACACAAACTTGTCCCTTAAAGTATCTGCTAGTCCCGTTCCAAACTGGCAGTGTTTCGATAGCTTGCACAGTTCCGTTAAATACTCAGCATTACTTTCATCTTTATGCTGGTTCCTTTTGTGAAACTTAAATCTTTCTGCTATCAGCAGCGGTGTGGGGTTTAAGTGGTCCTGTAGGATTGACACTATATTTTCAAAATTCTTTTCCGCTGGTTTCTCTGGGGTTACTAGGTTTCACAGTAAACCATATGCTTTCGCACCCATTGAATTCAACAATACCAGCGCTTTCTTGTCATCTGGCACTTCATTCGCCTTGCAGTACACTTCTATGCATTCTACATATGTCGCCCAATCTTCGACTTCATTGTCGAACGCTGTGACACTGCCACTCTTCGGCATCCCTGGGTGTGGTTAGACTGGCTAAAAATGGCGTCTCCCGCGCTCTCCCTTCTTCTCCGCTGCGGCTCAAAAATGGCGTCTCCCGCGCTCTCCCTTCTTCTCCGCTGTGGCTCAAATGGCGTCTCCCGCGCTTTCCTTTCTTCCCCCGCGGACGCTGCTGAGCCCTTGAACACCGGCCGCGCTCTGCGAGTTTTCCTGCGCGCCTCTCTCGTTGACGCCGCTCGGTCCTGAACCCCAGCTGCACCCTGTGCGCTTTACCCTCTCTCTCTGCTCCCGTCGACGCTGCTCGGCCTTTTTCCTGTGCCGTCGGTCGGCTCTAGCCGCCGCTGTGCGGGAAGGGTCTGCGCCGTACCTGTTGCCAGCCCGCCTCGCTGGAGTCTCCGCCGGATGGTCGATGCCCTTGCCTCTGGAATCAGCCTTCCTCTGCAGAGTTGCAGGTAGGATCGAATCGACTCGTCGCCAATGTTAAATCCGTGAATCTTGATGTATGGTGTCCTTCAAGAAATAGACAGAGACTGCAGAGGAACAATCAACAGGTGTTTACTGGATGAGGGTTACTCTAAAACTAACTGTACAGATCCCTACTCAGGGTTTATATACAGGTGTGGTCACTGCCGGTACTACAGTATACAGGAGCTGTAAAAAGTAGTTCTCCCCTTAAAGGTACATACACTACAATTATGAGGCTCCATTTTGTTTTTAACTGCCTGTGGACGGGTTTCACACGATTCATGAAACCCGGCACTTAAAGCAAGGCTGGGACTGCTGGATCTAGGAGGTAAGTGGCTTTATACCAACCTCCTGGATCCAGGGTCCCTGCCTAACCCACCCCCCCGCGATCGAAGACCCCCTCACAAGGCCTACCCCCCCAACAATGACGCTGACACCAGCCACAATCTTCTCTTCACCCACCCCGATCATCCAGCCCCGATCCTCTCTCCTCCCCCAACCCACCCCCCAATTGTCTGCCTGACACCACCCTGATCCTTCCCCCGGAACGATCCCCGATCCTCTCTCGCCCCCCAAATCTCTACCCAACACCCCTCAATCCTTTTACCGGCGTGTCCTGATCACCGATCACTGGACAAGCCCCCCGTCCCCCCAATCCTCTGCCCGACCCCCGATCCACGGTCCTCTCTCCCCCCACCCCTCATTCCTTTTAACGGCCCGGCCCTCTCACGAACCCTCCCTCCTTCCTCTGTCCAGTCGAAGGCCTGCCTACCCGCTGCCAGTCTCTCAATCTGGCTGGCGGCGAGCAGGAAACCGAGGCCTCACGTGCAAATCAGGCCCTGCCATTAAAGTCAGAGAAACCCCGCCTCCAACCCGCCTTCCTCCAGAAAATTCTGGCCAATGTCTCCTTTTTATGTTGTTTCTGCCAGTTGAGGCATAAGTAATAGTTAGGGGCAGATCCAATTTGTCAAATCACCCACCGTTGCTTGGCATTAATGATGAACATAGAGACAGAAAATGCTGGAAATTATCAACAGGTCAGGCAGCATCTGTGGAGCGAGAAACAGAGTTAATGGCCGGAATTTTTCTGGGGGTAGGGGGGTCAGGAGGCGCGTTTTGTGGCGGTCGGCTGAGAAAATGTATTTTTTTGACAGCGAGTAGGGAACCCGCTGTCAACCCGCCTCCACACAAGTCTCCCAGGTGTCGGGTCTGTCAGCGCTGAACAGACCCGACACCAAACGGCGGGGGAGGCAATTTAGATCATTAGATAGATTGTTAAGAGGCAATTAAATAGTATTTTCAGGTCACCTTTAGATTTTTAGAGTTCGCCAACGGCTTCCCCGCTGCTCGGGGATCACCTCAAGTAAGGAGGTCGGATGTTGTCAGCACGGGATGATTTCTAAACTTGACAGCTGCAAATGGTCTCGAAAAGCTCCCATTTCATAGCTGTTCACTTTCCAAGGTTAGAAGCTCTTACTTACTGCATTTGGAAGACTGATTGAGCTTTATGCAGCTTGCAAGTGTTTGGAGTAAACTCTCTATCTAGTGTCACCTCATTGGAACAACCTCTCTCACCATTGACAGATCGGGGGTGAGGGGGTGAGTGAGATCAGGAAAGTTGGAGTGAGTGTGATCAGGAGACGAGGGTGAGTGCAATCAGGAGATTGTTTCTGTGTGCTTTCTCGTCCTTTCATTATTTTAAGACACCTTTAACGATCACCCTGTAATCTCCTCTCTTCTAAATGAATAGCAGTTGCAGTCTTTCCCAGTCGGGATCTGTTACAAATGTATTTTAAATGCTGATTGGAGTCAATGTTTTTGGAGCAATCTCTGTGTGAATTATGAGAAGCTTTACAAAGGCTCCAACAACTGAAATACAATAGCCCAGCCGATATTTTGGTCTCCTGAAGTTGCAATCAAATTTGATTTTGGATTTGGAGTGAGCATGACAATTACTGTATTAATATTTCTGATTGAAGTTATTGCTGCCGTTCCACAGTTGCAGTTTCTAATGCTGCTTTTGTGCAATGGGAGCCCTGGGCTCAAACCATCTGTGTCTGTTGAGTCTGTAACCCCATGGTAAACCTGTCGGGATTCACAAAGGCCAGAGACATAGGAACATAGGGACAGGAGGAGGCCATCCAGCTCCTCGAGCCTATTCCACCATTCACTTAGAACATGGCTGATTTGTACCTCAACTCCATTCGCCACATTAGCTCCATATCCCTTCATAGCCTCAACAGAAATCTATCAATCTCAGTCTTGAATGTTCCAATAGACCCCAAGCCTTTTGAGGGTGAGAGAGTTCCAGATTTCCACTGCCCTTTGTGTGAAAAAGTGCTTCCTGACATCACCCCTAACCGGCCTGGCTCTAATTATAAGATTCTGCCCCTTGTTCGAGATTCCCCATCAGAGGAAATAGTTGCTCCACATCTACCCTATCAAATCCTTCAACACCTCTTTCAGATCACCCCTCAACCTTCTAAACTCAAGGAATTGCAAGCCAATATATTTATTCCAGGCATATCTTAGCGTATCAACAGATTTAACTTTGGGTTGCAGCTGGGTGTGTGTGGCTCATGCCTTGGGAACTGATGGTGTTGGTACTCGTCTCACATCATACCTGCTGCACTGTGTGTAGCCCATTAAAAGAAAGAGATTTGATAATCCATCATTTCTCTCAGTAGTTCCTGCGATGGTTTACTCTGTTTAATCTATTGGAAAAACGATGCGGGAGATATTGGCCTGTGGCAGTAGCAGGGACTGGGCTCATAGCCAGTTGGCAATCAGCCTGTTTTACACCGTGCACTGTTTTATCTTCCATTGACTTCAACATTCACCAAAAACTCAAAATATCGAATATATAAAATAGTAGTTTAACTTACTGCGCTGGGATACTGAATCTTTCCCTCTATTTGTATGAAGTGTCAGTATCAAGGACTGAGGCACATCACAAGTTAGATACAAAGTAAAAGTTCTTAATGAATTTTGAGCCCAACCTCTGGAAAAGCAGCCTCCGTTCTGTACCAGTCTGCCATTTTGCCATCTCCTGTGCAATCCATCCAAATGGAGAATTTGGACTTCTCTAACTGGGCAGAAGAATTTAGTGGCTCTCATGCCCTGCTAATGCCTTGAGCTGTGGACTCATACCCATCATGGAGTCACCACGTTCTGAGAACTTAATAGGGGCAGCACTTTGAAGAAAGCTCTGCTCCATGAGAGTTTTTAATTAGCACAATACCTTCATGGAGAACTTGAGTGAAAGACTATTACCTGCCAATCAGTCCCTGTGCCTCAGGTACTGCTAACCAGCTTTCCAGGATGATCAAAGCTACTCCAGGGGAATGGATACTTTCTTTCAATGTTAGAGGATTTGCCAAATAATATAAAAAGACCAAGCGTTTCTCCACATTGAAACGTTCTCCAATCACATTTGCTGCACAACTAGGAATAAAATGGAGGCCTGTTTTACATAATGTACTGCTTCACTAGAATTTGTGTTCACTTTAATGTCAAACTCCTTGTGAAACGCATCTCTCCAATTGTAGCTTTCATATTCATAGTATTCTATTGTCATGCCTGTGTAAATGTAGGCCTCAGATGATACCAAGATCTACCTTTGATCTCCATCCTTTGCCTTCGGGTGACAGGCTATATGTAACTGTCCATCCTGTGTGCCGACAAGTCAGTTCTAAAGCTCCAAGAACTGTTACATTGTAAATACTTGGGACTATGTAGCTCATCTCAATGCTAACTCCATACCTGAGGGACTTCAAGAATCAATGAAAATGAATTAAAGGCTTATTATTGGAACAAGGAATGAGAAGAAAGAAAGTATTGCATTTATATAGTGGTTTTCGTGATAACAGGACGTCTCAAAGCGCTTTACAGTCAATGAATTGCTTTTGAAATGTAGTCACTGTTGTAATGCAGGAAGCGCAGCAGCCAATGCGCGCACAGCAAGCTCCCACAAACAGCAATATGATAATGATGTGGTCATCTGTTTTAGTGATGTTGGTTGAGGGATAAATATTGGCCAGGACATCGGGGATAACTCCCCTACTCTTCTTCAAAATAGTGTCATGGGATCTTTTATGTCCACTTGAGAGGGGGAGACAGGGCCTCAGTTTAATGCCTCATCTGAAAGACGGCACCTCCGATGCTGCAGCACTCCCTCAGTACTGCACTGTAGTGTCAGCCTAGATTATGTGCTCAAGTCTCTGGAGTGGAGTTTGAACCCATGACCTTCTGACTCAGAGGCAAGAATGCTACCACTGAGCCATGGCTGACTACAGTGCTTTATTAAACCTATAGGTAATAGATTCCCATTGATTGGATATTTTCAATCAGCGAAGGCCAATAAATAGAGCCTTGCCAATGTTGCTCACATCCCAAGAACACAATACTTAAAAAAATAAAAGTCTGAGTGAGTGTGAACATGAGCTAGGAATGGAGAGGGTGTGGGGAGACAAGAGGTATCTCCATCTCACTGGGGTGATTGTATAAACAATTTAACTATCAGATTTAGCAACCAACACATATCCACAGTAGTCCACAAATACTCTGCAAGGAATGAGGGGAAATTGCCAACATTTTTGCCAGCCTACCTCTATAACTATTGATAAACTGTTGGTTATTTCAGTAGCTTAAGGCCAGGGATTTTCTTGAAGCTAGCCTGCTCTGCCATTGTACCTTTCATCAGAAGTATGGCTTCCGGTGAAGTTATGGTTGGGGAACGGGAACAGTTCCGAGGAAATTCCCGGTCAAAGTTGTTAGCCTGTGCAGCACCGCACTTCCAGTGATACTACTTGTCATAGACCTACATTAAGGGTTGTTTATTAGTTGTCGCATTTTTTGATGAGGGATGTGGGGTGGGTGGGGAAGGGGGAAGGGGGACTGTATCAGCTTTTTGAAGCCAATGAGCTTTTGCTGGCTTTTTTTGGTTGTGATATACATGAGTTCCTTCCTGAAGACAGAGAGGAAGACGGAGTAACCCTGAACAAAAAACGGGCAAAGGCCTGGTTCTAGTTTTAAACATAAATATCTGCAGAATAGATATATTGGAAAACAAGGAAGAGCTTCTTGAATATTTTGTTAAAATGTAACTGGGCAACACTGTAATGATCCATCATTATGAAGTTGGTTGGTCAATATAGTGTCATTGATATTGGCTCATACCTTTCACCCAGATTCAAGAGTAAGGGGACTATTGAAGCTTGGCCAGTTACTAATAACAACTTTAAAAGGAAAATCTCCATCCTAATTAAAAAATGTTGGAAAAGCAGTTTTTGTTACCAGGTTGACTGTCTAGTGATTACCTAAGCTGCTTATGGTGTGCTTTTGTCTTGGGGAAGGAGGAGATTGAAGAGGAAAGTACAAAGAAATGGTTTCAGGGTAGGGTTTAGTATTGCCGCTGCCTCTTCTCCTATTAGTGTCACCCATAAGTATGGGGAAGTCTTCAGCAACAATGTATAGTTCAACAATGACTGATATTTCAGGAGGCACATGATGGTTGCCTCTTCCACCAGCTATTCATCTTAAACATCAAACAATGAAAGTATTATTGAAATGTTCCTTCTAACACACCCATTTTATACTCAGTGCTTGAGTCATAATGACATGTGCAATTTAGATCAGACAAGAATGACCACATTCCACACTGCAGCCACTTTGGAAAAGATCCACAGTTGAATAATAGTCAATGAATGCCAAAAGACTTTCCATGGTAACTGAAACAGAAAATATGTAGTGGAATACAAATCCTCTTATTTAAGCCACTCAGATCCATTTTATGTGCAATGATCAGAAATGTAAACTATTGGGTAAATATTTAACAACATACAGATGGCAGCAAGTATCTAGAACCCTTCTCAGGGTCAAGAATGAGTGTTGATATACAATGCTATCACATTAAAATTCTTACTGCCTTGACCCTTATTAACATCAGTTTTTAGCCAGAAAGGCATCTTGCAAAAATCACGATCTGTGCTCTTTATGTCGAGGTGATTTATGTCGGGGTGATTATCAGGTGTCAGGAGCTAATTGCTTTTCACTCCACATCTCCAGATGAGGTGATATAAGCAGAGAGGAATTTCCTGTAGCACGCTGTGGCTTCTTCACAGTTGTCCTTTGGCAGTAATTATTTCCGGCAAGAATTGCAATGATATCAGCACATCTGAAGGAGACACAAATATCATCAGCTTTTATTGGTTTCTGGTAAAAACAAACAAAAAAATAACAGCAGCTGTAAGTGACTTGCTTTTCAGCTCACCTTAAATTAGAATTAAAGGCCCTTCCATGATGCTTAATGGATACATCCACTGCTCAGTAATGTACTGAGCCAGCCAGACCAGGAAGGTTCCAAGGTTCAATCGCTAGGCTGCATTCAGTTAGCTGATCCCAGCTGATCCAACAGTTGAGCAGCGGAGAGTCATGCAGGTAAAGTGGTGCAGTGATAAAGCTGAAGAAATCCAGATGTACGCCAACATGCATGATATGAAAGATTTCTACCAGGCATTATGAGCCATCTATGCTCCCCTAATGAGTGTTGTTGGCTCCATTTTGTTGGATGGCAAGATTGAAATCTTGGACAGATGGGCTAACCATTTTCAAAATCTACTAAACTGGAAGTCCAGCATAGAAAATAAGGTCATATATCTACTACTTCAAAGTTCAATCATGTCTTGTTTTGCACACTTTGTATAAAAATAATAAATTGCAGGACAACAGAGTATTACAATTTAAACTCTTTTATAAAGCATCAGGTCTATGATCTCAATCATACAGTACAGTGGGGACAAGATGGAGTTAGGACCCCTTACAGATGCCTGCAGGCCAATGACAACTCAGCATGTGATCACATGTGAATATAATAGGTATTCCTTACAGATGCCTGCGGGCCAATGATAATTCAATATGCAAATGTTACATCCCCTTTCTTTTAAAAGAAAAATGTTATGCATTACTTTTAAACCTTTCTTCTACCTAATGTTCTCGGTGGCATAAACAAAAAAGTAAACTCAGCATTTAACTAGCACTGAAAACATCTCAACGTTTCAATAACGATGTACAGTTTTTTTTTAGGGCAGCGATCCGCCTACACCCTTTGACAGTTCACAAGTCAAGGATAACTTAAGGCTTGACCTCTCATCCCAATCTTGTGTGGTATGGAACTGAGCATGCTCCTGAATTGGTCAACAAATCAGTTTCAGGTTTAGGTTCAGGTAGGTATGATGTGTTTTGTGTATTGCTCTGTTCATCACACTCTGTTGAACTGATCCTCTCGTCGGAATGACGGTGTTGTTCCTTGGTGTTCAGGAGGTGCCTGCGATTGCGGCGGTATACCTGTCCTTCTGGGGTGCAGACTTGATACGATCGCTCAGTGTCAGCTGGCTGGATGACGACTGCTGGCTTCCAGTAGTCATGCTCCTGGATTCTGACGGATTCTCCATTGTGCAGCGGCGGCAGTAGTCTAGCTGACCTGTCATAGTATCTCTTTTGGTGTTGCTGTCTCTATACACGTTTTGCATGCACTTGCTTGCAGCTGACGACCTCTGGCTGCAGCTGCTGGCTGATGCTTGGAAGGATTGAACGAAGTCTGCGGCTCATCAACAGCTGCGCTGGTGACTTGAAGTTGTCAACCGGAGTGTTGTGGTACTCAAGGAGACTGATGTAGGGGTCTCTTTTGTCCGCTTTGGCTTTGTCCATGAGTGTTTTTGCAATCTGGACAGTTTTTTCAGCAAGGCCATTATTTGAGGGTAATGTGGGCTTGATGTGACATGTGTGAAATCCCATGCCTTGGCAAACGACTCGAACTGTTTTGATTTGTATTGGGGGCCATTGTCTGAGACTAAAGTCTCTACCATGCCATGCCTGGCAAAGGCTGCCTTTAGCTTGTAGATCACAGCTGCAGATGTGGTGCTGTGAAGTTTGTCCAGTTCAAAAAATCTGCTGTAGTAATCAACAGTCACGATGTAGTCCTCGTTGTTCCATGTGAACAGATCCGTTGCTGCGACCTGCCAGGGCCTGTCTGGGATACGGTGAGGTATCATGGGCTCTTTGACATTTGATGGGCGGCGTTCTAGACAAATGGAACATTTTCTGACAATGTCCTGAATGTGTTTGTACATTCCGGGCCAAAACATAATGTCACGTGCTCTTTGTTTGCATTTTTCCATGCCCATATGTCCAGCATGAATTTTTGTCAACATCTCTTCTCTGAGACTGGTAGGAATGATGATTTTCTCCCCTTTGAAGATGATTCCGTTGATTTGTGACAGTTCGTCTCTGTGGTTTCAGAATTCAGATATGCTCTGAAGGCATTTCCTCCTTTCCTCAGGCCATGCTTCATGTATGACTTTGCTCAGCAGTGTGAGTTGTGCATCTTTCTCTGTTCCTGCTCGGATCTCCTTCAGTTTTGAGTCACTCACAGGTAAGCTGTTGTACACCATGTGCACCTGCACATCCATGCCTTCACTGAGGCTGCTGTCCTGGTAGCTAAGAGACTTTCTGGAGAGCGTGTCTGTGACAGGAATGTCTTTGCCTCGACGGTGAATGATTGTGCAGTCGTACTTCTGTAGCTGAATACGTGGCTAGAGGAATGGTGCCAGGGGGAGGGATTCAAGTTCCTGGGACATTGGAACCGGTTCTGGGGGAGGTGGGACCAGTTCAAACCAGGCAGTTTGCACCTGGGCAGGGCTGGAACCAATGTCCTAGGGGGAGTGTTTGCTAGTGCTGTGGGGGAGGGTTTATACTAAAATGGCAGGGGGTTGGGAACCTGAGCAGGGAGACAGAGGAAAGGGAAACAAGGATAAAAGCAAAAGATAGGAAGGAGAAAAACAAAAGTGGCAGTCAGAGAAATCAACAGTTTAAATCAAACATGGCCACAGTAAATAATAATTCTAATAAGGTCTAAGAGCGTTAAAAAAACAAGCCTGAAGGCTTTGTGTCTTAATGCGAGGAGCATTTGTAATAAGGTGGATGAATTGGCTGCGCAAATAGAAGTAAACAAATACGATTTGGTTGGGATTACGGAAACGTGGCTCAAGGAAGGCCAGGACTGGGAACTCAACATCCAGGGGTATTCGATATTCAGGAAAGATAGGCAAAAAGGAAAGGGAGGTGGGGTAGTATTACTGGTTAAAGAAGGGATTAACACAATTGAAATGAAGGATATTAGCTCTGATGAGGTGGAATCTGTATGGGCAGAATTGAGAAATACTAAGGGGAAAAAAACATTAGTGGGAGTGGTTTATAGACCTCCAAACAGTAAGGCGGAGGTTGGGGATGGCATTAAAAGAGAAATTAAAGAAGCGTGCAATAAGGGCACAGCAGTCATCATGGGTGACTTTAATCTACATATAGATTGGGCCAACCAAATGAGTAACAATACTGTGGAGGAGGAATTCCTGGAGTGTTTACGGGATGGTTTCCTGGACCAATATGTCGAGGAACCAACCAGAGATCAGGCCATCTTAGACTGGGTATTATGTAACGAGAAAGGATTAATTAGCAATCTTGTTGTAAGAGGCCCCTTGGGTCGGAGCGATCATAATGTGATCGAATTCTTCATTAAGATGGAGAATCAAGTAGTTGACTCGGAGACTAGGGTCCTCAATTTAAATAAAGGAAACTATGATGGTCTGAGGAGCGAGTTGGGTAGGATTGATTGGGGAATGGCACTCAAAGGGTTGACGGTGGATAGGCAATGGCAAACATTCAAAGACCGAATGGGTGAACTACAGAATTTGTTCATCCCAGTTTGGCATAAAAATAAAACAAAAAAGGTGACCCAACCGTGGCTAACAAGGGAAATTAGGGATAGCATAAGATCCAAGGAGAGAGCATATAAATTGGCCAGAAAAAGCAATAATCCTGAGGTTTGGGAGCAGTTTAGGATTCAACAAAGGAGGACAAAGTGATTAATTAAGAAAGGGAAAATAGAATATGAGAGTAAGCTTGCTGAGAACATAAAAACTGACTGTAAAAGCTTTTATAGATATGTGAAGAGAAAAAGATTGGTGAAGTCAAGCATAGGTCCCTTGCAGTCAGAATCGGGGGAATTTATAATGGGGAACAAAGAAATGGCAGAACAGCTAAATACATATTTTGGTTCTGTCTTCACAAAGGAGGACACAAATAACCTTCCAGAGATGCTGGGGAACATAGGGTCTGATGAAAGGGTGGAACTGAAAGAAATCAGTATTTGTAGGGAAATGGTGTTAGGAAAATTGACGGGACTGAAGGCCGATAAATCCCCAGGGCCTGATAATCTACATCCCAGGGTACTTAAGGAAGTGGCCCTAGAAATAATAGATGCATTGCTGGTCATCTTCCAGAACTCGATAGACTCTGGAACGGTACACATGGATTGGCGGGTAGCTAATGTTACCCCACTTTTCAAAAAAGGTGGTAGAGAAAAGGCGGGGAATTATAGACCGGTAAGCTTGACATCGGTAGTGGGGAAAATGCTGGAGTCCATTATAAAAGATGTAATAGCAGAGCACTTGGAAAGCAGTGACTGGATCGGACAAAGTCAACATGGATTTACAAAAGGTAAATCATGCTTGACTAATCTACTGGAATTTTTTGAGGATGTAACTGGTAAAATAGACAAGGGAGAACCAGTGGATGTGGTGTATTTGGACTTTCAGAAGGCTTTCGATAAGGTCCCGCATAAGAGATTAGCGTGCAAAATTAAGGCACATGGGATTGGGGGCAAGGTATTGACTTGGATAGAGAACTGGTTGGCGGACAGAAAGCAAAGAGTTGGAATAAACGGGTCGTTTTCCGAGTGGCAGGCAGTGACTAGTGGGGTACCGCAAGGATCGGTCCTAGGACCCCAGCTGTTCACAATATATATTAATGATCTGGACGAGGGAATTGAATGTAATATCTCCAAATTTGCAGACGACACTGTGGTGATTATTTCCTATGTTTAATAAGAAGTTTTGTGATTGGTGAATGGGGTGGTTGTTCTCTGTATTAGTAAGAAGTATTGTAATTGGTTGTTTGTTTCTACCTTGAGATATATGCTGTAAACTCATTGGTAGTGGATGTCAGGTGATTTGTGGTGGCCATCTTAAATTCAGTTCTCTCTAGTCATTGTTGGAGACTGGTGTTGAAAGATGTGCTACTGGGTTTTTAAAGTTAATAAAGCCTAGGTTAGAAAGGCAAATCTATTCTTTATTTCAATTTATTAACTTTTTATCAGAATGGAGCAATATCTTCAACTGGAACGATTCAATGCTGACCCTAATTCTGCAGGAGTGGATGATAAATGGAAACATTGGTATTGTACATTTACAAACTTTTTGGGTGTGTTGGAACAAGAGTCTCTGAATAAGCTGAATATGCTGATCAACTACATTGCTCCGGATGTGTATAAGTATATTTTGGACTGTAAAACTTACGAATTGGCTATTTCTACATTGGAGAAGATTTTTGTTAAACCAAAGAATGAGGCATTTGCACATTACCTTCTATCTGCCCGTAGGCAGCAGGTGGGAGAATCTTTGGATACTTATTTACAAGCACTTCGGCACCTTGGTGCTAACTGTAATTATAAAGCCGCGACGGCCGAAGAATATAAGGAAGAATCGGTACGGGATGCTTTTATTAATGGACTATTGTCTAGATCAATTCGTCAGCGGTTGTTAGAAAATAAGACTTTGGATCTCAAGAGTGCTTTTGAGCAAGCTTCTACATTGGATATGGCTCAGAGAAGTTCAGATTCTTATGCTCTTTCTAATCGGCCTGTGACTGTGGTTTCGGCAGTTCCGGACGAAAAGGAATTAGGTGGACTTAATGGGAGTAGTTTACTAGATTCTGAAATAGTTTCTACTCCAACAGTTCCACCTTTTACTTCGGCGGCTGTTGCCTCTAGGATTCAGAAGTGTTATTTTTGTGGGAACGTCCGGCATCCTCGTTTGAAGTGTCCTGCCCGGGAGGCTGTATGTAGTAAATGCGGCAAGAGAGGTCATTATGCACGTGTTTGTAAATCATTAGGTTCAATTGCCTCCTCTTCTGCGACTATTCAACCTGTAGAGAGGGTGTTTATTGCATCAATTTCTGCTGCATTTGCTCATGGCCTAAACAAAGCTATAGTTATGGCCCAAGTTAATGGGTTAGAAGTGAAGGCTCTCATAGATACGGGCAGTACCGAGAGTTTTATAAGTCTTCAGTTTGTGAAGGAAAAGTGTTTGAAAATCTTGCCTGTTACTTATCAGGTGTGTATGGCTCAGACGACCCTTACTTCACAAGTAGCTGGTTGTTGCCTTGTGAAATTGATTCTTCTAGGTAATACGTATACTGATATACGCCTATCTGTTTTGCCTAATCTTTGTGCGGATATTTTGATTGGTCATGATGTGCTTAAATTACACGAGAGTCTTAGTCTTTCATTTGGAGGGACTAAGCCACCCTTATCCATTTGTGGATTAACTTCTTTATCCATTTCTCCATTATCACTTTTTTCCAATTTGATGCCGGAATGTAAGCCAATTGCTACCAAGTCAAGAAGGTATAGCAGTCAGGATAGAGAATTTATTAATTCTGAAGTCCAACGTCTTTTATTGGAAGGAATCATTGAACCTAGTTGTTCGCCTTGGCGGGCTCAGGTAGTTGTCACCACTAACGAGAGGCATAAGAAACGAATGGTGATAGACTACTCTCAAACTATTAATAGGTATACCCAATTAGATGCGTACCCTTTGCCTAAGATTGATGAGCTTATCAACAAAGTATCTCAGTATAAGTTTTTTTAGCACTATTGATTTAAAGAGTGCTTATCATCAGATTCCTATTGTTAAGAGGGATCAACCATATACAGCCTTTGAGGCTGGTGGAGAGCTGTATCAGTTTTGCCGAATACCATTTGGTGTTACTAATGGTGTTGCTTGTTTTCAACGGGCAATGGATGCTTTTATAAGTGATAACTCTCTCTCTGACACCTTTTCATACTTAGATGATATCACGGTGTGTGGTAAATCAAGGGTGGAGCATGATTCTAATTTAGAAAGATTCCTTCAAGCTGCGGAAAAAGTTGGTTTAACTTTTAATAAAGAGAAGTGTATCTTTTCGACTACTGAGGTAAATCTACTGGGGTATATTATCTCGGGAAATAAGATTAAACTAGATCCAGAACGTCTGCGACCATTGATCGATTTACCTTATCCTACTAATTCTAAGGCTTTGCAACGAGTTGTTGGACTGTTTTCTTACTATTCTAATTGGATTGCAAACTTTTCGCAGAAGATCCGGCCCCTTATACGAGTTACGACATATCCTCGATCACGGGAGGCCAGGACATGTTTTGATAAATTTAAAAAGGATATCCTAGGAGCAGTTGTGCATTCTATTGATGAGCAGGTTCCCTTTGTGATTGAGACGGATGCTTCTGATTTTGCAATTGGGGCTACTCTGAACCAAAATGGAAGACCTGTGGCCTTTTTCTCACGTACTTTGAACAATAGTGAAAAAAGGCATTCTTCAATAGAGAAAGAGGCATATGCAATAGTAGAAGCACTGCGTAAATGGAGACATTATTTATCGGGGCGACATTTCACATTGGTAACCGATCAAAAATCTGTGTCCTTTATGTTTGATGTTAAACATTTTGGAAAGATCAAAAATGATAAAATAATGAGGTGGAGGATTGAGTTGGCATGTTACCATTTTGATATAGTTTATCGTCCGGGGAAGGATAATGTTGCTGCTGATGCACTGTCGAGGGCTTATTGTTCTGTGATTCACGGAGATACGCTTATTAATCTTCACAATGCTTTATGTCATCCTGGGGTTACGAGGATGATACACTTCGTACGCAGTAAGAATTTGCCCTTTTCAGTTGAAGACGTCAAGCGGATGACTTCATCATGTTCTATCTGTGCTCGGTGTAAACCAAATTTCTTTAAGCCTCAACGAGCTCATCTTATAAAGGCTACTTCTCCTTTTGAACGTTTGAGCGTTGATTTTAAGGGGCCTCTTCCTTCAACGACTCAAAATCGATACATATTTACTGTTGTGGATGAGTTTTCAAGGTTTCCTTTTGCTTTTCCTTGCGCAGATGTATCAGCTGCTACAGTTATCAAATGTCTGACTCAACTTTTTGTCATCTTTGGGATGCCTGCGTATATCCATTCGGATCAAGGAAGTTCTTTTATGTCTTCCCAGTTGAAGGAATACCTTCAGAGTCGGGGAATTTCTACTAGTAGAACTACCCCGTATAACCCCCAGGGTAATGGACAGTGCGAACAATACAATGGGGTGACCTGGAAGGCAGTTATGTTGGCTTTGACATCCCGGAATCTTAAGAATACACAGTGGGAAATGGTACTGCCTGATGCCCTGCATTCCATTAGATCATTGCTTTCAACGGCTACTAATGTGACCCCCCATGAAAGGCTCTTTAATTACCCGCGGAGATCTACTATGGGATATTCGGTACCTTCATGGCTTACTATGCAGGGACCTGTGTTGCTTCGACGCCATGTTAGATTGTCAAAATATGATCCTTTAGTGGAGGAGGTGGAGCTGTTGGAGGCAAATTCCCAATATGCTCATATTCGATTCCAAGATGGGAAAGAAAGTACTGTTTCAATTAAAGACTTGGCTCCTTGTGGTGGCCAGCCCTCTTCCGAGGATACTAATAATAGTCATGATTCAGATAATGTGGATGTTGTTATAGATACTACGAATGTTCCCAATCCTATTGCAGATAATTATACTTCTATTAGTCAGCCTTTGATGGATGTTCATGACCATCCTAGTTTACTTCCTGATGGGATTTCCAATCCGGAAACCGTTGATAATCGGGATATGGATAGCCTGCCTGCAGAAAATACTTCGGTGCCTCCGGGTGTGGGAGGGCAAGGAATTTCACCAAGGTTAAGAAGGTCGACACGAACAAGATATCCGGTCGACCGATTGAAAATGGGCTTTTAAATTGATAGTAATGTTTTAAAGTTGTTGAAATATTATATTTGTATTTTAGTTGTAAATAAATTAATTATAAATTGTAAAGGTTATTTAGGTGGGAGCATGTTTTAAAAGGAGGGGTGAATGTGGTGATTATTTCCTATGTTTAATAAGAAGTATTGTGATTGGTGAATGGGGTGGTTGTTCTCTGTATTAGTAAGAAGTATTGTAATTGGTTGGTTGTTTCTACCTTGAGCTATATGCTGTAAACTCATTGGTAGTGGATGTCAGGTGATTTGTGGTGGCCATCTTAAATTCAGTTCTCTCTAGTCATTGTTGGAGACTGGTGTTGAAAGATGTGCTACTGGGTTTTTAAAGTTAATAAAGCCTAGATTAGAAAGGCAAATCTATTCTTTATTTCAGACACAAAGCTGGGGGGGAGGGTATGCTGTGAGGAGGATGTCGTGAAACTCCAGCATGATTTGGACAGGTTAGGTGATTGGGCAGAAATATGGCAAATGCACTATAATGTGGATAAATGTGAGGTTATCCACTTTGGTGGCAAAAACAGGAAGGCAGATTATTATTTGAATGGTAATAGATTGGGAGAAGGGGAAGTGCAAAGAGACCTGGGTGTTCTTGTACACCAGTCGCTGAAGGTAAGCATGCAGGTGCAGCAGACGGTTAAGAAGGCAAATGGTATGTTGGCCTTCGTAGCAAGAGGGTTCGAGTACAAGAACAAGGATGTCTTGCTGCAGTTGTACAGGGCCTTGGTGAGACCACACCTTGAGTATTGTGTGCAGTTTTGGTCGCATTACCTGAGGAAGGACGTTCTTGCCATGGAAGGAGTGCAGCGAAGATTCACCAGGCTGATACCTGGGATGGCAGGAATGACGTATGAGGAGAGATTGTGTCGATTGGGCTTATACTCACTGGAGTTTAGACGATTGAGAGGGGATCTCATCGAAACCTATAAAATTCTGTCAGGCCTGGACAGACTAGATGCAGGAAGGATGTTTCTGATGGCCGGGGAGTCCAGAACCAAGGGTCATAGTCTAAGGATAAGGGTTAAGCCATTTAGGACTGAAATGAGGAGGAATTTCTTCACCCAGAGAGTGGTGAACCTGTGGAATTCTCTGCCACAGAGGGCGGTGGAGGCCAGTTCATTAAGTATATTCAAGAAAGAGTTGGATATATTTCTTAAGGCTAAAGGGATCAAGGGATATGGGGAGAAGGCAGGGACCGGGTACTGAATTTGGATGATCAGCCATGATCTCATTGAATGGCGGAGCAGGCTCGAAGGCCCGAATGGCCTACTCCTGCTCCTATCTTCTATGTATCTATGTATCTATGTATTCTCTGTAGCCTCGGTGAGGCTGCGGCTAGTGGTTTCCTCATGATTGACTCGAGGGGCTTGTGGTCGGATTCTACAATGACTTGTCGGCCATAGACGTACTGGTGGAAATGCTTACATCCAAACAGAATTGCATATAGCTCTTTCTCGATTTGAGCATAGTTGATTTCACTGTCTGTGAGAGGTCTGGAAGCATAGACGATGGGCTTTCCTTCTTGCAGTAATACTGCACCTAGTCCATACTTTGACGCGTCCACTTGTAGTCTGAGCTCTTTGTTGGGGTCGAAGTAGGCAAGAACTGGTCCTGGTTCTCTGGTGATTTGGTCTTTCATTTTCTGAAATGCTGTGTCATGTTGTTTGTCCCACAGGAACTCATTGGATTGTTTGAGCAACTGATGCATGGGTGCGTTGCTTTTGGAGAGGCTCGGGGCAAACTTGGCTAAGTAGTTAACCATGCCTAGTACTGTCTCTAGCTCTGCGCGGTTCTTCGGTGGCTCCATCTTCTTGATGGCGGAGATTTTCTCTGGATCCGGCTTAATGCCATCAGTTGAGAGGCGATGCCCGAAATAACTGATCTCGGTGGATCCGATTATGCTTTTCTCGGGGTTGAGCTGGATACCTTTCTCCCGTGATCTTTGTAGCATCGCACGGAAGTTCCTGTCATATTCCTCTCTATTCCTGCCATAGATGAGGATGTCGTCTACAATTGTGACTGCTCCGTGGAGGCCTTCATAGGTTTCGTCGATCTTCCACTGGAATTCATCCTGAGCTGAGATAAGACCAAATGGTAAACGCAGAAATCGGTAGCGTCCAAATGGTGTGTTGAACGTTGTTAGCTTAGATGACTCTTCCGTGAGCTTGATAGTCCAGTATCCTGATCGTGCATCCATTACACTGAAGTATCGTGCTCCCACTAGCTTAGGTGTGATGTCATCTAGCGTTGGTAGAGGGTAGTGAGGGCGTTTGATAGCCTTGTTCAAATCTCTGGGGTTGAGACTGTAGTGTATGTACCTTTAAGAGGAACTATGTTTTTGAAGCCCCTGTATACTGTAGTACCAGTAGTGACCACTCGGGTATATAAGCCTGTGTAGCATCTTGTGTAGTTAGTTCACCTCCAGACTTTGTTCAGTAAACACTTGTTAAATCAACTCCTGCATTCCGTGTCTCCATTAACACACGGATCTAACAGTGGCAACGAGTTAGAAATGAACTTACCTGCAATTCGGCAGCACCTCAAGGGGATCGATTCCTCAGACGAAGGTCGAAGCCAGAAGGAAGAAAGGAGAAAAACTGTGGTTTCACCAGCTAAACGGGCTGGTGGCAGGTAGTGCACTGATTCTTCCTGGGCTGCGGCGGGCTAGAGCTCGATTGGGTGGCTCTGCAACGGGGCCGGGCAGCGAGTCGGGAAGCAGAAGCTTCTATAAGTACTGGGGCAGGAGGGAGCTGTTCCATTGGGACGGGCTTCACTTGGCCAGTGCTGGGACTAGAGTCCTGGTGGATCATATAACTAGGGCTGTAGAGAGGGCTTTAAACTAACTAGTGGGGGGGAGGTTCCTAGAGAGCAAATAATAAAAATGACAACAGAGAAGGTCATAGACTTAGGTAGCAGTGGGGAAATTAAAAACCAGAGAGTGTCAGGAAGGGGCAGAAGGTATGGAGTAAAAGGTAAAGTAATAAAAAGGGCAAAAGCAGGAACTAAGTGTCACAAAACATATTTGAAAGTTCTCTATCTGAATGCACGTAGCATTCGTAACAAAATAGACGAGTTAATGGCACAAATAATGACATATGGGTATGATCTTGTGGCCATTACAGAAACATGGCTGCAGGGTGACAATGCCTGGGAATTAAACATACCAGGTTATTTAACGATCAGGAAGGACAGGCAGGAAGGAAGGGGAGGTGGGGTGGCTATGTTAATAAAGGAAGGAATCACTGTAATACAGAGAAATGATATTGGGTCAAAAGATCAGGATAATGAAACAGTTTGGGTGGAGGTAAGGAATAATAAGGGGAAAAAAACACTAGTGGGCGTAGTCTATAGGCCTCCGAACAGTGGCAACTCTGTTGGACGGAGTATCAATCAGGAAATAGTTGAGGCTTGTAATAAGGGAACATCTATAATTATGGGGGATTTTAACTATCATATTAATTGGACAAATCAAATTGGGCAGGGCTGCCTTGAGGATGAGTTCATTGAGTGTATTAGGGATGGGTTTCTTGAGCAGTATGTAACTGAACCGACCAGGGGGCAAGCAACCTTAGATCTGGTCCTGTGTAACGAGATGGGATTAATTAAAAATGTCCTAGTAAAGGATCCCCTTGGAATGAGTGACCATAACATGGTTGAATTCCATATTCAATTAGAGGGTGAGAAGGTTGGATCTCAAACAAGCGTGCTAAGTTTGAATAAAGGAGACTATGAAGGTATGAGAGCGGAATTGAGTAGAGTGGATTGGGAAAATAGATTAAAGGGTAAGACGATACATGATCAGTGGTGTACATTTAAGGAGTTATTTTACAACTTCCAAAAAATATATATTCCATTGAGAAGAAAAGGGTGTAAAAGAAAAAACAGCCATCCGTGGCTAAGTAAAGAAATTAAGGATAGTATTCGACTAAAAACAAGGGCATATGAGGTAGCCAAATTTAGTGGGAGGATAGAGGATTGGGAAAACTTTAAAAGACAGCAAAAAATAACAAAAAGATTGATTAAGAAAGGGAAGATAGATTATGAAAGTAAATTAGCAAAAAATATAAAAACAGATAGTAAGAGTTTTTATAGTTATATAAAAAGAAAAAGGGTGGCCAAATTAAATGTTGGTCCCTGAGAGGATGAGACCGGGAAATTAATGGTGGGAAATATGGAGATGGCAAAAACACTGAATGAATATTTTACATCAGTCTTTACAGTAGAAGACACTAAGAATATCCCAACACTGGACAAATAGGGGGCTAAAGGGGGGGAGGAGATAAACACGATCAAAATCACTAAGGAAGTGGTACTCGGTAAAATAATGGGACTCAAGGCAGATGAATCACCTGGACCTGATGGCTTACATCCTAGGGTCTTGAAGGAAGTGGCGGTAGGGATTGTGGATGCATTGGTAATAATTATCCAAAACTCCCTGGACTTGGCAAAGGTCCCGGCAGACTGGAAAACTGCTAATGTAACACCCTTATTTAAAAAGGGCAGTAGACAGAAGGCTGGAAACTATAGACCGGTTAGCCTAACATCTGTGGTAGGTAAAATTTTGGAGTCCATTATTAAGGAGACAGTAACAGGACATTTGGATAATCATAATTTAATAGGACAAAGTCAGCATGGTTTTATAAAGGGGAAGTCATGTTTGACAAATTTGCTGGAGTTCTTTGAGGAAGTAACATATAGGGTGGATAAAGGGGAACCAGTGGACGTAGTGTATTTAGACTTCCAAAAGGCATTTGACAAGGTGCCACACAAAAGATTATTGCTTGAGATAAAAAAATCACGGGATTGGGGGTAATATTCTGGCATGGATAGAGGATTGGCTATCTAACAGAAGGCAGAGAGTTGGGATAAATGGTTCATTCTCAGACTGACAATCAGTAACTAGTGGTGTTCCGCAGGGGTCAGTGCTGGGTTCCCAACTCTTTACAATCTATATTAACGATTTGGAGGAGGGGACCGAGTGTAACATATCAAAGTTTGCAGATGATACTAAGATGGGAGGGAAAGTAGTGAGTGAGGAGGACATAAAAAACCTGCAAGGGGACATCGACAGGCTAAGTAAGTGGGCAGAGATTTGGCAGATGGAATACAATACTGGAAAGTGTGAGGTTATGCACTTTGGCAGGAAAAATCGTAGAGCAAGTTATTATCTTAATGGCAAGAAACTGGAAAGTACTGAAGTACAAAGGGATCTGGGGGTCCTGGTGCACAAAACTCAAAAGGTTAGTATGCAGGTGCAGCAAGTGATTAAGAAGGCCAATGGAATGTTGGCTTTCATTGCTAGGGGGATAGAATATAAAAATAGGGAGGTATTGCTTCAGTTGTACAAGGTATTGGTGAGACCGCACCTGGAATACTGCGTACAGTTTTGGTATCCATACTTAAGAAAGGACATACTTGCTCTCGAGTCAGTACAAAGAAGGTTCACTCGGTTAATCCCGGGGATGAGGGGATGGACATATGAGGAGAGGTTGAGTAGATTGGGACTCTACTCATTGGAGTTCAGAAGAATGAGAGGCGATCTTATTGAAACATATAAGATTGTGAAGGGGTTGGATCGGGTGGATGCGGGGAAGATGTTCCCGATGATGGGTGAAACTAGAACTAGGGGGCATAGTCTTAGAATAAGGGGCTGCTCTTTCAAAACTGAGATGAGGAGGAACTACTTCACTCAGAGGGTGGTAGGTCCATGGAATATGCTGCCCCAAAAAGCTGTAGAAGCTACATCATTACATAAATTTAAAACAGAAATAGACAGTTTCCTAGAAGTAAAGGGAATTAAGGGTTACGGGGAGTGGGCAGGAATTTGGACATGAGTCTAGGTTCGGATCGGTCATGGCCCTGTGGGTAGCGGAGCGGGCCCAGGGGCCGTGTAGCCTGATCCTGCTCCTATTTCGTGTGTCTAATTCTGTTAGATTCAGGAGATGGTTCTGTGATAGTGGATTGGCGGTTAGGATCAGATCAGCCATGATCTTATTGAATGGCGGAGCAGGCTCGAGGGGTCAATTGGCCTACTCCTGCTCCTATTTCTTATGTTCTTATGTTCTTATGTTCTTAAGCAAAGAGAGAGAGAGGGTGGAGCACTCGGGGCGTGGCCGGTGCTGCAAAGCAGGTCGGCGTTCGGACCGAGCAGAGGGAGGGGAAAGTCCCAGAGGGTCTGCTCCACGATGGGAACGGTTCTCCAAGTAATGCGGGAGGCGCCATTTTGATCCATCGGGGATGGAGGAAAAGCGCGGGAAGCGCCATTTTAGATTATCAAGATGCCAAAGACTGGCAATATTACTGCTTTCGATAGTGATATAGAAGGTTGGACCACATATCTGGAAAGAGTGGAGGTATATTGCAAGGCGAATGAAGTAGCGGATGATAAAAAGGCATCGGTACTTCTAAATCTGATGGGCGCAAGGACATACAGGCTGTTAGGAAACTTGATCACTCCAGCCAAACCGATGGACAAGAATTTTAAGGAGATTGTTGATACCTTACAGGAGCACTTAAACCCAACACCGCTGCTGATAGCGGAACGATTCAAATTCTTCAGGAGGAATCAACACAAGAATGAAAGTAACGCTGATTACCTCACCGAATTACGAAAGCTGTCAAAGCACTGCCAATTCGGGGCAGGACTGGCAGATTCTCTGCAAGACAAATTCGTCTGCGGTCTCCTAAGCGAAGGAACACAGAAAAGACTACTTTCTGAGAAAGATTTGACACTGGACAAGGCTTTCAGTGTGGCTGTATCATACGAAGCAGCAGCAAGAGGAGCTGCAGAGATACAGCAAAAGCCACAGGACTTCGGCACCCATGAAATGACATGGGGTTTCGAGAGATGTTATCGCTGCAGCACATCCACCCATGACCAGAAGGACTGCTGGTTCAAGGACAAAGCATGCAGGCAATGCGGAAAGATGGGGCACATTGCACGTGTATGCAGATCTGGAAAAAAATCCGCTGACAGTAAAAAGGTCAATAAGGAAAAGTACAGAAAGGTACAAATGATGACGGACAGTAGCTCCGAAGACCAGAAGAGTGATAGCGACTCCGGAAACAAGAGACTAAGCTGTCTCAAATTACATAATGTAATTGCCAAAGAAGATTACCAGACCATTTGGGTTACCCTCACGATAGCGGGGTCCCCAGTCAAAATGGAGCTAGATACAGGATCAGCTCCGACCGTCATGAGTCGACGGGATTACGAGCGGCCATTTCCGCATATACCTTTGAAAGACACATCCATTATCTTGAAGACATATACGGGGCAGAAAGTATACCCCAGAGGGAAAATAAGGGTGCCTGTTGTATACAAAGGCAAGGAAATACAGAAGTTGTATTTATACGTTCTGCAAGATGGTGGTCCACCGTTGTTGGGACGTGAATGGATCAGAAAGATACGTTTAGACTAGCACTCCATTCAGGCACTGACGGTGACCAGTAAGAAAAAAAATGATGATGACGTCATATCTGGACGATTAAAATAAATCTTGGCTAACGCCAAAGAAGTGTTTCAACAGGAACTAGGAACCCAGAAAGGCGCCACCGCCTCAATAAAAGTGGAAGATGCGGCAATTCCCAAGTTTTTTAAGGCAAGGCCGGTGCCATACGCAATTCATCCAGCAGTCGAGGCGGAGCTGGAGAATTTGGAAAAAGCAGGCGTGTTATCCAAGATAGATTGGAGCGAGTGGGCAACAGCCATCGTCCCAGTCATGAAGAAAACGTTGAATAATGATAAATCTGAAGAACAGAGAAAAATTTGCATCTGTGGCGACTTCAAGGTGACTGTAAACCCGATTCTTCACACGGTACAGTATCCTCTTCCGAGGATAGAAGATATTTTCGCCTCACTATCCGGAGGGAAACGTTTCACCAAAATTGACTTAGCACAGGCATATCTACAGATGGAGGTTGAGGAGGCCTCTAAAAAGTATCTCACGATAAACACACACAAAGGCCTGTACCAGTACAATCGACTGGTTTTCGGAGTGGCATCAGCTCCGGCTATCTGGCAAAGAGCTATGGAGCAAGTCCTGCAAGGGATTCCGGGGTCTCAATGCTACCTAGACGACATCCTTGTAACAGGAGAAAACGACAACGAGCACCTTGCCAACTTGGAGCAGGTGCTCACGAGGCTGAGAGAACGGGGCCTATGAGCAAATCGCCCCAAGTGCGAATTTTTCCAGAAACAAATATCATATTGTGGCCATGTCATTAACGAAGAAGGGTTGCATAAGTCAGCTGAAAAAATTAAAGCGGTCGTAAAGGCCCAAGCGCCTGAAAATGTCTCACAATTAAGGTCGTTCCTGGGATTAATAAATTACTATCATAAATTTTTACCAAACTTATCGATGGTTCTGCACCCTCTTAATGCACTGCTACAAACGGGAGTAGTTTGGAAATGGAGCGAAGACTGTAAATGTGCCTTCCATAAATGCAAAGGCTTGATCACGTCCAGGGAAGTGTTGGCTCATTACAACCCATCACTGCCAATCAGACTGGCGTGCGATGCATCCCCTTACGGCGTGCGAGCGGTATTATCGCATAGATTCCTTGATGGCTTGGAGCGGCCGATAGCTTTTGCGTCACGCTCATTGAACTCAGCTGAGCGTAACTATGCCCAGGTCGACAGGGAGGCACTCAGCCTGGTGTGGGGGGTGAAGAAATTCAACCATTACCTACACGGACAAAAATTTACCTTGTTGACTGACCATCAACCCCTCGTCTCCATATTCAACCCTAAAAAGGGCGTTCCCATTATGACAGCGCAAAGGCTACAGAGGTGGTCCCTTTTCCTAGGGGCACACCAATATGACATAGAATACAAAGGAACAAAACAGCATGGGAATGCTGACGGGTTATCGCACCTACCATTGCCAACGGTAGAAGAGGCGCCTACAGTGGACCCAGTGGAGATGTTCCACTCGACCATAGTGGAATGTCTACCGGTGACAAATTCTACCATTGAAAAGGAAACGAGAAATAACCCGACTCTCTCACGAGTCTACGATTTAACGGTGAAGGGATGGCCAGCACATGGCGAACCACTGTTGCCAGCATTCTCGCAAAGAAGAGAACAGCTGTCAGTGTGCCGAGGAACTTTGATGTGTGGATCCAGAGTGGTGATTCCACCCAAACTCCAGGATAAAGTGCTAAAGGAGCTTCACGAGGGGCATCTGGGTGGAGTGAAAATGAAGAACTTAGCCAGAGCGTTTGCGTGGTGGCCAGGTATCGATGGAGACATCGAAGAAATGACCAAGAGCTGTCTAGGATGCCAGAAGGTCCAAAACACCCCACCACAAGCCCCTCTACATCCATGGGAGTGGCCCTCATCTCCATGGCAAAGGGTACATATCGACTTTGCTGGTCCATTTATGGACTCAATGTTCTTAATCGCGGTGGATGCACACTCCAAGTGGCTGGAGGTAATAAAGATGTCCTCCACCACCACGGAAAAAACCATCACAGTATTAAGGACCATATTTGCCAGGAATGGGCTGCCTGAACAGATCTGTTCTGATAATGGACCGCAATTTGTGTCCGAAGAATTCAGGAAGTTCTTAAAAAAGCAATAGGGTTAAGCACTACACGTCCCCCCCATACCATCCCGCCACCAATGGATTAGCTGAAAGGTTTGTCCAGACCTTCAAGAAGGCCATAAAGGCCATGGGTAATGAAGACATAAATCTACAACATAAGGTCGATAACTTCTTGTTTGCGTACAGGAATGCAACACATGTGGTTACAAACCAAACCCCCGCCATGATGTTTTTCAATAGAAGACTAAGATGCCGGCTGGATTTGGTCAGGCCAAACATCAGAAGGGACGTAGAGAACCGGCAATTTCAAAGCATGAATGAAAGGCCAACTAGAACCTTCCAGATAGGTCAACCAGTTTTGGCCCGGGACTACCGTACCGAGAAATGGCAGCCTGGAATTATTTGCACACGACTAGGACCACTGATGTATACCGTGGATATTGGAGAAAGCATAATAAGGTGCCATGCTGACCAGATCATAGAGTCATCCGAAAAAGGACAACCTACACCACAACTCTATATGCCTAGTGATGAAGCAGAGATACCCATAGTATCTACCTCCGATCTGGTGATACTGTAACCAGATGAACCCGACACTGGCATTGAAGCCGAATCGACCTTGCCAAAAGAACCTACTACACCACCGAAAACTACTACACCACCGAGGCATTATCCGGACCGAGTCAGGAAGCCTCCAGAGAGACTGAATTTGTAATTGATTAACTTCAGCAAATGTGTCGATTATTGTTCTTGTAAAATGCTATTTAATGATTACTTAAAATGTTATGTACTATTTATCTAAAAGGGGAGGAATTGTAGTGTATGTACCTTTAAGAGGAACTATGTTTTTGAAGCCCCTGTATACTGTAGTACTAGTAGTGACCACTCAGGTATATAAGCCTGTGTAGCGTCTTGTGTAGTTAGTTCACCTCCAGACTTTGTTCAGTAAACACTTGTTAAATCAACTCCTGCATTCCGTGTCTCCATTAACACACGGATCTAACGGAGACAGACTCTGAGCTTGCCTGTACGTGGTTTCTCAACCACTACTAACGCGTTGCCCCACTCTGTCGGTTCTGTTTCCCGGACGATGATTTCTCTATTCTCCATGCTCTGCAGCTCCTCCTTCAGGCGACTACGTAGAGCAAGGGGTATCCTTCTCGGTGGGCAAACCACAGGGGTTGCTGCTGGGTCAAGGTGAATAGTGCATTCACCTGGGAATAGTCCGATTCCTTTGAAAACGTCAGCAAACTCCTCCATGACTGTCTGCTTCTCAACTGGTGCTGTCAATGATAGCACTAGCTTGACGAGGTCCATGTCTAAACATGCCTTTAGACCTAGCACTGGAGGTGCTCGAGTGTTAACAATGTAAAAGACCAACATCATGTCGCTTTCTTTGTACTTGCATTTCATTACGCATGTGCCTTTTACAATGAGCTACTCACCCCCATAGCTGGTCAGTCTGCATGAGGTGGGCTGTAGCTCACACTCATCCTTCAAGCTGTGCTACTCACTCAGAGGAATTACATTAACCTGAGCTCCAGTGTCTAGTTTAAACCTAAGCTCTGTGCCCTGTTTTCCTGTCTCAATATCGGCAAAGGCTTGCTCAGTCTCTGAAATCTGTTTTTTCTGTGACACAGAATCAATAAACAGTTCCTCTGCATTTGGCTCTCTATCTGGCATTTGGTTGTCACTCACTGTGTGTACTGCTTTCCAAAAACAGTCCTGCAGACTTTAGCAAAGTGATTCCGTTTACCACATTTAACACATTGTCTTCCTTTGGCAGGGCAGTACTCCTTTTCCCCATGCATCTGGTTTCCACAATATCCAAAGTTTTTGAAGCATTTTATGTCTGTGTCGCTCATTTTTAGAACTGTGAAACATGCTCTCTGGGCGGTGTTCTTTGGTGTGTGTCTATTAACTGCATGCACTGTCTGTTCACTCGAGCTGCTCGTGGCGCCGGTTATGGGTTTCAACTGTGCTTGGGCTATCTCGTGCGATCTAGCTACGTCCATAGCTTTGTCCAGCGTTAGCCCGGACCCAACATTCAAACGTTTCTCTCTCACTTTAGCTGAATGTATTCCAAACATGATGCGATCTCTGACCATCTCATCTTTACCTTCTGCATATTCACAGTCTTTTACCAGTAGTTTTAACTCAGTCACGAACTGTTCAAATGACTCACTAGCTCCTTGTACTTTCTCCTGAAACTTATACCTAGCGAATATCGTATTTGTCTTGGGCATTACATATGCTTCAAAACGGTCAAAATGACTTTTCAGTACCTTTGCTTTATCTGCGGTGAGAGACCATGTGTTAAAAATGTCTCTCCCTTTTTCTCCGATCCACAGGAGTAGGTAGCTGCATCTTTCTTCCTCCCCTTTGCTTTTCAACGGACCCGAGAATATCAACTGCACGTGTTGCTTGAAGTTGCGCCATTCTCTATGTAAGTTCAAAGATTCCCAATTCATTCAAGGTAAGGGAGCTCCAACGATGTCCATTTCAAATCCCTGTTCTGACACCATGTCTTGTTTTGCACACTTCGTTGTCCTGCAATTTATTATTTTTGTACAGAGTATTACAGTTTAAATTCTTTTATGAAGCAGCAGGTCTGTGATCTCAATCATACAGCACAGTGGGGACAAGATGGAGTTAGGACCCCTTACAGATGCCTGCAGGCCAATGACAACTCAGCATGTGATCACATGTGAATATAATAGGTATTCCTTACAGATGCCTGCGGGCCAATGATAATTCAATATGCAAATGTTACAAATCATAGTGGCTTTTGCTGAAGAACTTTAATTGCCTGAGACCCTTAAGGCTATTACATCCCTCTCCAGTGGCAGGGCACCAGGTTCTGATGCTATACCTGCTAAGGTATGCTGGAGGGCACCAATAAGCTCAACCTTGAGTGAGCTTTTCCAGCTGATGTGATGAAAATAAATCATCCTGCATAAGTATAGAGAGACATCAATTTTCCATCTAGTCAAACTCAAGGGCAGTAGATATGTGTGTGAAAATCAAAGAGGAATTTCTCCACTTATCATAGGATTATCCTACATCATTACATCAAGCAAGTAGCTGGAAAATCTTTGCCTGATGGCCAGTGTGGATTCAGTAAAGGCAGAGGTATTATTGATATGGTCTTTACTACCAGACAACTTCAGGAAAAGTGTTGAGAACAAAACTTAGTCCTTTATTGTGTCTTTGTTGGTCTTTGATACAGTCAGCAGAGAGGGCCTCTGGAAACTACTGGCCAAAGTTGACTGCCCCAAAAAGTTTATCCAGATGATCCGCCAGTTCCATAATGGGCTGAGTCATGGAAGATGATAAAGGTTCCAAACCCTTCTCTGGCTGGTATCCAGCAGGCCAGGTGCATGCATCAGGTGTTCGCTTCATTATGACATTTTGCATCTCAACATAAGCACTGTGACATGGTGAATTGACTCGATGTGTTCCACAAGCTAAAGGGAAAGGCCTTGCTTCTCTCAGCACATCAAGGGAGCCAGGAGAAAGTGAGCCTCATTTGTAAAGTCTGTGGGTTGTTTAGTTAATTAATACACAGACTACCAGAGTAACTTAAAACAGGACTTTACTATTCGAAGCTCAGGGCGAATCTGCCCAATAAATCCTGACACAGCACTTATATACCGGTGTGGTCACCGTCGGTATTACAGTATACAGAAGCCAACAAAGTAGTGCAACACCTAAAGTAGTTCTCTTAAAGGTGGGCGGTTACATACAATAGTTCTCTTAAAGGTAGACGGGTACATACACTACATCATTGACGACACGAGACCCGTGTGACTGGAGTTAATGCCATTGGAATTTCAGGAGATTGATGGCCAGAGTCAGGTGCTTCAGGAAATGGCAAGACAAAAATAGTAATAAATTCCTGGCATTCACTACCTAACCCCATCATGGGAGCACCTTCACCACAAGGACTGCAGCAGTACAAAGGGAAAGGCCCACCACCACCTTCTCAGGACAACTAGGGTTGGGCAATAAATTCAGCTTGGCCCTCCCAAAGGCTCAGTGGGTAAAGTTTTTATCCAATGTGAGACTGAGATGTACCGATTGGGAGGGACCCTCAATTCTTTGCGTGTGCTGAATTGGCTGACCTCATCCGGGGTAGTGATTGCGATGCTCCGATGGACCTCATTACACCAGGGTTCGGGAGGGAGAAATTACAGCCGCTGTTTCCTGATTGGTATCCAGAGGCTGTGCTGGAATATGCAGTGCTTGGAAAACTAGTTGACTGTGCAGGAAATGAGAAATGAGTCGAATCCTGTGCTCACATGTGGGGTGAGCAAATATGAGCAAGAGTAGGTATCTCAACCAAAGGACGCTGAACCCAATCACTTACCATTTACTGTTTATGTTGTCATCAAAGCCACTCACTCAAATGAATGTTCTATAAATATATTGTCAAGCTCCACCTAGTCTACATTTACACCAAATGTGACCAGCTTCATCATGCTTTGCTCTCCCAGGCCATTTAGATTTTTCCATGGTACAATCTCTCTTCCTTTGCAGCTTTCTTCCTCTGTTTGAGTAAAAAGAATTTATCAACAACAACAGTATTTATATAGTGCCTTTATCATAGAAAAATGTCCCAAGGTGCTTCTAAGAGGTGTAATTAAAAACTGGATGCCAATCCAAAGAAGGAGAGTTGAGGATGGGTAACCAAAAGCTTGGTCAAAGTCATGGGTTTTCAGGAGGGCCTGAACCGAGGAGCAAGAGGTGGAGAGGTGACGGGTTTAAGGGAGGCAGTTCCAGAATGTGGAGCCTAGGTGGCTGAAGGCACGACTGTCAATGATGGAGCAAAGGCAGGGGGAGGGAATGCACAAGAGGTTGAAGTTAGAGGAACAAAGAGTTCGAGGGGGTTGGAGGGGTGGATTCGGTTCCAGAGATAGGGAAGGGGTAAGGCCATGGAGGGATTTAAACAGGAGAACTTTAAATTTGAGGCAGGAGGAGACCGATCAACTCTGACAGGAGTTGATGGGCGATTGGGACTTGGTGCCGGCAGCAGAGGTTTGGATGAGCTGAAGATTACGGAAGGTGGAGGAATGGAGGCTGCTTTATTCATTAATATATAAACATTCTTATTATGAACACAGCTAGCTTTTGCTAGTTACTTTATTGAGCACATGTGGACTGGTACAGTATCTGTAGAGGCTTCCATCTTAACTGTTGCCTTGTGGGTAGCCTAGTGCCTCATGGGTAATGTAGTCTTAATATATATACAGCTGGGTAGTGTAGTCTTATACATACAGCTACATACAGCTCTACGGCTCCACCTAGTGTCCACTATAGAATGACATGTCATTGATCATTACATCCCCCTTTCTTTGAGGTTTAACAAAATCAATATCAATCAACTTTCAAGAAAACAATAAAGATAATATCAGTAACACTTTTGTTAGTGCTCTATAAACATAAACATTTTCAAAACAATCAACACATTTTCAAAGCTTTACATTGTACTCAAAGATTAAGCCTATCGGGCTCTTATACTTCACGTGTGGATCTTCTCAACACGGGTAAGTCTGATGTGTCTTCATGAGATTGTTCTGGTGGTGAATGACAAGATGCAGTTGCGGCATTGTCATCAATCTGCTCTTGTATAGATCGAGGTCTCCTTGCGATCTTTGCTTCGAGAGGGTTTCAGTGTTTCCTTCACTCTTCATGCCATAACTCTCAATGTAGTCAATGCACTCTCGAAAAACTGCTGGCAGCTGGATCCCATCATACAGCATAGTCCTCTCAGCAGCCTCGGCTAATGGAACACCAAAGATTGGCCTGAGGGAAGAAGGAGTATCCACCGGAACTGCTTCCTGCTCTGGTGCAGGCTTCTTCTTTTTCTTTTTCTCTTTCCACTGCTTAACAACATCTGCTGCGGTTATATCTTTCGACTTTTTCTCCTTGTGTTTTTCCTCTTTGTGCTTTTCTTCCTTTGGCTTCTCTTTGACCTTAAAGTCTTTTTCTTTCTTCTTGGAGAAATTAGGCTTTTTGAAGACATGGATACCCTTTGGCCTTTTCATCCTTGATGTGCTCTCTGCTTCATCACCTGAGTCATCTGGTCTGCTTATGGCACAGTTTATACGGTGGACTCTCTTGACCAGTTCTAAGTCTTCACAAGCTTTGTCACCTTGTATCGAATCAAGTCTTTCAGCCACAACAGAAAACATGAGATGATGCTCTTTGTCTTTGACTGTCACTTTAAGCCTGCATACACCTAAGCTATCTATTTTCTGTCCATTATAGCTCTTCAGTAGTACTGACTTTTTCTGTATTTTGGGCTTTTCTTTCATATTTTTTATGTCACTCATACTGATTAAGTTTGCTTTTGCCCCAGTGTCCAGTTTCAATGTAACTAATGCTCCATTTATCTGCAGTGGGATCATCCATTTGTCCACTTTTACTGCATTGACTTTATGTTCAGCATTGTCCATTTCTGAGGGCTGCACATTTTCTGTATCTTTTTTGATATCGTCACATGACACCATTCCTACAAAAAATGTCTCACTTAAATCAGTGTCCTCAATCACATTAACTTGTTGCCCTTTCATTGTTTTTACTTTCGAAAAGCATTGTTTGGCAAAGTGATTCTTTCCATTACACTTTGTGCACATTTTTCCAAACGCTGGGCATTGTTTTAACTGATGTTTGTAACCACAGCGTTTACAATTAAAAATTTCATCCTCCGATTGCTTTTCATTTCTGTTCTGCCCATGTTTCTTCCCCTTATAGGACACAGCACCGACAGCAGCATTTTCACTCGTTACAATTGCATCATTATTGATTTCACTGAAAGTCTTCGCGTGCTTTTGAGCTAGCTCGCTGGCTTGGCATATTTTCACTGCATTTTCCAAATTTAGTTCGGTTTCTCTCAACAGACGTTCCCTGACATTTTTATCATGAATACCAAACACAATCTGGTCACGAATCATGGATGATTTCAGCTCAGAGAAATTACATGTCTGTGCTTTCAGTTTCAGATCAGTTATAAAGCTATCAAAAGTCTCATTTTGTTGCTGTGTCCGAGAACGGAAGATGTATCTTTCATACGTCTCATTCTTTTTGGGAGAGCAATGTGCATCACATTTTTTTAGCACATCTTCTAATTTTTCTCTGCTCTCCGCTGGATTAAATACAAATGTATTAAATACCTCTATCACCTGTGGGCCTGCAACCATAAGCAGCAACGCTATCTTCCTTGCGTCTGGCTTCATACCGACTCCAATGGCTGCAATGTAGAGTTCGAATTGCTGTTTAAAAGTCTGCCAGTTGTAGTCAACTTTTTCTGTGAGATTCAAATGTTCTGGTGGCTTCAAATTCTCCATGTCGCTTTTCACAATTTTCAGCAGATCTTCACCATCCTGGTACCATGTTATGTTCATTAATAAATAGACATTCTTATTATGAACACAGCTAGCTTTTGCTAGTTACTTTATTGAGCACATGTGGACTGGTACAGTATCTGTAGAGGCTTCCATCTTAACTGTTGCCTTGTGGGTAGCCTAGTGCCTCATGGGTAATGTAGTCTTAATATATATATACAGCTGGGTAGTGTAGTCTTATATACAGCTCTACACAGCTCTACGGCTCCACCTAGTGTCCACTATAGAATGACATGTTATTGATTGTTACAGAGGCCAGCCAGGAAAATACTGGAATCATGTAACACTTAACTGTATTAGCAAAATACTTTACATAGCGATTGACAAGTTTCGGGCAATGAGCCAGGAGGTCTCTATAATATAACAAAACAAGAAGCAGGAATTATAATTACTGCGGTCTGCAGCCAGACTAGTTTCATGTGTCTTGGTATCAGTGTACGGACCTTAAGGCAAAGTGCCTTGAGCTGTCACACGGTAGCCCTGACATTGGCAGGAGTTCTGGATGGTACCCGGGTTGGGCACTGCTTCACCCAGAGGCTCAGGGCACCATCGGAGCTACTGGCTCTGGAGCAGCTAAATCCTCAGCTAAAAATTGCTGTTTGCATAAAGCAGCTTGTTCATCCGTCCATTTTTTTCTATCCCAAGGCAGGTCCTAACTCAAGTCTCACACAGGCGATTCTAGAGCCACTTACTAGGGAAGCTGAGGTGGTTTCCCGTTGCCTCCTTCACAGTTTTTATCTTCAGAGTACCTTCTCCTAGGTGAGCTGCAACCAAGGTTAAAGAGTCCCGCCTACCCTTACGACGGGGTGGGAGGGGGTGGATGGGAGACCCGACCCATTAAAAACAAGTGCCCCCGCTGAACAGCAACCCAGTATTCAGAGCCAGCGCTGTGGTCTCTGCTCATCGGGACTGTCTGGAGTGTGGTGCGAACCCAACCTTCTGTCTCAAAGGCAGCTACACTAACACTCAGCCAGCGCCCCAGATGCAAGTAAGCCAGATGTCAACCCATGTATTTAGAGACCATATTGTAGTCTCCACTCACCAGGGCTGTCTGGAATGGGTCTCGAACCCTTCACCTTCAGACTCAGAGGCGGAAACGTACAGTTGACCAGTTGATGTGCCGCCCATCGCACCTCCAAGCCCAGGCACAGCTACCTGGCAGAGACTGACTAGCACTGCCTCAAACAGCGAGGGTTTCACAAGGAGACAGTTGCAGAACTATGCTATCTGCTTTAGGAAAATCTCAAGACCTTGTCAAATATAGAGGTGGCACTGCCAGTAGCCCTCAGCTTTCATGCCCCTGGGTCCTTTCAGGTTAATGCAGGGGACATCAGCAGGATCAGCTAGTTTGAGGCCCAGACATAAGAAAGAAAGAACTTGCATTTATATAACACCTTCCACATCATCAGGACGTCCGATGGGTGTCGGTGGGGGAGGGCTCAGGATGCTCAAACACTCTCCGAGATTTCCAGGATTACTTTTATCGGACTATTAAAAATCTACAAAGCACTTAACAGCCAATAAAGTGCTTTTGAAATGTAGTCACAGTTGTAATGTAGGAAGCTGACATTTTGCGCACAATTTGAGCACAGCAAACTCCCACAGACAGCAATGTAACAATGACCAGATACAGTAATCGGTTTTGGTGATATTGGTTGAGGGATCAATATTGGCCAGGACACTGGGGAGAACTCCCCTGCTCTTCTTCGAATAGTGGCATGGGATCTTTTACGTCCACCTGAGAGTGAAGACGCAGCACATCTCACCCGAAAGACGGCACGTCTGACAGTGCAGCACTCCCTCAGTACTTCCCCTCCGACAGTGAAGCACTCCCTCAGTACTGCCCCTTCAACAGTGCCGCACTCACTCAATACTGCCCCTCTGACAAAGCAGAACTCCCTCAAAACTGCCCCTCCGACAGTGCAGCATGCACTCAGTACTACCTCTCCAACACTGCAACACTCCCTCAGTACTACCCCTCCGACAGTGCAGCACTCCCTTGGTACTGCCCTTCCAACAGTGCAGCACTCCCTCAGTGCTCCCTCAGTGCTGCCCCTCCGACAGTGCAGCACTCCCTCAGTACTGCCACTCCAACAGTGCAGCACTCAATCAATACTGCCCCTCCGACAGTGCAGCACTCACTCAGTACTACCTCTCCGACAGTGCAGCACTCCCTTAGTACTGACCTTCCGACAGTACACCACTCCCTCATTACTGCCCCTCTGAGAGAGCAGCACTCCCTCGGTACTACCCCTCCGACAGTACAGCACTCCCTCAGTACTGCCTCTGGGACAATGCAGCACTCCCTCAGTACTGACCCTCTGACAGTGCAGCACTCCCTCATTACTGCCCCTCTGAGAGAGCAGCACTCCCTCAGTACCACCCCTCCGACAGTACAGCGCTCCCTCAGTACTACCTCTGCGACAGTGCAGCACTCCCTCAGTACTGACCCTCCTGACCCTCCAACAGTGCAGATCTCCCTCAGTACTGCCCCTCCAACAGTGCAGCGCTCCCTCAGTACTACCTCTCCGACAGTGCAGTGCTCCCTCAGTACTACCTCGCCGACAGTGCAGCACTCCCTCGGTACTGCCCCTCCGACAGTGCAGCCCTCCCTCGGTACTGCACCTCCGACAGTGCAGCGCTCCCTCAGTACTGCCCCTCCGACAGTGCAGCGCTCCCTCAGTACTGCCCCTCCGACAGTGCAGCGCTCCCTCAGTACTGCCCCTCCGACAGTGTGGCTCTCCCTCAGTACCGCCCCCCGACAGTGCGCCACTCCCTCAGTACTGCCCCTCCGACAGTGCCATGTTCCCTCAGTACTGCCTCTGCGACAGTGCCGTACTCCCTCAGTACTGCCCCTCTGACAGTGCAGCGCTCCCTCAGTACTGCCCCTCCAACAGTGCAGCGCTCCCTCAGTACTGCCCCTCCGACAGTACAGTGCTCCCTCAGTACTGCCCCTCCGACAGTGCAGCGCTCCCTCAGTATTTGCCCCTGAGAGTGCAGCGCTCCCTCAGTACTGCCCCTCTGATGGTGCAGCGATCCCTCAGTACTGCCCCTTTAACAGTGCAGCACTCCCTCATTGTTGCCACTCTGAGAGAGCAGCAATCCCTCAGCACTATCTCCGACAGTGCAGCACTCCCTCAGTACTGCCCCTCTGAGAGAGCAGCACTCCCTCAGTATTACCTCTCCGATAGTGCAGCACTCCCTCAGTACTGACCCTCCGACAGTGCAGCACTCCCTCAGTACTGCCCCTCTGAGGGTGCAGCGCTCGCTCAGTACTGCCCCTCTGAGAGTGCAGCACTCCCTCATTATTACTGCCCCTCTGTCAGTAGAGCGCTCCCTCAGTACTGGCCCTCTGACAGTGCAGCACTCCCTCAGTACTGCCCCTCTGAGGGTGCAGCACTCCCTCAGTACTGACCCTCTGACAGTGCAGCACTCTCTCATTGCTGCCCCTCTGAGAGTGCAGCGCTCCCTCAGTACTGCACCTCCAACAGTGCAGCACTCCCTCATTGCTGCCCCTCCGACAGTGCAGCACTCCCTCAGTCCTGCCCCTCCGACAGTACAGCGCTCCCTCAGTACTGATCCTCTGAGAATGCAGCACTTCCTCAGTACTGCCCCTCTGAGGGTGCAGTGCTCCCTCAGTACTGACCCTCTGAGAGAGCAGCACTCCCTCAATACTGACCCTCCGACAGTACAGCACTCCCTCAGTACTGCCTCTCCAACAGTGCAGCACTTCCTTAGTACTGCCTCTGTGACTGTGCCATGAGCAACAAATGTAAATAGCATGATCCTGTGGCACACAGCTAGCAGCCTGCCCAACAACAGTGCGCTCTCAACATTACTGTTCTACATGGACCTTCTACCTGAGACTGGGGTGGATTGGTGGGCACAATATTAACTGAAGGCACTTGAACCTCAAAAAACTGTTCAGAGTTATTGTCAAATCAGCCAAGCAGTATCAATGGGGTTGATTCTGCTAATAAACAACAACAACAAACAACAGCTTGCATTTATGTAGCACCTTATACATTCCAACTCGCTTCACAGGAGTGTAATCAGACAAAAATTGACACCGAACCAAAGGATATACTCGGACAGGTGACGAAAAGCTTGTTCAAAGAGGTAGTTTTTAAGGAGCGTCTTCAAGGAGGAGAGTGGTGGAGAGGCAGAGAGGGAATTCCAGAGCGTAGGGCCTTAGGCAGCTGAAGGCACGGTCGGTAAGGGTGTGGAAGGAAGTGGGTGATTCGCAAGAGGCCTGATTTGGAGGAGCACAGAGATCTCAGAGGGTTGTCGGCAACGTTCCCGTTAAGTAGCGCAGCCGCGAGGCCGCACAGCGGTCTGGAGGTCCCGTGCAGGTCGCTCACCGGCTTTTCACTACAAGAAGCTGCGCATGCGTGAAAATTTGAATCGGCCGTGCAGCCCGTTAAAGGAACCGCGCACCCAATAAAAAAATTAGAGGGAACATTGATTGTGGGGCTCGAGGAGGTTACAGAGATAGGGAGAGACGCAGCCATGGAGGGATTTGAAAACAAGGATGAGAATTTTAAAATCGAGGCTGTAGATAATTCGGGCTGCACTTGATCTGCGAGGGATGGGATGCTTCTCCATGGACCAGTGCTGACATCTCCACCTAAATGGACACAAAGCTTCTCCTCCTGCTTTCCTAACAAAGGCAGTAGGTGAAAATTTCCACCAAGCAAGGTGACAAAATTCCGCAGTGAGGTGCTGATTCTGGCTGAAAGGGGAATCACAGAGCCAATGGAATTCCACAGCAACGTGTTAAGTCTGGCAGAAAGCAACTGCCAACATTCCACAAACTCTCTAGAAAGGGGAAGAGCCAAAAGCCATTGTTTAAAAAAAATAAAAGGCAGAACAAGTTGCTGAGAACGGAAGCTGCCAGCGTGAAACCGCTGGTGTGAATTCAGCTGACAATTCCATAGTCCCAGTGACAAGCCCTCCACCCTGCGAAACACCTCTTTGTACTGCAGAGCTGCTTCTGTTTTTCAAAACACTCCTTAAGACGCTGGGCAGCCAGGGGCTCCTGATGTATCTGCCCACTAAACTTGATGTAACTCGTACTGTTCCTGTGATTTCACCTGCCACTTCTACAGCCCCAGTTTCAGTGACCGGGTGGGTGAGAAACCAAAGGGTGACAATTCCTTCTGGACCAAACCACCAAGAGGATTCAGTGGGACAGATTGTCAACTTGACATCCAGGTGCCAAACAGCTGATGCTGATCGGCCCGTTGTAAAAAGCGCCGGATTTCCAAAGGGGCAGCACTCGGTCAGCTGATCTCAGTCACAACAACAGCTGGTGTAACACACTGGCCTCAGTATCTCCAGCTCAACTCGCCATGGTTTTCCACATTAAACAAAGGCAGCAGTGCTGGCTGTCACAAATACAAGTGGGTGCTTCTAACATAGAAACATAGAAGATAGGAGCAGGAGTAGGCCATTCGGCCCCTTGAGCCTGCTCCGCCATTCAATGCGATCATGGCTGATCATCCAAATTCAGTACCCTGTCCCTGCTTTCACCCCATATCCCTTGATCCCTTTAGCCTTAAGAAATATATGCAACTCCTTCTTAAATATATTTAATGAATTGGCCTTTACTGCCTTCTGTGGTAGAGAATTCCACAGGTTCCCCACTCTCTGGGTGAAGAAATTCCTCCTCATCTCTGTCCTAAATGGCCTACCCCTTATCCTTAGACTGTGACCCCTGGTTCTGGACTCCCCGACCATCAGGAACATTCTTCCTGCATCTAGCCTGTCTAGTCCTGTTAGAATTTTATAACTTTCAATGAGATCCCCTCTCATTCTTCGAAACTCCAGCGAGTACAAGCCCAATCAACCCAATCCCTCCTCATACATCATTCCTGCCATCCCAGGTATCAGCCTGGTGAATCTTTGCTACACTCCTTCCATGGCAAGAACATCCTTCCTCAGATAAGGTGACCAAAACTGCACACAATACTCAAGGTGTGGTCTCACCAAGGCCCTGTACAACTGCAGCAAGACATCCTTGTTCCTGTACTCAAACCCTCTCGCTACGAAGGCCAACATACCATTTGCCTTCTTAACCGCCTGCTGCACCTGCATGCTTATCTTCAGCGACTGGTGCACAAAGACTCCCAGGTCTCGTTGCACCTCCCCTTCTCCCAATCTATCGCCATTCAGATAATAATCTGCCTTCTTGTTTTTGACACCAAAGTGGATAACCTCGCATTTATCCACATTATATTGCATCTGCCATGCTTCTGCCCAATCACCCAACCTGTCCAAATCATACTGGAGTTTTTTGGCACCCTCCTCACAGCACACACGCCCACCCAGCTTTGTGTCATCTGCAAACTTGGAGATATTACATCTAGTTCCCTCGTCCAGATCATTAATATATATTGTGAATAGCTGGGGTCCAAGGACCGATCCTTGCAGTACCCCGCTAGTCACTGCCTGCCACTCGGAAAAAGACCCGTTTATTCCAACTCTTTGCTTTCTGTCTGCCAACCAGTTCTCTATCCAAGTCAATACCTTGCCCCCAATCCCATGTGCCTTAACTTTACACGCTAATCTCTTATGCGGGATCTTATCGAAAGCCTTTTGAAAGTTGAAATACACCACATCCACTGGTTCTCCCTTATCTATTTTACCAGTTACCAGTTACATCCTCAAAAAATTCCAGTAGATTAGTCAAGCACGATTTACCTTTTGTAAACCCAAGTGCTCTGCTATTACATCTTTTATAATGGACTCTAGCATTTTCCCCACTACCGATGTCAGGCTAACCGGTCTGTAATTCCCTGTTTTCTCTCTACCACCTTTTTTCAACAGTGGGGTAACATTAGCTACCCGCCAACCCATGGGTACTGTTCCAGAGTCTATCGAATTTTGGAAGATGACCAGCAATGCATTCACTATTTCTGCGCCCCCTCCAGCCACCCGGGGGCTCCCTAACACTCCCCCAGTAACAGAGCTCCCTAATACTCCCCCAGTAACAGAGCTCCCTAATAATCCCACAGGAACAGAGCTTCCTAAAACTCCCCCAGTAACAGAGCTCCCTAATACTCCCCCAGTAACAGAGCTCCCTAATACTCTCCCAGTAACAGAGCTCACTAATACTCCCCCAGTAACAGAGCTCCTTAATACTCCCCCAGTAACAGAGCTCCCTAATACGCCCCCAGTAACAGAGCTCCCTAATACTCCCCCAGTAACAGAGCTTGCTAATACTCCCCCAGTAACAGAGCTCCCTAATACTCCCCCAACAACAGAGCTCCCTAACACTCCCCCAGTAACAGAGCCCCCTAATACTCCCCCAGTAACAGAGCCCTCTAATACTCCCCCAGTAACAGAGCTCCCTAATACTCTCCCAGTAATGGAGCTCCCTAATACTCCCCCAACAACAGAGCTCCCTAACACTCCCCCAGTAACAGAACTCCCTAATACTCTACCAGTAACAGAGCTCCCTAATACTCCCCCAGTAACAGAGCTCCCTAATACTCCCCCAGTAACAGAGCTCCCTAATACTCCCCCAGTAACAGAGCTCCCTAATTGTAGTGTATGTACCTTTAAGAGCCCCTGTGTACTGTAATACCGGGAGTGACCACTCGGGTATATAAGCCTGTATAGCGTCTTGTATCTTTTAGTTCACCTCCAGACTTTGTTCAGTAAACACCTGTTAAACCAACTCCTGCATTCCGTGTCTCCATTAACACACGGATACAACAGTGGCGACGAATTGGAAATGGACTTACCTGCAATTCGGCAGCAACTCAAGGAGATCGATTCCTCAGACGAAGGTCGAAGAAAAAAAAAAACGAAAAAAAAAAAAAACTGTGGTTTCACCAGCTAGCCGGGCTGGTGGCAAGTACTGCACTAATCCTTCCTGAGCGGCGGGCTGGAGCTTGATCAGGTGGCTCTGCAGCGGGGCCGAGCAGCGAGTCGGAAGGCGGAGGCAAACAGAGACGGAGGGTGGAGCACTCGGGAGACGGCCGGCGCTGCAAAGCAGGTCAGCGTTCGGACCAAGCAGAGGGAGGGAAAAGTCCCAGAGAGTCCGGTGGGAACGAGTCTCCAACTATTAAAAATATCTGTGTAAATAAACACCATGGAGAACAACGTTGTCAGCAGCGGCAGCGACGGGAAAGCGCGGGAGACGCCATTTTTTTCTCGGCAGGGAAGAAAGAAAAGCGCGGGAGGCGCCACTTTTAATTTTCAGGATGCCTAAGACTGGCAATATTACTGCTTTCGATAGTGATATAGAGGATTGGACCACATATGTGGAAAGAGTGGAGGTATATTGCACAGCGAATGAAGTAGAGGATGATAAAAAGGCATCGGTACTTCTAAATCTGATGGGCGCAAGGACATATGGGCTGTTACGAAACTTAATCACTCCAGCCAAACCGATGGACAAGAATTTTAAGGAGATTGTTGACACCCTACAGGAGCACTTAAACCCAACACCGCTGCTGATAGCGGAATGATTCAAATTCTTCAGGAGGAATCAGCACAAGAATGAAAGTAACGCTGATTACCTCACCGAATTAAGAAAGCTGTCAAAGCACTGCCAATTCGGGGCAGGACTGACAGATTCTCTACGAGACAAATTCGTCTGCGGTCTCCTAAGTGAAGGAACACAGAAAAGGCTACTTTCTGAGAAAGATTTGATACTGGACAAGGCTTTCAGTGTGGCTGTATCATATGAAGCAGCAGCAAGAGGAGCTGCAGAGATACAGCAAAAGCCACAGGACTTCGGCACCCATGAAATGACACGGGGTTTCGAGAGATGTTATCGCTGCAGCAGATCCACCTATGACCAGAGGGACTGCTGGTTCAAGGACAAAGCATGCAGGCAATGCGGAAAGATGGGACACATTGCACGTGTATGCCGATCTGGAAACAAAAAATCCACTGACAGAAAAGAAATCAATAAGGAAAAGTACAGAAAGGTACAAATGATGACGGGCAGTAGCTCCGAAGACCAGAAGAGTGATAGCGACTCCGGAAACAAGAGACTAAGCTGTCTCAAATTACATAATGTAATTGCCAAAGAAGATTACCAGACCATTTGGGTTACCCTCACGATAGCGGGGTCCCCAGTCAAAATGGAGCTAGATACAGGATCAGCTCCGACCGTCATGAGTCGATGGGATTACGAGCGGCCATTTCCGCATATACCTTTGAAAGACACATCCATTATCTTGAAGACATATACGGGGCAGAAAGTATACCCCAGAGGGAAAAAAAGGGTGCCTGTTGTATACAACGGCAAGGAAATACAGAAGTTGTATTTATACGTTCTGCAAGATGGTGGTCCACCGTTGTTGGGACATGAATGAATCAGGAAGATACGTTTAGACTGGCACTCCATTCAGGCACTGACGGTGACCAGTAAGAAAAAAAATGATGACGACGTCATACCTGAACGATTAAAAGACATCTTGGCTAACGCCAAAGAAGTGTTTCAACAGGAACTAGGAAACTTGAAAGGTGTCACCGCCTCAATAAAAGTGGAAGATGCGGCAATTCCCAAGTTTTTTAAGGCAAGGCCGGTGCCATACGCAATTCGTCCAGCAGTCGAGGCAGAGCTGGAGAATTTGGAAAAAGCAGGCGTGTTATCCAAGGTAGATTGGAGCGAGTGGGTAACACCCATCGTCCCGGTCATGAAGAAAACGTTGAATAATGATGAATCTGAAGAACAGAGAAAAATTCGCATCTGTGGCGACTTCAAGGTGACTGTAAACCCGGTCCTTCACACGATACAGTATCCTCTTCCGAGGATAGAAGATATTTTCGCCTCACTATCCGGAGGGAAACGTTTCACCAAAATTGACTTGGCACAGGCATATCTACAGATGGAGGTTGAGGAGGCCTCTAAAAGGTATCTCACGATAAACATACACAAAGGCCTGTACCAGTACAATCGACTGGTTTTCAGAGTAGCATCAGCTCCAGCTATCTGGCAAAGAGCTATGGAGCAAGTCCTGCAAGGGATTCCGGGGACTCAATGCTACCTAGACGACATCCTTGTAACAGGAGAAAACGACAACGAGCACCTTGCCAATTTGGAGCAGGTGCTCACTAGGCTGAGAGAACGGGGCCTACGAGCAAATCGCCCCAAGTGCGAATTTTTCCAGAAACAAATATCATATTGTGGCCATATAATTAACGAAGAAGGGTTGCATAAGTCACCTGAAAAATTGAAGCGGCCATAAAAACCCCAGCACCTGAAAATGTCTCACAATTAAGGTCGTTCCTGGGATTGATAAATTACTATCATAAATTTTTACCAAACTTGTCAACTGTTCTGCACCCTCTTAACGCACTGCTACAAACGGGAGTAATTTGGAAATGGAGCGATGGCTGTAAACGTGCCTTCCGTAAATGCAAAGGCTTGATCACGTCCAAGGAAGTGTTGGCTCATTACAACCCATCACTGCCAATCAGACTGGCGTGCGATACATCTCCTTACGGCGTAGAAGCGGTATTATCGCATAGATTCCCTGATGGCTCGGAGCGGCCGATAGCTTTTGCGTCACGCTCATTGAACTCAGCTGAGCGTAACTATGCCCAGATCGACAGGGAAGCACTCAGCCTGGTGTGGGGAGTGAAGAAATTCAACCATTACCTACACGGACAAAAATTTACCTTGTTGACTGACCATCAACCCCTCGTCTCCATATTCAACCCTAAAAAGGGCGTTCCCATATGACAGCGCAAAGGCTACAGAGGTGGTCCCTTTTCCTAGGGGCACACCAATATGACATAGAATACAAAGGATCAAAACAGCATGGGAATGCTGACGGTTTATCGCGCCTACCGTTGCCAACGGTAGAAGAGGCACCTACAGTGGACCCAGTGGAGATGTTCCACTCAACCATAGTGGAATGTCTACCAGTAACAAATTCTACCATTGAAAAGGAAACGAGAAATGACCCGACTCTCTCACGAGTCTACGATTTAATGGTGAAGGGATGGACAGCACATGGCGAACCACTGTTGCCAGCATTCTCGCAAAGAAGAGAACAGCTGTCAGTGTGCCGAGGAACCTTGATGTGTGGATCCAGAGTGGTGATTCCACCCAAACTCCAGGATAAAGTGCTAAAGGAGCTTCACGAGGGGCATCTGGGTGGAGTGAAAATGAAGAGCTTAGCCAGAGCGTTTGCGTGGTGGCCAGGTATCGATGGAGACATCGAAGAAATGACCAAGAGCTGTCTAGGATGCCAGAAGGTCCAAAACGCCCCACCACAAGCCCCTCTACATCCATGGGAGTGGCCCTCATCTCCATGGCAAAGGGTACATATCGACTTTGCTGGTCCATTTATGGACTCAATGTTCTTAATCGCGGTTGATGCACACTCCAAGTGGCCGGAGGTAATAAAGATGTCCTCCACCACCACGGAAAAAACCATCACAGTATTAAGGACCATATTTGCCAGGAATGGGCTGCCTGAACAGATCTGTTCTGATAATGGACCGCAATTTGTGTCCGAAGAATTCAGGAAGTTCTTAAAAAACAATGGGGTTAAGCACTACACGTCCGCCCCATACCATCCCGCCACCGATCGATTAGCTGAAAGGTTTGTCCAGACCTTCAAGAAGGCCATAAAGGCCATGGGTAATGAAGACATAAATCTACAACATAAGGTAGATAACTTCTTGTTTGCGTACAGGAATGCAACACATGTGGTTACAAACCAAACTCCCACCATGATGTTTTTCAATAGAAGCCTAAGATGCCGGCTGGATTTGATCAAGCCAAACTTCAGAAGGGACGTAGAGAACCAGCAATTTCAAGGCATGAATGAAAGGCCAACTAGAACCTTCCAGATAGGTCAACAAGTTTTGGCCCGGGACTACCGTACCAAGAAATGGCAGCCTGGAACTATTTGCACACGACTAGGACCGCTGATGTATACCGTGGACATTGGTGAAAGCATAATAAGGCGCCATGCTGACCAGATCATAGAGTCATCCGAAAAGGGACAACCTACACCACAACTCTATACGCCTAATGATGAAGCAGAGATACCCATAGTATCTACCTCCGATCCGATGATACTGGAACCAGATGAACCCGACACTGGCATTCAAGCCGAATCGACCTTGCCAAAAGAACCTACTACACCACCGAAAACTACTACACCACCAAGGCGTTATCCGGACCGAGTCAGGAAGCCTCCAGAGAGACTGACTTATAATTGATTAACTGCAGCATATGTGTAGATTATTGTTCTTGTAAACATGTTAATTAATGATTACTTAAAATGTTATGTACTAATTATCTAAAAGGGGAGGAATTGTAGTGTATGTACCTTTAAGAGCCCCTGTGTACTGTAATACCGGTAGTGACCACTCGGGTATATAAGCCTGTATAGTGTCTTGTATCTTTTAGTTCACCTCCAGACTTTGTTCTGTAAACACCTGTTAACACCTGTTAAACCAACTCCTGCATTCCGTGTCTCCATTAACACACGAATACAACACTAATACTCCCCCAGTAACAGAGCTCCCTAATATTCCCCCAACAACAGAGCCCCCTAATACACCCCCAGTAACAGAGCTCTCTAATACTCCCCCAGTAACAGAGCTCCCTAATACTCCCCCAGTAACGGAGCTCCCTAATACTCCCCCAGTAACAGAGCTCCCTAATACTCCCCCGGTAACGGAACTCCCTAATACTCCCCCAGAAATGGGAAAGTGGAGTTGAGATCGATGATCAGCCATGATCTTATTGAATGGTGGAGCAGGCTCAAGGGGCCATATGACCTACTGCTGCTCTTAATTCTTATGTTCTTATGTTCTTATTTTCTCATGTTCTGTCGAAGATGCAGGACCCCTATTGCTGACTTGTACGGCCTCTGGTTCTCCCACTGGGGAAAGTCAGACAGCCATAATTGGCGTTTCTAACCATTGCCCGTAGTCTGGCAGTGGTTTGCGTGTCTCTGGCAGTGTAAATGGGATAGAGTGCACTGTACCAGGAGCTCCTGTACATCACAGAACCCTTCCTACTTAACATGGGTCTGTAACATAAGGAAAGCATCGGATAGTTTGCTGAATGGACTCATTCTGCCACCATCAACATTATTTTGTCAGGATGAGGTGGGAGGGTTTCCAGGAGATTTGGTTTTCTGCCGCAAGTCCCCTAAAAATACTTTCAAAAAAGACAAGGCCGAGTTAATGAGTGACTGAATGCTACTTCAGCCCTGCTTGAAGCATATCCGTGCCCCGTTCTCGGTAGAGCCTGAGCAAGATGCACTTCCTTCACTGTCAGCATCAGTCTGCACATTTTTGCTACTTGTGCTTATCAGCAGAACACAGAGGGTTGCATTGTTTACTCTGTAAATGAGCCAGGTATGTACGTTCTCAGCACTCTTCCCAGTTCATGTACCAAAGGTCAGAATGATCCCCAGCTGTAATTATCTTAGTTTAATGGAAAAGTTACGACTAGGTTAAATCTGATACCCTCACCAACACAGGCACGTGTGCTTTATTGCGGAGCCAGGGCTCAGGCACAGTAATTTTTATTGTCTCTCAAACCAAAGTGGGCAGCAGTTTAACGGTGCAATGATAGAGAATGCTCAGAGCAGTGCACTTTGGGGAAGCACTGTCACAGAGAATTAATTGCAATATTCAACAATGCAATGGTCAGGTTCCCCAGCTGGGAATGGAATCTGCACTTTAATGAATGAGGAGATGCTGCAGGTGAAAGGTATATGGCTATGGACGGGGTAGAGTTTCTACTTTGGGCGCAATCGGGAAACTGGGCGCAAATTGCGCTGGTTTACCAAAGTGAAGTAATGGTTCAAGTTTCTGCCCAAACTCATTTGCACAATCACAAAGTTAAAATCTTCCCTGAACCGACGCCATCGAGCAGCATGATAGAACATAATCGTTTATTAATTTTTCTTTGCATTAAAAAATATTGGTTGATGTATTTAAGAGTGGTAACTTGGTGTAGTTTTATTAATACAGCTGAAAGTGGATTTAATCACAAAAAATAAACCTTTTTAATCTTTTAGTGTTTAGTCCACCACTATGCTTAACCTAACTTACATTTAAAATTTCCCGATCGTTTGCGCTGGTTTTGTCGATTTCACCTATTTTGCGCTGATCATTCTAGTGCAAACCAGCGGAAACACTACCCTGATATATTTACTGTATTGTGAACTAGAAAACCCCCGTGTTCACCTCTTGTCAGTGCAGTGCTGAGGGAGTGCTGCACTGTCAGAGGTGCCACCTTTCGGATGAGGCTTTAACCCTCTTGTGTGCAGGGCTGCTGGCATGGCACCCTGCTCCCCGGTGGTCCAGGTAGGGCCCCGCAGAGTTGTGTGCTTGGGCACTCCCCTTTAATGAGGGGAAGAGCCCTTCCATGCGACAGCACTACGTGCCCAGTGTGTAGCGCTGCAGAACGCAGTGCCCGATTGTGGTAAACCACTGTTATACCTGCCTGTCTGGGTGTTTGTATTCCACTGTGTACATGTCTGTACATGCCTCGGCTGACTCCTCCCACGAGTCCAGGTATAAAGGTGACTGCTCCACAGTCCCTCTGTATTCTGGACTGGTCGACCACTCGAGGCACACCTTCATTCTCTTGTTAATAAAAGCCTGTTAGTTACTCGCTTAACCTCAGCCTTTTGAGTAATTGATAGCGCATCAATTTTATTAACAAGATTTTTTTATAATGGAGAAGATCCTCACACCAGCATGCCTGGACTTAGACCATCGGGAGGCGGACGTATCCACCAAGTTTGCTCACTGGCTTAGGTGCTTTGAAAGATTCCTGATCACCTCCGCTGCAACGGTCAAATCGGATGAGGACAAACTGGATGTCCTGACCTCCAAAGTGAACCACCGAGCGTACTCGGTCATCCAGGACGCGACCTCGTACACGGCTGTTCTCAAGCTCCTCAAGGACCAGTACACGCGCCCAGTGAAGGAGGTGTACGCCAGGCACCTCCTGGGGAGTCGTAAACAACAACCTGGGGAATTGACCGAGGAATACCTTCAGGCACTGTCTGTGCTTGGCCGGGCCTATGGTTGTAAGGATGTAAAGGCCGCCGTGTACACAGAGGAACTTATCCAGGACGCTTTTGTAGCGGGCCACAGGTCCAATTACACCTGACAGCGACTGTTGGAGCAGAGTGACCTCGACCTCAACAAGGCCTCTGAACTCGCACTATCATTGAACGCAGCCTACCAGGGCATGGATGCCTACTCCTCTGCACCGTGGACGCCGCGGGGAACGACAGCCTGGGACACGGTAGGACCATCTCATAGCGCCGTGCCACCCCAGCCACATCCCAGCAACGGCCCAACTAGCGCAGCAGTGTCCCAAGGCCAGAAATGCTACTTCTGTGGCCAGGCCAAACACCCCAGAGCGCGCTGCCCAGCGAAAAATGCGATCTGCTCGGGCTGCGGGAAGAAGGGACACTACGCCAGTGTCTGCAGGGCCAAAGCCACCCCGAACCCCAGCAGCGCCGCATGTGGGCCGTGCGGGCCGCCATCTTGGGCCTCCCCAGCCATGTGCGAACCACCGGAACAGCAGCCATTTTGGACGCCTCCAGCCACATGGGGATCATGGACGCCGCCATCTTGGACGCCAGCCGGGACGCAGCAGGCCCCCAACACCGCCTCATCTGATACCCGCAGCGACACACCGACCCCTAAGCTGGCCTCCGTTACGCTGGACCAAGCGAGACCGCACCAACTGGCCCGGTCCACAATGGACATTAAGGTAAATGGTCACGAAACAACCTGCCTTTTTGACTCTGGGAGCACGGAGAGCTTCATCCACCCTGACACGGTGCGGCGTTGCTCTCTCCCAGTCCTGCCTGCGCACCAGCGGATTTCTATGGCCTCCGAGTCCCAGTCGGCGGACATTGGCGGCTACTGCGTGGTGACACTCTTAGTAGACGGGACTGTGTACGATAATTTTAAACTTCTGGTCCTGCCCCACCTCTGCGCTGCTGTTCTACTGGGGTTAGATTTTCAGTGCCACCTTAAAAGTGTTACGATGGCGTACGGTGGACCCCTCCCCCCACTCACAGTCCGCAGCCAGCAGCTTCCAAACTGCCCGCCGCGCACCAGGTGCAACCTCTCCACACTCAGAGTCACCCCCCCCACCACTGTTTGCTAACCTCACCCCCAACTGTAAGCCCATCGCCACAAAGAGCAGGCGATACAGTGCCGGGGACAGGGTTTTCATTCAAACTGAAGTGGAGCGGCTCCTGAAGGAGGGGATTATTGTTGTGGTCGTTAAGACCGGCGAGAAGCAGCGCCTGGTCATCGACTACAGCCAGACAATAAATCGCTACACCCTGCTGGACGCTTACCCATTCCCCCGCATAGCTGATATGGTCAACCAGATCGCGCAGTACCGCGTCTTCTCGACCATTGACCTGAAACCAGCGTACCACCAGCTCCCTATCCGCCCTGAGGACCGCCAGTATACTGCCTTTGAGGCAAACGGCCGCCTCTATCACTTCCTTAGGGTTCCCTTTGGCGTCACCAACGGGGTCTCCGTCTTCCAAAGGGAGATGGACCGGATGGTCGATCAAAATGCGTTGCAGGCCACTTTCCCATATCTGGACAATGTGACCATCTGCGGCCATGACTTGCAGGACCATGACGCAAACCTCGAAAAATTCCTCTGCACCGCCCAACTCCTGAACCTGACGTATAACAAGGAGAAGTGCATATTCCGCACAACCCGCCTCGCCATCCTTGGCTGTGTTGTGCAACACGGAGTCATCGGCCCCGACCGGATGTGTCCCCTTATGGAACTCCCACTGCCCCACTGCCTCAAGGCCCTGAAGAGGTGCCTAGGGTTTTTCTCCTATTACGCCCAGTGGGTCCCCTACTATGCGGACAAGGCCCGTCCGCTGATCAAGTCCACCTCTTTTCCCTTGACGGCAGAGGCCCGCTTAGCCTTCCACCGTATCAAGGAAGACATTGCCAAAGCCACCATGCATGCAGTGGACGAATCCATCCCCTTCCAGGTGGAAAGCGACGCGTCCGACTTTGCCCTGGCCGCTACCCTTAATCAGGCGGGGAGACCCGTGGCCTTCTTTTCACGAACCCTCCAGGGCCCAGAGACCAGACACTCCGCTGTTGAGAAGGAGGCCCAGGCTATTGTGGAGGCTGTGCATCATTGGAGGCACTACCTGGCCGGAAAACGATTTACCCTGCTCACTTACCAGCGTTCAGTTGCTTTTATGTTTAACAACAAGCAGAGGGGCAAAATCAAAAACGACAAGATCTTGAGGTGGAGAATCGAACTTTCCACCTACAATTACGAGATCTTGTACCGGCCCGGGAAACTCAATGAACCCCCGGATGCTCTATCGCGTGGCACCTGCGCCAGCGCGCAGATTGATAGACTGCGGGCCCTCCACAATGACCTCTGCCACCCGGGGGTCACCAGGTTCTTCCACTTCATCAAGGCCCGCAACCTGCCTTACTCCATTGAGGAGGTCAGGACCATGACCAGGAACTGCCAAGTCTGCGCTGAGTGCAAACCGCACTTTTATAGACCAGACAGGGCTCACCTGATAAAAGCCACTCGCCCCTTCGAGCGCCTGGGCGTTGATTTTAAAGGGCCTCTCCCCTCCTCCGACCGCAATGTGTACTTCCTCAACATTATTGATGAGTACTCCCGTTTCCCGTTCGCCATCCCCTGCCCGGACATGACCAGCGCCACGGTCATTAAATGTCTGAATGACCTCTTCACCCTGTTCGGTTTCCCCAGCTATATCCATAGCGACCGGGGCTCATCGTTTATGAGCGACGAACTCCGCCAGTACCTGCTCGCTAGGGGTATTGCCACAAGCAGGACCACCAGTTACAACCCCCGGGGGAACGGACAGGTGGAAAGAGAGAATGCGACAGTTTGGAAGGCCGCCCTGCTAGCCTTAAAGTCTAGGGGCCTTCCGACCTCCCGCTGGCAGGATGTGCTCCCCGATGCGCTCCACTCTATTCGGTCACTGCTCTGCACTGCCACTAACGCCACCCCTCATGAGAAAATGTTTGTCTTCCCAAGGAAGTCCACATCGGGGACATCGCTACCGCCATGGCTGACGTCCTCAGGGCCGGTCCTACTGAGAAGACACGTGGGGACCCATAAAATGGACCCCCTGGTCGAGAGGGTCGACCTCCTCCACGCCAACCCCCAGTATGCTTACATTGCGTACCCGGACGGGCGGGAGGACACAGTCTCCATACGAGACCTCGCACCCTCGGGGGCCCCAGTAACCCACTACCCACTACCACCCCCCCCCATGATCCAATATCCAACCCCAGCAGACGGCACGCCTGGGCCCCGCGACCCGCTCGACACCCACGAGGACTACACACCAGTGCCCCAGCCTACGCGGGACTCGACGCTGGAAGCTTCACTACCCCTGCCGTCGCCACGTCGATCACAGCGGCAGACAAGACCTCCGGAGAGACTCCAATACACAAACTTTTAATACACTTCACCCCGCCGGACTCATTTTTAAACAAGGGGTGAATGTGGTAAACCACTGTTATACCTGCCTGTGTGGGTGTTTGTATTCTACTGTGTACATGTCTGTACATGCCTCGGCTGACTCCTCCCACGAGTCCAGGTATAAAGGTGACTGCTCCACAGTCCCTCTGTATTCTGGACTGGTCGACCACTCGAGGCACACCTTCATTCTCTTGTTAATAAAAGCCTGTTAGTTACTCGCTTAACCTCAGTCTTTTGAGTAATTGATAGCGCATCACCGATATTCGGGGTTATCACTCTAAGAAGGAAGTAGAGAGCTTGAATTAGCACCCCACCTCCCTCTTGGGGCACTAAAACTAAAGTTAGCAATCGGCGGTGCTGTTTTTTGCCGAGTGATAAAGTTAGTGCTAATGGTCGCTAATGAATTTTTCCCCTTTTCTTTCTTCTTTCCTCATCGAAGCAAAGTTCGCTCATCTTCCAGCTGTTAGGTTAGGTCAGTGCTGGCACTCTTGCCTCTGAGCCAGAAGGCCATGGGTTCAAGTCCCCCTTAACCGCATAAACTGACACAAGTGCAGTAGAGGGAGTGTAGCATTGCCTCTCCCACAGGTGCACAGAGAACTGCCTCACTCCCCACACCTCTCCCAAAGGTGTACAGAGAACTGCCTCACTCCCCACACCTCTCCCACAGGTGCACAGAGAACTGCCTCACTCCCCACACCTCTCCCACAGGTGTACAGAGAACTGCCTCACTCCCCACACCTCTCCCACAGGTGTACAGAGAACTGCCTCACTCCCCACACCTCTCCCAAAGGTGCACAGAGAACTGCCTCACTCCCCACACCTCTCCCAAAGGTGTACAGAGAACTGCCTCACTCCCCACACCTCTCCCAAAGGTGCACAGAGAACTGCCTCACTCCCCACACCTCTCCCAAAGGTGTACAGAGAACTGCCTCACTCCCCACACCTCTCCCAAAGGTGTACAGAGAACTGCCTCACTCCCCACACCTCTCCCAAAGGTGCACAGAGAACTGCCTCACTCCCCACACCTCTCCCAAAGGTGTACAGTCAAACCAAATCCAGCCCAAAGTTGAACTCAAATTAGTCCATAGTCAGCCAAACTAGTCTACAGGCAAACCTAAAGCCGTCTACAAGTAAACCCAAACTAGTCTACAGGTGAACCTAAAGCCGTCCACAAGTAAACCCAAACTAGTCTACAGGTGAACCCAATTGAACTCAGAGCAGCTGTGGCCAGTTGCACTATCCTTAAGCCAGAATCAGTTAACTGGCAGAATAAGAACATAAGAACATAAGAAATAGGAGCAGGAGTAGGCCAATCGGCCCCTCGAGCCTGCTCCGCCATTCAATAAGATCATGGCTGATCTGATCCTAACCGCCAATCCACTATCACAGAACCATCTCCTGAATCTAACAGAATTAGACACACGAAATAGGAGCAGGATCAGGCTACACGGCCCCTGGGCCCACTCCGCTACCCACAGGGCCATGACCGATCCGAACCTAGACTCATGTCCAAATTCCTGCCCGCTCCCCATAACCCTTAATTCCCTTTACTTCTAGGAAACTGTCTATTTCTGTTTTAAATTTATGTAATGATGTAGCTTCTACAGCTTTTTGGGGCAGCATATTCCATGGACCTACCACCCTCTGAGTGAAGTAGTTCCTCCTCATCTCAGTTTTGAAAGAGCAGCCCCTTATTCTAAGGCTATGCCCCCTAGTTCTAGTTTCACCCATCATGACTTACCAGTTCAGTCATCAGAGGAGCAGGTCACTGAGTTTAATTTTCTAAAAACGTTTGGTAAATTGAAAAATCTAGATAACGATTGGGTTTTGATCTGGAATTGAAAATTCGCACAACATTCTTACATGAAAGCTATTAACAATTATATTGTGAAAGACACAATGGGTTAAATTGACTAACCCCCCCACCCCCCGAACACTGGCGTGGAGGTCACGGTATGCAGTTAACCTGTTCATTTTGATGCAGACAGCACATCAAATTCATGCTACCGGCTGTTTTAAATGATTGCTGTGTGCAGACAGTGCTCCCCACGCTGTTCATTGGCTGCACGCATCAGCAAGAGGCCTGATATCGCGAGTGGCTACTTAAAGACAGCCTGCACCTCTTAAAGGGGAGGTGTTTTGTGGCTGCAAGAATTGGAAAGAGTTTTTTGAAAACTAATTCTGGGCTCTGATACTCTGAGGAATGGCTTAACATGCGAGAAAGAGAGCACCAAGGTTTTCAGGCAATGCACAGGAGGTCTTGGTGAAAGAGGTGGAAAGGAGGAGGGACATCCTGTATAAGCAGGGGGGCAAGAGGCCCTCCAGACATGTGCTCAGGAGACAGCGGGAACAAGTAATGGCGGAGGTCAAAGCCAGGAGTGTAACTCCAAGAACATGTATGCCATGCAGGAAGAAGCTTAACAATCTGACACGAGTTGTCAAGGTCAGTGAGTTCATCTTCAAATGCCATATCCTACTAACTAGCCTCATCCACTGTTTAATTCACTACACCCCCACCAATCAACTACCAACAATTTCTATCAATCAGGACTCAATTTTGTGCTGGCTTTTATTTTTGTGTTGTCAGAAAGAGGACAGTGTGATGGTCAGTGACAGAGGAAAGGTAAGGAGTGTGGGACTGTTGGTGAATGGGGAGGTGTGGTTGAGGTTACTGGTATCGCTCATGAATTATTTGATCACATCCAGCCTGGGCAGAAAGGGGCTGTCTACGTTACAGCCTCCCTTCCTCTTCCTGTTCCTCCTCTTCATGTTCTGCCACTTCCTCCACCTCCACTTCCTCCTCCTCCACTTCCTCCCCCTCCACTTCCTCATGCTCCTGCTACTCAGCTTCTTGCCTGATGGGTGGTGGCAAGGGCTGTTCCCTCATAATGGCCAAGTTGGGCAGCATGCAGCATACCACCACAAATCTTGATACCCACTCAACTGAGTACTACAGGGCTCCTTCAGAGTAGTCCAGGCAGCAGAAGTGCTGCTTAAGGGCGCCAATGGTCTGCTCTGTAATGTTCTTTATGGCAGCATGGCTCTCATTGTAGGCCTGCTGTGAACATGTGCGTGGGTTCCGGACAAGAGTCATGAACGATATCATGAATGGGTAACCCTTGTCATCCAGTAGCCACCCTTTGATTTGCCATGGTGGTTCAAACATAGCTGGAACAGCAGACTGTCACAGTAAATGAACGGATCGTAACTACTACCAGGATACCGGGTATTGACCTGCCTGATGCGCAGCCTGTGGTCGGACACCAGCTCCACATCGAGGGAGTGGAATCCCTTTCAGTTCAGGAAAATGGCATAGTTCACGAGGCGCACGCAAAGCAACGTACGTGCAGTCAATGGCATCCTGCACCATGGGGAAGCCTGCAATCCAAGCAAACCCTCATGCTCACTCTGCCTGCTTGTCCCTGGCAAGTGGGAATGAGATGAAGCTGTCTCTGTTTGTATAAGAGAGCCTTAGTGACCTCCCGTATGCAGCAGTGTACTGTAAACAGTGTATACTAAACACATTGGGCTTACTTTGCTCAAACCATTGCCCTGGCCTGTAATCTATACAGTATTCCTGCACTTTTCCCAGTTTACTTACTAAGCTTTAATGGCCAACTTGGTAAGGTAGGGGTAGGTGCCAAACACCACCAGAAAGAGCCAACACCTCCAGGAGAGAAAAGGGAATAAATTGAAGGGGAATGTAATAACTATTGAACACTGATGGAGAAACTGTGCAAGAGAGCAGAGTCCCCAGCAATCTTCCAAATGACCTGACTGATATCATCAAAGGATTAGAAAGAGCTGGGGTACACAACCTTGCGTCATTGGATGTCTTCAATGTGACGTTTGATTAATGGGGAACTAAGTCAAGAAGTCAGATCCCAACCGGATAGACTTTAAAACTGTACTTCAATCCAAAAAGTATAGCACATTTTACTGTGGGAATATAAACCCTACCCAGATCCTTTTCCCATAGACTATTTCAAATTCTCTATTAAAGTGAGCTGGAACTGCGATTTGAGCCTAACCCCGGGCTGCTCATTATTTCATTTCCTCTGCAGTTACAAAATAACATGTTCTGTCAGCATCTGTTTTAACTTTTTCTACTTGGAAAGCAGTGACAGGATCGGACAAAGTCAACATGGATTTACAAAAGGTAAATCATGCTTGACTAATCTACTGGAATTTTTTGAGGATGTAACTGGTAAAATAGATAAGGGAGAACCAGTGGATGTGGTGTATTTGGACTTTCAGAAGGCTTTCGATAAGGTCCCGCATAAGAGGTTAGCATGCAAAATTAAGGCACATGGGATTGGGGGCAAGGTATTGACTTGGATAGAGAACTGGTTGGCGGACAGAAAGCAAAGAGTTGGAATAAACGGGTCGTTTTCCGAGTGGCAGCCAGTGACTAGTGGGGTACCGCAAGGATCGGTCCTAGGACCCCAGCTATTCACAATATATATTAATGATCTGGACGAGGGAATTGGATGTAATATCTCCAAATTTGCAGACGACACAAAGCTGGGTGGGAGGGTATGCTGTGAGGAGGATGTCATGAAACTCCAGTACGATTTGGACAGGTTGGGTGATTGGGCAGAAACATGGCAAATGCACTATAATGTGGATAAATGTGAGGTTATCCACTTTGGTGGCAAAAACAGGAAGGCAGATTATTATTTGAATGGCAATAGATTGGGAGAAGGGGAAGCGCAAAGAGACCTGGGTGTTCTTGTGCACCAGTCGCTGAAGGTAAGCATGCAGGTGCAGCAGGCAGTTAAGAAGGCAAATGGTATGCTGGCCTTCGTAGCAAGAGGTTTCGAGTACAAGAACAAGGATGTCTTGCTGCAGTTGTACAGGGCCTTGGTGAGACCGCACCTTGAGTATTGTGTGCAGTTTTGGTCACCTTACCTGAGGAAGGACGTTCTTGCCATGGAGGGAGTGCAGCGAAGATTCGCCAGGCTGATACCTGGGATGGCAGGAATGATGTATGAGGAGAGATTGTGTCAATTGGGCTTATACTCACTGGAGTTTAGAAGATTGAGAGGGGATCTCATCGAAACCTATAAAATTCTGTCAGGTCTGGACAGACTAGATGCAGAAAGGATGTTTCTGATGGCCGGGGAGTCCAGAACCAGGGGTCATAGTCTAAGGATAAGGGGTAAGCCATTTAGGACTGAAATGAGGAGGAATTTCTTCACCCAGAGAGTGGTGAACCTGTGGAATTCTCTGCCACAGAGGGCGGTGGAGGCCAGTTCATTAAATATATTCAAGAAAGAGTTGGATATATTTCTTGAGGTTAAAGGGATCAAGGGATATGGGGAGAAGGCAGGGACAGGGTACTGAATTTGGATGATCAGCCATGATCTCATTGAATGGCGGAGCAGGCTCGAAGGGCTGAATGGCCTACTCCTGCTCCTATATTCTATGTTTCTATGTTTAAACCTCGATTTCTAGTCCCACAATCGGATGCACAATGTCACTGGTAACATTTGGTTAAGTGCGGAGCCTACATGGGCCACGGGCACAGTGAAACGATGTTGTTAAGATCAAAAAATGGATAGGCAAAGAAGGAACTCTCAGTATTGTCCACTAATAGGAAGGAACGTGGTGTGGGCAGTAATACATGGTGGTGGGAGGTGGTGATACATTATGGGGGTGTTATGGTGGTAAAGGGTCATATATGGTGAAGGGAGAGCTATATTGGGGTAATTTTAACCTAAGGTACCAGGTGGCAAACAATCAGGATAAGGTCAGAAATGGGGATGTTCGCACAGTGTTCAGTTCCATTCGTAACTCCTCAGATAATGAAGCAGTCCATGCCCGCATGCAACAAGATCTGGACGACATTCAAGCATGGGCTGATAAGTGGCAGGTAACATTCGTGCCAGACAAGTGCCAGGCAATGGCTATCTCCAACAAGCAAGCGTCTAACCACCGCCCCTTGGCAGTCAATGGCATTACCATCACCGAATCCCCCACCATCAACATCCTGGGGGTCACCATTGACCAAAAACTTAACTGAATCAGCCACATAAATACAGTGGCAACAAGAGCAGGTCAGAGGCTAGGTATTCTGCGGCGAGTGTCTCACATCCTGACTCCCCAGAGCCTTTCTACCATCTACAAGGCACAATTAAGGAGTGTGATGGAATATTATCCACTTGTTGGTCCCTTAGAGGACGAGACTGGGAAATTAGTGGTGGGGAACATGGAGTTGGCAGAAATGCTGAACAAATATTTTGTATCAGTCTTTACAGTAGAGGACACTAAAAATATCCCAACACTGGACAAACAGGGGGCTATAGGGGGGGAGGAGCTAAACACGATTAAAATTACTAAGGAGATGGTACTCGGTAAGATAATGGGACTTAAGGCGGATAAATCCCCTGGATCTGATGGCTTACATCCTAGGGTCTGGAGAGAAGTAGCGGTAGGGATTGCGGATGCATTGGTGGTAATTTTCCAAAACTCCCTGGATTCAGGAAAGGTCCCAGCAGATTGGAAAACTGCTAATGTAACGCCCTTATTTAAAAAGGGAGGCAGACAAAAGGCTGGAAACTATAGACCAGTTAGCCTAACATCTGTGGTTGGTAAAATGTCCATTATTAAGGAAGCAGTAACAGGACATTTGGATAAGCATAATTTAATCGGACAGAGTCAGCATGGTTTTATGAAGGGGAAGTCATGTTTGACAAATTTGCTCGAATTCTTTGAGGATGTAACAAATAGGGTGGATAAAGGGGAACCAGTGGATGTGGTGTATTTGGACTTCCAAAAGGCATTTGACAAGGTGCCACACAAAAGATTACTGCACAAGATAAAAAATCACGGGATTGGGGGTAATATACTGGCATGGGTGGAAGATTGGCTATCTAACAGAAAACAGAGAGTTGGGATAAATGGTTCATTCTCGGGTTGGCAATCAGTAACTAGTGGTGTTCCGCAGGGGTCAGTACTGGGACCCCAACTCTTTACAATCTATATTAACGATTTGGAGGAGGGGACCAAGTGCAATGTATCCAAGTTTGCCGATGATACAAAGATGGGAGGGAAAGCAGTGAGTGAGGAGGACATAAAAAACCTGCAAAAGGACATAGACAGGTTAGGTGAGTGGGCAGAAGTTTGGCAGATGGAATATAATGTTGGAAAGTGTGAGGTTATGCACTTTGGCAGAAAAAATCAAAGAGCAAGTTATTATCTAAATGGAGAGAAACGGCAAAGTGCTACAGTACAAAGGGATCTGGGGGTCCTGGTGCATGAAACACAGAAGGTTAGTATGCAGGTACAGCAGGTGATCAGGAAGGCCAATGGAATCTTGGCTTTTATTGCAAAGGGGATGGAATATAAAAGCAGGGAAGTCTTGCTTCAGTTGTACAGGGTACTGGTGAGGCCACACCTGGAATATTGCGTATAGTTTTGGTTTCCATATTTAAGAAAAGATATATTTGCTCTCGAGGCAGTTCAGAGAAGGTTCACTCGGTTGATTCCAGAGATGAGGGGGTTGACTTATGAGGAAAGGTTGAGTAGGTTGGGCCTCTACTCATTGGAATTCAGAAGAATGAGAGGCAATCTTATCGAAACATATAAGATTGTGAGGGGGCTTGATCGTGTGGATGCGGGGAGGATGTTTCCACTGATGGGTGAGACTAGAACTAGGGGGCATAATCTTAGAATAAGGGGCTGCCATTTCAAAACTGAGATGAGGAGAAACTCCTTCACTCAGAGGGTAGTAAATCTATGGAATTTGCTACCTCAGAGAGCTGTGGAAGCTGCGACATTAAATACATTTAAAACGGAGATAGACAGTTTCCTAGCTGATAAGGGAATTCGGGGTTACGGGGAGCGGGCAGGGAAGTGGACGTGAGTCTAGGTTCGGATCAGCCATGATCCTGTTGAGTGGCGGAGCAGGCCCGAGGGGCCGTATGGCTTACTCCTGCTCCTACTTCTTATGTTCTTATGTTGCCTGGATGAGTGCAGCTCCAGCAACACTCAAGATGCTTGACACCATCCAGGACAAAGCAGCCCGCTTGATTGGCACCCCATCCACCACTTTAAACATTCACTACCTCCACCACTGGCATACCGTGGCTGCAGTGTGTACCATCTACAAGATGCACTGCAGCAACTCATCAAGGCTTCTTCGGCAGCACTTCCCAAACCCGCGACCTCTTCCACCTAGGACAAGGGAAGCAGGTGCATGGGAACACCACCACCTCCAAGTTCCCCTGCAAGTCACAAACCATCCTGACTTGGAAGTATATCACCGATCCTTCATCGTCGCTGGGTCAAAATCCTGGAACTCCCTACCTAACTGCACTGTGGGAGTACCTTCACCACACGGACTGCAGTGATTTGAGAAGGCGGCTCACCACCACCTTCTCAAGGGCAATTAGGGATGGGCAATAAATGCTGGCCTTGCCAGCAATGTCCACATCCCATGAACGAATATTTAAAAAAACTCCATGTACCCGCCTTTGGCCCATATCCCTTAATATCTTTGGTTAACAAAAATCTATCAACCTCAGATTTAAAATTAACAATTGACCTAGCATTAACTGCCATTTGCAGAAGAGAGTTCCAAACTTTTACCACCCTTTGTGTGTAGAAGTGTTTCCTAACTTCACTCCTGAAGGCCTGGATCTAATCTTTAGACTATGTCCCCTAGTCCTAGACTCCCCAACCAGCGGAAATAGTTTCTCTCTAACTACCCTATTAGTTCCCCTTAATATCCTGAAAACTTTGATAAAATCACCCCTTAATCTTCTAAATTCCAGGGAATACAATCCTAGTTTGTGTAATCGCTCCTCGTAATTTAACCCTTGGAGTCCAGGTATCGTCCTAGTAAATCTACGCTGCACTCCCTCCAATATATCCTTCCTAAGGTGAGGTGCCAGAAATGAACACAGTACTCCAGGTGTGGTCTACCCCCTTGTACTCTAGTCCTCTAGATATAAAGGCCAGCATTCCATTAGCCTTTTTGATTATTTTTTGCACCTGTCCATGACATTTTAATGATCTATGTACATGGACCCCTAAGTCTCTTTGGGCCTCCACTGCATCTAGCTTTTCACCATTTAGAAAGTACTCTGATCTATCCTTTTTAGGACTAAAGTGGATGACCTCACACTTGCCTATATTGAAATCCATTTTCAACAGTTTTGCCCATTCACTTAATCTTTTTATATCTCTTTGTAATTTTATGCTTCTATATACAATACTGCCTATCTTTGGGTCATCGGCAAACTTGGATATGTGGCCTTCTATCCTGTCATCTAAGTCGTTATTAAATACAGTGGCCTAGAAATTCAGTTGGCGCCGCGCCAGGGCTTTAGCGCCGGAAATTTAGCGCCGGCGCTAAGTCCCCCTGCGCGCGCCAAAAATTCAGTAGCGCCGCGCCCAAACGGCTGCCGGCGCTACAGGAGGGTGTCAGCGCCTCGAAATGGGCGCTGACTGCCGCATTGCGACGCAATTCCGGCGCTGCGGCACCCGATGCGGTGCGGCAGGCTGGGGAAGTGCAGGCCTCCTCCTTCAGTTAAGGAGGAGCTGCCTGCACCCGCCCGCTGGCCGTTGAAATCTTGAAAAAATGAGCCCGGCACCTCGGAGAAGTGCCGGGCTCGCAGGCCAGACGCATCTGTTCCACGGGGGGGGTGGTGGAGGAGTCCGGGGAGGGAGGTGCGGGCAGGCGGCCGGCGGGAAAGCGGCCGGCCGCCGCGCGACCTTAATGCGCCGGCGCTAACTCGCGTAGGACTCTGCTAAAACATCGTTAGTTGCGGCTGCCACGGGCGAGGCGGCCGCAACTCAATTTCGGCGTTGGGGCCCGTCACCACGGCAACCGGGACGCTGCGCACACCGATGACGTCATCGGTGCCGGCGCAGCGCAACCGGTCTAACGCCGATGGCAGGGCCCCACTGAATTTACAAACCGGCCATAACTCCGGCGCTAGGCCCTCTAGCGCCTCAAATGGGGCGCTAACCCTACTGAATTTTCAGCCCAGTGAATAGTTGAGGCCCCAACACAGATCCCTGCGGGACACTACTAGTCACATCCTGCCAATTAGAGTACCTGCCCATTATCCCTACTCTCTGTCTCCTGCCGCTCAGCCAATCTCCTGACCAGGTCAATAATTTACTTTCAATTCCATGAGCTTCAACTTTAGCTAACAGTCTCTTATGAGGGACTTTATCAAATGCCTTCTGGAAGTCCATATAAATAATTAAAAATATTGAGTGAATAAAAAGCTTAAAGAATTAAATATATAAAATAAGGTTATATAGGAACGACAGGGCAGGTGGTGTGTCATAACTGCAGCATGTGGGAGTTGATGGAGACCAATGAGCTCCCGAGCAATCACATCTGTGGTAAGTGTCTGCAACTCGAGGAACTTCAGCTCAGAGTTGTTGAGCTGAAGTCCGAGCTGCAGACATTGCGATGCATCAGGGAAGGCGAGAGCTGCCTGGACACTTTGTTCCATGAGGCAGTCACATCCCTTCAGTTAGGTAGTAGTTTAGATTTGTTCACTGGTCAGGGACAGGAGGATGTAACAGTAAGTCAGGAAGGTATGGGGACCCAGGATGCAGTGATGGAGGAGCCTCAGCCTTTGACCTTATCCAACAGATACGAGGTATTTGCTGCCTGTATGAATGAGAACAAAGACTGCAGGGATGATAGGCAATTTGACCATGGCACAGTGATACAAGGAGGCCATTCTAGTTGGGGGGAGTAAAAAAGAATGTGGTAGTGGTAGGGGATAGTACAGTTAGGGGGATAGATACTGTTATCTGCAGCCGTGACATAGTCCCGAAGGCTATTGTAGGGGGTGGCGTGTGGTGGTGTTTGGCGCGTACGCCCAGTCAGTTATGCCTCTGACTGTTTTGTGAGCGGTTCGAATCGCTCCCACGCCCCTGGGTTCTAGACACCGGACTTAGGTACAAGGCGGCGGTACAGAGAAGACTCGAGTAGACAGGTGGTTGGATGTAAACAAAAACCAAGATTTTATTGAAGAGGAAAAACTGATACAACCTTATGGAAAATTACTAGTGTACACTTCTACAGGCGAAAATACAAAAGAAGAATAATTATACTTATACAGGGAATGGGGAACACACGGCACATCGAGGGAAAACAACTATCTTAACAACCCCTTTATCTTTATCCCACCCCCTATACCTAACTAGGTTAAGCTATGAGGGGTCAGAACTTCATGCTCACCAATCAAAAGGGTTTGTTGGACTCAAAACAGCGGTTGGGTTCGGGGTTCGCTCTTGGTGCTCTCTGGAGCCTGCCGTCATCACGTGGCCTCCGAGCGCTGCAAGGGCGTTGTCCAGGTTCGAGTACCCCAAAGTTAAAGTCTCTATTTGGGTGCTTTACCTTGCAGGGATGATTCTTCGTCGCCAGCCGACAGATTGAGTTGGTGCACAGATATTCGAAGGTCGGCTGAGGCTGAAGGCCCGATAATTTGAAGCCTCCCCTCAGTTCGTCTCCTCAGTTGGTCTTCTTCAGCCAGTCTTCCTCAGGTGGCCTTCCCTCCGGTGGTCTTCCCTCCTCCCCTCATCGCGTCCCGCCTCGCCTGGCCTGAATTGTCTGTGTCCGCCCGACCCGGTGCCGGGGAGATTCCAGATGGAGTGGGGAAAGGCATGGGCAAAGGCCAGGGGGTAAGCGCGGGATGGGGAAAGAGCGGCAGCCACGAGGACGAGGGGCCGAAGAGCAGAGAGAGCAGCAACACCAGGACAGCACAGCACACCGATTGCTACCCGGGGGTCTTCAATTATACCTTTTTCGAAAACCCTTATCTGCGCGCCAAATCAGGTTAGCTCTTTGTCTTAATTTTGGCAGGCTGTTTTAAATAATGGTAGCAATCCATACTAACTGTTTTTAGATGGCCAGTAATCGCATCTACCGGCCCGATAATTGATTTGTATTGTCATGAAAGTTCCTTGATGGGCCTGTCCAACCTCGATGGCTCTGTTAGACTGCTTGATGGCCTTAACTATAGGCCTAAACTGAATTTAGATTTGTCTCCAATTCGGTCTAATGCATAATTCAGTGTCCAGTCTGGTTCCAAAATACAAAGTCTTTCTTCACAGAAACCTGCAGCTTGGGTTTCGATCCACAAGCTGTCTGCATTGCAGAGTCCATTTTAAAATCCCACAGGCTTTCTGCCACGAGGCACGGACACCATCTTGGGTACCCCTTTTTGATTTAAAATGTCTACGCAGGGTCCCGTTTATTAATAACAGCCTTCGGGGAAATGCAGAAATTTTGCCAATCTTACACTATGTTGCCTGCCCGGTGCCAGGGTAAATTTGAATGGCAATAGATTGGGAGAAAGGGAAGTGCAAAGAGACCTGGGTGTTATTGTGCACCAGTCGCTGAAGGCAAGCATGCAGGTGCAGCAGGCGGTTAAGAAGGCAAATGGTATGTTGGCCTTCGTAGCAAGAGGGTTCGAGTACAGGAACAAGGGTGTCTTGCTGCAGTTGTACAGGGCCTTGGTGAGACCGCACCTTGAGTATTGTGTGCAGTTTTGGTCACCTTACCTGAGGAAGGACGTTCTTGCCATGGAGGGAGTGCAGTGAAGATTCACCAGGCTGATAACTGGGATGGCAGGAATGACGTATGAGGAGAGATTGTGTCGATTGGGCTTATACTCACTGGAGTTTAGAAGATTGAGAGGGGATCTCATCGAAACCTAAAAAATTCTGTCAGGTCTGGACAGACTAGATGCAGGAAGGATGTTTCTGATGGTCGGGGAGACCAGAACCAGGGGTCACAGTCTAAGGATAAGGGGTAAGCCATTTAGGACTGAAATTAGGAGGAATTTCTTCACCCAGAGAGTGGTGAACCTGTGGAATTCTCTGCCACAGAGGGCGGTGGAGGCCAGTTCATTAAATATATTCAAGAAAGAATTGGATATATTTCTTGAGGCTAAAGGGATCAAGGGATATGGGGAGAAGGCAGGGACAGGGTACTGAATTTGGATGATCAGCCATGATCTCATTGAATGGCGGAGCAGGCTCGAAGGGCCGAATGGCCTACTCCTGCTCCTATCTTCTATGTTTCTATGTCTGTTTCCTCACGGCTGGAGAAGAATTGGAGTGGAATGGGAAGGATCCAGTTGTCTGCAGCTACCGATCTGCTCAAACACACCCTCGCCACCACCTTTGATGCCCTAGTCCCCATTAAAACAATTACCCTCTCTCACCCTGGCCGTTCCCCCTGGTACAGCCCTCATCTCCACTCCCTTAAGTCCAAGGGATGCAGACTCAAAAGGATATGGCAGACAACTGGTGTAGCCATTCACGGCCAAATCTGGCTGGACCACATAAAGCATTATCGGGTCTTGCTCACGTCTGCCAAAACTGCCCACTATTCTAGAATCATTCTGGAATGCAAAGATAACCCCCGGCTTCTTTTCTCTACTGCTAACCGTCTTCTTAAACCCCTCTCCCCTGCCTCCTCCACCCTCACCTCCAGCAACAAGTGCGAGGTGCCCATGGACTTCTTTGTCACTAAGATTGAGACCATCCGATGAGCTGCCTCTGCCACTCCCCTCCCTTCCCCTAGCCCACTGGGCCAAACTTCCCCTAAGGATTCCCCCCGCCCTAGCCCTAAACTCACATTTTTCTCAAGTTTTTCTCCGATCTCCCCTCATGCCCTCTCTGAGCTTATCTTGTCCATGAAACCCACTTCCGGCTCCCTTGACCCTATTCTTAAAAAACTGCTTACCGCCCAAATTCCTTTTCTAGCTCCCATGTTAGCTGACATTGCTAATGGCTCTCTCTCCTCGGGTACTGTCTCCCTCTCCCTCAAATCTGCTGTCATCACCCCTCTCCTCAAAAAAAACACTTGACCCCCTCCGTCCTTGCAAACTACCGCCCCATCTCCAACCTCCCTTTCCTCTCCAAAGTCCTTGAACGTGTTGTCGCCTCCCAAATCCGTGCCAATCTTTCCCGCAAATCCATGTTTGAATCCCTCCAATTAGGTTTCCGCCCCTGCCACGGTACCGAAACGGCTCTCATCAAAGTCACAAATGTATACTATCCCTCCTCGTCCTTCTTGACTGGTCTGCAGCCTTTGACACGGTTGACCACTCTATCCTTCTCCAACGCCTCTCCACCGTCGTCCAGCCGGGTGGGACTGCACTCACCTGGTTCCATTCTTATCTATCCAGTCGTAGCCAGAGAATCACCTGCAATAGTTTCTCTGCCCGCTCCCACATCGTTGCCTCTGGTGTCCCCCAAGAATCTATCCTTGGCCGTCTCCTATTTCTCATCTACATGTTGCCCCTCGGCGACATCATCGAAAACACAGTTAGTTTCCACATGTACGCCGATGACACCCAGCTCTACCTCACTACCACCTCTCTCAACCCCCCCACCCACTGTATCTAAATTGTCAGACTGCTTGTCCGATATCCAGTTCTGGATGAGCAGAAATTTTCTCCAATGAAATATCGGGAAGACCGAAGCCATTGTTTTCGGTCCCCACCACAAACTCCGCTCCCTAGCCATTGACTCCATCCCTCTCCCTGGCAACTGTCTGAGGCTGAACCAGACTGTTCGCAACCTTGGTGTCATATCTGATCCTGAAATGAGCTTCAGACCACATATCCACGCCATAACTAAGACTGCCTACTTCCACCTCTGTAACATCGCCCGTCCCCGCCCCTGCCTCAGCTCATCTGCTGCTGAAATCCTCATCCATGTCTTTGTTACCTCCAGACTTAATTATTCCAATGCACTCCTGGCTGGCCTCCTATGTTCTACCCTACGTAAACTTGAGGTCATCCAAAACTCTGCTGCCCGTGTCCTAACTCGCACCAAGTCCCATTCACGCATCACCCCTGTGCTCGCTGACCTATATTGGCTCTCGGTTAAGCAACGACTTGATTTTAAAATTCTCATACAAAAGCAAAATACTGTGGATGCTGGAAATCTAAAATAAAAACTGAAAATGCTGGAAATACTCAGCAGGTCAGGCAGCATCTGTAGAGAGAGAAACAGAGTTAATATTTTAGGTTGATGATCTTTCGTCAGACCTGCTGAGTATTTCCAGCATTTTCTGTTTTTATTTAAAATTCTCATCCTTGTTTTCAAATTCTTCTATGACCTCGCCCAGCCTTCTCCAGCCCTACAAAACTTTGAGATCTCCGCGCTCTTCCAATCCTGGCCTCCTGAGCATCCCTGATTTTAATCACTCCACCATTGGTGGCCGTGCCTTCAGCTGCCTGGGTCCTAAGCTCTGGAATTCCCTCCCTAAACCTCTCCACCTCTCTCTCCCACTTTAAGATGCTCCTTAAAACCTACCTCTTTGACCAAGCTTTTGGTCACCTGTCCTAATAGCTCCTTATGTGGCTTAGTGTCAAATTTGATCTCAGTATGCTTTACGACGGTGTTGCCTGGGCTGGGGAATATGAGGAAAGATTGGATAGGCTGGTGTTGTTTTCTTTGGAACAGAGGAGGCTGAGGGGAGACTTAATTGAGGTGTATAAAATTATGAGGGGTCTAGATAGAGTGGATAGGAAGGACCTATTTCCCTTAGCAGAGGGGTCAATAACCAGGGGGCATAGATTTAAAGTAATTGGTAGGAGGTTTAGAGGGGGGTTGAGGAGAAATTTTTTCACCCAGAGGGTGGTGGGAGTCTGGAACTCACTGCCTGAAAGGGTGGTAGAGGCAGAAACCCTCATAACATTTAAAAAGTAATTGGATGTGCACTTGAAGTGCTGAAACCTGCAAGGCTACGGACCAAGTGCTCGAAAGTGGGATTAGGGTGGATAGCTCTTTGTCGGCCGGCATGGACAAGATGGGCCGAATGGCCTCCTGCTGTGCTGTAAATTTCTATGAGTCTATGGCCTAGAAATTCAGTTGCGTTCGCCAGCCGTTAACGCCATAAGAGGGGTATATTTCCAGCGCTAGGCACTTAGCGCCCGGGCGCAGGCCGATCTGCGCCTACGCCCAAATTCAGTAGACATTTAGCGCCGGCGCAAAGTGTTTGCGCCCGCTCAGCTGCGCGCGCAGCTTATGACGTAATTTCGTCGTGCAACGCTGTTTGTGCGCCCCAAACCGGAAATTCAGTGGTGCCCGCCCAATGTGGGCGTGGCGCTGTTAAGAACTGTGAAGTGGAACGCAACAGAGGCCCTGTGGGCCTCGGGAGCGCTAATTAAAGGGCACTTACACTGACCTATAAAGCCCAGCCATTTTGCTGCAATGACTTTACTGCTTTGGATTTCTGGACAGAGACCAAGGAACAGAGCTTACTGATTTGGGACAACATAGGAGAGGTATTTTTGGCTTCTGGCCAGAGCTTTGACATTTGAATCATTGTGATTTCACTGTTTGCAAGTTTATTATGGGGGCTGTATGGGGTTCCAACCCTCAGTTGCAGCATTATGTGCGAAGGGCTCGCAGACGCTGTGTGAGAGGGCCAGCCATGCCTAGACGCAGAGGGGCCATCAGGCGTCAGCAACGTAGGCCTTACCCACTCAGGCAATACCAGCAGCAGGTGTCCTATCTCACCATGACTGCGGCGCATTGTGTTAAGAGGCTGCGCTTCAGAAGGGAGGTGGTTGCAGAGATCTGCCAGCTGCTTCACAGAGATCTGCGTCCACAGCTGATGTGCAGGACGTCTCTCTCGGTGGAAGTGAAGGTCACGGTGGCTCTGAACTTTTATGCAAGCGGCTCCTTCCAAGCCGCTGCTGGGGACATAGCGAACATCTCCCAGTTCGCTGCGCATCGCTGCATCCGGCAGGTCACCGATGCACTTTTCGCGAGGAGACACCAATTCATCTCCTTCCCCATGACCCTAGAGAGGCAGGAGCAGCGTGCAGTCAGATTTGGCAGGATCGCGGACTTCCCCATGGTGCAGGGCGCCATTGACTGCACGCATGTGGCTATGCGGGCACCTATCGACAATGCCGAGGATTACCGCAACCGGAAGGGCTACCATTCCCTCAATGTACAGCTGGTGTGTGACCACAGGCAGCGCATCCTAGCTGTCAATGCCCGCTTTCCAGGAAGCAGCCACGATGCATTTATCCTGCGCCAGACTACTGTGGCTGACATGTTCGAGGCACAGCCTCCACCAAGGGGATGGCTTATTGGGGACAAGGGCTACCCTTTGTGTACATGGCTCATGACCCCGCTCCGCGCGCCCAGGACCCCAGCGGAGGAGGCATACAACGAAAGCCATCAAGCCACAAGGAACATCATAGAGCAAACGATTGGCGTCCTCAAGCAACGGTTCCGCTGCCTGGATCGTTCCGGCGGATCTCTAAAGTATTCGCCGGATAGAGTCTCCCAGTTCGTCATCGTGTGCTGCATGCTGCACAACCTGGCTATCCGCAGGACTCAGGCACTGCCACCTGACGTTGCACCACCACCTCAGGAGGGCGAGCAGGAGGACCATGAGGAGGAGGAGGAGGAGGAGGAGGAGTACCAGCCCAGGAGGGAGCCACAAGGTCCAAGGGCCGTCCGCCGGCGGCTTATTGAATGACACTTCTAGGCCCCCTGTCAGGGAATGGCCTGTGGCAATGAACGCACCTGAATGCAGCCGCTCCGCAAGCCCTCAGCCGGTTAACGCAACAACCACTTGAAACATGACACTTGGACATGCTGAATAAATAAAAAGCTTTATTTTACAAACTCAGGGCCCTTCCCACATGAAACAGAAAAACAGACGAGACCCCCAAAAAACAGTCAAAAACATCTGTCACTCCCACAACCTGGGGAGGAATAACAAAACTTGCCCATCCAATTGGCCTTCATCATCGGTCTTACAAAAATAAGCCCCCCCCTCCACAACACAAACACCCCCATAAAAACAAAAAATGCCTTCATCTTCGGCCTTACCAAAATAAGCCCCCCCCAGAACACAAGCGCCCCCATATAAAAAAAAACGCTATCACCACACTCTACTGGGTGTGCCGAGAGGGCGAGTCCTTATGCAGGCTTCTCCGGCCCCTGCCCGACCTGCTGCTCCACCTCAACCTGGGCCCTGTGGGTGTGGCAAGGCTGGGGGAAGGCTCATGAGGGCCACAATGCGTGACGGCAGATGCCCTTGGGGGTCGGCCTAGACGAGGCCCGGCCCGGGAGGGGCCGGCTGCTGACTGCTGCAGCTGTGGCTGGCCAGCATCAGTCTCAGCAGCAGCTCGTCGCACCTTGGCTGGGGGAGTGGCAGTGTCGGCTGCACCAATGGGGGCAAGCTGGCTGATGCCAGGCGCGCGCTGTTCGCCAGAGACACTGGCACTCGGCCGGGCTGGCAGTGCAGCAAGCGCAGCAATCTGGTGGAGGCCAGACCGCTGTGCTGCAGCAGGGCGGCGGGTGCCCTGGCGATGCTTCCGCGCCACAGCGAGTGTGGCAGAAGTGAGTGCCCGAACTGCCCTGGTATGTGCCCGCATCAGATCTGCCAGTGTCTGGACGGCACCACTCATGGACTCGCGACTCGTGTCCTGCGCTGCCGCGAGTTGCTGGACACCCCTGTCCTGCGCTGCCGCGAGTTGCTGGACACCCCTGTCCTGCGCTGCCGCGAGTTGCTGGACACCCCTGTCGTGTGCTGCCGTGAGTTGCTCGACCCCCCTGGCCTGTGATTCCCCGAAAGCGACCACACTATGAGCCAGGGACTCAATGGCCTGAGGCAACTGTCCCACAACCCCCATGAACTCCTTGTGGCGCCGCTCCGACGCCGCGGACATCTCATCAAGGAGGCGCACCTCCTGGGCGAGGACCGTCTCCGGACTGGAGGGCGGACTCTCCCTCTGGGGAGAAGGCCGCCGAGCTGCCCGACCCTTCCCGCGTGCCTCGACCCCACTGGGTCCAGGAACTGCCCTCCCCTGCAACACTTCCCCCCTCTGGGGAGAAGGCCGCCGTGCTGCCCGACCCTTCCCGCGTGCCTCGACCCCACTGGGCCCAGGAGCTACACCCCCCTGCAACACTTCCCCCTGCCTCTCCTCCAGGCCAGACGTCTCCCCTCCATTGCCATCCCCTGGCGCGGATGAGGGTTCCCCCGATGTGCCGCCTTCCTCCTGGTCCTCGTCGTCCTCCTCCTCCAAGGGCCTGGCACTCTGAGCTTCAGGGACCACCTCCTCCTCACCAGCTGAAAGCAGGAAGGCACAAGAGTAGCTTTAGAGTGAGGACAGGGCGTCAGCGAGGGAGGCATGAGTGGTGGCATTATGCGCATTGGTCGGACAGTGGGAAAGGATGTAGATCTGAAGCACAAGGGCAATGAGAGAGGTCCAACCGGTCATGTCCTTACCAGTGGGTCCCAGTACAGGGTCCGCATCTCCAATGGCAACAGGGCCAGTCACCCGGCCACGCATGAGTCGAGCCACGCTCTCCTCCAGCTCACTGAGCGCCTGATACTGGGGACGGCCTCCCCCGGTGGCAGACTGGCTCCTCAAATTCCGCGCCAGCTTGGCCTGCAAGAGAAAGGATGGCCTCTAAGTACAGTGTGGTGCCCTGTTGCTGTGTGCACTGCCTCCCATGGTCGAATAGCTTGGCCAGTGTGGTGCCCTGTTGCTGTGTGCACTGCCTCCCATGGTCGAATAGCTTGGCCAGTGTGGTGCCCTGTTGCTGTGTGCACTGCCTCCCATGGTCGAATAGCTTGGCCAGTGTGTTAAGTGCAGAAAGTGCTATTGATGATCATGCCAGTGCCATAGCTGCGGGAGGAGGGCTGCCCATTAGGCCTTTGAGGTCCCTTTGCCCATAATGTGAGGTGCACATGCAAGGATGAGGAGGACACTGGAAAGGGTACTCACCCTGACCATCCGAGTGAGGTCGTTGTACTTCTTGCGGCATTGGTCCGCACTCCTGGGGACATCGCTGGTGGATGACACCCTGTGGGCGATTTTCTTCTAGGCTCTCCTGTACTGCCTCCTGGGAGCCTTCTTGCCACTGTCCGGGCACAAGATCTCTCTTTTCTTTTCCACACCATTAACCAGCACCCTCAAAGCATGCTCTGAGAAGCGCTGCGCTCGTTCACGGGCCTTCTCCATGGCTTCAGGCGCTATTTGGGTCCACCAGCAGTGTTGAGGCCTAGCTGCAGGGCTCCACTATGCAGGGCATGGCAGCAGTCAAAGTCGACCCTTCCCCCTTTAAGAGCTGGCCAGCGTCAGGGTGTCTGCTGTCAATCAAAACATGACCGCACCTGCGCTGCGCCCGGCCTCGGCGTTATCAGTCCGCATCGCCGGCTTAGCGCCTGAAGATAGCAGTGCAACGCCAGTTTCAGCGCTCGCCCAAACTCTTGGCCAAATCTACTGAATTTCGGCGAAGTGGCCTACACTTTCCGGCGGGCGCTAACTTTAGCGACCGCCCGACTTTACCGCCCCAAAAGTGGCCAGACTGAATTTCTAGGCCTATGATGCTACGCTCCTGTGAAATGCCTTGGGATGTTTTACTATGTTAAAGGCGCTGTATAAATGCAAGTTGTTGTTGGTGGTGCATGTCTTTAGCTTCTCCATTTACTCTGTACTAGTGGAATTATTGATACTGCTGTTATCTCCTCATTTTCTGAAAGCTGTGACTCAGGCTCGGGTATGGGTTCCACAGGCACTGCCAGTCTTCTGATATCTTACCCAATGAACCACTCTTCATGGAGACTGACAGAGACTGTGAGACAGACACACAGACACACAGACCATGTGAGACAGACACACAGACACACAGACCGTGTGAGACAGACACACAGACCGTGTGAGACAGACACACAGACACAGTGACTGTGAGACAGACACACAGACACGCAGACCGTGTGAGATAGACACACAGACACAGAGACTGTGTGAGACAGACACACAGACACACAGACCATGTGAGACAGGCACACAGACACAGAGACCGCGTGAGACAGACACACAGACACAGAGACCGCGTGAGACAGACACACAGACCATGTGAGACAGACACATAGACACAGAGACTGTGTGAGACAGACACACAGACACACAGACCATGTGAGACAGACACACAGACACAGAGACCGCGTGAGACAGACACACAGACCATGTGAGACAGGCACACAGACAAGAGACCATGTGAGACAGACACACAGACACAGAGACCGTGTGAGACAGACACACAGACCATGTGAGACAGACACACAGACACAGAGGCTGTGTGAGACAGACACACAGACACACAGACCATGTGAGACAGACACACAGACACAGAGACCGCGTGAGACAGACACACAGACCATGTGAGACAGACACACAGACATACAGACTGTGTGAGATAGACACACAGACACACAGACTGTGTGAGACAGACACACAGACACACAGACTGTGTGAGATTGACACAGACAGAGAGACCGTGTGAGACAGACACACAGACACACAGACCATGTGAGACAGACACACAGACACAGAGACCATGTGAGACAGACACACAGATGCAGAGACCATGTGAGACAGTCCTGGCAGAACCCAAACCAAGCATCAATGATAGCACTGTCAATGACAACTTCCATCACTTTTCTGATGATTGGGAGTAGACTGATGGGGCGGTAATTGGCCAGATTCGATTTGTCCTGCTTTTTGTGGACAGGACATACCTATCATAGAATCATAGACTAGTACAGCACAGAAGGAGGCCATTCGGCCCATCGAGTCTGCGCCAGCTCTTTCAACGAGCAATCCAGTTAGTCCCATTCCCCGCTCTTTCCCCATATCCCTGCAATTTCTTCTTCAAGTATTTATACAATAACCTTTTGAAGGCTAGTATTGAACCAGTATTCACCACCCTATCAGGCAGCGCATTCCGAATCCTAACCACTCGTTGTATAAAAAGTTTTCCCTCATGTCGCCTCTGGTTCTTTTGCCAATCACCTTAAATCTGTGCCCTCTGGTTATTGACCCTTCAGCCATTGGGAACAGTTTCTCTTTATTTATTCTATCTAAACCCTTTGTGATTTTAAATACCTCTAACAAATCTCCTCTCAACCTTCCCTGCTCTAAGGAGAACAACCCGAGCTTCTCCAGTCTCTCCGCATAACTGAAGTCCCTCATCCCTGGAACTATTCTTGTAAATCTTTTCTGCACCCTCTCTAAGGCCTTCACATCCTTCCTAAAGTGCGGTTGCCAGAATTGGGCACAATACTCCAGTTGAGGCTGAGCCAGTGTTTTATAAAGGTTCATCATAACTTCCTTGCTTTTGTTGCCTCTATTTATAAAGCCCAGGATCCCGTATGCTTTTTTAACCGCTTTCTCAACTTGTGCTGCTACCTTCAAGGATTTGTTCACAAGCACCCCCAGGTTTCTCTGCTCTTCGACCCCCTTTAAAATTATACCATTTAGCTTGTACTGTCTCTTCTCAATCTTCCTACCAATATGTATCACCTCACACTTCTCTGCGCTAAATTTCATCTGCCATCTGTCCGCCCATTCCACCAGCCTGTCTATGTCCTCGTGAAGTCTATCACTATCCTCCTCACTGTTTACTACACTTCCAAGTTTTGCGTCACCTGCAAATTTCGAAATTGTGCCCAGTACCCCCAAGTCCAAGTCATTAATGTATATCAAAAACAACAATGGTCCTAGTACTGAACCTTGGGGAACGCCACAGTATACCTCCCTCCAGTCTGAAAAAGAGCCATTCACCACAACTCTCTGTTTTCTATCCCTTTGTGGCAAAGCCACCAAGAGACTCTTGCAGTAATGTATATAATTGCCTTTAACAGGGGTTTGTTACCTTTAAATGTTTGCTCTGTATAAATAGCGCGGGTTCGGTAAAATGTCGATCCAGCGCGATGAAGTCATCACGCAGGTCACGTGACGTTCCCAACGGCGGGAAACGTGATGACGTCATGACGTCAGAGGGGAGAGGCGTGTCCTTTCAGTCCTCGTGGAACCAAGTATTGTACAGACCCGTTTAGAGTTTCTCCTGCGTTTTTGTTTGTAACTTTTACCAGTGCATTAAACCACGTTTGGTTAACTGCTAGTTTCAATCTCAGTACTTTCGTTAGGAGTTGAGAACTCCTACACCTTAGCCAATTTTGTATCCATGCTGCTACTGCCCTTTTTATCCCATGGGCTTCAATTTTGCTAACAAGCCTAATATGTTGTACTTTATCAAATGCCTTTTCAAAGTTCATATACACAAAATCTGTATCTTTTCGAGTGGCAGCAGCTGGAGAGTGGCCTGCGCGGGTGGGGGGGGGAAACGCTGGCACTGGCGTCAAATCAGCATTGCACGCAGATTGATGGCGTGATCTGCATATTTCCGGTGAACGCTCACTGCGCACGTATTAACTCCCTCACCAAAATGGCATCCGGTGGTTCCAGAATGGCGCTCGTAGTGCCGAAACAACGGGTGCTAAGGAGCCAAATTTTGCGGCCAGAAAGAAAGACTTGCATTTATACAGCACCTTTCACAACTTCAGGACATCTCAAAGCGCTGTACAACCAATGAAGTACTTTTTTTAAAAGGTCTATTCACTGTTGTAATGTAAGAAACGTGGCAGCCAATTTGCGCACAGCAAGATCCCACAAACAGCAATGTGATTATAACTCAATAATATGATATAATGATGTTGGTCGAGGGATAAATATTAGCCAGGACAATGGGAGAACTCCCCTGTTCTTCTTCAAAATAGTGCCATGGGATCTTTAACTGAGAGGGCAGGCAGCGCCTCAGTTTAATGTCTCATCCGAAAGGCAGCATCCCCGACAGTGCAGCATTCCCTCAGTACTGCACTGGAGCGTCAGCCTAGATTTTTGTGCTCAGGTCTCTGTATCAGGTGCTGACTCTCAGCTCCGGCATCATCTAGGGATGTAACGGATGAGAGCCCAGGGACAGACAGAGCAGCAAGCGTTCCATGGGTCACTTGTGAGGCGGGAGTAGTCTCCAGGGTGCATTATGAATACCAGGGCTCTCATCTCCTGCAGCAATTTGCCACTCTATCCAAGGAGTATATCAGCACATTCAATCTGGAATCAATGCAATGTCTCAATATTAGTAGCAGCAATAAAGCTGTGGAGTCACAAACGACCTCTTTTCTGAAATGTTACCAAAATCCAAGACTGTATCTTGCAGCAACTAATACACACAGCAGGTCTTTGTGGCTTAATCTCTGTCCATTTCCAGTAATTCATGAAAAACTGCTTCCCTGCAAAAACCCAAACAGATGTCATGAAGAGAGACAGTGACTGTAATGATCAATAACATGTCATTCTATAGTGGCCACTAGGTGGAGCCGTAGAGCTGTATATAGCTGTATGTATATAAGACTACACTAACCAGCTGTATATATATTAAGACTACATTACCCATGAGGCGCTAGGCGACCCACAAGGCAGCAGTCAAGATGGAAGCCTCCACAGATACTGTACCTAGTCCACATGTGCTCAATAAAGTAACTAGCAAAAGCTAGCTGTGTTCATAATAAGAATGTTTATTTATTAATGAACATAAGATGGTACCAGGGTGGTGAAGATCTGCTGAAAATTGTGAAAAGCGACATGGAGAATTTGAAGCCACCAGAGCGTTTGAAACTCACAGGAAACATCGACTACAATTGGCAGACTTTTAAACAGCAATTCGAACTCTACATTGCAGCCATCGGATTTGGTATGAAGCCAGACGCAAGGAAGATAGCGTTGCTGCTTACGGTTGCAGGCCCACAGGCGATAGAGGTATTTAATACATTTGTATTTAATCCAGAGGAGAACAGAGAAAAATTAGTAGATATGCTAAAAAAATTTGATGCACATTGCTCTCCCAAAAAGAATGAGACGTATGAAAGATACATCTTCCATTCTCGGACACAGCAACAAATGAGACTTTTGATAGCTTTATAACTGATCTGAAACTGAAAGCACAGACATGTAATTTCTCTGAGCTGAAATCATCCATGATTCGTGACCAGATTGTGTTTGGTATTCATGATAAAAAAGTCAGGGAGCGTCTGTTGAGAGAAACCGAACTAAATTTGGAAAATGCAGTGAAAATATGCCAAGCCAGCGAGCTAGCTCGAAAGCACGCGAAGACTTTCAGTGAAATCAATAATGATGCGATTGTAATGAGTGATAATGCTGCTGTTGGTGCTGTGTCCTATAAGGGGAAGGAACATGGGCAGAACAGAAATGAAAAGCAATCGGAGGATGAAATTTTTAATTGTAAACGCTGTGGTTACAAACACCAGTTAAGAAAATGCCCAGCGTTTGAAAAAATGTGCACAAAGTGTAATGGAAAGAATCACTTTGCCAAACAATGCTTTTCAAAAGTACAAACTAAGAAAGGGCAACGAGTTAATGTAATTGAGGACACTGATTTAAGTGAGACATTTTTTGTACGAATGGTGTCATGTGACGATATCAAAAAGGATACAGAAAATGTGCAGCCCTCAGAAATGGACAATGCTGATCATAAAGTCAATGCAGTAAAAGAGGACAAATGGATGATCCCACTGCAGATAAATGGAGCATTAGTCACATTGAAACTGGACACTGGGGCAAAAGCAAACTTAATCAGTATGAGTGACATTAAAAATATGAAAGAAAAGCCCAAAATACAGAAAATGTCAGTACTACTGAAGGACTATAATGGACAGAAAATAGATAGCTTAGGTGTATGCAGACTTAAAGTGACAGTCAAAGACAAAGTGCATCATCTCATGTTTTCTGTTGTGGCTGAAAGACTTGATTCGATACTAGGTGACAAAGCTTGTGAAGACTTAGAACTGGTCAAGAGAGTCTACCGTATAAACTGTGCCATAAGCAGACCAGATGACACAGGTGATGAAGCAGAGAGCCCATCAAGGATGAAAAGGCCAAAGGGTATCCATGTCTTCAAAAAGCCTAGTTTCTCCAAGAAGAAAGAAAAAGACTTTAAGGTCAAAGAGAAGCCAAAGGAAGAAAAGCACAAAGAGGAAAAACACAAGGAGAAAAAGTCCAAAGATATAACCGCAGCAGATGTTGTTAAGCAGTGGAAAGAGAAAAAGAAAAAGAAGAAGCCTGCACCAGAGCAGGAAGCAGTTCCGGTGGATACTCCTTCTTCCCTCAGGCCAATCTTTGGTGTTCCATTAGCCGAGGCTGCTGAGAGGACTATGCTGTATGATGGGATCCAGCTGCCAGCAGTTTTTCGAGAGTGCATTGACTACATTGAGAGTTATGGCATGAAGAGTGAAGGAAATACTGAAACCCTCTCCAAGCAAAGATCGCAAGGAGACCTCGATCTATACAAGAGCAGATTGATGACAATGCCGCAACTGCATCTTGTCATTCACCACCAGAACAATCTCATGAAGACACATCAGACTTACCCGTGTTGAGAAGATCCACACGTGAAGTAAAAAAGCCTGATAGACTTAATCTTTGAGTACAATGTAAAGCTTTGAAAATGTGTTGACTGTTTTGAAAATGTTTCTGTTTATAGAGCACTAACAAAAGTGTTACTGATATTATCTTTATTGTTTTCTTGAAAGTTGATTGATATTGATTTTGTTAAACCTCAAAGAAAGGGGGATGTAATGATCAATAACATGTCATTCTATAGTGGACACTAGGTGGAGCCGTAGAGCTGTGTAGAGCTGTATATAAGACTACACTCCCCAGCTGTATATATATTAAGACTACATTACCCATGAGGCACTAGGCGACCCACAAGGCAGCAGTCAAGATGGAAGCCTCTACAGATACCGTACCCAGTCCACATGTGCTCAATAAAGTAACTAGCAAAAGCTAGCTGTGTTCATAATAAGAATGTCTATTTATTAATGAACATAAGAGTGACCTTGGTCAGATGGCTCAAATATAGACCACATCAATCAAGATAGGTACAGAGACAGTGAGATACATCCTTTACTTAGAAGTACATAAAATCTACAGTACAGAAACAGGCCATTCAGACCACTGGTCTATGCCAGTGCGTATTCTCCACACGAGCCTGCTCCCACCTTGCTCCTATATCCCTCTATTCCCTGCTCTCTCAGGTCTGCATAAACTTCACATTCCCATACTGGGAGTTGAACGCAGGCTACGTGGGTAAAGACCAGAGGGGTGAAATTTGCCTGTGCCAGTAGAGGCAAAACGGGTTCATGGTGAATCGGCCGCATTGTTTTACACCACGCTTGATTCCATTGACTTCAAAATCGGGTGTAGTTTTGCCGATTCTCTGTGAACATTTTTCGTGTTATTGGCGAAGACTATTTTCAACTCCCCCGTGTACCCTAACGACTACTAGATCTTTGCTGAGTGCAAGTCTTGTGATTTAAGGCATGAAGCTACACCGTGTTTAAAAAACGAGGGGCCGAAACCGCGATTACCAACCAATACAATGCCATCACTGCATTTCAGATTTCGTCCAGATTAAGCAGAAGCAGATTTAGTAAAGGTGACTCTTGGCAAACAAGCAGGCAAGTAAGAAAAAGTGGCCAGGAATTCCCTCAGAGCTGCTACTGCTCCTCTGCGGTTTACACGCACTTTCGGCAAAGCCACGTTGGAGGTGTGGAATCAGCGCCGAGGAAATTCCAGACCAAAGGTTCGGTGCTTTTGCATTTGTTTTTTGTGCGTCATGTATTGGACTCATGGGCCTAGAAATTCCTGGGATCCCGAGGGGAAACAGGACAGACCAGGTGCAGGGCCCCGTCTACTACAACACTGGAGGGCATCCTCGGCTCCGAAAAAAGGATGGCACTTCGGAAGCTCTGGTGGTTTCACGGAGCAGGAGTGGCGGAGACGGAGAAAGTAGGAGAAGGGAATGGAGTTCTTCCAGGAAGCAGTGTGGGAGGAATTCAGGTAATTGTGGGAATCAGTAGGCTTGAATTAGATGGGAGCAAATAGCCCATTCTGAGAGATAGAGAGAGATCCCCTGAAAGGGAAGGCAAGAGTCAGAGGTGGACCATGTAAAGGTAGGGTTTTTGCCTTTTGTTTATGAGTTAGAACCTACAAGAAAGGAGTGGAAGAAAAAAATAAGTTTTCATAGCTAAGGTTGATGAAAAGAATATGTGCCAGTGTTTCTTCTGCCCCTTTTGAACTTTTCTGGTGCTTCATAAAAATAACTTGGATTTCTATAGCGCCTTTTACAGCCTCAGGTTATCCCAAAGTGCTGTTGGAAAGTAGGAAACACGGCAGCCAATTTGCGCACAGCAAGCTCCCACAAACAGTAATGTGATAATGACCAGGTAATCTGTGTTAGCTGTTGGTTGAGGGATAAAAATTGGCCAGGACACCGTGTGGACTACTCTGCTCTTTCTCAAAATGGTGTCATGTGCCTCGGTTTAAAGTCTCATCCGAAAAATGGCACGTCCGACAGTGCAGCACTCCCTCAGTACTGCACTGGAGTGTCAGCCTAGATTATGTTAAAAGGGTTAAATAATGACAACAGGTTGCATAGACTAGTCTTGTATTCCCTTGAATTTAGAAGATTAAGGGGTGATCTAATTGAGGTGTTTAAGATGATCAAAGGAGTTGATTGGATGGAGAGAAACTATTTCCTCTGGTGGGGGAGTCCAAGGGGGCATAACCTTAAAATTAGAGCCAGGCCATTCAGGGGTGATGTCAGGAAGCACTTCTTCACACAAAGGGTAGTGGAAATCTGGAACTCTCTTCCCCAAAATGGTGCTGAGACTGAGGGTCAATTGAAAATTTCAAAACTGAGATTAATAAATTTTTGTTGGGTAAGGGTATTAAGAGATAAGGAACCAAAGCAGGTCAATGGAGTTAAGATACAGATCAGTCATGATCTAATTGAATGGCAGAACAGTCTCAGAATGGCCCACTCCTATTCCTATGATCCTAAGTCTCTGGAGTGGGTCTTGAACTCCAACCTCAATTCTATCTCTGGAACTGCCAGCAACCCAGAGAACAAAGGCCAAAACGCAATGGGCTCAAGTGCACAAATCGAACTGCAGGAGCCTGGATCGTACAACCGAGAATAAAAAAGAAAATCACGCAACAGGCAGGTTTCAAAAGCCTTTGTGTGAAAGAAAGAAATTGCTTTGTTGTATCTATAGAATGACTACAGTATTGTTAGTCCATTGGCAGTAGCGAACTGTTGATTAAAGCTGTCAAAAACAGGAATTTATTGAACTCAAATTCTCAACTTCACCTCAGGCTAAGCAGTCAACTATTCAGCTCATTAATATAAATGCTCGTCAGACAAAGCCAGCTCCCACCAGCTGCCTGATCTCTCAGGCTGCTGTTCCAACGCATGCTCCTCGCCCTTCCCTCATTGTTTCAGCATTATCTTTACAGTGCCATGAAGCAGCTGTCCAGCCCTTTCACACATGTACAATGGATTCCAGTTAAATACAGTCTACTCCTCATAATTCAAAGTCATTTCTTGCTTTTAAATGAAATTTGAGTTAACCAGTTCACGTGTCTGAGCCCAGGATCTGAGTGACGGCAAGATACATAAACTTGAACACCTTTCAGACATAAGAACTAGGAGCAGGAGTAATGCATTTGGCCACTCGAGCCATTCAATAAGATCATGGCTGATCTGATCTTGGCCTCAACTCCACTTTCCTGCCTGTTCCCCATAACCAGAGGAGACCTGAGTCTCATCCTACTTTCACCACATGTCCTCACACATGTACTTTCCAACAGGCCTCATTGGCAATAGGTGGTGCCAACCCTGCCCTCTCCTGCCTGGGGAACACTGATTTTCTGCTAAAATGACAGCAGGAAATTGGGAGAACACCCCCTCCCCCACCGTGCATAGAAACAGGAGGAGGTCATTCAGCCCCTCGAGTCTGTTCCACCATTCAATTAGATCATGGCTGATTTGTACCTCAACTCCATTTACCCGCCTTAGTTTCGTAACCCTTAATACCCTTACCTAACAAAAATCTACCAATCTCAGTTTTGAAATTTTCAATTGACCCCCAGCCTCAAAGCTGTTTTGGGGAGAGAGTTCCAGATTTCCACTATTCTTTGTGTGAAGAAGTGTTTCCTGACATCACCCCTGAACGGCCTGGCTCTAATTTTAAGGTTATGCCCCCTTGTTCCGGACACCCCAACCAGAGGAAATAGTTTCTCTCTCTCTACCCTATCAAATCCTTTAATCACTGTAAACACCTCAATTATATACTTGAGGGACTACAAGCCTTGTCTATGCAACCTGTCCTCATAATTTAAATTCCAGGTGCAGATAATGAAGGACAGACCAAGGACTGATCTTCGTCACTATGTCTCAGCACCACACCAGATCTTGCCCACTGTTCTAGGACAGGATAGCGCTCAGCTGCAATGCTCTCCTTGTTGAGCAGCTCGCCATCACTTGCCACCGAGGCTCACATACCAAGAATGGCTGCTGAGTTATCGATGAAAACAACACAATTCAATTGACGTTAAAAATACATCTGAGGCTGGACCCGAGTTCACATTCTGAGGGATTCTCTCCGGGGGATTCTCCCAATTAGACCCGTTAACTTTGGCGGAAGATCACCCACATAATCTGTGGCTGGGAATTTCATTTGAATGCTTTACGCTCGCAAACGTAATCCATCGTAATTCCGGCAAAGTTACAGCAGCTCGGAGGAAATTCCCAGCCTATGTGCCACGTGATACTGTGGTCTCTTACCTCAACAGTTCGGGCCGTGGGTCCCCTAACACTGCGCTGCAATCTTTATCAAAGGACAGACTTCTTATGGTGCCAGCCATGGCTCAGTGGACAGCACTCTCACCTCTGAGTCAGAAGGTTGTGAGTTCAAGCTCCACTCCAGGGACCTCAGCAGCTAATCCAGGCTCCTGCTCCAGTGCTGTACTGAGGGAGTGCTGCACTGTCGGAGGTGCCGTCTGTCAGGTGAGACTTTAGAACAAGGCCCCATCTGCCCTCTCACGTGGATATTAAAGATCCCATGACACTATTTCAAAGAAGAACAGGGGACTTCTCTCCGGTGTCCTGAGGACAATATTTATCCCACAACCAACATCACTAAAACAGATTATCTGGTCATTATCACATTGCTGTTTGTGGGAGCTTGCTGTGCGTAAATTGACTGCCACATTTCCTACATTACAACAGTGACTACACTTCAAAATAAAGTATATAATTGGTTGTAAAGTGCTTTGAAACATCCTGATGTCGTGAAAGGCGCTGTGTAAATATTTTCTTTTTATCACCCTGCTACACCGTGTGGACTCATGAAACTTGCCTCAAGCCTCCTCACTCTAATTGAAAACAACTGCTGCAACCTTTACATAAAAACTAGGACCATTAAATTCCTAATTTAGCTGTAGTTTTATTGCACCCATAAAAACTTATAGTTGGCTATATTAAGGATATACATTCCACATCATTTTTTATACTATTTCCATGGAGTGAAATAGATGTAGAAAAAAACCCTGAAAGATAAGACAGCAGACTGAGCGCTTTTAGATGCTAGAATCTTACAGCACAGAAGGTCATTCAGCCGGTCGTGCCTGTGCTGGCTCTTTGAGCGAGCTACCCAATTTCTCCCACTCCCCTGCGCTTACCCATAGACCTGCTCATTTCTCTTTTTCAAATATATTTTCGATTCCTTTTTGAAAGGTACTATTGAATCTGCTTCCACTGGCATTTCAGACAGTGCATTCCAGATCAAAGATACATTTACACCATTTCTTAAATTGGCCCTCTTTATAGGCTTTCTGAACAATTTTCTCAGCTCTCCTGGTAGTGTTTAATGTGTAGACAGTGAGTCAGGAGCCTCTACATTTTTGGATGTTTAGATAATGATCTTATATGGAGCTCGGGTTTGATGGCTAGGGCACTCTAATTAAAATGATCTTAGATAGATTTCTTTCAGAAAATAGCAATCAGTCTTATATCACTCCCAATGTTTATTTCCATTGAAGTCAATGGATATAAAAATGGGAAGAGATGTAAAACAGGCCGTCGATTCGCTATCACCCGATTTACACTATCGCACACTCAGGATCTGCCCCATTGTCAGAGATTGACTGTTGTGATTAGTCAAGAACTCCATTATCGCTGTAGCATGTGATGACCAGGCTGGTAGAAGGCAAACTAGATGGATCTTAGCCTTCTTTAGTCTAGCAATTCATAGGCTCCTATGTTCCTCACCAATAATGCCTGTCATTTTTATCTCCTCCTTGTCCTCTCCTGAAGGCAGGAACTCCCTGCTGGGGTGTCTATCCATGCGGTGTCAGGGTCCCTGCACCGTCTCCTCCAAATGGACATTATTTATGTGGAGGCCTTAACATTGAGTGTCAGTGCCCATGGGGGATGGGAGAAATGGGAATCCCATCTGAGCCAGATCCTGTCATCATTTGATGTCCCCACATTAGTCACTGTGAGATAATCAGGAGCGGCTACCCCTGATCTGGTTTGTCCCTCACTGCCCAAAGATGCTGATACCTACTGTAGCAATCTGACAACTCCTGAACAGGCCAGGGAATCTAACCTGAGACTCTCCTGATCTGTATGGTGTGTAGGGGGTGGTGTGGGGTGGTGCGTGTGCCCAGTCAGTTATGCCTCTGACTGTTTATGAGTGGTTCGAATCGCTCCCACGCCCCTGGGTTCTAGACACCGGACTTAGGTACAGGCGGCGATACAGAAAAGACTCGAGTAGACAGGTGGTTTGGATGTAAGCAAAACCAAGATTTTATTGAAATAGAAATTAACACAATCTTATGAAAAGTTACTAGTATAAAATTTACAGGCAAATACAAAATAACTATACTTATACAGGGAATGGAGAACACACGGCACATCAAGGGAAAACGACTACCTTAACAATCCCCTTATCCTTATCCCACCCCCTATACCTAACTAGATTAAGCTATGAGGGGCCAGAATTCATGCTCACCAATCAAAAGATCTGCTGAATTCAAAACAGCGGTGGGGTTTGGGGTTCGCTCTTTGTGCTCTCTGGAGCCTGCCGTCGTCACGTGGTCTCGGGGTGCTGCAAGGGTGTTGTCCAGGTACAAGTACCCCGAAGTTAAAGTCTCTGCTTGGGTACTTTACCTCGCAGGGATGATGGTTCCTCTTCCTCGGTTGGCAGTTGGAGTTTGCATGAAGATAGTCGACGGTGAGCTGGATTGAAGGCCCGATTATTCGAAGCATTTCTTCAATCGTCTTCCCATTCGTCTTCCTCACCACCTCGCCTCGTCGTATCCCGCCTCACCTCCCCTGGTTTGTCCGTGTCCGCCTGGCGCAATGCCGGGCATCCCTGATGGAATGGGGAAGGCACGGGCAGTGGCCGGGCGGTAAGCGCGGGACGGGGGAAGAGCAGTAGCCACGAGGGCGAGGGGCCAGAGCAGGAGCAGGGAGCAAGGGCAGAGAGCAGAGAGAGAAGGTTGCCAGTGGGCCTACAGTTATACTCTTTCGGATGGCCCTTATCTGCGCTCCAAATCAGGTTAGTTCTTTGTCCCAATCTTGGCGGGCTAGTTTAAATAATTGTAGCAATCTAAACTAACTGTTTTTAGATGGTCGGTAATCGCACCTACCGGCCTGATTCCTGAGTTGCTTTTGTTATTAATACATCTTAATCGGCCTGTCCAGCTTCAATGGCTTCCCTAAGCTGTTTCCGATTATTTATGCAAACAACGTGATGGCCTTAATTATAGGCCTCACTGGTTTTGATCTGTCTCCGATTTGACTTAATGCATAATTCAAAGTCCTGTCTGCTTTCAAAACACAAAAGTCTCTCTTCACAGAAACTGCAGCTTGGGTTTCGATTTCCCAAGAACTGCTTGTGCCACTGAGTCCAAGCTTTTAAAATCTTGCAGGCTTTTAGCCACGAGGCGCGGACGCCATCTTTGGGTGCCCTTTTCATTAAAATGTCCATGCAGGGTCCCTTTTATTACGAATAACCTTTGGGGAAATGTAGAAATTTTGCGAATCTTACACAAAGGCTGCACTGGCACACTGAAGGCGGTGTTGGACTTCGTCGTCGACGTCTGCCCTTGTTGACAGTATGCTCCCGAGGTATGGAAAGTGGTCCACGTTGTCCGAGGCCTTGTCGTGGATTTTCATAATCGGGGGGCAGCACTGTGTGGCGGGGGCAGGTTGGTAGAGGACCTTTGTCTTATGGATGTTTAGTGTAAGGCCCATGCTCTCGTATGCTTTGGTTGTAGTGCATGTACCTTTAAGAGAGAACTACTTTTACAGCTCCTGTATACTGTAGTACCGGCAGTGACCACACCTGTATATAAGCTTTGAGCATGCCTCTGTACTGTTAGTCTTTAGACTACCCTCCTCCAGTAAACACCTGTTGATTGTTAAATTACAGCCTCCGTCTAGTTATTGGAAAACATCATACTTTAAGAATCACGGATTCAACAGTGGTGACGAGGTCGATTCAAATCTACCTGCAACTCTGCATTTCCTTTCAAGGATTCGCTCCGGGAGGACGGTGGAAGAAAGTCAAGGCCAGAAGCACGGGCGTCGACCACGAGCAACCGCCCAGTCATCCGGCAGAGAGTGAACATCGCAGGGGAGGCTGTTGAGAGCTGGGCTTGGTTCTCCAGCCACGACGATCCAGCAACAGACTGGCAACAGGTACAGCGCAGACCCTTCCCGGACAGCGGCGGCTGGAGCCGACCGACGGCACAGAAAAGGCCGAGCAGCGTCGACGGGGTAAGAGAGAGGGTGAAGCGCACAGGGCGCAGCCGGGGGTTGAAGACCGAGCGGCGTCGACAGAAAACAAAAAGAGAGAGGGTAAAGCACAGCCGGGGTTCAGGACTGAGCGGCGGCAACGAGAGAGGCGCACAGGAGAATGCGCAGAGCGCAGCCAGGGCTCAAGGGCTGAACAGCGTCCGCGGGGGAAAGAAAGGAAGCGCGGGAGATGCCATTGAGCCGCGGAGAAGAAGGGAGAGCGCGGGAGACGCCATTTTAGAAGCCGCAGCGGAGAAGAAGGGCGAGCACGGGAAGAAAGGAAAGCGCGGGAGACGCCATTTTGTGCCAGCGGAGAAGAAGGGAGAGCGCGGGAGACGCCATTTTAAGCCAGTTTAATCACACCCAGGGATGCCAACGAGTGGCAGTATCACTGCATTCGACAATGAAGTCGAAGATTGGGCGACATATGTGGAACGTATTGAGGTGTACTGCAAGGCGAATGAAGTGCCAAATGCTAGGAAAGCACTGGTTTTGTTAAATTCCATGGGTGCAAAAACTTATGGCTTACTGCGAAACCTATTAACCCCAGAGAAGCCAGTGGATAAGAATTTTGAAAGCATAGTGGAAATCCTACAGGACCACTTAAACCCCACACCGCTGCTGATAGCAGAAAGATTTAAGTTCCACGAAAGGAACCAGCATAAAGATGAAAGTAATGCTGAGTACTTAACGGAACTGCGCAAGCTATCGAAACACTGCCAGTTTGGAATGGGACTAGCAGATACGTTAAGGGACAAGTTTGTGTGTGGGCTTCAAAGTGAAGGAACCCAGAAACGGCTTCCATCAGAAAAGGATCTTACGCTGGACAAGGCTTTCAGCATGGCAGTATCACATGAAGCAGCCGCATGGGGCGCTGCAGAGATACAACGGAGACCGCAAGAATATGGCACCAATGAAATGTCATATGGAGCAGGGAAGTGTTATCGCTGCGGCAGAACAACACACGACCAGAAGGATTGTTGGTTCAAGGACCAAGTGTGCAGACAGTGTGGAGAAGCAGGACACATAGCAAGAGTCTGCAGGTCAGGGAAGAAAACCAGCAGCAAGAAATCTCCACAGAAGTACAAGAAGGTACATAAGGTGATGGACTGTAGTTCAGACGATCAGAAAAGTGATACAGACTCTGGAAGCAAGGAGCTGGGTTGTCTGAAACTACATAAGGTAATCAAAATGGAGGATCACCAGACTATCTGGGTCACGCTCAAGATAGACGGAGTCCAAGTGAAAATGGAATTGGACACAGGATCAGCCCTAACAGTCATAAACCAAAGGGACTACAAGCGGCTATTCTCACATATACCCTTGAAAGCTACAGAGATTGTCTTGAAGACGTACACGGGGCAAAAAGTCTACCCCAAAGGAAAAATAAGGGTGAACGTGATATACAAAGGCCAGGAAATACCCAAAATGGACCTATATGTATTGCCAGATGGAGGACACCACTACTAGGACGTGAATGGATCCGGAAGATACAATTAGATTGGCATTCCATACAGGCACTGAAGGTTGAGGCCAAAAAGGATGACGACGTCACACCTGGACGACTGTCAAAAATGCTAACTGACGCACAAGGAGTGTTCCAGGAGCGACTCGGAACATTAAAAGGCATAACAGCGATGATTAAAATAGAGGAAAATGCAAGCCCAAAGTTTTTTAAGGCCAGACCGGTGCCTTATGCGATCCGACCAGCCATCGAAGCAGAGCTGGAAGGGTTGGAACGTTCAGGAGTACTGTCCAAAGTGGACTGGAGTGAGTGGGCTACACCCATCGTTCCTGTAATGAAGAGGTCGTTGAGTAATACACCTGGGGAACCAAAGAAGGTCCGCATCTGTGGGGATTTTAAGGTGACAGTGAACCCAGTCCTTCACACGGTACAATATCCACTTCCACGGATTGAGGATATTTTCGCCTCGCTATCTGGAGGTAAGCGCTTCACCAAGATTGATCTGGCCCAGGCGTACCTTCAAATGGAGGTAGAAGAAGCCTCGAAACAATACCTCACGATCAACACTCATAAAGGTCTCTACCAATACAACCGGCTGGTGTTCGGGGTAGCATCGGCTCCGGCTATTTGGCAAAGGGCAATGGATCAAGTCCTGCAAGGGATTCCAGGGACCCAGTGTTATTTGGACGACATCCTGGTCACGGGCGAAAATGACAGTGATCACCTCGCCAACCTGGAGAAGGTGCTCACTAGATTAAAGGAATATGGGCTACGAGCTAATCGCCACAAGTGCGAGTTTTTCCAGAAGCAGATCTTGTATCGTTATTGATGAAGAGGGGTTACATAAGTCCCCTGAAAAGATTGAGGCAGTAGTCAAGGCTCCAGCACCGGAAAATGTGTCACAACTGAGGTCGTTCCTCGGGCTGGTGAACTACTACCATAAGTTCTTACCAAATTTGTCTACAGTATTACACCCGCTGGACACCCTACTGCAAACGGGGGTACCATGGAAGTGGAATGACGAATGTAAACGAGCTTTCCAGAAGTGCAAAGAATTGATCACATCAAAAGAGGTTTTGGCCCATTTCAACCCAGCACTACCAATTCGGTTGGCATGTGATGCATCACCCTATGGTATTGGAGCGGTGCTGTTGCACAAATTCCCAGACGGGTTAGAGAGGCCAGTAGCCTTTGCGTCTCGTTCACTAACCTCAGCCGAGCGCAACTATGCCCAGATTGACAGGGAGGCCCTCAGCCTGGTATGGGGAGTAAAAAAATTCAACCTCTATCTGCATGGGCAGAAGTTCACCTTGCTGAATGACCACCAACCACTTGTCTCCATCTTTAATCCAAAGAAGGGCGTTCCGGTGATGACTGCACAACGGCTACAAAGATGGTCCCTTTTTCTAGGGGCGAACCAATATGAAATAGAGTATAAGGGCACGAAACAGCATGGAAACGCTGATGGGCTATCACGCCTGCCACTGCCTACTGTGGAGGAAGCACCAGCAGTGGACCCTATCGAAATATTTTATTCGTCGATAATTGAACGATTGCTAGGTGGCATAGTGGTTAGCACTGTTGCCTCACAGCGCCAGGGACCCGGGTTCGAATCCGGCCTCGGGTGACTGTCTGTGTGGAGTTTGCACATTCTCCCCGTGTTTGCGTGGGTTTCCTCCGGGTGCTCCGGTTTCCTCCCACAGTCCAAAGATGTGCGGGTTAGGTTGATTGGCTATGATAAATTGACCCTTAGTGTTAGGGGGATTAAATACGTGGGGTTACGGGGATAGGGTGGGATATGTGTTGGTGTAGGGGTTACGGGGATCGGGTGGGATATGTGTCGGTGCAGGCTCGATGGGCCGAAATGGCCTCTATCTGCACTGTGGGGTTTCTGTGATTTCTGTGATTTCTGTGAACTAACGCGGATATAGAGAAGGAGACCCGCAATGATCCGACACTGTCTCGGGTATATGATTTGACGGTGAAGGGATGGTCAACACATGGCGACTCACTGTTGCCAGCATTCTCATCCAGAAGAGCACAGCTGTCAGTCTGCCAGGGGACAGTGATGTGTGGATCCAGAGTGGTAATTCCACCCAAGTTAAGGGAGAGAGTGCTCAATGAGCTTCATGAAGGCCATCTGGGAGGGGTGAAAATGAAAAGCCTTGCTAGGGCTTATGTGTGGTGGCCGGGGATCGATCAACAAATCGAGGACCTAACAAAGAGCTGTTCAGGATGCCAGAAGGTCCAAAATGCACCACCACATGCCCCTCTACACCCATGGGAGTGGCCCTCCTCTCCATGGCAAAGGGTGCATATTGATTTTGCTGGTCCATTCATGGACTCAATGTTCTTAATAGCAGTGGATGCGCACTCGAAATGGCCTGAGGTGATCAAAATGTCCTCCACCACTACAGAGAAAACGATTGCAGTCCTACGGACCATATTTGCCAGGAACGGCTTGCCAGAGCAGATTTGCTCTGATAATGGACCACAGTTTGTGTCCGAAGAGTTTCGGAAATTTATGAGAAGGAATGGGGTAAGGCATTACACATCCGCCCCGTATCATCCAGCCACAAATGGATTGGCTGAGAGGTTCGTACAAACCTTTACAAAGGCGATAAGGGCCATGTGCGATGATGAAATTCCACTACAGCATAAGGTGGACAATTTCCTGTTAGCCTATAGAAATGCGACACATGCAGTTACCAACCAGACCCCGGCCATGATGTTCTTTACCCGAAGGTTGAGATCTCGTCTGGATTTGCTCAGAGAAAATGTGCGAAGAAATGTTGAGGATAAGCAATTCCAGCACATCAATGAGAAGCCGACAAGAAGCTTCAATGTAGGACAACCAGTCTTGGCCCGCGACTACCGAACAGAGAAATGGCAACCCGGAATGATATGCACACGGCAGGGGCCACTAATGTACACAGTGGATGTCGGGGAGAACATTGTGAGACGCCACGTCGACCAGATCCTAGCGTCACAGGAACGAGTCAACCCATGTCTCGCGTACCTGGGGATGAACCCGACATACCGGTAGCATCTACCCCAGAAACAGTAGCAGCGGAAACTGATGAACTAACCGACGAAAGGTAGCCAGAATCGCCTCCGCACCAAGAACAAGAACCTCAGGAAAGGCGCTATCCAGAAAGGATCAGGAAGCCGCCCCAAAGACTGAATCTATAAATGGACTATTTCAGTTTAATGTGCATGTTAAAGTGTTAACTGTTATTTGAATGTTATGGGTACTGTTAACCTAAACAGGGAGGAATTGTAGTGTATGTACCTTTAAGAGAGAACTACTTTTACAGCTCCTGTATACTGTAGTACCGGCAGTGACCACACCTGTATATAAGCTTTGAGCATGCCTCTGTACTGTTAGTCTTTAGACTACCCTTCTCCAGTAAACACCTGTTGATTGTTAAATTACAGCCTCCGTCTAGTTATTGGGAAACATCATACTTTAAGAATCACGGATTCAACATCGGTGAAGGTGTTTACGATGGTTTGGAGTTCAAGCTCCGAGTGACCGCAGACGCAAGCATCGTCTGCATACTGTAATTCGATGACAGAGGATGGGACGACCTTGGATCTGGACTGGAGGCGACGGAGGTTGAACAGTTACCCGTTTGTTCTGTAAATTAGCACCACTCCAATGGGGAGCTTACTGAGGGTGAGATGGAGCATTGCAGCAAGGAAGATTGAGAAGAGCGTTGGTGCGATGACACAGCCTTGCTTGACCCCGGTTCGTACGTGAATTGGGTCTGTGGTGGAACCGTTGGTCAGGATCACGGCTTGCATGTCGTCGTGAAGTAGGCGGAGGATAGTGACAAACTTTTGAGGGCAGCCAAATTTGAGGAGGACACTCCATAATCCCTCATGGTTGACAGTGTCGAAGGCCTTTGTGAGATCAAAGAAGGCCATGTACAGCGGTTGGTGCTGTTCCCTGCATTTCTCTTGTAATTGACGTGCGGTGAAGTTCATGTCCATTGTGCCCCTTAGTGGGCGGAATCCGCATTGCGACTCTGGGAGGAGGCGATTGAGGAGGATTCTTGCGATGACTTTCCCTGTGGCAGATAGCAGGGAAACTCTTCTGTAATTACCGCAATCGGACTTGTCACCTTTCTTGAAGATGGTCACAATTACGGCGTCTCTGAGATCCCCTGGCATGCTCTCCTCCTTCCAGATAAGAGAAATGAGTTCATGAATTCGCGCCAGTAGTGCTTCTCCACCATGCTTTAGTGCCTCGGCGGGGATTCCATCTGCTCCTGAGGCCTTGTTGTTCTTCAGTTGTCGGATGGCCTTTTCAACCTCATGCCGGGCTGGGGTTGTGCTGAGATGGTGGTGGGTAGCATGCTGTGGGATGGAGTTGAGGACACTCGTGTCGAAGACAGAGTCGTGGTTAAGGAGATCTTCGAAGTGCTCCTTCCAGCGGGCACTGACTGCTTTCCTGTCCTTGATGAGTACCTCTCCGTTCTTGGCCCGCAGTGGGGAAGGGCCTTGGGTGCTTGGGCCGTAGATGGTCTTGACTGCGCTAAAGAATCCACGCACGTCGTGGTTGTCGGCTAGCTGCTGGATCTCCGGCGCTTTCTCCACCCACCATCTGTTTTTTAGGTCGCGAGTTTTTTGTTGGACCTCAGCCTTCATGCTTCTGTAGAGCTGCTTTCTTGCTCTCGAGTTCTGTTGCTGTTTCCAGATCAGAAATGCCTTGTGCTTGCGGCTTATTAGCTCCTGGATCTCCTGGTCATTCTCATCGAACCAGCCTTGGTGTTTTCTGGTTGAGTGACCGAGCATCTCTTCACAGGTGTTGATTATGGAGGCCTTGAGTGCAGACCAGACGCTGTGGGCACTCTGTGTCTCTGCATCACTGGGATTCATCAGGTTGTTTGTGAGGCGCAGGCTGAATAGGGCTTTTTAATAAAATAGAGTGGTGGTGGGACCGACTGACACGGTGGTATAAACATCGTGCCTTCACCTCTGGAACATTCCATGGCATTACCATCATCGAATGCCCCACCATCAACAGCCTGGGGGTCACCATTGACCCGAAACATAACTGAACCAACCACATAAATAATGTGGCTACAAGAGCGGGTCAGAGGCTAGGTATTCTGCGGCGAGTGACTCACCTCCTGACTCCCCAAAGCCTTTCCACCATCTAAAAGGCACAAGTCAGGAGCGTGATGGAATACTCTCCAGTGGTCTGGATGAGTGCAGCTCCAACAACACTCAAGAAGCTCGACACCATCCAGGAAAAAGGGATATAGTCTCTTCTCTGTGATGTTTGTAATGAACCCAATTGAGATCACTTCAACAACCCAACTACCCATATTTTCCAAAGTTCAGTCTCATTGAGAGAGACCGCAAGGAAACTGTTAAATGTTGCACTGGTGTCATTGTGTGCTGAGACTGTACAACAGATAACTGGAAACCTACATATTCACTCCAGCTCATGCTCTCTCGACCCAGTGACTGCTTAATGCTGGCGGTAAAAAGTGTTCCATTTCCTGCATTGGAACAGCGAGCTGATGTTTACCCTGTGTGATGTGATGTTGTTATAAAGTTTGCTTTGGAGGGACTGTGACTGTGCTGTGTGTTATTTTTACTGACCTTCTCCCCTTCTCTCCTGAATGTGCTGAATGAACAGGCGACACTGCCCCTTCCAAGTCACCCTTCCAAACGTGTGCACATGGACATGCTATTCAACCATGGAGGGCCTCGTAGCCAAACTAATTCCCATCCACGCGTGTGTGCCTCCCAGAAATGGAGCTGATTCTATTCAGGCTGTGGTGATGATGGTTCCCTCCCCAGATTAACTGGATTGGAAAATTCTTCAATTGCAACTCCGCTGTTTTTACTTTCTACTAGTTGCCACCATTATCCTCCATTATCCTTCCTTGTCTGAAGTTTCTGCTTCCCTCCCAACCACCCTGCCTTCCTCAGCTCAGGTATCCCTTCCCTTCCCAGTAAATGCCACACCATAGGAATTTCCCAGACACCTTTCTCCTTGGGCAACAACCATTAGAGCTCGCAGTGCTAAAGCACACCTCCCATACAGAAATACATCTCAGAGCATTTCACAAGGAGGAGCAACAATGGACACTGAGCGGGAAGGACAAAAGAGAAATGGAACACACTGGGAAAGGGGAGAGTCAAAGCGTGGGGGTCAAAGAAAAGGGTTTTGTAAACAGGGAGAGGTGTGGCATGGGGGGACAGAGCTGTGATGTCAGACTGAGGGATGTCAAGGTAAGGAGGGGTGAGGTGATGGAAGTAACTGAAAGTGAGAGCAGGGATCTTCAATGGTTGACCTGAGGAAGGAGGGACGATGGGAGTCTGGGACCCTGTGCAGGCGAGGAATGCAGGCCATGGATAAAAGCCCTGCCTGGAGCGGCACTGAGCCCTGTGGACCGGATCGCTGGTCTGTACTGAGTTGGTTGGTATTGGCTAGGATGCAGTTAGGGGCTCTACAACCAGGCTCATTACCCCCTGGTGAGGTAATGGCAAATCTACCAGGGTCTCCTGACCACTGCATGTGTGCGTGTGAGTGTGAGCCTGTGTGTGTGTGTGATTGTGAGTCTACATGTGCGTGTGAGTGTGTGTTGAGTAAGGCAAAGATGAGGTGCTCCTCTCATGGTCAGATTGTCTACTTAAATTCACTGCCTAGGGCTCACACCTAGAGAATGACCATTTGGATGGGTTACTGGTAAATCGCTGTTTCACCTGGAAGGGGTGTTTGGGGCCCTGGACAGTGGGGAGGGGGGAGGTATAGGGGCAGGTGTTACATCTCCTCCGCTTGCACGGGAAGGTGCCAGGCGAAGGGGAAGGGCTGTTTGGGGTGATAGAGGAGTGGACTAGGGTGTCTCGGAGAGAGCGGTCCCTGCGGAATGCTGAAAGGGGAAACAGCGATTTACTTGTACTTCTCGCAATCTAGTATACTGTATTCGCTGCTCACGATGCGGTCTCCTCTACATTGGGGAGACCAAACGCAGATTGGGTGACCGCTTTGCGGAACACCTCCGTTCAGTCCGTAAGGGTGACCCCGAGCTTCCGGTCGCCTGTCATTTCAATTCACCGCTCCATTCCCACTCGGACCTCACCGTCCTTGGCCTCTTGTACTGTTCCACGGAAGCTCAACGTAAACTCGAGGAACAGCACCTCATCTTCCGATTAGGCACTCTGCAGCCTTCCGGTCTCAATATCGAGTTCAACAATTTCAGATCATAACCTCGGCCCCTATTTCATTTTCACTTATATTTTTCCACTCCTTTCCTTTCCCCCCCCCCTTTCCTTTTGTTTCTCTCTCACACCTGGCAGCTATCTTTTGCCCTGCCAGTACACTTTACACCTAATCACAGCCTATTACCATCTCGTCTAGCTTCTAATCTCTTTTACTGCTTTTGGTTCCTTTATTCTTTTGTCCGATCGCAGCCCTGCCTTCGATCTAGTTCCTTTTCTCTCCAGTTTTGAAGAAGGGTCAAACCCGAAACGTCAACTCAAATTTCTCTCCACGGATGTTGCCTGACTTGCTGAGTTTTTCCAGCATTTTCTGTTGTTATTTCCCATCATATAATCCCTGTCTCACACCATATCACGGTGTCCTCATGGACACAAAGCTGAAATGAAAGTCACAACAAAAGATTCTAAACACAATTAATAAATGTATCTATAAACATATCACACACATTACATGAATACTATTAACTAATCACCCTTATGCAATCCCTTAGTGCCTGTTGTTACTGTACCTTTGCCTACTCTAATGACCCTATGCAGTGCCCCCCCAGTGGCTGCAGCATGGCTGTTGGAAGACTGCTGAGTTTCCATGCAGGAGACTGCAGATGGCCTTGCAGGACGACCTTGACCAACTGTGGACCTAGAAGGCCCGGCTGTAGACTGCACCACCTCGGCATGTGTGGCAGCAGTCTAGATGGCTGGCTGACAGGCAGCTGCAAGGGCAATGGCGGAGTGGCAGTGGTGGGAGTAGGAATGCTGCTCCACAGACCCACGTAGTGCGGCAGACCTGTGGTGAGTCCTGCCAGTTGGCGGGTACAGAACTGCCCGCCTTCTCTCCACCGCGAAAACCAGTGCCTCTAGAGCTTCATCGGAGAACCTCCGAATTCTCTCCCTGGGGCAACGATCTACCATCAGGGTTTGTAAAGAACTCTTCCTTCTCCTTGACCTTCTTCTTATGGTTGTTGGGGCAGCTGCATACCCAACAATCCTGACAATGAGGTGCTGCAGCATCAATGAACCTCCCCTTTAAGTTGTGAAAAAAGCCTGTGGCAATTAGACTGCCCCCGATATTGGTCAAGCTTTTCAGTGTAATGCCAATGAACTTGAGTTTTTAGACTAGAACCATGACTGCAATCATTTTAATGAGGAGTAAGCGCGAATTTTGCGTGCATCCTAGATGATTTTCAGGTGGCGCAGCTTAACCTTAATGGCCGGAATTTTCTGAGGTACGGGTGGGTTGGAGGCATGGGGGGGAAGTGAAAGTTGCAAAAGTGTGAGCCCTGACCCCAACCCGCCCACTTTCACCTTGAACTCAGGCAGGGCGGTGGGGTGGGGGGGGAGCGGGTGGGGGGTGGGGGGGACAGCCAACCCGCTGCCAAGAGGCAGGTTGGCAATTTAAATATGATAATGAGGCCTGAAGCCTCTACTTTAACCTGCTGAGCAGGTTTAACTGCAGGCGGCTGGGGATCCCGGGGCTCGGGATTCCCGGTGGCTGCAACGAGGCAGCCTCAGCCTTGGGGAACAATCCTTGTGGGCCGGGAGGAGCATGAGTGCTTCCCCCCAGCTCCCCAAGCTCCCCCACCATCAGCCCGCAACCGCCCCCCCCCCAGGGATCGGACCACTCCACTCCCCACCCTGGGCCTGGAACACCCACCCCTGGGATCCCAGTCCCCTAATGCCTCCTGTTTAAATGCTTCCATAGCCTCACTCCTCTCTATTACTGTAGCCTCCTCTAGGACTACTGCTCCAATCAACTCTCCATTCTTCTGACTCCAGCATCCCCATGGCTTCACCCCAGCATTGGTGGTCGCGCCTTCAGTCGTCTTGGCCACACGCTGTGGAAATCCATGCCTAAACCTCTCCACCTCTCTCTCCTACTTTAAGACCCTCCTTAAAACCTACCTCTTTGAACAAGCTTTTGGTCGCCTGTCCTAATCTCTCCTTCTTTGTCTCTCTGTGCAGTTTTTCCCTTACCCTCTGTGAAGCTCCTTGGGACTTTTCTATGTTAAAGGCGCTGTATAAATGCAAGTTATAGTTGTTGAGGGAATGAAAGAAAAGAAAAAAAAAGGAATTGGGGAGAGGAAAGAAACAGAGAAATAGCAAAAACCACCAGGGTGGAACCTGAATCAGCAAGGAGAAGCAAAACAACTAACATAGGCCTAGAAATTGGGTTTTGGCTTAGCCAGGGCTTTAGCGCCGGAAGTTAGTGCCGGCGCTAAGTCCCCCTGCGCGCGCCAAACATTCAGCAGGGCCGCGCCCAAACGGCTGCCGGCGCTACTGAAGGGTCTTTGCGGCGGTAAATCGGCGCTAACTGCCGTTTCGCGCCGCAATTCCGGCGCTGCGGCACCCGATGCGGTGCGGCAGGCTCGGGAAGTGCAGGCCTCCTCCTTCCGTTAAGGAGGAGCTGCCTGCACCCGGCCGCGGCCCGCACAAATCTGTCTAAAAATGAGCCCGGCACCTCGGACAAGTGCCGGGCTTGCATCTGTTCCGGGGGGTGGGGGGGAGAAGTCCGGGGAGGGAGCTGCGGGCAGGCGGCCGGCGGGAAAGCGGCCGGCCGCCGCGGGGCCTTTAATGCGCCGGCGCAAACTCATGCAAGACTCTGTTGCCAGAGTCTTAGTTGCGGCTGCCACAGGCGAGGCGGCCGCAACTGAATTTCGGCGCTAGGGCCCATCGGCATGGCAACCGGGACGCTGCGCACACCGATGACGTCATCGGTGCCGGCGCAGCGCTACCGGTGCAACGCCGATTTAGGGCCCCAGGGAATTTTTAAACTGGCCATAACTCTGGCGCTAGTCCCTCTAGCGCCTCAAAAGCGGCGCTAAGGCAACTGAATTTCTAGGCCATAGTACCAGGAAAGCAGATGATTGGTTGCAAATAACAATTTCTGGGATTCACACAAAGAAAAGCAAGCAAACAATCTCAGTGAGCCCATCCTTCTCTCAGTGCTTTCACATTGTGTGAGGAGGGGAAACAGGCCAAAAATACAGGAAGAACTCAGGAAACAGGAAGAGCCTGATGATGATAAAGGAGCACGGTAACAGACTCACTCCATGCCCACGAGATCTTACTGGGAGCTAGATCGCCTTGGTTTTTTTATCAGAAACACTAATGGGCTTTTTCATTAGAACAACGTAGATTCTGGGAAGATATGATCGAGGTGTTTAAAATTGTGAAAGGGTGGAACAGGGTAGATAGAAGCAGACTGTTTCTGTAGTTGAGGCGCCTAGAACAAGAGGCCATCGATTAAGTGTAAGAGATTTCGAACAGAGGGCAGGAGTAACTTCACACAGAGAGTTGTGAGGCTGTGGAATTCACTTCCGGGGTTAGTGGTTGAGGCAGAAACTGTCAACATTCACGATTAGATTGAAGAGGCGGAGAAAGGAAAGGGGAATGAAGGGATATGGGAACAGGGCGGGTAAATGTGCTCGTGTGGAGAGTAAACACTGACCCAGCTGGTTGGGTCGAATGGCCTGTTTCCGTGTTGTAACTGTTATGGGTTAGCTCCAGTGAATAACAGGAACGTATTGCAGGCGGGATTAAATCATCCACACATCCTCTGGAAATGACTGACAGCTTATCTGATGGCCAAAGAGGATCCAGCAGGGTTATACTTAACTGATAGGCCTTATGTTATACAAGACCGATCCCCATGAATGCTTGTGGTGTGATTTATATCACCCTAATGGTTAGCAAAACAGCACAGGCCCCAAATGAGTGACACAGAAATAAATTCATTATAAATCAGATCGGCACCTTGGCCAAGATACATGTGCTGGTCAGTGCTTGAGAAATGTTGGATTTGACGCACTGTTTCCAGTTGTAGGCCACATGGGCAGTGGTTCAATGAACGGTCCTTTCCACTCACCTCATCTGTTTGGTGGGCAGTAATGCGTGGAATGCAGCGCGTAAGCAGACTTCCATTGGAGCCAAAATATTCCTGCAATGGTTATAGAATTTCCGACTCACCAAAGCCTGCTCCAACACATGAGCCCGTTCAAAGGGGGGTGTTGTTCTGCACTATGTAAGCACACATGTAAGTAATCTCCAATTACACATCAATATCTCTGCTCTGAGCCATTCAATCAATACCCAATGAGATGCAGCCTTGTGATCCCACAGGCGCGGTGTCATCTCTGCGCACCTTACATCACACAGAAACTGAAATGATTTTGCTATCCTGTTTGTGCAGTTGAAGATTCTGTCATGCCTACACAAGGAAGGAAGTTCTGTTTCTTGCTGTGTGACTTACACTGCCATTGCCCCCCAACAGCTCCGTGAGTTTAGCCAATGAGGAGTTGAGGCACCCAGGCCGAGGACCTCCCAGCGTCAGGGCTGCCTTGCCTGATCTTAGCCGGGTGGGGGAGGGGAGGAGCTACAATTGACCTGAACGCCCCTGGGTCAGGGAATAGAAAATCCCCCAGGGTGCCCACTCCTTATTGCTATCCTTGCGGTAAGTGAGCCTGTGTAGGTGTTGGATGAGGACCAGGTTCATCTCCTGAGTAGGTGAGCACCTTCCATGACCTTGTGGCGTACCGATCACAGAAAGGACACAATCCGCTTTTTGGTCCGTAGACTATAAATCAGGCGTCATGCCTTTAAGAAGGATCACACCTTTAAGAAACTCGATCTGCAACATAGTTAAGCCCAGAGCGGGGGAGGAGCAGTCGAAGCTGTGGACTGATGAAAAGCAGTCAGACTTGGTGTAGTCTCTGACGCCATTTTGTGTTCAACATGTAGCTTCAACAATTAAACCTTTTCTGTTGAACCTCTCCGAGTTCAGTATTTTTTGCTAGGAGTACGTAGACTCCTACAACCTCAAGTGATCATTATTCGCTGACACTTGTTGCTCTCTAGTTGAGGTACTGAGGCTAATGTTAGCAACCATTTTGCCATCTCATGTGAGATTAGCTAACTCAGCACAGGCTGGGGATTGAACCCTAGGCCTTCCTGGCCTGCCTATCTCTGTTCACCAGCCCTGTCCTGTTATTAAACCATATGGGGGGATGCTATCTTCACCCACTTTTCAAACAAACTTTTCTTCATAGACGGTGGCCTTGAAATTCCACCAGTGTAAGTTTGTAGAACAGAACCTCACCTCCCCACCACGCTGCCTCCCCGCCACCTCCACCACATCACTTTCCCACCACCTCCTCCCCATCACCTCCTCCCCACCACCTCCACCACCATCTCCACCTCCCCACCACCTCCACCACCTCCACCCCACCACCTCCACCAGCCCCTCCCCACCACCTCCACCACATCACCTTCCCACCACCTCCTCCCCACCACCTCCCCACCATCTCCACCACCTCCACCCCACCACCTCCACCAGCCCCTCCCCACCACCTCCACCACATCACCTTCCCACCACCTCCTCCCCACCACCTCCACCACCATCTCCACCTCCCCACCACCTCCACCACCTCCACCCCACCACCTCCACCAGCCGCTCCCCACCACCTCCACCACATCACCTTCCCACCACCTCCTCCCCACCACCTCCCCACCATCTCCACCTCCCCACCATCTCCATCACCCTGCCTCCCCACCACCTCCACCAAATCGCCTCCATACCAGCCCCCCCCCAGCTCCCCACCGCCGCTCCTGTCCAAGGCTGGAGACCCCATTATAAATTCCAGGGACGGGATCATAGAGTCATAGGCCTAGAAATTGGGTTAGGGCGCCAAATTGGCGCAAAAGTCGCCTGAGCGCAGGATTTAGCGCAGCGTTTGAGGCTTCAGCGATCGTCAGATATTCAGTTTCATTGCCCCTAGAGGGACACGGGGCGAGGCTCGAGGCGCTCCGCGTCCCTCTTAGGGCGCTGAAACTAAATATCGCAGCGCAACGTGCCACAGCGCCACACGCTGCGGCACGGCACGCTGCGGTACTGCAGGCCTTCCTCCTACTGTTAAGGGGGAGGTGCCTGCAACAGCGCGAGCCCCGATCGCGAGTGCCGGCAAACGAGCCCGGCACCAAGGAGAAGTGCCGGGCTCTCGGGAAACAGCCGGCAATACCGCGGGGGGGGGACCAGGAGGCCAGGGACGGAGGTGCTGGCAGGCGGCCGCCGAAAAAGGCAGCCGCCCCGCACCTCCACCTTAACTTGCGCCGCTGCCGGCACAGTAAGGCCCCGTGAACCGGGCGCGGGTAGCGAACGGCGCAACTGCGGCGTTCACTACCAAATATCGCAAACGGGGTGCGAAGAGGGCGCTGCGCACACCGATGACGTCATCGGTGGCGGCGCAGCGCAAAAGGCTAACGCCACCATTATCGCCCCAACTCAATATCACGGGAGGCGCAGCCAGTGGCGCTACAGCCACTGCCTGCCTCTTTAGGCGCTAACAAGTGGCGCTACTCACCCAATTTCTCCCCCATAGAGTCATAGGGGGAGAAATTGGGTATAGCCCCATTTGGGGCGCTAGAATTGGCACTGCGCAAATTTTATCGCCAGGTGCAACTTATCGCCACCTCGAGCGATATTGGGTTGCTGCGCCCGTAAAGGTGATTGCGGCGTTGATTCAGGCGCTGCACGGGACTCTTAAGGCGCTAACCCGGCAGCGTTACTCAATATGTCGGCGGCCGGGCGCAGCGCAGGTGCTGTCAATAATCGAGTACCCCGAGACATGCTGGCGCCGGCCAGCTCTTAAAGGGGCGGGTCAATTAGGAGCAGCAGCCACACTCTGCGCCTTGTAGGCCTCAAAATCGGGCTGTGCTTTCTGTGGCGTTCCAAACTTTGAACATATGGAGAGGGTGAGGCAGAGAGTGGAGCGCTTTGCCGATGGGGCATTGGATGCTTTGGTTGGCGAAGTGGAGCGCCGGCGAGCAGTGCTGTACCCCGACAATGGCAGGAGGCCTCATCAGAGCGAGTACCGCAGGGCTTGGAGGGAAGTTTGTCAAAGAGTCACCTCAAGCAGCATGGTACCCAGGACTCCTGTGCAATGCAGGAAGAAGTTCAACGACCTCACTCGGGTCATTAGGGTGAGTGCCTTTTTTGCAATCTTCTTCATCCCTCCATCTGCACCTGACATTATGGCCAGAGGGTGCGCAAAGCCCCAATGGCCATCTGTCAGCCAGCACCCATGGCCCTTTCTGGAAACACACACGCACATTCAGCTCAATGCATAATGTAAGGGCTATTCTACCATGGGGGGCATGTGATGTCAGCTCAATGCATAATGTAAGGGCTATTCTACCATGGGGGGCATGTGATGTCAGCTCAGGCCAGCATGATTCATCACTTCCCGTCCTTTCTCCTGCAGGCCAAGCTGGCCAGGAACCGGAGGGAGCAGCTTCGTACCGGGGGAGGCCCTCCTCAGCTGCAGACACTGACGGACCTGGAGGAACGAGTCCACCAGATTGTTGGAGGCCAGGTGAGTGGTCCTGTCACCACTGGATCTGCCGACCACATTGTGCACAGCGATGGTAAGGTCATCACCTTTTTGAACTCTCTCCTTCCACTTGTTCCCCCCACCAGCATGCTTTTTCACTCTGGACCCATGTCAGAGCATTGCAGCACTCATGCATCCCTTGCTGCCACCCTGTCTGTTACGTCCGTGTATAATAAGACACAGACTGCGGAGAACGGTACAACAGGTGTTTACTCAACGTGGCTCACACTGCAACTGATCTGTACAGATTACTACTCAGTGTTATATACAGGTGTGGTCACTGCCAGTACTGCAGTATCCATGAGCTGTAAAAAATAGTTCCCTCCTTAAAGGTATATACATTACAATTCCTCCCCTTTTAGATTAACAGTGCCATAACACTCATTTAACAATTAAATATCAAACTAATTACAATTAACACTTTTAACATGCAACATTAGCTGAAAATAGTCTATTTATATATTCAGTCTTTGGGGAAGCTTCCTGATCCTTTCTGGATAGCGCCTTTCCCGAGTGTCTGGCTCTTGGTGCGGAAGCGATTCTGGCCCGCTGTCGTCGGTTGGTTCATCAGCTTCCGATGCTACTGTTTCTGGGGTAGATGCAACCTGTACGTCGGGTTCATCACCAGGTATGTATGGGCGAGGCATGGGGTTGACTTGTTTCTGTGACTCTAGGATCTGGTCAGCATGGCGTCTCACGATGCTCTCCCCAACGTCCACTGTGTACATTAGTGGGCCCTGCCGTGTGCATATCGTTCCTGGCTGCCATTTTTCTGTTCGGTAGTCGTGGGCCAAGACTGGTTGCCCTACATTGAAGCTCCTTGTTGGCTTCTCATGGATGTGCTGGAATTGCTTACTCTCAACATCTCTTCGTACGTTTGGTCTGAGCAAATCCAGGCGAGATCTTAACCTTCGGTTAAAGAACATCATGGCTGGGGCCTGGTTGGTGACTGCATGTGTCGCATTCCGGTAGGCGAACAGGAAATTGTCCACCTTGTGCTGCAGCGGAATGTTGTCATTGTACATAGCCTTTATTGCCTTCTTAAATGTTTGTACGAACCTCTCAGCCAATCCATTTGTGGCTGGATGATACGGGGCGGATGTGTAATGCCTTACCCCATTCCTTTTTCAAAAACCTCCGGAACTCTTTGGACACAAACTGTGGTCCGTTGTCGGAGCAAATCTGTTCTGGCAAGCCATTCCTGGCAACAATGGTCCGTAGGACTGCAATAGTTTTCTCCGTGGTGGTGGAGGACATTTTGATGACCTCAGGCCATTTCGAGTGCGCATCCACGGCTATTAAAAACATTGAGTCCATGAATGGACCAGCAAATTCAATATGCACCTGTTGCCATGGAGATGAGGGCCACTCCCATGGGTGTAGAGGGGCCTGTGGTGGTGCATTTTGGACTTTCTGGCATCCTGAGCAGCTGTTGGTCAGGTCCTCGATTTGTTTATCGATTCCCGGCCACCACACATAAGCCCTGGCTAGGCTTTTCATTTTTACCCCTCCCAGATGACCCTCATGAAGCTCATTGAGCACTCTATCCCTTAACTTGGGTGGAATTACCATTCGGGATCCACACATCAAGGTCCCCCAGCACACTGACAGCTGTTCTCTCCTTGTCGAGAATGCTGGCAACAGTGAGTCGCCATGTGCTGGCCATCCCTTCACCATCAAATCATATACCCGAGACAGTGTCGGGTCATTTCGGGTTTCCTTTTCGATACAAGCGTTAGTTACCGGTAGGTATTCAACTATAGTCGAATGGAATATTTCGACAGGATCCACTGCTGGTGCTTTCTCCGCAGTAGGCAGTGGCAGGCGTGATAGCCCATCAGCATTTCCATGCTGTTTCGTGCCCTTATATTCAATCTCATAGTGGTGCGCCCCTAGAAAAAGTGACCATCTTTGTAGTCGTTGCGCAGTCATCACCGGAACGCCCTTCTTTGGATTAAAAATGGAGACAAGAGGCTGGTGGTCAGTCAGCAAGGTAAATTTCTGCCCGTGCAGATAGTGATTGAACTTTTTCAATCCCCACACTAGGCTGAGGGCCTCCCTGTCAATCTGGGCGTAGTTACGCTCGGCTGAGGTTAGTGATCGTGACGCAAAAGCTATTGGCCTCTCTGAGCTGTCTGAGAATTTGTGCGACAGCACCGCTCCAATGCCGTAGGATGACGCATCACATGCCAACCGAATTGGTAATGCCGGGTTGTAATGGGCCAATACCTCTTTCGATGTGATTAGTGTTTTGCTCTTCTGGAAAGCTCATCTACATTCGTCACTCCACTTCCATGGCACCCCAGTTTGCAGTAGGGTGTTCAGTGGGTGTAGTATTGTAGAAAAATTTGGCAAGAACTTATGGTAGTACAGGTAGACTATCCTTTATCCGAAAACCTCAGGACCAGCCGTGTTTCGGTTTTCGGAGAATTTCGGATTTCGGAAGGTGGGTCGGCGGGCGTCCGCGGGGGGGTCCGCGGGGGTCGGGGCCGGCGGGTGTCCGCGGGGGGGTCAGCGGGGGGGTCGGCGGGGGTCAGGGCCGGCGGGGGTCCGCGGGGGTGTCGGCGGGGGTGTCGGCGGGGGGGTCGGGGCCGGCGGGGTCTGCGGGGGGGTCGGCGGGGGTCGGGGTCGGCGGGGGTCCGCGGGGGGTCGTGCGCATGACTTACGCTGATGCTCAGCGTAAGTCGGCTGGGGTCGGGGCTGGCGGGGGTCCGCGGGGGGGGATCGGCGGGGGTCGGGGCCGGTGGGGGGGCTCGGCGGGGGTCCGCGGGAGGTCCGCGGGGGGTCGTGCGCACGACTTACGCTGCCGCTCAGTGTAAGTCGGCGGGGGTCGGGGTCGGCGGGGGTCTGCGGGGGGGTCGGCGGGGGTCGGGGCTGGCGGGGGTCCGCGGGGGGGTCCGCGGGGGTCGGGGTCGGCGGGGGGGTCAGCGGGGGTCCGCGGGGGGGTCCGCAGGGGGTCGTGCGCATGACTTACGCTGAACGAAAAAACCTTCGGTTTTTAGAGGGTTTCGGTTTTCAGAAGTTCGGATAAAGGGTAGTCTACCTGTAGTTTACCAGCCCGAGGAACGACCTCAGTTGTGACACATTTTCCGGTGCTGGAGCCTTGACTGCTGCCTCAATCTTCTCTGGGGACTTATGTAACCCCTCTTTATCGATAATGTGGCCACAATACGAGATCTGTTTTCTAAAAAACTTGCATTTGGGGCGGTTAGCTCGGAGCCCATATTCCTGCAATCTAGTGAGCACCTGCTCCAGGTTGGCAAGGTGATCACTGTCATTTTCGCCCCTGACCAGGATGTCATCCAAATAACACTGGGTCCCTGGGATCCCTTGCTGGACTTGTTCCATTGCCCTCTGCCAAATAGCCGGAGCTGATGCTACCCCGAATACCAGCCGATTGTATTGGTAGAGACCTTTATGGGTGTTGATTGTGAGGTATTTTTTTGATGCTTCTTCTACCTCCATTTGCAGATACGCCTGGGCCAGATCAATCTTAGTGAAGCGTTTCCCTCCAGATAGCGAGGCGAAAATATCTTCAATCCGCGGAAGTGGATATTGTACGGTGTGGAGGACCGGGTTCACTGTTACCTTAAAGTCCCCACAGATGCGAACCTTCCTTGGTTCCCCAGGCGTGCTGCTCAACGACTTTTTCATCACAGGGACGATGGGTGTAGCCCACTCGCTCCAGTCTACCTTGGACAGTACACCTGAACGTTACAGACTCTCCAGCTCTGCTTCGACGGCTGGGCGGATCGCATAAGGTACCGGTCTGGCCTTAAAAAATTTTGGGCTTGCGTTTTCTTCAATTTTAATCGTCGCTGTCATGCCTTTTAGTGTTCCGAGTCCTTGCTGGAACATTTCTTTCATGTCAGTTAGGATCTTTGACAGTCACCCAGGTGTGACGTCGTCATCCTTTTTGCCAGCCACAGTCAGTGCCTGTATGGAATGCCAATCCAGTTGTATTTTCCGGATCCATTCACGTCCCAGTAATGGTGGTCCTCCATCTTGCAATACATACAGATCTAGTTTTGGTGTTTCCTTACCGTTATATATAACGGTCACCCTTATTTTTCCTTTGGGGTAGACTTTTTGCCCCGTGTACATCTTCAAAATAATTTTTGTGTCTCTCAAGGGTATGTGTGAGAATAGCCGCTCGTAGTTCCGTCGGTTTATGACTGTTAGGGCTGATCCTGTGTCCAATTCCATCTTTACCTGGACTCCTGCTAACTTGAGAGTGATCCAAATGGTTCGGTGATCCTCCGTTGTGATCACATTATGTAGTTTCAGACAACTCAGTTCCCTGCTTTCGGAGTCGTTATCACTCTTTTGTTCGTCTGAACCATTCTCCGTCATCTTATGTACCTTCTTGTACTTTCCTTTGGTAGGTTTCTTATTGCTGGTTTTCTTTCCCGACCTGCAGACTCGTGCTATGTGTTCTACTTTTCCACACTGTCTGCACACTTTGGCCTAGAAATTGAGTTTTGGCGCAGCCAGGGCTTTAGCGCCGGAAGTTAGTGCCGGAGCTAAGTCGCGCTGGTCGGGCCCAAAATTCACCAATTCTGCACCCAAACGGCTGCCGGCGCTGCTGAGAGCTGTTTGCGCCTGAAAACTGGTGCTACGCGCTGAATATCGGCGCTATTCCGGCGCTGCAGCGCCCGCTGCGGTGCGGCAGGTTCGGGAAGTGCAGGCCTCCTCCTTCCCTTAAGGAGGAGCTGCCTGCACCCGGCCGCGGCCCGCGAAAATCTTTTTAAAAATGAGCCCGGCACCTCGGACAAGTGCCGGGCTTGCTTCTGTTCCGGGGGGGGTGGGGGGGAAGTCCGGGGAGGGAGCTGCGGCCAGGCGGCCGGCGGGAAAGCGGCCGGCCGCCGCAGTGCCTTTAATGCGCCGGCGCAAAGTCATGTAAGACTCTATTGCCAGAGTCTTAGTTGCGGCTGCCACGGGCGAGGCGGCCGCAACTGAATTTCGGCGCTGGGGCCCGTCGGCATGGCAACCGGGACGCTGCGCACACCAATGACGTCATCGGTGCCGGCGCAGCGCTACCGGTCTACCGCGGCGGAAGGGCCCCAGGCAATTTCGGCGCCGGCGCCAATTGCAGCGCTAGGCCCTCTAGCGCCGCAAAATCGGCGCTAAGGGCACTGAATTTCTAGGCCTTTGTCTTTGAACCAGCAATCATTCTGGTCGTGTGTTGTTCTGCCGCAGCGATAGCACTTCTCTGTTCCATATGACATTTCGTTTGTGCCATATTCTTGCGGTCTCTGTTGTATCTCTGCAGCGCCCCGTGCTGCTGCTTCATATGATACCGCAATGCTGAAAGCCTTTTCCAGCGTAAGGTCCTTTTCAGATAAAAGCCGTTTCTGGGTTCCTTCACTTTGAAGCCCACACACAAACTTGTCCCTTAAGGTATCTGCCAGTCCCGCTCCAAACTGGCAGTGTTTCGATAGTTTGCGCAGTTCTGTTAAATAATCAGCATTGCTTTCATCCTTATGCTGGTTCCGTTTGTGAAACTTGAATCTTTCTGCTATCAGCAGCGGTGTGGGGTTTAAATGTTCCTTTAGTATCGTTACTATGTCTTCAAAACTCTTTTCCAATGGCTTCGTTGGGGTTACTAGATTTCGTAATTACCCATACGTCTTTGCACCCATTAAATTTAACAATACCGACGCTTTCTTGTCATCTGACACCTCATTTGCCTTGCAGTACACCTCTATTCGTTCGACATATGTAGTCCAATCTTCGACTTCATTGTCAAATGCGGTGATACTGCCACTCTTCGGCATTTTGGGTGTGTTTTAAAATGGCATCTCCCAATGGCTTAAAATGGCATCTCCCGTGCTTTCCTTCCTCCCCCGCTGCTGCCAACACCGCTCTCGGCAGTCCTCGTGGCAATGGCGGCGCCTCGCGGGTTTCTGCGCGTCTCTCTCTCCCTCTCTCCGACGCTGCTCGGCCCCTGAACACTGGCTACGCCCTGTGCGCTCTGCCCTCTCTCTCTCTCCCCCGTCGACACTGCTCGGCCCTTTGCTGTGCCGCTCGGTCGGGCTCTAGCCCGCCGCTGTCCGGGAAGGGTCTGCGCACTACCTGTTGCCAGCCCATTTCGCTGGACCACCTCGACTGGAAAGCCAAGCCTGGCTCTCGACAGCCTCCCCCGCAATTCTCGAGCCTCTGCTGGATGACTGGGCGGTTGCCCGTGGTCGACGCCGAGTCTCTGGCCTTGACCTCCAATCCACTGATCTCTAGGAATGAATCCCCGGGAGGTGATGCAGAGTTGCAGGTAGGTTTGAACCTGCCTCGTCGCCAATGTTACGTCCGTGTATAATAAGACACAGACTGCGGAGAACGGTACAACAGGTGTTTACTCAACATGGCTCACACTGCAACTGATCTGTACAGATTACTACTCAGTGTTATATACAGGTGTGATCACTGCCGATACTGCATTATACATGAGCTGTAAAAAATATTTCCCTCCTTAAAGGTATATACATTACACTGTCCTTTCGCTAAAGCCACTCTTCAACCTCCCTGCTTTCAGATGCTGCATCACCAGCTCGGGAGCCGGGCCCTCAAGCTGCCACTGACACTGACTCCAGAGGCGACGAGCAGGAGGAAGCCGGACCATCCGTTCCACCCTCAGGCGAGCCAGCCCATCTGCAGACTGGGGATAGTACTTCCCTGGAGGGGATCGGGGAGGGAAGACTCTGAGGAGAAACCAGCTCCAGGACCCAGCGGGCTGCAGCAACGCAAGGGGGGTAGGGAAGCTCGGGGGACGTCTCCCCGGAGGGCAAGTCAGGCCACGAGTCCTGCTGCACAGAGCGCAGAAGAGGTGCGTTCCCTCACAGAAATGAGCGCCCAGGCTCGGCTCAGGCACACTGAGCTCATGGCTGCAGTGGCAAGGATGCCTGAATCCATCGAGACACTGGCAAGGTGTGTCCAAGTCTTCGGGACAGCACAGGCAAGGAGTGCGCAGGACTTCGGGGCAGCACAGGCAAGTAGTGCGCAGGACTTTGGGGCAGCACTGGAAAGGACTGTCCAAGACTTCAGGGCAGCACTGGAAAGGACAGTCCAGGGCATCGGGACATCACTGGAAAGGACTGTCCAGGGCTTCACCGAAGCAGTGGAAAGGACTGTCCCGGCCTTCACCGAAGCACTAGAAAGGACTGTCCAGGGCTTCACCGAAGCACTGGCACCTGCCATACAAGTGCTAAGTGCTGCCACGCAGTCACTCGCAGGTCTCATGCAGACGCATATTGAGGCCACGCAACCAATGACTGCTGCCACCCTCGCTGGATCAGGCGGGATTACCCGGGGCCCTTGCAGCACCACAGCAGGGCATCAATCTGTGGACCAGCCAATTGGTGCGCATGCTGCGGTGCTGCCCCGTCAGAGTGCCAGTGTGTCGGCCGACCAGGGAGCTGCTGTCCGCTCTCAGGATGTCAGGATTCCTGATGCCACCGCTGGCACGTCTCCACTGCAGCTGCCACCACCTGCAGGACAGACTGCTTCCACCCATGCACAGTTGGAGCAGTCAGCATCCGGGCCCTCCAAGGCCAGAGGTCGTCCAGGATGTCACTCAGGGGCATCTGTGCTTTCGGACAGCCAGCAGGCCTCCCCCAGCCTTGATGCAGCCACTGGGGTCCCATTACGGAGGAGCTGCAGGGAGGGAAGGGGCTGATCTCGCAAGAGAAGTAGATCACCATCAAGGGGGAAAGAGTAGAAGGTGCTGCTGAGACGTCTTATTTGTAGAAATCAAGGCCGTGGATGCTGGTCTGAATGTTAGTAATGTTTTGGATAGTCTCCCGGGTGTGCGCGTCACTTATGTGTTAGTTTTCCTTTCTGTTGTCATTGCTTTGTCATGTTGGAAGGAAGCACATTTTGCAAAATAAACAACTTTTTAAATTTACATTGGCCATGTCTGCTATTTACATTCATACTGCCCTTCATAGGCTTTGGGTTATCCGAACGGTTCCATTCCTGCTCTTCGAATGGCACCAAGCATTCCGTGAGAGGGGCCTAGAAGCGGCTTGTTATCAGCCTCTGACAGACGGCCCTTCCAGTTTGTACCTCCCTTCCGTCTTGGTCCTCCTCCTCCTCCTCCTCCTCCGCTGGTGCATCAATGTCTGGTGGCATTGGCTGGGTGCGTAGGATGGCGAGGTTATGCACCATGCAACAGACAACCATGAAGTGGGAGACTCGCTCTGGTGAGTACTGCAAGGCGCCTCCGGAATGGTCCAGACAGTGGAACCGCTGCTTCAGCACACCAATTGTGTGCTCCACAATGTAAAGTCTGTGGGTTGTGCAGTTAATTACGACACAGACTTCAGGAGTAACATACAACAGGACTTTACTATTCGAAGGTCAGGGCGAATCTGCCCTATAAATCATGCCACAGCACTTATATACCGGTGTGGTCACCGTCGGTATTACCGTATACAGAAGCCAAACAAGTAGTGCCACACCTAAAATAGTTCTCTTAAAGGTGAACGGTTACATACAATAGTCTCTTAAAGGTAGACGGTTACATACACTACAATCCTCCCTTTTTAGCTTACAACATACTATTTCTCATTAACATACATATATTCAACTTCAGGTAAACAATTTACAGATATAGTCTCTGTGGGAAACAGTTCACAGGTTCAGTCTCTGTGGGAACAGTGTATAGATTCAGTCTCTAGTCTTGACTCGGTCCGAACAACATCGCTGTGGTGTAGCCGGTTCACATTGTTAGCGTGACTCCTCCACTAGTCTTCCCCTTGACGTAACAGCTTGAACTTTCGTCCTGCTGAACCAGCAATGCTGACTTTTACAAACAGCTGTATTGCCTTGGTAATTTTTCTTACTTTCCAACTGATTTATCTCCCTTTGTAGGGCCCACATGCATGATCTGATAGGAGTGATAATGATTTTGATGGTTATCATCTTCTGCTTCTTCTTTTTCTTTTCTGCTTCTTGGAGACTCTCGGGGCTCCCTTATCAGCTGCCAGCTGTAGCGCCACCATCTCTCTATGTTCCTTAGACTTTAAGTGCTTCATCCTGATTTCTGCACTTTGGGAGTTTTCATCACAAGCTGGGCAGACCAGATCCTCGTAATATTCAGTGTCACTCAACAGGTCATGGTAATATTCGGTGTCGTCCTGAGCTAGTCTAGCGAGAGGGCCTGCTACTTCTTCCGTACCCAACTGGACGTTAGCCGACTGTTGTTCCCTCCCTAGACATCTTTCCTGAAGAGACTTCTTCATGCGTTCATATTCATCCCGCTCTTCCTGGGTTTCCTGCAAATCCTTCACTAATGACCTCGTTTGTGATTTCAATACTTCCCCTTCCCTCGGGGATTGATTGATCAGGCTATTCAATCCTTCTACTGGAGCAGCTGTTTCAACATTCTGCTGTTCACATTGACGTGATTCAGCGTACTTTTGGCATCCCTGTAAAATCTGTGTTGCAACCTCAGCTATTTCCATAACTTTTGAGAGCTCCGAACTCCTTCCCTTTGAAGATTGAAGCTCGTGTTCAGATTGTTCCCATTGTAGAGTCTTGTCCTTCAGCATATGAAGGAGTTGGCTGACCGTTAACTCTTCCACGGGAACACTGTGGATCAGAGTCTTCTCCATTTCATCCACCTTTTCCTCCAATGCTTTCACCTTCTTTTCCTCTTGTACTTTGGCTTTCAGCGCTCGGAGAAGTTGCGCCTTGATGCTCTCTAGCTCATGTTCAGGGGCCATTCTTACAGTCTCTGTGTTTCTTACAGTTTCCTTTTCTTCCACTGAAAGGATTCCCAGTTGAATCTGTTCTTCAAGTTGTTGAACCTCGGTCATTGTCGCCTCATATTTGTCTTGGGTTTCCTTCAATATTTTTATGAGTTCTTGGACATCTTGTCTTTCATGTTCTGCCATGTCTTTCACCTCTAATTTCTCATCTATGGATGGAACTTCTACCGATGAGTCTGTCTTGGCCTTGAGCTCATCAAGAATTTCCTGCAGCCTTTGGACTTCTTGCTCATGTTCAACCTTTAGTTGCTCATATGCTTCTACTGAAACTAGCTTTTCGGAGGTTGCCGAGTTAACCCCCTCCAGAATTATAGCCTGGGCCTGTTCATACTGTTCTTTCAACTTCTCACACTCTGCTTGTAAGGAGTCGTAGAGAAGAACTGGAATAAAATCCTGGCTTCCTGAAGATTCCTCTTCATTTGCTTCTTTCGCAATTTTCTGTTGGAGTTCAGCCAAGGCTGCTATGCTATCTGCCTCTCGAAGTCTCACTGCCATCAAATCTTCTTTATTCTTGCAGTCTATCTCAGCCATTTTCCCTTTACTTTCATTTAACTGAGTGAGTAGTCCCTTATTCTGGGCTGAGAGATATTGCACCTTCTCCTGTAGACCATTGCACTCCTTCTCTGCTCGACATAGCTGGTTACTGCTGATTTGGTTCTGTGTTTCAAGTTCCAACATCCTTTGCTTAGCTTCTTTCAGTTTCGCCCCTATAAGCTCCTCTTGCAACATGGCCACATTATTCTCATCAGGTAAAGAAGCGTTTCTCTTTTCTATGTCCAAGATTTTTTTCTGCATCTCTTTAAGTGCACATTGCGATTCAGCTTCTCTTAACCTTGCCTGCACTAGCTCCGTCTCCAATTGCAGGACAAAATCCTCAGTGTAGCGTGGTTTGCCTTTATGCTGTATCTCTAGATCATGCAAATATTCTAACTCCTGAACATCATAAGGGAGATGATCGGTAATTGGTCACGATGGCTCTATGGTCGCTCTCTGCTTGAGCTAGCTGCTTCTGTTGTCTTTCCAGATTCTCCCATTCGGTGTCATAGAACTTTTTCATTGTTTTCATCTCTTGTACGAGACGGTAACTCAATTGTTCTAATTGTTGTCGTAATTTGAAATAAGTTTGAGTCCGAGCTCGGTGTTCTTCCGTCATGGATATGTCCGTAACTTGAACAGGCTCAGAATTTTCTGTCGAACTAGGTTGTCGTTGTTCGGTGGAGTTCTGTTCTGAAACTTTGTTCTTCTCTGGAGCATAAGCCTTTATGCATGCCTTCGTTTTTCCAACCTTCGTCGGCAAGTCCATTTCAGCCTTGTCTTTCATATTTGGGTTGGTCTTATCGTCATCCGTTTCAGAATCTGAGCAGATTGTCTGCACCGAGTCCTCACTCGTTATGGCTTTTAGATAGTGCCATTCCATGTCTATTTTCTTGATCCACTCCCGTCCTAGAAGTGGTGGTCCTCCCTCATGTAGTACGTATAAGTTCATTCTTGGGTGTTCTTTACCCCTATCTCTCACTTTGACTCTTATCATTCCCATGGGGTATACTTTATGCCCCGTGTATGTCTGCAATATGAACTTGGTATCTCTTAAGGGTATATGTGAGAATAGCCGGTGGTAATCCCTTCGATTTATGACTGATAGAGCTGATCCAGTGTCCAACTCCATTTTCACTTGGATTCCAGCTATTTTTAGCATGACCCAGATAGTTTGTAGGTCAGCTTCCTTACTCACATTGTGAATTCTCAGACTACCCAGCTCCTGGCCGTTTGGGTCTGAGTCTGAATTCTGTTCGTCTGAACTCTTCTCAGCCACCTTGTGTACCTTGTTGTACTTTTCCTGTGATGGTTTCCTTTGGTTGTTGGTCTTCTTCCCTGACTGGCATACCTTAGCTATGTGACCCAGTTTGCCACATTTCCTACATTCCTGGTTCTTAAACCAGCATTGGTTCTGGTCGTGTGTTGTCTTCCCACAACGATAGCATTTTGTTGTTGTCGAGGTAATTTGATCCACACTTAGTGCTGCTGTCTTTAGCTGCATTTCCGCAGTTCCCTTCGCTGTGGCTTCGTGCGATGCTGCAATAAGGACAGCCCTGTCAAGTGTAAGGTCGTTCTCTTCGAGTAGTCGCTTTTGCGTTCCTTCCTTTGCCAACCCGCACACGAACTTGTCTCGCAATGCCTCTGTCAGATTCCCTCCAAACTGGCAGTATTTCGCTAGTCTACGCAGTTCGACCAAGTATTCTGCGTTGCTTTCGTCTTTCCGTTGCGTTCTCGCATAGAATTTGAATCGTTCCGCCAACATCAACGGTGTAGGGTTCAAGTGGTCCTTCAAGACAGCCACAATATCATCGAAAGTCTGATCCGCCGGTTTAGCTGGTGCTAGTAGATGCTTCAAGAGCCCGTATGTCTTTGCGCCCATCGAGTTCAGCAAGGTTATAGCTTTGTCATCTTCTTCTATTTTATTGACCTCACAATAGATCTCAATGCGTTCCACGTACGTGGCCCAGTCTTCTACCTCAGAATTAAAATCGTTGATGTTACCACGCTTAGGCATCTTCCTCTCTTTGGGAACAACACAAGTATTTCTTTAAATTATTATTTCTTTTTTTTTCTCTAAGATGGCGGTTTTCCCGCGAAAATGGCAGTTTCCCGCTCTTATCTTCTCTCCCCGCCCACTTCAATGGCGGTTTCCCGCTTCTGTCTTCTTCCCCGCCTAATGGCGGCTTCCCGCGTTTCTTCCCTGGCGGGAGGGGTACACTTTCCCCACGGGCGACGGCCGCTGGCTTTCAGGTTCACAGCCTGCGCGTCGGCTTCAAGGCTTTCCCTTTTTTTTATTTTATGGCAGGGCGACCGGCTCTGGGTACCCCGTTGACGGCGAACAGGTTCAGCCGCTGGGCTGGCTCTTGCACAGTTCCCCTTGCTCGGCTCTGTCTCTCTCCCGCTCGCTCGGCTCTGTCTCTCTCCCGCTCGCTCGGCTCTACCGGCGCTGGTTACACCCCGTTGACGGAGGACAGTTCAGCCGCTGGACTGGCTCTCGCACAGTTCCCCTTGCTCGGCTCTGCCTCTCCCGCTCGCTCGGACCCCAATCGCGCCTCCCAGCCCTCTCGCAGTCCGGTGCTTCTCTCCCCGGCTGCAGCTGAGTTTCTCTCTTCCCGCGCCTACGCTCCCGGTCGCAGCGCTTCGTGGCTTCGGTCACCGCCCGGCTTTTCCCGCCGGTCGCGGTCTCTCACGACGCCGTTGGACCCGACTTTTTGTCCGGCTCCTTTTCCCCCTCGACCGTGGTCGAGTGCCCAACCCTTATCCTCCGGCTATTCTTTTCACTTTCCCTTACTCACAGTCACCGTGGCAGAAGGGACAGTCAGTGCCTGTTGCTGATGGAAGTTTTTGTCGCTAAGTCTTCCTCCTTTCTATTGCTGCAGCCTTGAGTTTTCTCCCAGTCGAATGACGAGGGCGGTTGCCTCTTTTCGACGCTCTTTCGTTGCTTTGAAAGTATTGTTGCCGCAGGGTACGATCGGACTCGTCGCCACTGTAAAGTCTGTGGGTTGTGCAGTTAATTACGACACAGACTTCAGGAGTAACATACAACAGGACTTTACTATTCGAAGGTCAGGGCGAATCTGCCCTATAAATCATGCCACAGCACTTATATACCGGTGTGGTCACCGTCGGTATTACCGTATACAGAAGCCAAACAAGTAGTGCCACACCTAAAATAGTTCTCTTAAAGGTGAACGGTTACATACAATAGTCTCTTAAAGGTAGACGGTTACATACACTACACACAATGTTCCTCGTCGCCTGATGGCTTGCATTGTAGCGCTCTTCAGCAGGGGTGCTGGGCGAACGGAGCGGGGTCATAAGCCATGTGCACAGAGGATAGCCCTTGTCACCGAGAAGCCAGCCTCCTGGGTGAGCCGGGGCCTCGAATAGGTCTGCAACTGAAGTCTGGTGCAGGATGAAGGCGTAGTGGCTGCTGCCTGGGAACTGCGCATTGACTGCGAGGATCAGCTGTCGGTGGTCACAGACGAGCTGAACATTCAAGGAATGGAACCCCTTGCGGTTGCGGAACTCCTCCGGATTCAAAACAGGCGCCCGCAAAGCCACGTTCATGCAGTCAATGGTGCCCTGCACCATGGGGAAGTCCGCTATTGCTGCGAAGCCCTCTGCGCGCTCCGGCTGCTTCTCCAGTGTCATAGGAAAGGAAATGTACTGCCGCCTCCTTTTAAATAGGGCATCTGTTACTTGACGGATGCAGCAATGCACCGCCAACTGCGATATGTTGGCGATGTCCCCAGTTGCGGCCTGAAAGGAGCCGCTTGCATAGAAATTCAGGGCAACAGTCATCTTGACAGCCACCGACAGAGAGGTCCTGCACCTTATCTGAGGCTGCAGATCTGGCTGAAGCAGGTGGCACAGCTCAGTCACCACCTCCTTTCTGAAGCGCAGCCTTCTAAGACACTGCTCCTCTGACATGTTCAAGTAAGAGAACTGCTGTCGGAAAACCCTGGCAGCGTAAGGTCTGGTGTGGCGACGTCTGCTGGCCCTCCTCCGTCTGGCCATTCCTGCCCCTCTCTCCCTGCGTTTCTGTGCCCTTTCCAGATGGTTCAGCAGCAGGACGTTCCCCTCCAATGCAGCCCCCATAATAATAGCGCACAAGAAATTGTTAACGTTGTAAATGCTCACCAGCAGCAAGTTAATGGTCAGAAGGCTGAAGTTCCTCTGGTGCAATTACTGTCAGAGTGCAGCTCAGCAACTCTGTGAAAGTCTCGAAGAAGTTGTGCTCCCAAAATGGCTGCCGCTTTTATACCAGTGCAGTCCCCTTTAAAGAGCGCCCCCCCCAGCCCGAGAGCGACTGGGGAACATTCCAGGTAAGCAGTCCTTATTAGCGCCAGGCGGAACGGAGGGGGGCACCACTGAATTTCCGGTCCCGGGCACCAAAAAGGCGTTGCACACTGAAATGACGTCATGATCTGCCTGCGCCCGCGAGCGGGTGCTAAGATTTAGCGCCGGCGCTAAAAGCCCACTCAATATGGCAAGAGGCGCAGGGTTCGCTGCGCCCGGGCGCTAGTTGGTTAGCGCCCCACTTCTCGGCCTCTTTAGGCGCTAATCGCTGGCGTTACCAACCGAATTTCTCCCCCATAGAGTTATACAGCACAGAAAGAGGCCCTTCAGCCTATCGTGTCCGTGCCGGCCATCAAGCCCTGTCTATTCTAATCCCATTGTCCAGCATTTGGTCCGTAGCCTTGTATGCTATGGCATTTCAAGTGCTCATCTAAATGCTTCTTGAATGTTGTGAGGGTTCCTGCCTCTACCACCCTTTCAGGCAGTGAGTTCCAGATTCCAACCACCCTCTGAGTGAAAAAGTTTTTCCTCAAATCCCCTCTAAACCTCCTACCCCTTACCTTGAAACTATGCCCCCTGGTTGTTGACCTCTTTACTAAGGGGAAAAGTTCCTTTCTATCTACCCTATAGATAGAGCCCCTCATAATTTTGTACACCTCAATCAGATCCCCCCTCAGTCTTCTCTGCTCTAAGGAAAACAATCCCAGCCTGTCCAGTCTCTCTTCATAGCTGAAGCACTCCAGCCCAGGTAACATCCTGGTGAATCTCCTCTGCACCCTCTCCAATGCAATCACACCCCTCCTATGGTGTGGCGACCAGAACTGCACACAGTATTCCAGCTGTGGCCTAACTAGCGTTTTGTACAGCTCCATCATAACCTCCCTGCTCTTATATTCTATGCCTCGGCTAATGAAGGCAATTATCCTATATGACTTTTTAACTACCTTATCGATATGTCCTGCTGCCTTCAGGGACCTATGTACATGAACACCAAGGTCCCTCTGATCCTCTGTTCTTCCTACGGTCCTACCATTCATTGTGTATTCCCTTGCCTTGTTAGTCCTCCCAAAATGCATCACCTCACACTTTTCAGGGTTAAAATTCCATTTGCCACTGTTCTGCCCATCTAACCAACCCGTCTACATCGTCCTGTAGCCTGAGGCTTCCCTCCTCACTATTTACCACTCCACCAATTTTCATGTCATCTGCGAACTTACTGATCATACCACCTACATTTCTATCTAAATCATTAATGTACACTACAAACAGCAAAGGACCCAGCACCGAACCCTGCGGTACACCACTGGCCACAGGCTTCCAGTCACAAAAACAACCTTCGACTATCACCCTCTGCCTCCTGCCACTAAGCCAATTTTGGATCCAATGTGCCAAATTGCACTGGATCCCATGGGCTCTTACCTTCTTGACCAGTCTCCCATGTGGGACTTTGTCAAAACCCTTACTGAAGTCCATGTAGACTACATCAACTGCACTACCCTCATCCACACACCTAGTCACCCCCTTGAAAAATTCAATCAAATTGGTTAGACATGATCTCCCCCTGACAAAGCCATGCTGACTATCCTTGATTAATCCTTGCCTCTCCAAGTGGAGACTAATTCTGTCCCTCAGAATTTTTTACAATAATTTCCCTACCACTGATGTTAGGCTCACTGGCCTGTAATTCCCTGGTTTATCCCTACTACCCTTCTTGAATAATGGTACAACATTAGCTGTTCTCCAGTCCTCTGGCACCTCCCCTGTGGCCCGAGAGGTTCTGAAAATTTGTGTCAGAGCCCCTGCAATCTCCTCCCTTGCCGCACACAGCCTGGGATACATCTCATCAGGGCCTGGGGATTTATCCACTTTTAAGCCCACTAAAACCGCTAGTACCTCCTCCCTCTCAATACTAATTTGTTCAAGTATATCATAATCCCCCTGCCTGATTTCTATACCAACATCATCCTTCTCCATAGTGAACACAGATGCAAAATATTCATTTAAATCCTCACCTTAATCTTTCGGCTCTACACACAGATTGCCACTTTGGTCCCTTGCCCTTAATCTATATATATAAAAAGAGCTCTTCTGTCTGTCTTTCTGTCTGTCTGTCTGTCTGTCTGTCCATTCTCTATACGTTCGAAAGTTATAGAGCGTACCTACACGCGCGTCACATCAAAAGAAAGCTTACGATTATGGACCGGTCATAGGTGTATTTACTTTTCGGCCGGACAAAAATTGCACCCGCGGTATCCAAAAAACATTCAAAATTCTGCTCATTAGCATCTCATTATCCGCTCATTAGCAATAGAGTGACGTCGAGGTCGACCAATCGTACGCCGGGTTCCTGGCGCATGCAGGCGGGCCCTCCTACAGTCGAGTGACGGGATGATTGACCAATCCTACGCTTTGGTGACCTGACGGTCGACCAATCGGTGCGTGTGTGAGCGGGCCTTATCATTCTGAACCGAGGTGAGTGGCCGTCATCTTGATTCTTCACGATGTTTTCCCCACACTTTGTGTGTTAGGGAATTTATTTGAATTATGTGTTAGGGAATTAAATAACAATTTATTTGAGTTTTAAATTGTATTTAGCAACAATAGGAAATGAAGTGATCCCCTGCCCTTCGCCCGGAGGCTCGCCTACTTTGACGGCCATTTCGAGCGGCTGTGCCGGCGCCGGGCACGGCCTAGCAGCCCGGGAAGCCTGGGCCTTGAGTTCAGCGCTCCGCTCTAACCGCCGCCGTCCCCCCCCCTCCTCCTCACCCTCGCACAGGGGGGACTCGGGGCTGCTCTCCGCCCACCGCAGGCAGGCCTGAAGCTCAAAAAATTTCTCTCTCTCTCTCTCCTCTTCCCTCTCTCTCTCTCCTTCTCCTCTTCCCTCTCTCCCTCTCCTTCTCTCTCTCCTCTTCCCTCTCCCTCTCCTTCTCTCTCTCTCTACTTCCCCCTCTCTCTCTACTTCCCCCTCTCTCTCTTGCCGTGAGTGCGGGACCGGCAAAACCGGCGCTTTTCAAACAGCTGTCCCTGATCGCAATCGGACATGGGAGTCTGCAGCCCGGCCAACCGGGTCCAAAGGCCCGCCGCGTTCACCAGCAGGAACCCCGGGCTCGCTTCGGAGCGCTGGGCACCCGACCTCCCGTTGTCGGACTGACTCCGTTCTGCTACCGAGGTGAGTCCGGCCGGGCCTGAGGCGCTAGCGAGGGAGAGAGGAGGCAGGGAGAGAAATGAAAGGAGGGAGAGGAGAGTGTGTGAGGGAGAGTGTGTGAGGGAGGGGGGGAGTGTGTGTGTGAGGGAGAGGTGGGGGAGTGTGTGTGTGAGGGAGAGGTGGGGGAGTGTGTGTGTGAGGGAGGGGGGGAGTGTGTGTGTGAGGAGAGGGGGGGAGTGTGTGTGTGAGGGAGGGGGGGGGAGTGTGTGTGTGAGGGAGGGGGGGAGTGTGTGTGTGAGGGAGTGTGTGTGTGAGGGAGAGGGGGAGTGTGTGTGTGAGGGAGGGGGGGAGTGTGTGTGAGGGAGGGGGGAGTGTGTGTGTGAGGGAGGGGGGAGTGTGTGTGTGAGGGAGGGGGGAGTGTGTGTGTGAGGGAGGGGGGAGTGTGTGTGTGAGGGAGGGGGGAGTGTGTGTGTGAGGGAGGGGGGAGTGTGTGTGTGAGGGAGGGGGGAGTGTGTGTGTGAGGGGAGGGGGGAGTGTGTGTGTGAGGGAGGGGGGAGTGTGTGTGTGAGGGAGGGGGGGAGTGTGTGTGTGAGGGAGGGGGGAGTGTGTGTGTGAGGGAGGGGGGAGTGTGTGTGTGAGGGAGGGGGGAGTGGGTGTGTGAGGGAGGGGGGAGTGTGTGTGAGGGAGGGGGGGAGTGTGTGTGAGGGAGGGGGGAGTGTGTGTGTGAGGGAGGGGGGGAGTGTGTGTGTGAGGGAGGGGGGAGTGTGTGTGTGAGGGAGGGGGGAGTGTGTGTGTGAGGGAGGGGGGAGTGTGTGTGTGAGGGAGGGGGAGTGTGTGTGTGAGGGAGGGGGGAGTGTGTGTGTGAGGGAGGGGGGAGTGTGTGTGTGAGGGAGGGGGGCGTGTGTGTGTGAGGGAGGGGGGAGTGTGTGTGTGAGGGAGGGGGGAGTGTGTGTGTGAGGGAGGGGGGAGTGTGTGTGTGAGGGAGGGGGGAGTGTGTGTGTGAGGGAGAGGTGGGGGAGTGTGTGTGTGAGGGAGGGGGGGAGTGTGTGTGTGAGGGAGAGGGGGGGAGTGTGTGTGTGAGGGAGGGGGGGAGTGTGTGTGTGAGGGAGGGGGGAGTGTGTGTGTGAGGGGGGGAGTGTGTGTGTGAGGGAGGGGGGGAGTGTGTGTGTGAGGGAGTGTGTGTGTGAGGGAGAGGGGGAGTGTGTGTGTGAGGGAGGGGGGGAGTGTGTGTGAGGGAGAGGGGGAGTGTGTGTGTGAGGGAGGGGGGGAGTGTGTGTGAGGGAGGGGGGAGTGTGTGTGTGAGGGAGGGGGGAGTGTGTGTGTGAGGGAGGGGGGGAGTGTGTGTGAGGGAGGGGGGGAGTGTGTGTGTGAGGGAGGGGGGAGTGTGTGTGTGAGGGAGGGGGGGAGTGTGTGTGTGAGGGAGGGGGGGAGTGTGTGTGAGGGAGGGGGGGAGTGTGTGTGTGAGGGAGGGGGGAGTGTGTGTGTGAGGGAGGGGGGAGTGTGTGTGTGAGGGAGGGGGGGAGTGTGTGTGTGAGGGAGGGGGGGAGTGTGTGTGAGGGAGGGGGGGAGTGTGTGTGTGAGGGAGGGGGGAGTGTGTGTGAGGGGAGGGGGGGGGAGGTGTGTGTGTGAGGGAGGGGGGGGAGTGTGTGTGAGGGAGGGGGGGAGTGTGTGTGTGAGGGAGGGGGGAGTGTGTGTGTGAGGGAGGGGGTAGTGTGTGTGTGAGGGAGGGGGGAGTGTGTGTGTGAGGGAGGGGGGGAGTGTGTGTGAGGGAGGGGGGGAGTGTGTGTGTGAGGGAGGGGGGAGTGTGTGTGTGAGGGAGGGGGGAGTGTGTGTGTGAGGGAGGGGGGAGTGTGTGTGTGAGGGAGGGGGGAGTGTGTGTGTGAGGGAGGGGGGATTGTGTGTGTGAGGGAGGGGGGGAGTGTGTGTGTGAGGGAGGGGGGAGTGTGTGTGTGAGGGAGGGGGGAGTGTGTGTGTGAGGGAGGGGGAGTGTGTGTGTGAGGGAGGGGGGAGTGTGTGTGTGAGGGAGGGGGGAGTGTGTGTGTGAGGGAGGGGGGAGTGTGTGTGTGAGGGGGGGGAGTGTGTGTGGGAGGGAGGGGGGAGTGTGTGTGTGAGGGAGGGGGGAGTGTGTGTGTGAGGGAGGGGGAGTGTGTGTGTGAGGGAGGGGGGAGTGTGTGTGTGAGGGAGGGGGGAGTGTGTGTGTGAGGGAGGGGGGAGTGTGTGTGTGAGGGAGGGGGGAGTGTGTGTGTGAGGGAGGGGGGGAGTGTGTGTGTGAGGGAGGGGGGGAGTGTGTGTGTGAGGGAGGGGGGAGTGTGATGTGAGGGAGGGGGGAGTGTGTGTGTGAGGGAGGGGGGAGTGTGTGTGTGAGGGAGGGGGGAGTGTGTGTGTGAGGGAGGGGGGAGTGTGTGTGTGAGGGAGGGGGGGAGTGTGTGTGTGAGGGAGGGGGGAGTGTGTGTGTGAGGGAGGGGGGAGTGTGTGTGTGAGGGAGGGGGGAGTGTGTGTGTGAGGGGGGGGGAGTGTGTGTGTGAGGGAGGGGGGAGTGTGTGTGTGAGGGAGGGGGGAGTGTGTGTGTGAGGGAGGGGGGAGTGTGTGTGTGAGGGAGGGGGGAGTGTGTGTGTGAGGGAGGGGGGAGTGTGTGTGTGAGGGAGGGGGGGGAGTGTGTGTGTGAGGGAGGGGGGGGAGTGTGTGTGTGAGGGAGGGGGGAGTGTGTGTGTGTGAGGGGGGAGTGTGTGTGTGAGGGAGGGGGGGAGTGTGTGTGTGAGGGAGGGGGGGGAGTGTGTGTGTGAGGGAGGGGGGAGTGTGTGTGTGTGTGAGGGGGGAGTGTGTGTGTGAGGGAGGGGGGGGAGTGTGTGTGTGAGGGAGGGGGGGAGTGTGTGTGTGAGGGAGGGGGGGGAGTGTGTGTGTGAGGGAGGGGGGGAGTGTGTGTGTGAGGGAGGGGGGAGTGTGTGTGTGAGGGAGGGGGGGAGTGTGTGTGTGAGGGAGGGGGGAGTGTGTGTGTGAGGGAGGGGGGGAGTGTGTGTGTGAGGGAGGGGGGGGAGTGTGTGTGTGAGGGAGGGGGGAGTGTGTGTGTGTGTGAGGGGGGGAGTGTGTGTGTGAGGGAGGGGGGGAGTGTGTGTGTGAGGGAGGGGGGGAGTGTGTGTGTGAGGGAGGGGGGGAGTGTGTGTGTGTGTGAGGGGGGAGTGTGTGTGTGAGGGAGGGGGGAGTGTGTGTGTGAGGGAGGGGGGAGTGTGTGTGTGAGGGAGGGGGGGAGTGTGTGTGTGAGGGAGGGGGAGTGTGTGTGTGAGGGAGGGGGGAGTGTGTGTGAGGGAGGGGGGAGTGTGTGTGTGAGGGAGGGGGGAGTGTGTGTGTGAGGGAGGGGGGAGTGTGTGTGTGAGGGAGGGGGGAGTGTGTGTGTGAGGGAGGGGGGAGTGTGTGTGTGAGGGAGGGGGGAGTGTGTGTGTGAGGGAGGGGGGGAGTGTGTGTGTGAGGGAGGGGGGAGTGTGTGTGTGAGGGAGGGGGGAGTGTGTGTGTGAGGGAGGGGGGAGTGTGTGTGTGAGGGAGGGGGGAGTGTGTGTGTGAGGGAGGGGGGGAGTTGTGTGTGAGGGAGGGGGGAGTGTGTGTGTGAGGGAGGGGGGAGTGTGTGTGTGAGGGAGGGGGGAGTGTGTGTGTGAGGGAGGGGGGAGTGTGTGTGTGAGGGAGGGGGGAGTGTGTGTGTGAGGGAGGGGGGAGTGTGTGTGTGAGGGAGGGGGGAGTGTGTGTGTGAGGGAGGGGGGAGTGTGTGTGTGAGGGAGGGGGGAGTGTGTGTGTGAGGGAGGGGGGAGTGTGTGTGTGAGGGAGGGGGGAGTGTGTGTGTGAGGGAGGGGGGGAGTGTGTGTGTGAGGGAGGGGGGAGTGTGTGTGTGAGGGAGGGGGGAGTGTGTGTGTGAGGGAGGGGGGGGAGTGTGTGTGTGTGAGGGAGAGGGGGGAGTGTGTGTGTGAGGGAGGGGGGAGTGTGTGTGTGAGGGAGGGGGGGAGTGTGTGTGTGAGGGAGGGGGGAGTGTGTGTGTGAGGAGGGGGGAGTGTGTGTGTGAGGGAGGGGGGAGTGTGTGTGTGAGGGAGGGGGGAGTGTGTGTGTGAGGGAGGGGGGGAGTGTGTGTGTGAGGGAGGGGGGAGTGTGTGTGTGAGGGAGGGGGGAGTGTGTGTGTGAGGGAGGGGGGGAGTGTGTGTGTGAGGGAGGGGGGAGTGTGTGTGAGGGAGGGGGGAGTGTGTGTGTGAGGGAGGGGGGAGTGTGTGTGTGAGGGAGGGGGGAGTGTGTGTGTGAGGGAGGGGGGAGTGTGTGTGTGAGGGAGGGGGGAGTGTGTGTGTGAGGGAGGGGGAGTGTGTGTGTGAGGGAGGGGGAGTGTGTGTGTGAGGGAGGGGGGAGTGTGTGTGTGAGGGAGGGGGGAGTGTGTGTGTGAGGGAGGGGGGAGTGTGTGTGTGAGGGAGGGGGGAGTGTGTGTGTGAGGGAGGGGGGAGTGTGTGTGTGAGGGAGGGGGGAGTGTGTGTGTGAGGGAGGGGGGAGTGTGTGTGTGAGGGAGGGGGGAGTGTGTGTGTGAGGGAGGGGGGAGTGTGTGTGTGAGGGAGGGGGGAGTGTGTGTGTGAGGGAGGGGGGAGTGTGTGTGTGAGGGAGGGGGGAGGTGTGTGTGAGGGAGGGGGGAGTGTGTGTGTGAGGGAGGGGGGAGTGTGTGTGTGAGGGAGGGGGGAGTGTGTGTGTGAGGGAGGGGGGAGTGTGTGTGTGAGGGAGGGGGGAGTGTGTGTGAGGGAGGGGGGAGTGTGTGTGTGAGGGAGGGGGGAGTGTGTGTGTGAGGGAGGGGGGAGTGTGTGTGTGAGGGAGGGGGGAGTGTGTGTGTGAGGGAGGGGGGAGTGTGTGTGTGAGGGAGGGGGGAGTGTGTGTGTGAGGGAGGGGGAGTGTGTGTGTGAGGGAGGGGGGAGTGTGTGTGTGAGGGAGGGGGGAGTGTGTGTGTGAGGGAGGGGGGAGTGTGTGTGTGAGGGAGGGGGGAGTGTGTGTGTGAGGGAGGGGGGAGTGTGTGTGTGAGGGAGGGGGGAGTGTGTGTGTGAGGGAGGGGGGAGTGTGTGTGTGAGGGAGGGGGGAGTGTGTGTGTGAGGGAGGGGGGAGTGTGTGTGTGAGGGAGGGGGGAGTGTGTGTGTGAGGGAGGGGGGGAGTGTGTGTGTGAGGGAGGGGGGAGTGTGTGTGTGAGGGAGGGGGGAGTGTGTGTGTGAGGGAGGGGGGAGTGTGTGTGAGGGAGGGGGGAGTGTGTGTGTGAGGGAGGGGGGAGTGTGTGTGTGAGGGAGGGGGGAGTGTGTGTGTGAGGGAGGGGGGAGTGTGTGTGTGAGGGAGGGGGGAGTGTGTGTGTGAGGGAGGGGGGAGTGTGTGTGTGAGGGAGGGGGGAGTGTGTGTGTGAGGGAGGGGGAGTGTGTGTGTGAGGGAGGGGGGAGTGTGTGTGTGAGGGAGGGGGGAGTGTGTGTGTGAGGGAGGGGGGAGTGTGTGTGTGAGGAGGGGGGAGTGTGTGTGTGAGGGAGGGGGGGAGTGTGTGTGTGAGGGAGGGGGGAGTGTGTGTGTGAGGGAGGGGGGAGTGTGTGTGTGAGGGAGGGGGGAGTGTGTGTGTGAGGGAGGGGGGGAGTGTGTGTGAGGGAGGGGGGGAGTGTGTGTGTGAGGGAGGGGGGAGTGTGTGTGTGAGGGAGGGGGGAGTGTGTGTGTGAGGGAGGGGGGAGTGTGTGTGTGAGGGAGGGGGGAGTGTGTGTGTGAGGGAGGGGGAGTGTGTGTGTGAGGGAGGGGGAGTGTGTGTGTGAGGGGGGGAGTGTGTGTGTGAGGGAGGGGGGAGTGTGTGTGTGAGGGAGGGGGGAGTGTGTGTGTGAGGGAGGGGGGAGTGTGTGTGTGAGGGAGGGGGGAGTGTGTGTGTGAGGGAGGGGGGAGTGTGTGTGTGAGGGAGGGGGGAGTGTGTGTGTGAGGGAGGGGGAGTGTGTGTGTGAGGGAGGGGGGAGTGTGTGTGTGAGGGAGGGGGGAGTGTGTGTGTGAGGGAGGGGGGAGTGTGTGTGTGAGGGAGGGGGGAGTGTGTGTGTGAGGGAGGGGGGGAGTGTGTGTGTGAGGGAGGGGGGAGTGTGTGTGTGAGGGAGGGGGGAGTGTGTGTGTGAGGGAGGGGGAGTGTGTGTGTGAGGGAGGGGGAGTGTGTGTGTGAGGGAGGGGGGAGTGTGTGTGTGAGGGAGGGGGGAGTGTGTGTGTGAGGGAGGGGGGAGTGTGTGTGTGAGGGAGGGGGGAGTGTGTGTGTGAGGGAGGGGGGAGTGTGTGTGTGAGGGAGGGGGGAGTGTGTGTGTGAGGGAGGGGGGAGTGTGTGTGTGAGGGAGGGGGGAGTGTGTGTGTGAGGGAGGGGGGAGTGTGTGTGTGAGGGAGGGGGGAGTGTGTGTGTGAGGGAGGGGGGAGTGTGTGTGTGAGGGAGGGGGGAGTGTGTGTGTGAGGGAGGGGGGAGTGTGTGTGTGAGGGAGGGGGGAGTGTGTGTGTGAGGGAGGGGGGAGTGTGTGTGTGAGGGAGGGGGGAGTGTGTGTGTGAGGGAGGGGGGAGTGTGTGTGTGAGGGAGGGGGGAGTGTGTGTGTGAGGGAGGGGGGAGTGTGTGTGTGAGGGAGGGGGGAGTGTGTGTGTGAGGGAGGGGGGGAGTGTGTGTGTGAGGGAGGGGGGAGTGTGTGTGTGAGGGAGGGGGGAGTGTGTGTGAGGGAGGGGGGAGTGTGTGTGTGAGGGAGGGGGGAGTGTGTGTGTGAGGGAGGGGGGAGTGTGTGTGTGAGGGAGGGGGGAGTGTGTGTGTGAGGGAGGGGGAGTGTGTGTGTGAGGGAGGGGGGAGTGTGTGTGTGAGGGAGGGGGGAGTGTGTGTGTGAGGGAGGGGGAGTGTGTGTGTGAGGAGGGGGAGTGTGTGTGTGAGGGAGGGGGAGTGTGTGTGTGAGGGAGGGGGGAGTGTGTGTGTGAGGGAGGGGGGGAGTGTGTGTGTGAGGGAGGGGGGAGTGTGTGTGTGAGGGAGGGGGGAGTGTGTGTGTGAGGGAGGGGGGTGTGTGTGTGTGAGGGAGGGGGGAGTGTGTGTGTGAGGGAGGGGGGAGTGTGTGTGTGAGGGAGGGGGGAGTGTGTGTGTGAGGGAGGGGGGAGTGTGTGTGTGAGGGAGGGGGGAGTGTGTGTGTGAGGGAGGGGGGAGTGTGTGTGTGAGGGAGGGGGGAGTGTGTGTGTGAGGGAGGGGGGAGTGTGTGTGTGAGGGAGGGGGGAGTGTGTGTGTGAGGGAGGGGGGAGTGTGTGTGTGAGGGAGGGGGGAGTGTGTGTGTGAGGGGGGGAGTGTGTGTGTGAGGGAGGGGGGAGTGTGTGTGTGAGGGGAGGGGGGGAGTGTGTGTGTGAGGGAGGGGGGAGTGTGTGTGTGAGGGAGGGGGAGTGTGTGTGTGAGGGAGGGGGAGTGTGTGTGTGAGGGAGGGGGGAGTGTGTGTGTGAGGGAGGGGGGAGTGTGTGTGTGAGGAGGGGGGAGTGTGTGTGTGAGGGAGGGGGGAGTGTGTGTGTGAGGGAGGGGGGAGTGTGTGTGTGAGGGAGGGGGGAGTGTGTGTGTGAGGGAGGGGGGAGTGTGTGTGTGAGGGAGGGGGGAGTGTGTGTGTGAGGGAGGGGGGAGTGTGTGTGTGAGGGAGGGGGGAGTGTGTGTGTGAGGGAGGGGGGAGTGTGTGTGTGAGGGAGGGGGGAGTGTGTGTGTGAGGGAGGGGGGAGTGTGTGTGTGAGGGAGGGGGGAGTGTGTGTGTGAGGGAGGGGGGAGTGTGTGTGTGAGGGAGGGGGGGAGTGTGGTGTGAGGGAGGGGGGAGTGTGTGTGTGTGGGGGAGGGGGGAGTG